>NW_023596225.1:38546522-38572989 GCF_011947565.3 Pollicipes pollicipes | reverse complement strand
GGACCGGCTGTGAGTGGGACCGGGTGGTTCCAGAGTGCCCCTGCGGTCCGTGAGTTTCAGAGGTGCCCCCAGACGGGCTGTGAGTTCCAGAGTGCCCTGTACCGGCCGCGAGTTCCAGAGTGCCTGGACCGGCTGCGAGTTTCCAGAGTGCCTGAACCGGCTTGTGAATTCCAGAGTGCCCCGGAACGGGCTATGATTCCAGAGTGCCCTGGACCGGCCTGCGAGTTCCAGAGTGCCCCGGACCGGCTTTGAGTTCCAGAGTGCCCTGGACCGGCTGTGAGTTCCAGAGTGCCCCAGACGGGCGAGGAGCTCCAGCGCCGGCGGGCGTTGCCGCCGCTGGGCTGGCGGGGGGCTTCGGCCTCGCCCGCTGCTCATTGATCTATGAAGCCGGGGCCCGCGCAGTTGGCAGGGCCGCTTGGCCGCTCCGAATACGAATGGCCGGCTGCCAACAGGTGATGCACCAATCCCTATTCGATCACTTCTCGGGGCGTAGAGGGCCGTTCAGCTGTGTGCCACCATCAGTCAAAACAGGCGGAACATAAGTGACATCACGGCCTGCCGGCGAGCGCAAAAACCGCCGATGCCAGCCGACCGAGGCAGATTGACAATGGAGATATGATTAATGAAGTTTGGCTCCGGAGTACAGACACGACGGCTGTAATTTATTTGAAGGGATGTCTCAGTCATGGCGCGGCATGCAGAAGGGAATGAGCTGATTGTATTCACCTGCAGAAACTATGCATCTCCTTCGCCGAAAGCCTACAATCCCGATTTCAATCGATTGTGATGAAGCAAAGCCGACTTTGCACCCAATCAGTGGAAGTCGATCAATCACACGCAACCGGTGGGTAAGCGGGGAGGAATGGAACCGGAGAAAACGTCTCCGATATTCTATTACATACTTTAACGTGCCAGTTCCAACTTGGAAATTGACAATTATTCACTGATCCCATAACGGCGACAATCGTCACAAGACGCTGACACGCTCATGACCGAAGCAGCTACTTGCGCGGATGAGTAACGTGACAACCGCGATCATGGAGCCCGAAAGATGCCGCAGAGGTGATGTCTGACACCGACGACGGCGGCAGTGACGCGGCAAGTGCGCCGACCGATCGCCGACCGCACGCGCCGGCGCCCGCCGCGGCGTAGGCGGAGTCTGGGAGCCGGGCCGGGCCGGCGCGGACACCGAACGCCGTTCCCGCGACAACCGGCCGACCCTGGCCTCGGGCCGCCGCAGCGCGGCCGCCGTCGGCCCACTAATGGCACGTTCCCACGGCAGCGATCTGTCCCCTGTCGTCCGCGCTGTCGCCGCAGCTAACCAGCGCCGGCGGCGGCGGGCGGCCGGGGCCGCACGGCCGCCCGGGGCGCGCCCCATCCCCGGCGCCGACCAATCAGCGGAACGGTTTGTCCGTCACAGCCGTCGGGACCACGGGCGCAACCGTGAGAGCGCCGGCCAGAGCCCCTGCACGGTGGGTGTAACGACACTCTGGTCGCAGGTCAACTAGAGAGTGCAGCGAAGCGAGGCAATTTGAGATGGACAAGGGCAGTGGCTGCTCACAATCCCATCAATCCTCGTCCGGTCTTAGGTTCAGCCCTGGCTGAACGGAGGCAGCCGCAGAGGGTGCTCGTGCTTGTTTTCGGTAGCGGAGTTCTCAGGATTTTTACATCCCTCCGATCAAATGCGGAGGATGAATATTTTTTGCGGGGTGACGTTGCCGTTCATGACCCGTTTGATACATGTCAACGGGTATGTCGACCGACATTCCATGGAGTTTGACAAGCGATATCCCGCGTCTTTTGCGACGTTGTCGTGCCCTTAGAGGACTTCATGGACTGGACGACCCCGCCGGTATCCATACTGAACGGGTACATCCATGGATCGGGCATAGCAATTTGGATAAATATGCATATCGCAAGACGGAAAAATGCCGAGGACTTTGTTGATGGCGTCAGCATGAAAGAGGTACCTTGAAGGCAGAAAGGTAAGTTGTACAATACACCGGCATTGGAAGTACTTACCGAAATCTACAAGCGATTGCTAGTTATGATCCCCGGGCACAGACGGATTGCCCGCCTAGTTTAAAAGCATATTTGAGGAATGAATGGAACATTTCTTTAATAAAATGTCGTGAATAGCTGTCAAAATGTCAAACTCCAAGTACACTACAAGAGAACATTCTCACATTAAATTCTCAAACATCTGATGCCCGAAGATCAGATTGAATCACAAACACCGACAATCCTATTGAACTCAAGTAATGGGATACCTCTGTCTGCATTGGCGAATGGCATATATATATATACATATATATATATATATATATATATATATATAGATATATAGATATATAAAGACGTGGTCGGAGCCGATCCAACACGTTTCGTGCCGGAGTGCTTCATCGTGGACAGCAAGTTGAAAAACGATCTTATTCAGCACTTGAAGAAATCGGACAGGGAAGCTAATTTTCTTAGCATAGACATTCAATACACTTTGCTATGTGTTTCTTTCGTTCACATCATTTCGAGAAAAGGCATGATCAAGATCCTTTTGCTAGGTGGTTTAACCCTTGCCCTACGAAATATTTTCGACTTCGTCCTGCAAGGGGCCTCAGATGTCCCTAAGATCTCAAACACTAAGTAAGTTAGAGTCACGAGGAAAACGGAAATCCATTGCCATCCATTCCCATTGGAAATCCATTGCCAGACTGCACCAGATAAGTGCACCTGAATGATGGGAAGTGTGACCTTTGGCTAGTCAGATCAGATCAAAATGATTGAATGAGCCTAATAGAAATTACTAATCATATATCAAGACCTAATCATGCTGTGGCAATGCAGAAGACGGCGCTGAGTAGTTCTTGGAGAACTCCATCTGATAATTACTAGTCGGACACATTTGACCTATACTATGTCATACGAGGTCAGACCAGCGAAAAAAAATTATTGTGTTGGCCGCTATGGCTGTGTTAGGCCTAAACAAATCACATCAATGAAGGGAATATGTAAAAAAGACCTTCCAAAGTCGTGAAGTATGTGTTATTGAGGCTTCATTCAGATAACATTCAAAGGGTCACATCTGGCCACAAAGGTCAGAGTTTGATCAGAACCGATCAATCCGTCAAAACCCGAGACTAGACGGGAACGGCTCTGTTGTCACGCGACGCATCCAGACTTCATGTGTCCTGTTTGACTGTTAACTGGGGCGTCTGTCAGTTCGAATCGACCATTCGTCTGCTGCATCCTCCGACGCTGCTGCACCTTTGCGGCTCGCCTTTAATTCCACTCCAGGCGCTTCACCTAACCTTAAAGACGAGCGTTCGTGAAGCCACAAAGATGCTGCGTAAGACCTTAAAATCTGCAAAACGTGTCCGCATGTATGCATGTATGCCCTCTGCTCGACATTCCCCCAGGAATCGGGCGACGCTAACATGACGCCCAGGCCGTGCCAGTCCTCAGAGCAGTCACGCCTGAGCGGCAGGCGTGGCGCGTGCCGGTGTCCGGCAGGAGTCAGGCGGCGGGCGTCATGGGGCGCATCGCGGCGCGGCGGTGCGCACGGGCGCGGCGGCGGCAGAGGAGGCGGCGGGGAGAGCGCGCCTCCGCCTGCGGAGACTGCAGCTGGCCACAGGAGACCAGCCCGACCCGGACCTCGACACGGACGGCCGCCGACGGGACCTCGGCACGGACGGCCGCCGACGGGACCTCGGCACGGGCGGCAGCCGACGGGACCTCGGCACGGGTGGCCGCCGACGGGACCTCGGCACGCGGCCGCCGACGGGACCTCGGCACAGTGAGTCAGTGCCGCCTCGGACCGCGCGCTGCGGTACAGCGGAGCACGGGACTGTGTGATGGGTCGCAGCCTCTGAATCGTGGATCGTCGAATTGTGAAACTATGTGTCATGAGACAGTGTGCCTTCGGATCACGGCGCGGGGACCATCGTGAGCACGACCCATGTCGTTACGGGGTCACGGTCACCGAGGACAGCGCAGCAACGGATCAATAAAGGATGAACAAGTGAATGAACCCGAAACGGACCAAAGAACGCAGGAGCATGAAACCGTTGCGCTGTCATGCACTGAAGTCATGGGACCGTGGCATCATGCCACATGAGACCGTGTATTGCATGACTGCACAAGTATCGAATTATGGGGCTCGAGATCGCGTGCGACAGTGCAACCACGGAGCGGTGGAAGCGCGCGCCGAAACAGCGATAAGGCTAGAGGGTTTGCGGACTAGCTGCGCCCCACCGACCAGGAGTTTGTGTCTTGCACTCGAGCTATATGCCCAGGCCTAACCATTTAGTGCCTCGCGGTTAACCTCCCTGCGATACATGCTACCTGCGCATGTTGTTCTGGATTTGTATCAGCATAATGCAGTCGCGCGCATGCATACGCGTACCGACATATGGGTGAAGTTTGGCATCTGTTCAGGGCATACCCACAATATTTGGCTTGCCTTCCCCCCCACATAAAATTCAACGCGTCAAAGGCGTACCAAGCACATATACAAACAGAAAACAAATTCCGTTTTCTTAATGTGTATCTTGATTCATTTCTATGGATCCGTCAACGATTGTCGACTGCGCCCCCACCTGCGGTCATTTCTTATAAGCGATTTATACTTATTGATACGTTTATATACACATACGTATGCATATAGATACATACATATATTCTCTCTCTTTGTATATATATATATATATATATATATATATATATATATATATATATATATACATGTGTGTGTGTATAATGCGCAAATTTTTGATAATTTGATTGACTTAAGCCTGAACTGTATATACCAATGCAAAGACGTTCATTAGAAATCGGCATGAGACGTTTTTCAAACAATGGTGTGCATAACCACTCATGTTGCACGACCCCATATAATGTCAACTGCCACATCACGCCGTCGGCATGTCATAGAGCAGTTTTTTCCTTGCTCAACACATGTGATTGACACTGCTCGCGGCCGGTGTAATCGATCAGCCCGCGATAAAGTATTCGGGTGTCACGTTTCAGTACCCCTGCCGTGGGGCGCTCGGCCCAGCTCGGAACATTCCTTCACCTCAGCTGGCCAGGTGCGGCCCCGCACCGGAAATCACGGGGCAATGTTTCCGCTCGCCGCCTGCAGACTTTCTGCACGACGCGCATTCATTCCTCCTGCGCGTTTGTGTTCTCAAAGACCTCGCTGCAGCCGCATGGATTTAAAGTGGTGTACTGAACGGCGTCGGATGAAAAGTGGGATACTGAACGGAATCGGATGAAAAGTTCCTGGGTAAAATCGGCGGACAATGTCAAGGAAATTGGGCTTCCGGTGCATGGCCCATTCAAACGCTGCCGTAACTAGTCGTAAAAGTGTCGCGGACAAGTATTTTCTCGGCATCTGTCCATTCATACCCATGCAAGGCGTTGACAGACAGAGAGGCCCATGGTCGGGCGACGGCGGCCCATGGTCGGGCGACGGCGATACCGTGCCATTCTTGGAAATAACAGCCGCTTCTAGTGGTGCGATGCGATCCAGACCACATTACATCTGATTAAGTCGGATACGCTGGTGAAAGCGTTTGCAGCGTTGCCAACGAGAGAGATATTACGATTTCCGTTGTGAGCCTTATCTATGGTGTTCAGCTTAAAGCAGACAAGGTGCGGTGGACCAACGTCGCTATCTTTGGACCGAAATACATCGCATTTGCCACGCGACCACCGTATGTTTCGCCGGCCATAAATGACACCCGGTTAGATACTCCGACGACAAAGGACTGCAAAGTGGCAGGACTCGATAAATAACCCGAAGATAATGCTGTCATAAAGTTATTCGGAGGAGCTCACGGGAGTTCCCAAGGCGCTTAAACTTTTTGCAAATAAAACGCCCCATCTTCGTATTATTTGTTGTCGAAGCAAACGACTGCTTGAGATACATGCGGTTTCAGGTGAAGGCTTCGATGACCAGGCAGAACACGAGCGCAGCTGTATGTTGTGCGTACCTCTGTTGGCCTGACCTTAAACACGAAGAAGGCTCGGCCACGAAGCTACACTGACCTGACACTTGCAGGTAATGCACGGGTTTGTCTTGATCAAGCCCAGTTCCACCTTCTCCCCTTCATTGGAGCAGGGCTGCGGCCGACCTGGCGAGGTAGCAGCTTGTTAGACAGGCAATCAGCGGCCACACCACACGGAACGTCAGACAAACAATAACAGCTATGCCGCACGAGACGTCAGGCAAACAATTAACGGCTGAACCGCACGAGACGTCAGAAAAATAATTAAGAGCTACGCCGCACGAGACGTCAGACAAACAGTTAACAGTTGCGTCCCACGAAACGTCAGACAAATAATTAACAGCTGTGCCACACTGAGACATCAAACAAACAACTAACAGCTGCGCCACACGAGACGTCAAACAATTAACAGCTGTGCCGCACTGAGACGTCAAACAAACAACTAAGAGCTGCGCCGCACGAGATGTCAAACAATTAACAGCTGCGGCGCGCGAGACGTTAGAGAAAAAATCGACATTGACGTCATATGATGCGCCAGGCAAACGACCAAAGGCTATTGCCGTATATATATATATATATATATATATATATATATATATATATATATTTGTGTGTGTGTGCGTTTGTGTGTCATGAAACGTCACACGAACGAAGTCAGCTTGCATTTCAGAGGCCTGAGGTAAGTATGAACGACAATTGCATGCAAAATCTAGGCAGTGATATCAGAATACAATCAGTAGATTTTACCAACGCCGGTACAACATTATCGTTATGTCTGTATTCTGCAGGTTGAATGATCTTGCATCGTTGCAGGAGTCCTCTCAAGCTTCCATCATTTGCAAGAAATATAAAAAATGATAAGATAAAAAAGAACGCGAGAAAAGAATACGATCAGTCATTCCAACTTCAAATTCCTAGCGACATTAGGACTTGACGCTGACTTAACATGAGTCAGTGTTGATTCAAATTGTTCGAGTCAAAACAGCTGAATCAGATCTCATCCTGAGTCACGACAGAAGCTGATTCATAGAGATTCATACAGAGCGGCATCTTTCTTGATTCGATTCAGAATGTCAATCGAAGCAAGCACATGGCTGGTGCCCACCGCAGTAGCTAACCTGAGTCCCAAGGTAAACATTTGATGGGACTTAAACTTGCATCAACTCCCAAATACTTTGAACTGCCGTTGCACTAAACACTACACTGGGGTCGTATCCAGGTGCCGCAGTCAAGATTTTCTTGACGTGAAGGTGGAGTCCAGAGACCACGAGAGAATCATCACGTTTTTCTTTGATTCTCTCATCACGAGAGAACCAAGGAAGTCGTCTATGATGCTGAAGCAAAAACACCAACCTATGGGAGACTCCCTCCTACTGCGCCCCTGCTCAAACCCCGTACACACTAGGTTCTCAGAACCGGCCAGACATTTACCTGAGGGGAGTGGCCTCGTAATGAGCCGAATAAGAAGCTAGATAAGGCACTGATGGGCGTGGCAGGATAGCCGTTTGATATGAGTGGCCGGGCGCTCGGCTCAACGCAGCGGTCAGATAATCAGCCGGAAGGATCGAGGACCAGCCAGATAAAAGGCTGATGGGGAAGGACAGGCAGTGAGAGCTACGTGAGCGACCAGTCAGCTGATACGATGGTCAGACAGTCGACCGAAAGCAGTGACCACACAAACACACGATGGAGTGCCCAACCAGCTGGCTAGGAGAGGGGTCAGAAAACCAGCTGCAGACTAGAATTGCAAATACAACATAGGTCATCCGGTAGCGCACCTCATCCAGATGCTGGCAGAACAGTCCGCCACACTCCCGCCGGGCTTTCCCGGACGTTCTCCCAACATCCTAGGGGCGCTCAGGTGGTCCAGGTCCTTCCCGGGCGCTTCAGCCTTCTCCGCAGCGGCGTGACGGTCTGTTAGGACTGGCCAGGTAGTAATCTGTTTGTTGCTTTTGATCACCGCCTACCCTCTGTATACTTTATGCAGGATCTAGCACAAATGTTGCGGATCGAGACGTTTACCGGATCCGGGGTTGGTGTATCACAGAAGGTAAACGTTGACTTTGAACCAACAACAGCTATAAGCGGGACATTGCATGTGGTTTGTACCAACTGACGGGGGGGGGGGGGGGGGAGACGTGGTGTGAGCGTGGGTGGGTGTGGATGTGGTGAGTGACATCGCGACAGTACCTGGGAAAGGCGGGTCTGTCATCCGGGTTGCAGCCCCAGTTGTGACCCCCATTTTCTTGAGAACATCACCACTTCGGTCGACCCCAAACGATAGCGTCCTCTCCACCCCAGGTGAGACCTGTCTGACCCCACACAGCTCGCCCCCCCCCCCCCCCCCCTTCCTCTGGCCCCTTTCGCGGCTGCCACCCGCCACCGCAGCGCTCAGGGCGCGGTTTCACAGTGTACACAGGTCAGGTCACAGGTCTGTGGCGCATGAGTTCCGTCCAGAGGGGGGCAGCCCACGGGCCGATTCTGGTCGTCAGTGACCGCCGCGCCTATAGGCGCCAGTCGTCAGTGACCGCCGCACCTCCAGGCGCCGGTCGTCAGTGACCGCGGCATGCCCAGGCGCCGGTCGTCAGTGACCGTCGCATGTCCAGGCGCCGGTCGTCAGTGATCGCCGCGCTTCCAGGCGCCGGTCGTCAGTGACCGCCGCGCCTCCAGGCGCCGGTCGTCAGTGACCGCCGCGCCTCCAGGCGCCGGTCGGTCAGTGACCGCGGCATGTCCAGGCGCCGGTCGTAAGTGACCGCCGCACCTCCAGGCGCCGGCCGGATTCATCGAGAAAAGACCGCATCTTTTTATGTTGGTCAGTTTTTAGGCTTGGAACTACACATTTAGACCGTGACATCGCACTGGTTGAATAGCCTGGGATGTAGGTTTTCGTGCACACCGCCGACAACACGCCAAAACTTTTGGCCACAAATACACATGTCACGCACCCGAATAGGCTTCAGGGACAGTTGCGGGGGCAATTTTTGAAGTCACGAGTAAGCCTTGGACACCTTAAAGATCGGTAACTGCGCTTTTACTTGACGCAGCTGGCTGCTGCGGTCCGCGGCGCGGGTTCGTCCTTGACACTGGTACGAGCCTGCGGCCCGCCGTGTCGGCTCGGGCCGGCCGGAAGCACGCAGTCGGACCGGCGGAGGACAGGACGGGCCACCTGTTCCGGCGCGCCGCCGGCCGGCCGCCAGCTCTGACTCACGCAGCACGCCGCCGCGTCAAACGCAGTCGTCTGCCAGCGGTTTTTTGCCGGCGTGGCGGAAACTCTTACGAGTCATCCGAGATAAGGTGATGATTGACGGGTGGCGGCGGGCGGCTCGGCCTCGGGCTGTAGCGTGCTCGTGAACACTGGTTACTGGTTACTTGGGTTAGAGCCCTTTCGAGCAGAATTGATCGTTTCGGGGTTATGGGATGAAGGAAAATGGACAACGGTGGGGTAGGACTACATGCGCCTGGGGTACCAACCACCGAGCTGCTTGCTTGCCGAGTACTGGAGCAAAACTAATCATCACGAAAAGAGTGCAAGTGAACCGCATTTATCTTACGTGTCTCATACTTAAGTCGACATTTTAGCAAGCCATTGGCACTCTTAAGATAACATAACCTAAATTCCACTACGCGCAGAGAATAGCATAATGTAACACCAAACATTACCTACGAACAGCCCATAAAATTATGGAATACGGTAACGCGCACAACGTAATTTTTTCCCAGCATATACACGTCAGATTATTAATTTGTTTTTTCGTTGTTTTATGATCACGCGATTCCTACCAAGTCTGCACAGGCAACTTTAAAGCGCAAGTCATGTCAACGTATTTTAAAGAGCGAAATCACCCCCCGCTACAGCATTCATCTCGTTTTTGTCCGTGTGTAACAGGTGTTCTCCATGGGCCCAGTGGGACTCTTTCATACAGGGATAGGGTTCCTCGGGCGTCGTTGCCTGTTGACAGATGGGTCCATGAAAAGTGCCTTTCGGAGATTGCCCGCTCCGCCCAAACTATAACTACCTTGGATTGACGATTTCCCCCTCAGAGCCGCTAAGCTCTCATGCATCGGGACCTGACAACGTACGGCCCGTTTCTTATTTAAATAAAAGGCATATTACAAAAGTGACACTTCTTGCCGATGTAAAACATGGGACAGAACAGATCAGTTATGTTCTCACAAATGTTAAATACACTTGACGCCGCATGACTTACTGCTTAATGGCAGAGGTATTTAACGGGAAAATGCAAATCACACTGGTAGGATAGTCGGGTTAAAGATCATGATGTCACTTTCAAACAGCTGTCATGCCAGTCTATCGCATACTCCTCTGGACCGTCGCTTGCTTTGTGGATGCATTGTCAGACGTCAACTAAACGATGTCATTTTTTGTCTATGTGGTATACGTTACCGGCTGCATAGTCCTCATGGGTACATGAAATTCAGTGCATTTTATTTCCATGTTCCAAAGGGCCGGTATCCCTTCAAACGTTGTATGCAACGCCTAAGAAGATGTCTTGGTGTTCTGCTAGTAAATGGTAAGCGGCGAATTTTGCCGCGGTTACTAAGATCTCCACTTTGTGACAAGCGATACTGCGGAGGGCCTAGTTATTCTTCTTCCAGGCTGGCGCTGTGGTACTTTCAAAGAGAGGTCGGATACCATTGATAGGCTCATTTCACTTCTTCCTATCTGGGCTGTGTTATGTAGCCAATGTCTTCTCACAAATGAGATAAAATCCGCGCTGGTATAGCCATAGCTTGACAAGAAATTCCCGGATTTTTGTGTTTCCTAAGGTTCTAGTCTTATCTTCCCCATTTGTCGGCATCGTCCACGTCCGTAAATCTATCATCCCACACATCGACAACATTTGCGAGATTTCAGGTTCACCTCCAGAGTTCCCTCCACCACTCTGTGCGCTGCGTACTTGAATCAGGCAGACCACTCGACAACCCGCGGTTAGGAGCCGCCGTCGCCGGACGCTGCGGGGCTGCTGGTGCGCGGCAGACGCGGCGCGTCCGGGTGGTGCGACAGACGCGACGCGTCCGGGTGGTGCGCGGCAGACGCGGCGCGCCCGGATGCGTGACGAGCGCTGATAGTGGCGCGGCCGGACCGAGCTCTTCGCTCAGGGGGTGCTGCAGCCGGCGAGCAGTACAGACTTGTGCCGAAACTCGGCATAATACCAGGCTTCTCAGCGCGTGGCGTGAGCGTGTTCGTAAAAATGGTCAAAACGGTAGCTGAAATGCGGAGGAAATGGAACTGCATTTCCCACACCTATACTTAATGGTTAACAGCGATCTTCGGACGTAGCAAATTTACCACCATGACACGGTCTATGGGTTAAATTGAATGCATCTCATTGTGTTAAGACCTATAAAATGCAAACACGCTCGCATAGGTTTAACTTCTGTTCGGTGCTATCACATCTCTCAGAAATTTCATACCATGTTAGTTTCAGTACCAAGGCGTTATCATTGGATCTCATAGCTGACTTTCATCACTGGATATGTTGTCTGTATCTGATGGTCGCACGTCACATGGCTGATCGACGCTTTAGATCTCCTGTCAGTACCCGAAGCCTGCATCCACCGCTTCGACAGCTGATTATCCGGACAGCTGATTGCCCGAACAGCTGACTGCCCGAACAGCTGACTGCCCGGACCACTGACTGTCCGGGCCGCTGACTGTCCGGGCCGCGGACTGTCCGAGCAGCTAACTCCCCGGACCGTGGACTGTCTGAACGACTGACGGTCTGCCCACCGCGTCCGTCGTGCATCGCGGCGCTGTTTTTGCCGACGCGTTGTATCAGTGCGCGTGTGTGGCGCCGCCCGCCCGGCCAGAGGAGAGAGATGGGCCTGCACGGTCGGGACGGCCGCCGCCCGCCCGGCCAGAGGAGAGAGATGGGCCCGCACGGTCGGGACGGCCGCCGCCCGCCCGGCCAGAGGAGAGAGATGGGCCCGCACGGTCGGGACGGCCGCCGCCCGCCCGGCCAGAGGAGAGAGATGGGCCCGCACGGTCGGGACGGCCGCCGCCCGCCCGGCCAGAGGAGAGAGATGGGCCCGCACGGTCGGGACGGCCGCCGCCCGCCCGGCCAGAGGAGAGAGATGGGCCCGCACGGTCGGGACGGCCGCCGCCGCGCCCGCCCGCCGACCGGCCGTAATTGGCGGGTTTTTGCCGGGCCCGCTCCGCCGCCGAGGCCGGCCATCTAATGCAGTCTGTGTGTAGCATTGATACGCCGGTCGACCACCGATTACATTCTGGGAATAGCTCAAAGTTGGACCGCGTGGTTGTTTGGGGTCTCGGCCGGGTCAGGCCCTGCCAGACGGCGTTCGTACCTGCACACATCTGGAGCTTTTGTGTGTCATACATCGCCTCAGGTCATGTCATGGTATTGATCAGATGTAGCTTCTTTGTTCATGTGGCGCTCAGTCAGGTTTACGGTACTTGACGGTTCGGATCGCTGCCTGTTCCCTGCATCCTCCCGTTTTCATGGTCGATGGCCAGGTCTGTCCTACGGATCTCCTTGAACCTTGCTCAGGATGCTTGTCCCTTCCCTATGTATTTGGCCTCGTTGGCGGATTTCGTGTTCATGTGCTATGAAATCGACAATCGACCTTAACACTAAGGCCGTCCGGGGTCCAAGTTGGATTTTTCAAGGCACGGTTGGCGATACTCTACAAATTGTCTCGCTGGCAGAATTCATAGGTCTCTATATATTTGCAAAATTTGTGCATTTTGCCGCTTTCCCGCGAGCACTTGACCACCCAACCTCAGCATTTGGTGAACTGTCGTCATCATCGTATTGGAGCTTCACAACGCACTCAGCTGCTGAGGCTATACAGCGGTCGCCTGCCTGTCACGCTGACAGGCAGGGCGGACACCGCGGGGAACCGAACCCCGCACCTCCGGTTTTCCAGTCAGTTAGCGGACTGTCCGACCTGACGTGCCGCGGGGAGCAGCCCGGCCAGCGGCACCTCTGACCTTTGGGGAAGGAGTAGCCGTGGCCCGAGGCGATGACGGCCGGTGTCAGCAGCAGCACGGTTGTCACCAGCCGTAGCATGGCCATCTGCCGGCAGCACCCATCGGGTCAGGTCACGGGTCAGGTCACGGGTCAGGTTGCGGCGGCGCGAGTAACGAGGGGAGGTATCGTTCAGAGCACTAGACAGCCCTGGACGAGTTCAAAACAGTTTCAGGCATCACGGGTCCGGATGTGGATCGACATATTTTATGACGATCATCATGGTACCGATTCAGATCTGATGACGCCGTGATTGTTGTCATTTTGGTCTCAGAGCGCTTATCAAAATCACAGCAGTACGACATTGGTTAAGTCGTGAACAAGCCCTTTCCTTAAGTTCCCGATGGTCTAAAAAGCATGGTACGTTCACCCAAAATGGACACTTTGCCAATGATGCCACAAACAATTACACCGATACAAATATAAGCGCATGAGGCAGGTGTACACGGGCGTCCGGCCAGTGGCAACTGCAAGCGCCCGCGTTTGCCAGGGGTCGCCAGCTTTGTCGGCCCGAGTGAATCGCGCCGCCGCTCCCACTCCCGGCGCGCGAGCACTCGAGGCAAGCGGCGGGACGATACAGTGCCAGGCGGAGGCAGATTGGATCGCGCCGGTACAGTCCGGGTAAACGAGGACCATTTATCTGCAATAATTCATGACGATTCATAACATCTGCGGACCCAAATCACGGGGTATCGGCTCGGGTATTCTTGTAATGGAGGCTGCTGGGTATTTAGGGCTCATGAAACGCTATCTAGCAATCACCGTGCACAGTTTGAGTTATAATACAGATAGGCTATTAATGATGCACAACGAGCAATAATAATGAATAATCAAAGTGGGAATGAGTGGCAGTCCGTACCAGCGCTCCCACAGCCACCTGAGAAATCCCGTTACGGCGAACAGCGGCGCCGCTCAGCGCCGTCTCCCAGCGCCAGCTTCCGAGCTGGCAGCACCAGCTTCCAGCACCAGCTTCCAGCACCAGCTTTCAGCAGCAGCAGCCCTCAGCGCCAGCTGTCGGAGCTAAACCCCAGCACCAGTCCCGACACCAGATCGCGGCAGTAGCTCGCAGCACCAGCTCTCGGGGGAGAGAGCTGGCGGCGGTCCCGGCACCTGTTGCTCCCGGGCGGCGGGCGACCGGCGACTAACGACTGGCCGGGCCGGGACCGGGACGGCGGCCGGGCCGGGCCGCGCCGCGCCCCCTCGCGGCGCGGCGCCCCCCGGCCCTGGGTGGCCGACCACCGATGCCACCGATAGCCGGCTATAATGGCCCAAAAGTCATCAGCCGGTCGGTGGATGATGGATGGGCGCATTTGTCTTGTCTGCGCCGGCCGGCGCGACAAAGTGACCGGCCGCGCCCGGTGCCGCCGCCACCGCTCGCTCGCGGAGCCGGCGCCGACGAGAGAGCCCCCCCCCCCCTCACACCGGTGTCTCGTCTTGTCCCGTGTCAGCAGGTGAGTAGGGGAGTGACTAATGACCGCGTTGCGTGGAGCGTCCGACGCCAGCTAAGTACGGCATGGGCATGTTTTGCGTTTTGATTTCACGAAGCCGAGGACGTCAAGGCCGTCTTCATTTCACAAAGCCGAGAGCCCTCTATACGTGTCCGCACGCTGAAGCGGAGCCTCCCTGGACGGCGCTGACCGCTCGGTTTACGGCTGGAGGTAACGCTACCCGCTTGTGACGCACGCGCGACTTCCCGCCGACGTGCCGCCTCGCTCGCAATGCGGCGCAGGCGCTGCAGGCGCCGCGGCGTTTTCGCGTCATCGCCGCCTGAGTGACCTCACGACGTCAGTATTCACGCCGGTATCTGCCGACTCCAAACAGCGGCTGCAGGCGGACACGCCGCTCGCCACGGTCCGAACGCGGGCCTCTGGTGACGGCGCCGATCTCAGTACGATCCCGGACGAGCGCGGCGCGGCACGCGGTGCGCTCCCGGAGAGCTCAGCGGGCCCGAGCGCGGGAGCCAGGCCACGATCAACCATGTCCCCGGAGCGGGGAGGTGGGTTGCCTCTCGAGGGATTCTTTTAATGGGTCTGGTCGAGCACGAGCCAAGCACGTTGGGTGAATCATCAGTGAGGTAACGGATGATTTCGGATCTGGGACAGTCTTCTCCGGCTGAAATTAGCGTCGACCTAACTGCATCAAATCGGAACTGAAAACATCCTACGTTGATTCGAACACTATCGATCCCGTGGGACTGAGTCGAACACTATCGATCCCGTGGGACTGAGTCGAACACTATCGATCCCATGGGACTGAGTCGAACACTGTCGATTCCGTGGGACTGCGTTGCGCGCAAAGCGTTAAATAGCATGCAAGGATTACACGGGTAGGTCTGAAGCACAGTCGTTCAAAGGTCGCGAGATTCGAACGTCGCACGTACGGCCTCTTATCAAAAGGCTGCAAACCCTATCACAAGACCAATAATCATTGGTATTCGACCTTGCGCCTTGCAGGAGGGCCCCCGAACTGTCAATAAGCTTCCGTCTGATACTGGACGAATTAGGCTACCGACAACATCGGACTCGGCGAAGTCGCACGGAATGCCGCGGCTCCAACGGTCCAACACCTCCCAGTCAAGCAAAAAATTAGGAGCCATCGATACGCGAGGACCATGCCGAGCGGGCGCATCAGCCAGGCCTGTGTTGCATCAGACGGCTCCTGTGCCGTACCAGCCGGCTCATGTACAGTACCAGCCGGCTCCTGTACCGTACCAGCCGGCCCCTGTGGTCTACCAGCCGGCTCCTGTGCCGTACCAGCCGGCTCCTGTGCTCCACCAGCCGGCTCCTGTGCTCTACCAGCTGGCTCCTGTGCTCCACCAGCCGGCTCCTGTGCCGTACCAGCCGGCTCCTGTGCTCCATCAGCTGGCTCCTGTGCCGTACCAGCCGGCTCCTGTGCTCCACCAGCCGGCTCCTGTGCCCTACCAGCCGGTTCCTGTGCTCCACCAGCCGGTTCCTGTGCTCCACCAGCCGGTTCCTGCGCTCCACCAGCCGGTTCCTGCGCTCCACCAGCCGGCTCCTGAGCCGTACCAGCCGGCTCCTGTGACGCATCAGCCGGCTCCCGTGTCGTACCATCCAACTCCTGTGCCGTAGCATCCGGCTCCTGTGCCGTACCAGCCGGCTCCTGTGACGTACCATCCAGCTCCTGTACAGTATCAGCCGGCTCCCGTACCGTACCAGCCGCCTCCTGCCCGTACCATCCGGGTCCTGACCGTACCACCCGGCTCGCCAGCCGGCTCCTGTATCTTCGGCGGCTCCTGTACCGCTGATGGGTCTCAGGACGCTGTCGGGGTCCGTGCCGCCGTGGCGTCGGCAAGACGCTGTCGGGGTCCGCGCCGGCGCGCCGTCGCGACGTCGGGTGGCGACACGGGCCACCCACCGCCGGCATTCCTCCCATCAACACACACTGCGCTATCGAGCGGAATCGTGTCCGGACCCGGCGCCGGCCACAGAAGGCGGCAGGGGAAAGGGTAGGGCAGGCGCCGGCGCTTGCTGCCCCCCCCCCCCCCCCGACACGAGACCGTCTCCGGCGGCCGCCGGCGCGTCCTCGCGCGGCCTCGGCCGGCCCGGGTCATTAGCATACAGCTGAGCGGTCAGCAGGAACGGCGGCCGAGAAACGCCAGAGATCAATCACAGACTGGTCACGACCCGGCTACCGCAGGGGAACACTGCCGCCGACCTGCAGGGGAACACAAGGGCAGGACTACAGGGGAACACCGCAGCTGACCTGCAGGGGACACGCACCGCAGCTGACCTGCAGAGAACACAGGGGCGGGTCTACAGGGTAACACCGCAGCCGACCTGCAGGAGAACACAAGGGCAGGACTAAAGGGGAACACCGCAGCTGACCTGCAGGGGACACACACCGCAGCTGACCTGCAGGGGACACACACCGCAGCTGACCTGCAGAGAACACAGGGGCAGGTCTACAGGGAAACACCGCAGCTGACCTGCAGAGAACACAGGGACAGGTCTACAGGGAAACACCGCTGCTGACCTGCAGAGAACACAGGGACAGGTCTACAGGAGAACACCGCAGCTGACCTGCAGGGGACACAGGGGCAGGTCTACAGGGAAACACCGCAGCTGACCTGCAGGGAACACAGGGACAGGTCTACAGGGAAACACCGCAGCTGACCTGCAGGGGGAACACAGGGCAGGTTCTACAGGAAGAACACCGCAGCTGGCCTGCAGGGGAACCACAGGGGGCACGTCTACAGGGAAACACCGCAAGTGGTTGTACCTGCAAGGGACAACAGGACAGTCTAACAGGAGAACCCGCTGCTGACCTGCAGGGAACCAGTCTCGCAGTGACCTGCAGGGGACAAGGGAGGTCTACAGGGAACCCGCAGGTGGCCTCAGGGGAACACAGGCAGTCTAAGGAACACCGCAGCTGACCTGCAGACACAGGAACTACAGGAGACAGGTGACTGAGGAAAGGGGTCTACAGGGAAACACCGCAGCTGGCCTGCAGGGAACACAGAGACAGGTCTACAGGAGAACACCGCTGCTGACCTGCAGGGGACACAGGGGCAGGTCTACAGGGAAACATAGGAGCGAATATATTATGTGCAGGTCCGCAGAGGATCACAGGAGCGAACCCACTGAACACGGGCCTGCAGGGAAGCACAGGGTGAATCTTCAGGGGAACACACAGGTGAACTTGCGGGAGAACACAGAAATAGCGGGAGTTTTTTTGTGCGCCCGCACATTGGCGCTGGCAATGGCCTGATTTGGGCGTGAGGGGAGCGAGGTATGCTCCACTTTATCGAATAGCTTACAAAAATGCGCGGAGCTCTTGGCACATTAAGTCGAACCTTACCCTGTGAAGAGTCGCGCGAAGGCATCCGTGCCCATAAGTGGTGACAAAAGGTGCAAGGAGTCGTGCAGAACAAACACGGTAGCTCAAGGGCTTTATAAAAAAAAACAGACACCATCCACAAAGAGCAGTAGTATGATGTAGAAAATTCACGGCGGAGATATATTTGGAGGACTTGCGAACAAAGTCGCCGCGTGCTTGCGTAGTACAGAGAGCTGGTCTACCGGCCGTAAGGCAGTAATATCTATACCCCACACGCAGTGTGCTTTTTATTAACTGTTTCAAAATCCACGCGACTAGATTGATAGCTTCGGTGTGTTGACGGTTATCCAGCGTTTTCATAGATGTAGGCCTTGTGAATACACTCTGCGCGGATCGTTTTTACCGCTGCGACCGTTTTATCACACTGACTTCGCCTGTAAGTAGATTGGACTCTGCTGACGATAGCACAACATAATGCGTTACGTGCAAATAGGACATAAGGCATTCCCTTCGATGGAGCCGAAATGACAACTGGCAAGCCCAGAAGATGGCAGCACCGCCGTACGATGGCTGCCTTTTCCTGCCCTGCTCCGAAGCGCCCTGACTGGCTTACCGGAGCCCTCTCTGTTGCCATCTACACAGTCAGTCTACACGTGCATACAAGCACACACATATATGTATATATATACATACATATATACATATACACATATATGTATATGTATACATACAAATTATCGTGTATGCTGACGCGTTGAGGTCACGAAGAGACCATGGTACTTGAGTCGACCGATCGCTGAAGTACGGAATGTGTGAGCCCTTATACAGTAATGCCCACCCTGCTGATTCGATGGAAGAACGACAGGCAAAAGCGGCTGTTATCATAGCCACGACTGACGTAGTAGAATTATTAAAGGCAGCAATACGACATCGGCGTTCACACGCCCTTCTCCTGCTGATGGCCTAGTTCGCTTTTCATGTGGATGACATGCTATGGGGAGTAAATGAATGGTGAATATATATATATATATATATATATATATATATATATATATATATATATATATATATGACATTGGGATACCCCGGCCACCCTCATCAATACGATCAGGAAGTCACAGGTGGAGGAAGCTACAGTATCACCATTTCGGTACGCTCACTTCTAGGCACCCTGCTGTTCCAACCGGCTCTGTTGCATAACTGCTGGAAGTCACCGTTCCGTCCGCCGGCTGCATGCCTTCGCTCAGGCCCGGCTAACCAGCCGCGGACGCTATCATTACCGACAGGGTCACCAGGCGGCCATCGCAGGCAGTGGACGTGCGGTATCGTCCGCGCAGGCATCAGCGGCCGGCCCAGGCGCCCGGCCTCAGCTCGTCTCCCGAATCGTGCACGCAGAACGGCGCCGAACAAAGCCCGCGCCCGCGGCGGCCGCCACCGCCACCGCATGCACGGGCCAGTCCTGCCGGGCGTCTCCGCCGATTTGGCGCGGACGCCGCGCGGAGCTCGTGACCAGGCGCCGTTATGCACTGAAGGCCCCATGTTGTGCACTAAACGCGCGGCGGCCGCTCGTCGCCGCCGCCGCCGGCCCGCCGCTGCGTTCATCATCGCCGCCCGCCGTAATTAATAGCGCAATCTCCCGTGAGCAGACCGCCGGCCCGAGCGGCAGCGCGAGGACCGGCGCGGTCGGCGGCGACGCCGACACCGGAGTCGGCCGGCGCGACGCGCCGCGGCGGCAGCGCGAGCGGCGCCGCAGCCAGCCCAGCTCGCGCGCGGTCCGCAGCGGGGCTGCGAGGCAGCTGAGGTCGGTTCCCGGACGCGCGCGCGGCGCTGTGAGCGTCTCGCTCGCTTCCCGAGCAGTGCTGTGAATGGATCTTGTCTCTTCGCGGGATTCTCCAGGGCTGTACGTAAGCGCCTGCGTAGGCGGCGCTGGGCTTAAACATCATGACTACATCAGCAGCCGTCCAGAAATCCCGGTATTACTGGGTGACTTCGTTTGCATGGAGACCCCGAAGTTATCGACCACGGCACTTCCGTGACCGCATACTAGGCAGCGTGCAGCAGCTGAGTCATTAGTGATCTGGCGTCGGTGCATGGTGACTTTAACCCATTTGACGACGGGGCCCCTGGCGCTTTTGTCGTGCACGAGCCCTGCGACAGCCAACAGGCGGCGGCCGCGCGCCGCTCAGGCTCCAGCGGCGGCCGGCAATAACCATGCTGCCTCAGTCTACACTGTGGACTTGAACACAGGCTCTGATCGTTCAGAATGTTTCACACGGCGTGTGCAGTGTAAATCGCACCTATCCCACATGTTACACCAGGTACCTCTCCGCAAGTCAGTCCTTTCACGAGACGAAATGGTCACAATTCAATGAGTGCCGTCGTCACGGGGTGGCATTATGAAAGGCGAATGCATGACACATGCTATGACGTGGACATTGACTCTTGCATCTCAGTGGCCGTGGTCTTCAACGCGATTGGTGGAAACATGGCTGTAGATCTTTCGCCAGGACAGAATATAACTGGCCAGGGTTTCACCACTGCATAAATAGCAGACACGGGCAAACTCTCCCGCCGACTCCCAAACACCGACCCGCCCTCCCCCTGGGGCAGTTCCGCCCCGAGGCGCCGCCGGAGGGGGAGGGGTGTCACCTCCGCGGACCGTGAGCAGCTCGGCCGGGGGCGGGCCGCGGCTGCGTCGCGCGCCGACCGCTGACTCAGGCGGCACCGCCGACAGTCAGCGGCGCGGCCAGCTCACAGCCCCCTGAGTCACACCGTCGCCGGCCGGTCGATGTCACGACCCGGGCCCGGCGCCGGCGGCTCTGTTGACACCTCAGGAGGCGGCGAGACCCCGTCCCTGCGGGGCGCCGGCCGAGGCCGCCTCCTGGCGCTGCGCCATGTGTCAGGATGACGGGTTGTGACGGGGGAGCTGTCACACGAAGCTGGTGGACACGTCACGCGTGACGAGTGCGACGAAGCCAGCATTTCACCGCCGGGGAGCGGCTACGAATTCAAGCGTTAAAATCTCCATGGTTTTGATTTGTATGGTTGTCGTTTGGCGGTGGCCAACCGCCTAAAACGCATCGTTTTCACATAATCATCTGAAGAGCATGCAACAAGATAAGCCAGGTGTTCTTAACGAGGGAGAGGGGAGAGGAACCTCTCATAGACAGAATACAAAGGTCTCAGTTTTTAGGCTTGTTTTTGATGTGTCGGAACCCTACGCGCCCAAAAAGTACGGGGTCCCGTCAGAGGTGGGGCCATAACCCTGAGAGCGCTCCCTCAAGGGTACCGGAACAGGAAATCACTAGGCAATGCAATCTTACACAGGCTTTTTGGAATCTGAATCCTTATAAAGTTGGGCGACACGAATCTCCCACAGTACCGCCCCCAGCCGCACTTAATAAAATACCCGATACGCGTCTGATCACCTGTTGCATGTGCTGCATATGACGCGCCTTTCTACGGCATCACGCACAATTTGACGCACGCCATTTTGCCAACAGAAAAACGCCTTAATCACGCGAACTGGTGCTCATTCATCGCGGCACAGGTGCTGCCACATATGAACCAAGTGCACAACTACAAGTAAAACAGTTGTGGCTTTTGTGCGCGTGGGACTAAGCCACTGCGCTGAGCAGCCCAAAAACTTTCATGTGTATATAGCACCAGCAACTTTTATATATCGTGACTTGTAATGCAAACTATCTAATCCACGCTGCGCCAGGTGCCAATGTGTCAGTAAAGCGCCAAAACTTAGTAAACGTATGACTGTGGCACAGTCACGATTACAAAAAGAGACACGTTTGATATACACCCATTCACCAGATTCGACCCGCGTTGTTTAATGCCACGAAATCAAGATTCCAGCGATACATCTCAAAACGGTTTTCTCTTCTTTCCAGTCCGTCCCCTGCCCAGGCCTGTCCCTTGTCCAACCATGCCTCTCTGTCCATTCCCGTCCCTCTGTTCAGTCCTGCCCCTCTGCCTAGCCTCGTCCTTGCTGTCCAGTCCTGCCCCTCTCTCCAGTCCTGCCCTCTGTCCCCTCTGTCTAGTCATGCCCCTCTGTTCAGTCCTGCCCCTCTGCCTAGTCTTGTCCTTCTTTCCAGTCCTGCCCCTCTGTCCCTCTGTCCAGTCATGCCCCTCTGTTCATTCCTGACCCTCTGTCCCCGCTTGAGCCAGTGTGGGGCAGGGGACGGTGACGCCATGTGAAGCCCGCCACTGGTCAGAGCCAGCCACATGGCGTCGCGCCCCGCAGACCACGGACGCACTTCACCTTGTTGTCGCAGATGATGAGACATAAATCGCGTCTGGTTGTAGATGGTCGTGCTGGGAGCCGCGCCGCTCGACAGCCTACATGCATCAGACGGAGCTAAAACACTGGCAGTGGAAGCGCGCGGGGAAGCCAATCTCTCTCTCTCCTCTCTCACTCTCCCTCTCTCTCTCTCTCTCGTCTCTCCTCTCTCTCTCTCTCTCTCTCTCTCTCCTCTTCTCTCTCTCATCCTCCTCTCTCTCTCTCTCTCTCTCTCTCTCTCTCTCTCTCTCCTCTCTCCTCATCTCTCTCTCTCTCTCTCCTCTCTCTCTTTCTCTCCCTCTCTGTCTCTCTCTCTCTCCCTCTCTGTCCCTCTCTCTCGCTCTCTCTCTTCCTGCTTCGTGCTCTCTCTCTTTTCCGCCCATTCCTCGTATCCCTTTTTCGCTTCCGTTTTCTCGCCCTATTCCTGATCGCCTCTCCCTCTTCCTTTGTCTTCTCTTCCTCTACACCTCTATATCATCCTCTACAACCAACCTTTTCTTTCCCTTCCTTCCCACTATCTCTCGTCTAAGACATGTTGCATCAGCCAGGACCAAAACCGAGAAGCTTGCATTCGGCTTATCGCCGCAGTCGCGATATTCAGGCTCTGTGGCGGGTGAATTCGGCCTTGCCAATGCCTCGTGGGTCCAAATTTACAAACCAAATGGCTGTGCCAGCTCGGTATGCAACCTTGAGCCGACAGCTGTACTGGCCCGCGCATGGACCGCTCGACAGGGCCGCCGGGAGAGAGGGAAGAGGGAGAGAGAGAGAGAGAGGGAGATAGAAAGAGGAGGGCGGAGAAAGAGGGAAGAGAGAGAGAGAGAGAGAGAGAGAGAGTCAATTAATTACCAAATCACCATTAATGAGGTTAATAATGGTTTGACTTGACTGTAATGTTTTCATTATGAATTTATGGTAGAATGCTAGCAATCAGCCATGACATACTTTGGCACCTATATGAATGGCAAGTGACGACTTAAACCATTTGCTGTCCCTTGTCATTATTAGCTAGTAGCCAATTTTGTGAAATATTGCAATCATTTTTCCACACTGAGCGATCGAGAGTGACGTGGCAGATGAACATATGGGCCTTCATGAACTGTGTAGGATGCTCCAATCAAGTTAAAAGTACCCAAGACCGGTGTAGTAGGTCACAAGGTGATCGTGAGTGCCCAGCCAGGCTGACATAGAGGGTTCTCAGGGACATGCAAGGCTTCAGGGACATAAGGGGCCCTCAGGAACATGTAGGGCCCTCAGGGACATATATGGGCCTAAAGAGGACGTACAGGACGACGGCACAGCGCACTCCGGCCAAATGAAAAATCCCGAGACCAATGCGGAAGGCCCCCGAGCAATCGAGGGTAACTGGAAAGACATGTATGACCCCGGTTGACAGCGTGGGGTCACTGAACACCATAAAGGATTCTAAAGCGTCTCTAATCATGACCCTCCCTCTTGGCTAAGAGCTCTTTTTGTCTACTCGCAGGCCCTTTACCATCCTTAGTGGCCCTTCCTGGTCCCCTGGAGGTCCGAAGTCGTCCCATTGCTTGAGCTTTGTGTCGTAAACCTGCGTCCGCTCGGTCAGTTTTGGATCCTTCGGCTCCATGGACGAGGGGGGGGGGGGCAACCCACCCCCATTTTGGATCACCCCTGGTGGATAAACTCATTGCTTTTGAAAAACTTGTACCAGCTTGAGCTCTCGCCATATTTGACTTTAACGGTGACTTCATGGTGCTGTTGAGGTCAGCACGCCGCGTGGTGTCAGACAGTGCAGTTACAACAGCGGTGCGTCATGTAGCATCAGTATCTGGGTATTCACCTCTAAGTTAAGTCGGGACTACTGCGCGTCTAGAGCAGCCTCTTGGTCCCCAGAAGCACAGAAACGAACAGCGCGTGCTCAACCGTGAACATCTCACCGCACCTTTTTACCAAGTGTGGACGACCCATCCTTGGTTAAACGGCTTTAAGTTTTTCTTCTGGGTGCTGTCCTAACTCCACCTCGTCTGCCACTCTGCTGAGACGTAATGCCTGACTAACGCGTGCAGGTCACCCACTCGCAGGAACCCGCGCAGCGTCTTCAGCAGCAGAAGTGGCTGCCTTCGCAGCTTGATCAGCAGACTCGTGCCCGACCAGATCGACGTGGCTGGGGATCCAAACCAGTTCTGCCTGTTGCCCCCTACATCGCAGGCCGCTCAGGTGCCGCGCGATCAGCTGTACGACATGCTACTCCGCGGTCCGTGCACCGCGGATACATATGAGCGAGTTAAGCGAGTCAGTAAACACCGCGGACGACGGCATGTTAACCCTGCCCGCTCCTGCTAGGGACGACCTATGCGACGGTCGCGATAAGGATGGTACGGCGCTCGCAGCCGACGTTTCGCCCCGCCACCGCCGCGCCGGAGACAAGGACCGACAAGACTAACGCCAAACGGGCCGCCAGCTCCACTGGAGTTCCGGTCTGCACGGCCGCACCACTGGTTTGATTTAGACAGGCAGGATAAATAAACAGCCGGGCGAGTGGCGGTATGTAACTGGAACAGGGTTATGGAACCGTGCTCTGCATGCCATTCCACAGGGCCCAAGCATGTCGGGTGATAATTTAGCGGTGTAAACAGAGACTGGTCGGCTGCTTGTACTCTGTCACCAGCGCATGGCGTCACGGCTGTGCGAGTATTCCGGCCTAGCACCGCCCTCGTTACGGTGTCAGCTGCGTGACGGCTACAGGCCCCTCGTCACAGCGACCGTCTCCCTGCTGCTTCGGACTTTTGGCTGCGATGAGCCGGCACGTGGGCTCGCGTGGCTTGAGTGTTCACGATGTTAGTTCGGTGACTTGTTCTTATCGAGTGACCATGGTAACCAGCTGACCGAGTGACCATAAGCGCGCTCTTCGTTGCAGGAACTATTGGAGGCTTAAACAACGTTGAAATCTAAAGCTGCGGGAAGTTAAGTTGAAGTCTTAAGTTAATGGCTTTACTTCGTAAGTTTAAAATTTTTCGTCTACGTTTAGGATTTCACTTCTTAAACTTAAATTTAACTGAGAAGTGGAGACGAAGCAAGACGTTTGTAAGTGGTCTAACGGAAGTTTATATATCTAGCAGTCCGTTTACAGCTATTTGCATGACATACGAACATGCTTACTGGGTACTGGCTGAAAACAGCGCTGTAACTGCACATGGATCACATAAACCACGCCGGATTACACTCACAACTTCATAACGTCGGTAAAGCCCCTGCAAGCATGGCACACAAGCCCGCCCGGACGAAATTCTTCGGCATGAAAGTATTTGATAAGCCACAGCAAGTTCAGTTAAAGCTTCCAAATTCACGGGCAGTTCAGTTACTGCATCGTGTCCCAGCAATAACCACACAGCAGTGCCGCATTGCCGTCCGTGTCAGCGACCGCTCAGGGGACAGCGAAGGAAGAGGGCCGGCGGCCGGTCCGAAAACTTCGAACGCGCTCCGGCTCACCTCCCATTTGCACAGCAGAAACAGCTGGCGGGAAGTGCTCTGAGGATAGCATGGAAGTAAGCGGGTGGACGAAGGGAAATGAATGAGGAGCGAAATGGCAGACGCATGCATGGATACTTCGGATGTAGGTTCAGGACTGCATCACGCTTTTCAACCAATCTACATATATATATATATATATATATATATATATATATACACATATATATATATATATATATGTGTGTGTGTGTGTACATATATACATATATACATATATATACATATATATATATATATATATACACGGCTTGATAGATGGATAGATAGATAAATAGATAGATAGGTAGATAGATAGATATACACATAGATAGATAAGTAGATATATAGAATAGATAGATGGGCTGGAAAACAACAAAGCCGTTCACTGCTGCCTGGTTAGAGCGTTGTCTGTCACTCGCAGAAGGTAATCTTCGCGCTGGTCCTTTCTGTCACTTTGCAATGCATATAAATACCGTGGTCATTAGTGTCGCATTCTGTCGTACCAATCGAAGCGGGGAAATTCAGACACAGACGCCAGTGAGCCTCGAAACCACAAACACAGCCGTTGGCGAGCCCCGAAACCGCAAACTGGCCACCATCGACTGATCACACGCCTGTTCCGTTTCGTGGGTTCCCTGTTGACGGACTGCTTGCGTCATAATAACTGTCTCACAAAAACAGGCGGCTGGAGGTCTGCCAGTGCCCCGGTCGCTCCCCTGGAGCAGCAGGTGAGTCTGAACTCCATCAGACACGTGGGCAGGCCTCTGGCGGCATCGCTCGGGCACTTCCGCACCCGCCTCTGGCGGTAGCGGTGCCTACCGAACGCCGGCCAGCGGCCGAGAGCAGCGGCCACGCCACAAAAACGCACGCAAACACTCCAG
>NW_023596225.1:38416522-38541522 GCF_011947565.3 Pollicipes pollicipes | reverse complement strand
TCTACACATTGAAAGTAAATAACTCCGGTAATTATTGAAATCAAACACTGAACATGGTTGGGTTCAAATGTAAGTGTTTTTGTGGAGGATGTTTCTTTTGCCAGGAGGCTGCGGCTAGTGCACACACGTCAGACTACAGCACGTGCTCCTACTGCTCCCCCCCCCCCCCCCACCCTCACACGCTTGTCAGAGCTCAGCCCGCTGGAAGCCCTGTCTCACAGCACGGCCGCATCTGTCCGACTGGATCTTGCGCTCCGCCCGGACTAGCAGCTCTAGGTTTTTAAGACTTGTGGGCAACTCCTAGCAGTCCTCGTCTTTCAGATCACCCCAAAGGAAGAGACCTGGGAGTGCTAGATCCGGTTAGCGCAGATGCTATGTCGTCACCGTCTTCTCGGATACGACCCAGCCCCAAAGTGCTCCTGGGGCCATCTCGGAGACATCTGAGACGCGCACGCCATCCAGCTCAGGCACTGGGAGAAGGCTATGTAAAAGCAGTTCCGCTTTGGCTCCTCCCAGGGCTGAATGAGTGCTGCTACGAAGCGATCCGCACGACGGTGTAGAAAGAAGATTGGCCCTGATGGCACTCAACAGTCACTTTGGGTGAGTGCAAGGGAGCTGTGCACATCTGCGCTGATGGATGCTGACTTCAGAAGTAATAGCTTTGGGCGATCAAACATGTGCAAATGCAACTGTATCATTGATGAATGCATCTTTGAAAAAATGCTATGCGAAAACGCTCCGCTATTACCGCGAGAACATGCTGAACAAGTCATAGGCCGCTGTTTTTCTTTCCCTCAAGGCCAGTAGTCTTTTTCTTCCTTCAGCGATATTTTCAGGTTTTCCTCAGGCTTTAGTCTTCTTTTTCGGTCGGACGAAATTAGGTCTGGTGAGCACGCATCTTGCAGGAGATCACATTTTCAAAATCGCGTGGGCTGCTGACTTATAAATGCCCAGACGTTATTCGAGACGACGAGCCGAACTTTAAGGCTCAATGTTGATGCCACGTGAGTCCTTTGGAAATCCCCCCTGGTCCCATATGGTGATGGGGCGGCCAGATAGACCCTGACGTCCCCCGAATATAGTCTCGCGGGTCAGAGTTTTACCTGGGTTTGTCACATGGTTGAGTTCCTCAGCGTCAGAAAAATGATAATCAGTGTCATTACGAGACAGGATGTTGCGAGAACCGTGGATTCCTACGCGCGCCAGGCCACATACGCATATCACGGGGGGCAATATGTGAACAAGAAGAAGCTGTGGTAGTGCCTCTTCCAAAGTGTGCGGTCTGTTGGTTGGCTGAAGCATTATCCGGAATAATTGAGGTGAACACCGAGGATCAGCCCAAACAAAGACCCAACCTCATCGCTGGGGTTGCCTGGGTGCAGTCTTAAAGGGTTGTCCAACAAACGCGTCGGGTTCCTGTTTCGGATTCAAGTGAAGGAGGCTGACATGTTTTCCGAATCTCCGAATAAGGCATGCGTCATGCTTGCATGCTAATACATAAACTTCGTAGTTATTTTTTAGTTGCAGTGACGTGGTAACCATTTTTGCATCGGCGAAGAATGTTAGATTTTGTCTGAAAGTACATTAAGTTTTGTACTTTCGGGCCCATGCTCTTTCAAAACATGACGCCGGATACAGCGCCGGCAACAATACAATTTCTCTCAAAAATAAAAAATAATACTTTTATAGGATCTCTGCTCTAGCAGATTTTATGGCAACAGCGGCGGACGACTTAGCATTTCTACGTCTGCTTTTGTCGAGTGTGATCATTGTTAATGCATTTGATCTGGCAATCTGACGCTCTTCCTCGCTTCGGGTGCTCTTTTTACACTCATTGCCTTCGGCTGTGGTTGTGTGCTGCCGGCTGGACTAGTAAGCATAAGGGGAAGTTTGTGCTATTTTAGGCTCTCTTGACGATCCGCTAAGCCACGATGAAGCTCACACTGCTCCCTCGGCTCAAACTGAACTAGTGTCTATTGACACTGTTTACTATTGGACTATGGTGTGTTTCGTAAGCTTTTTGCCGACTTTCTTCTATCTGTTAAGTACATCACGCTCGTATGACATTTTGTATTTACACACTAGCAAACTTCATACCTAATTGTCAAATAACTGTCACGTAAAACATGGAAAATATGCCAAACATATTAAGTGCAAACAACTGTCGCCCCATTGGGCATGCCACCTACTAACCTACAGGACGTGGAAGGTGATATGTTCGCCCAGTCTCCTCGCAAGACTGTCTCCAGCTCCACGACACTGCTCTGGGATCGAGCGGTATTTATATTGTCGGGGTGCGCGCTCAAGGTGTCGCACAGATCTGCGATTGGGTCTGAGTCAGGGGAATTCCCCGGTCCTGTCTCCTTGTCCCAGAGCCTGGAAAGATGCGCGTCTCGAAAATAGCCGTCAAGCTAAGAAGTGGGCGGACGTAAGAAGATGTGTAAGAAGATGGCCGTCGACGTTGCGTAAGCCATTTTCCTCTGATTTGCGGTTTCCGTATTCGCCGATCGTTTCAAGGCTTCGTGCGATACTTTTCGAGAACATCCTTGGCATAGGAGTGTATGCTGACAGTCTGTTTTGCGGCATCATATGCAGTTGTGATGATCCAAAGCACTCGCTGCTCCCTCTCCTATTTTAAGAACTTCTTCTCATTGGCGACTAGCGGTACCTCCACCCTGCTTCTCACTCATATGGGGTCGTTTTGGGTGCGTGAAGGGTGTGTGCAATCAAAAGCAATCGTCACTCCAAAACAAAAATTTGAAGTCCTCCTTCCTCCGAATGTTATTTTGCACAGCCTGTACCCATGCCTTCCGTTGTTTTCTATCATGTAGTTCGCTTCACCCGATTGCATGCCGCGGGCCTACCGAATGTTTTATGTAACAATAACCCGATAAATAGCGCTGGACACTTCGCAGCCGTTGCATTCAAAGTCGTGCGGCGAAAAGGCTCATCAAAAGGCGAAAATCCTTCCAAGATGAAAGCTTCCGCTGCAGCAGTTTCGTCCTCAACCCCCGATATTGACAGCAGCTTCACAAATCAGACCTTCAAGGACACCAACACCAAGCCCATTCATACCGCCCATCACCATGGTTACGAGACGCGTGCCCGTCGCCGGGGCCTGAATGAAGCGTGGTTTTGGCGGGCGTCCATCCCGCCGTGCCGCCCCCAGCCGATGTCCGTAGATCAAAGCGGTGCCCGGTGGGCGCAGCGTGGGCGGCGACCGTGCGCGCCGCCGTCCATTATGCAAACAACGACGACAGATGGGCGGAAGCCCGGCGGCACGGGCGCTGCCAAACCCTTCCCTGCCCGGGCGGCGAGCCGGCGCTGCCCCGGCCGGCAGCGCGGGCGCGCGGCACGAGGTCGCCCCGCTCTCGCCGTCGGCGCCGGCGGTCCTGACGACATGGTGAACGGTCGGTCATCGGCCTGGCGTGCCGAGAAGTGTCTGGAGTTTGCGATGCGTCGACGGGAAGAGAGCGACGGCCGCCACAAAGGCGGTCGGTACAAAGCCGTTGGCCAGCGGCCAGGTACAGCGGCACGGACGCGAGTGGTCGGCCGGGTCTCTGAGCGGTCCCCGACTCTGACGACCCCAGCTGGTCCGCCGCGGTCAGCTGAGCAGGATTTGAGTGGGCGTAGGGGAGGGGCTCCCTCCTCCCGGTGACGGACTTGGAGAGCGCGCCGGCCTCTCACTAGGGATCAATTAGGCGGCCGCAGCCGCCCTTTAGTCGGCTCGTTTGCCATTTCCGGTTGTCCGGTGTCACGGCCGGCATCACGCTGGGTGCGGCTAGGAGCCGGGGACCACACACGGCTCCTGGCCGTCCCCTGCGTCACACACTGTTCTCTCTACCAGAGTCTGTAGTTATATCCACACACGCATGCGCACACATATACCACAGCTGTCGCATATTGAAGAAATAGTTCAAACTGTACAGCTCAACACAATAGGCGTGAATTCCACCTGTCACTGCTGGCAATGCAGATACAGGGGAATAATTTGAATTCGGGGTTTGCACCGCGTGGCTCACTATCTGCAAATCACGTCAGTGCATCGTGTTGGTCCTGTAGACGTCATGTTATTCTTGACAAGACAATGTCAAAGTGTGTCTCACCGAAATGAATGGCTCACCATATGCGAGGTGTAGAATAATCACGGAAAATTTTATTTGGCTTCTTAAAACGGTAGATGCAAATCTGCTACTTCATCTTGGTGATTTTATGTCTTTTAGATCACCTAGAACCCAACAGAGAAATATGAAGCAGGCAGTAAATGTATTCGCTTCTTATTTAGAACGGAAACGTGATCAACACAACATTTCAACACCAATTGAATGTCACAGTAATAGACACCTGGCCAATGGAGGAGAGGCCAATAAAGCGCTCTTATTCTCATCTCTATTTGTATTTCCTATTGTCCCGATCATTTTTAGTCGGCATCCAAATCGTCCGCTTCTAATTCTCAAGAAGTCTGTATGACTAATGTCAGTTCTTGATGGATGTCGTAACGGAAAATGTTATTTAGAGAAATGCAATTTTCCATTGAGCTGACCTGCCCACCGGAGTTGCATTTACCCTGCACGCATCAGATCTTATATTGACTTTCACAATTTACATGAGCGGTCTCAAACACGATAAACAACGCCGATTGGCGGCTATCGCCGAAAGGCTTCATCAGCCCCTATTGTTCGGTACCATGCATGCCGCATTAATTTGGAAGAATATTGCGATTTGGTTACCATGGTTACCGTGCTGGCAATGCCGGCTAGTTACTGAGTTTCAAGGGCGCATCAACTGACGTGGTTATTTGCGCCGTGTTGGTAATGATAAGATGGTAGAATCCATCCTATAGCCTGGCATTTTGTGTCTTGTCCTTTTCACGCCGACAGCGCTGGATTAGTTCACGGATTAATTCACAATCAGATAAGAGGCACACTTGGGAGAACATGTCCGCCTTCAGCTGACCAGACTGAATGATCTTTATAACACGGGCGCCATATGACCAATGCGGTTGGCGTGCCCTAAAGCCGGAATTATCATCATTGCGGTCGTTATAGCCGTTTTGTCACCACAGGCTTCGGTGCGCATTTACCGGTAAGTCAGAGTCCAAAGAACAGAAAGGAAAGCTGTCTCGAATCTCCGCAAATGGAGTTCTGGGACAGTTTGAATTACGATTCCGCTCGGCTGACAGTCAGCTACGAGTACTATCGACCTATATCAGTCCAGACCCCACGTGGCGGTGAGTCATTCCGCTCAAACTGCCGCCCGGTTACTTTTAGGGCACCAGTGTCGACCTGTCAGCTGTTTACGTCCACACCTGTTGTCCCAGCCGCCTAATCCCGCTTTGCGGTTCGCAGAACAGTGGCCACATCCATCGCAAGTCGTCCTTGCAGCGGCGGCGCCGTGTAAGCCGGCTGGCTGCAGGGCCACGTCAGGCCTCGCAAAGGCCCCCGAGCGAGGCCTGTCACCAGACCCGCGGACAGCAGGCGACCCGTGCCGCCCCGCCCCGCCGCTGACGAGCCCCCCCCCCACCCCCTCCCCCTCCCCACCGCTGAGGACGGCATAGCGTCGATTGCGATCTGCAGCTTCAGAACAACAGGAAACGCCGTCGGTAATCCCATCAGGCCGGGCGGGAACGACGAGTGCCATGGTCAACAGCGCGCGGCCGACTGTGTAATGGACGGTGCCCGCCCGGCAACGGCGGCCGTCATCAAAGGACAAACACGGCTGATCAGCGCTCCCGCTGGAGCACCACCGGAAGGGTCGGTGGTTGACGCCGCACGCACCATCGGGCCCGCCCGGCTGCTGGTGACGCAGTGACGTCACCGCCCGCGGCACCGGCGGCTCGTGAGCACGGCTCCGGTGGCATGGCGAGCGACGGCGCTGTACGTGCCCGTTTGTTTCGGTTTTGGGTCGGGTGTTGGTCGTTGCTCACATTATCTTAGACGCAGCGCTTGCTACTGACCGGCAGACCGGCAGCCGACGACAGACGAAACGCGTCAACAAGTGTGAACACAGTTGTCCGGCGACTAAACAAAGAAGAGAGCGGTCATGTAGAAAGATCGGAACGTCCCCCCGGATTTGAAAGGATCATGTCGCATAACGCGATGATCGCCGGTTTACGTAGATATTAGCGCGACACAGACGTTTCGTGACGGAATTTGCAGAGAGGTGCCATTCTGGACATAATATTCAAGGTTTTCCATATCTGACGCTGACAGCGGTCGGGAAAACCCTTAGCGGCCAGGGGTTTCGAAAATGGCGGCACGAGGCTGGAGGTTGAGCGTCGGACGATTTTTACGAGAGGCAGCCGTCAAAATCGTGCCAGCCCCAGGCCTATATCAGGAGCAGGATATGCCTTTGGCAACCGTGGACATGCTTTTCAATTATGCGATTACGACACAGAAGTCGATGACGGTGAAGATGAAGAGACAGAAGGTTGACTTTGAGACAGAGCCTTAAAGTCAACCTTAGTTACAACAGCAGTTTCAAGATGAGATAATCAGCCAGCATAGGACCTAGGTGTGTGGCCAAGTCCGGCCGAGGGTCCAAGTTATAAGCAACCTTTGAACGAGCTGTATCACACCTTCAAATGAAAGCCAAGCGAAACGCTGCTGCACACATCAGACGTTACAGGTTCCTGAGATGTCATGCCGCTAACGCCAGACAAAACCCCCCGACGAAAGGACGACAATAATAATGCTGCAGCTGATGGTCGATCCAAAATATCACAAAGGGGAGGCTATCGAAAGTTAGTTGGGATCTGGCCTGATAAAGAAGCATGTGGGACCGCCGGACCACAACCTAATCTTTCCAAAATATCTAAGAACTTCAGATTTGTATGGGGGCTAGTATCCATGACCGGACCACATCGGTGGCGATGTTCCAGCCGGCGGGCCGACTCACGCGTCCGCCCGTATATGTGTATATATATATATATATATATATATATATATATGTATATATATATGTATATATATATATATAATTATATATATATATATATATACAGCCGAGACTCCAGCTTTTCCTCAGCGCGCGCACATAAAGAAAATGCTCAACTCAAATCAATGATGTAGTGCAGAAGAGCATTAAAAAACATTACACTGTTCTGGGCCGCATTATGTAGCACAACTCTACTGAAGAGAAATTGGGTAAGTTGTTTGGTGCATTAGCGAGGAACGTTATTCACATGGATAAGACAGTAGTATTAGCCCTACTCATCGGAAAAAACAGTGGAATTGAAGTATAGTTGGGTTTTGTGCAAATTTTTTAAACAGTCCTGGTCTATTTTCGCGAATAGTGATTTCAAAAGCTTATTTACACGTCGCGCATGTGTAAGCGTGCCTTCTGTACTCCAGGAAAGATGAAATCAATCCAAGTAAGCGTGAGCGTTGTCGTTCTGAAACGACATTTCTTCGAAAAGTTTCCGTGATTGCCTCGTTCAATAAAACCGTAGCAAAGTTAGCACAACGAGTTAATACCTAAGTATTCTTGGAGAAATTAATTAAAAACAATGGCCTGCAATATAGCATTCTGTAGAGGAAAATAATCTAGATTTTAATTAAGGCAACTATAACTATGCAGTTGCGTTTTTACCCAACTCTAAAAATTTATATCTAAAATAAAAAACAACTTTGTCTTCATTGCCCTGGTCTCTCTGAGGAATAATCACGTTTTAATTGGCCCAATTCCAGCTAGCGGCAGGCGGCTGGAATTGTCGTCAGCTGCGCTGGCTGTCGGGAGCCTTCGTCATTTGTTGGCGGTCGAGAAAAGGCTGTAGATCGAGCTTGGCCCGTTAATGACCAGTGGCACCTCAGGGCACTACACGCTTAAACTGAAATTTGAGATAGTGTTTCTGCGGCGGGAGCCGGCGTAATAGCATTCCCGCGTCGGCAAGACCGTGACGGTGCCGTTTGAGTCTTGATCAGTCTCCGGAAAGCCGTGTGAGTCTCGATCAGTCTCCGGAAAGCCGTGTGAGTCTCGATCAGTCTCCGGAAAGCCGTGTGAGTCTCGATCAGTCTCCGGAAAGCCGTGTGAGTCTTGATCAGCCTCCGGAAAGCCGTGTGAGCCTCGATCAGTCTCCGGAAAGCCGTGTGAGTCTTGATCAGTCTCCGGAAAGCCGTGTGAGTCTTGATCAGTCTCCGGAAAGCCGTGTCAGTCTTGATCAGTCTCCGGAAAGCCGTGTCAGTCTTGATCAGTCTCCGGAAAGCCGTGGGGGTCTTGATCAGTCTCCGGAAAGCCGTGTGAGCCTCGATCAGTCTCCGGAAAGCCGTGTCAGTCTTGATCAGTCTCCGGAAAGCCGTGTGAGTCTCGATCAGTCTCCGGAAAGCCGTGTGAGCCTCGATCAGTCTCCGGAAAGCCGTGGGGGTCTCGATCAGTCTCCGGAAAGGGTGAGGATGGTATTTGGTGGGGTCTAAATTAGCATAATGAATGATGGCGGGCGTTACATTGCTAACGACTGCGTTGTTGCCTTTTCCAGGGATGTGGTTTATGTTTGGTAGTGGACAGATAGTCGACACCGCATGCGCACGATGCCCAGTGACCTGGCGCGCGTGAGAGGCCCCATTCTGGATAAAGCCAAAGTTTGGCGCTATCCCGCGCCTGTTGTTCTTGATACCGCCAAAGTTTGGCGGTATCAAGTGGGGTCGCTGGTCCTGCGCGCCGGCCACCGAGGAAAGGCTTGACACGCGGGAGGGGAGCGCGGTGCGCCAGAGAGATTCATATTGTGTGGCTTCGTTGGTAAATAGCTTATTGGTAGTGCGCCAAGTAATCGCCAAGGTCAGCGGCATGCCATGGACAAAGAAACAGCGATGCGTTTTCAAGAGGAGCAATCGGAATGATCAGCGGGATCTATTTGGAAGATGAAGTGAGCTGACTGCAGCGAACGTGCCCCGGACTGTGATCGCGATAATGCGGAAGAGTTAGATGACGTCACAACTGGACGAGCAGAAATGCGCGACGCTCCTAGCTCCTGCTCTGCCTGCTCTGGTTCATCTAGATCACCATGTTTCGGCACTCTTTGTCCCTTTAAGTCAAACGTCGGAAGCTGGCTACAGCGCAGAAAACGAGGAGAAAAGAAACAAAGGGGGTGACGCAAGCAGTAAAGCATGCCACTGCGGCAGCTCGCTCCACCCAAGTACACGGCATGGGAAAATTCGTGCGATTCGGCTCCACGCAGCTCCCGTTAAAACATGACGCACTCTCTGGAGGTGCGCCGGTGGAGACCATGGAAAAGCTGTCTGCTCTGGGACACTCCAGTGCGTCCGGATGGAAACTCTACGGCAAGCTCGACACATGAAAAGCGCCCCGCTCTTCTCGATTGATGGCTGCGACCTGCAGGTGTTCGTTGGTATGTTCATCCTCCTTGTATGCGTCACGCTATCAAGTGGAAAGCTCTGAGGGTCTGAGGCAGAAGGCCTAGACCATGACATAGTTCGGAAGACAAGATTCGTAAGGCACGCGTCGAACACGTTGAGATGAGACCAATGTCCATGAGCAGGATATCTGGAAGCAGCAGGCAAGCATGAATCGGGACTACAAAGCCCCGCCACCAATTAACATGTTGAACAAGTCGTTCCAGAAGTTTAGCATATTCTAGGAAAAACTCGCAGTGCACAACATGCTCGTCCGTTACCGTGGATGCTACAGACTGAAGACAAAAGTTCTCCAAAGGTTTTCTGAGCGTGTTTTAGCGGTGCCAGAGCACTGCATTTAAAAGTTTTCAGTTGCAAGTGGTGTAAGTGCGCTGCTTGCATAAATGACCTCAAAATTGTATTTAATTTCGCACCTCCTATAAAGTTCATCTTTTTGTGTGAAACATGCGACTAAGCGTGTCCGTCAGAGTATCCGACAAGCAAATAGATGGCTGTCCAACATGGCAAAGGCTTGTGGAATCGTGGATGTGGTCATAGTGATGACGTACACGCGGTAAGCAGTCAACTTCCTCAACTAAACGCGCCAGACTGCAGTCAAAGATATTTAGCTAGGGATGACTCAATTCATAACCTCAAAACGATGGTATTTGAGCCAGTAGTCCCCCAGGCTGGATAAGACAGCAGTAACAGCCTTATTCCCGGGAGAAACCCCAAGCGAATTGAGATACAGATGCATTAATATTTCCGTAACATGCCTTTGTCGAAACAAAGAGCAGAATATATATATATATATATATATATATATATATATATATATATATAACTGGCGTTGGGGTTTGGGCCCCCACGCCGGGCAGTCCGCGCCAAGTGCACAGAGCCGTTGGAGCTTCTTGGTACCGGGCCATATCTCGAAACCGGCTGAAGACAACGATCTATTCGTTTTTCCAGTGTTATAATAGCTCAACCAGATGTATGATGCCCTGAAATTATTAGAACTTCTTGACAAATGATGTACCCAGTTCTTAATGGGTTTTAAACCTGAAGCCCCGTAAGACAAGAGAACTGCAGTTGACTGTTTTCACGACTGTGCCATCTCGTAACATACGGCTCATATGTCTGCGGTCTGAGCGGCAGCAGCTATTCATTACATTAATGGAATGCTTGTGTACCACCGGCCATTTCGATTGCGTGAGTATAAAGTTGAACAGTGCGACCATGACAGGGCTTCCGACAATGCAGAGAGCTTGATTGTGAGAACCTGACAGGCGAGCACGACATGGCGCAACTGGGCATGAACGTCATTGCTATGTTATGTCATATGCTACTGCGCCACGCCACTGGAAACAAACTTTCCTGTACGTGATTTGGTCGGCGGCAGAAAAGGCACCTTTACCTCCCGCACGTGCCTGGGGTACCACCCTCCCCCCCCCCGCCCCCGAGCCACTCCACCATCGGTGGTCGCTCGAGGTGCACCGAGCACAGTGAGGCCTCCTCCTGCGGTGGTCGCTCGAGGAGCCCCCAGCACAGTCCTGCCTCCTCCTGCGGTGGTCGCTCGAGGCGCCCCCAGCACAGTCCTGCCTTCCCTGCGGTGGTCGCTCGAGGCGCCCCCAGTACAGTCCTGCCTCCTCCTGCGGTGGTCGCTCGAGGCGCCCCCAGTACAGTCCTGCCTCCTCCTACGGTGGTCGCCATGGGCTACCAGCTGAACCATAAACCGGTTGGATCAGGGCCTCTGAAGCCGGAAAGTCAATGCGCTTCGACGGGCCTGGGCCCTAAATTACATTGAATGAAACTAATAATTAACTTGTATTGTACCTGCCGTGTATGGCCTGCGGTCGGTTACACGGGCCGTGCAAAGGTATGCACGCGACAGAGCGTAGGACGAGGCGCAGGGCATTACGGGACGATAAACTTTCCCACAGCATTCGGCCGTTGGCCTGGGATCTCACAATCGGATGGTGGGTTTAGGGCTAACGCAACACACGCTGCTCAGCGAAGGCTCTGATTCCAGAAATCCATCCATCCAAGCGCTCAGACAAATCCGCAAACAAAAGCTACGGTCTCCACAAATGGATAACAGAATATGCACAACAATTCTGTCCTTGGTTTTGCTGTAGATTTCAGTCATGTGGATGGTACGCTTGCTACCATTCCTGAAACATATTTTTGCAAACAGTCTCCTGTTGTTTAAGAGGTTTTGCTGAAACGCAGATTTCGGGTACACTTATGAGATGAGTAGAAACTTTTATTCGTTGTCATAATCTGCGAGCTGTATTTTTTCGTCATCTCCCACGCAGTAAAAACAGTATTCCAACTAAGGTATCTTAATGAAAGAAGAGATTCGGAGGCCATATCAAACTCACGAGGCAAGCAGAAGGGGTCAAAAGGTGTTAATACGACAATAAAAAACAGCCAGGTCAGGTGACGGCAGCTACACTTTACCTTTGGAACGACAAAGATCTGTGCGCTGGAAATCGCAACCCTTGCGACCTGAATGGAGTAATACTGCTCGCTACAATAATTTAATAAAGGATATGGTTACGGCGACAATCTTGAATGCTACCAGGCAATAGACCAGTCGTGTGGATAAGACAAAAAAAAAACAGCTGATGGCGAAAAGGGCATAAATATGCCATTAGAGTATGTTCTCTAACGCATAAAAAAATTCATTGCTTTCAAATAGAGCAACGAAATTCGATTCTATCTATTGATTGTAATGCTACCCTAGGCTGGTCGACATTGATGACACATCACTTATAAAACGTTGAACGAAGCTTCGGGGTGCCTTACAAGCAAGTAGAAAGTACTATATTTGAGGTACTCGTGCTGAAGTTCGTGGGCTTGGAACACAGTAGTTGCAGTGGGGAGGGGGGGGGGGGGGGGGCGATGGTTATGTGTAGAGACTGTGTGATTTCTCGCTGGAGGGCCCTTCAGTTGTGCGCAGTGCCACTGCTGAGCGGCCTTACGGGGCTGCTGGGCTACCACTACTGCAGCAGTAGTATAAGGCTTTGACAGAGGAATGGGCCCAAGGTGGGGCAGAAGATGCCCTCACCTCCACTCTGCCGCAGAAGTGCTTTGTGTTCAGTTTGCTTCTGAACTATCTAAAACGCAAAGAGATTGATGGGTCGGGCTTGTTATTCTGACGGCAATCGACTTGCAATACACTTCAGCGTGCCAGTTAAACAACGTTCTCAAAAATGGTTGTTAATGTCATAATAAAACTTCCGACACTCTCAAAACCTGACAGAAGCCCCAGGGCACTGAAGTGTCCACCGCTCCATTCTCCCTATCTATATCTGGCCCTCGTTTTGCGTGCTCGCTCAAAGTCACCTCCGGATGGCTTCGTGATTGTGAAGATTATTCGTGAAACTGTCAAGAAAAATGTCTGTACTTTCGTCCTACGTATGAAAGCAGATCAAACTAGTCACTTGGGAAGCGCGGGCAAGCGAATACCAGTTCATACCCTAGCCAAGCGCTTCTCATAATTTAGTTTGTGCTGGTAGGACATTGGTATTAGCCTTATTTCTGGGAAAAAAAACAGGAGAAAAGAGATATAGTCAGGTTCTCCTCAAAAATAGTTCGATATATACATATGCATATATATATATATATATATATATATATATATATATATATGAGATATAGTTAGGTATAGTCTTCTGGCTTTTCCGATGAATAAGGCTAATACTACTGTCTTATCTATGTGACTAATGTTCCTCGCTAATGCACTGGACAACTTACGTAGGGATGCGAAATTCCGTAATGCTTGCTGCAGCATACATTTCCCTTTGTTACACATCAGCGAGCTGTGTCACCGATCCTCCTAAGTTTACTCTTAAGATTGAGGACATAACAAAAGGTTAAGTAAACTAACGTCGCGTGAAAAAGACAGTACAATAAAGAAATCGGCCCACTACCCCTTTTGCGTGTTGTGCACCGCATGTGGGACGTTTACTACAGTGATACCTGGCTTGGTGTGTTGGGAATGCGAAGCATCAGCATATACCTTCCTCCCCTTCTCCCTACACACTGTGTGAAGTGTGTTTTAGCTAGAAAGAAACCTTTTTGGAGCGTTCCTGAGCCTATGCTATAAACTATGAGTATAGCTTACGCCGTAGGCAGCCATATTTCTGTGCACTCCTGCCCGTTGGAAGCAACCTGTTCCGGGCCAATCGAGCTGCGTCATGAGGCATGTAATGAGGTGGTCGCATCTATGGTGGTCGCATGGCTTTACCATTGAATGATGCACATCCTGGACGCTTTACCGTACCCGATTTGCTCATCGATCTCCAGTCTTATGTACATGCAGCACAGTTTAGTGTATTCAGTCATCATTCCCACCTTATTGACCGTTCTTCTCAAAGCTTTGGTCAAAGACTGTCGCTTCAGGTTACCATTCATACATGGCACTGTCTGGCAATGCCGGGGTGGAAGGTTTATGTTGAGTTCATTCATTATCCGTATCACAGGGTGATTGGGCTGCAAATGTCACATATGCTTACCTCCCTTACCAAATGCCTTCTTTATTTGTTTCCTCAACAGCGTTGATAGGCTTTTTAGCACAACCAAGGGAGTGGGGGTGGGGCCTGGGCTCCCTCTTAAGACAGCATTGCTTTGTTTTTCACAACAGATGACTACGAGTCGAAATTTAAAGTCCACATAACGCGTATACGCCGAGTTCCCCTCCTCCTGCCCCTTTAAACAATCCTGGCCGCGTGCCTGGGGCCGGGCCTGAAGCCCAAGGTAGCTCTGAGCGGGCTCGGTCCGGATCGGCGTGGCGTCGGCGCAGGTCGTGGTGAGCACCGCTCTCCAGGCGTCACGGGTTGGCGACGACCCGCCGGGCAGCGCCCGGGCAGCGATCACGCCCGCCTCGCCCAGCCGCGTGAGCCGGGCACGGCAAACACGGCCGACAGCAGGGCAAACAGCGGCGGACGCGGCGCGGCCCGCCCGGCCCGGCCCGCAGTGACCACCGGTGGCGGAACACTCCGACGCTGGGCAAACAGAGGGAGCCGGGGAGGTGCGGTGACTGGCCACTGGCGGACCCTGTCATCGGGTGACCGGCCGGAGGTGGGCGGCCCGCGAGGGCCGAGCCGCCGCCCACCCCTGCCCAAGCGACGGACACAACAGCTGCCTGTGGGCCGGCCCGCGGACTGGACTGGCCAGGTGGCTGTTAGGGGGACACAGTCGGCCGTCGTGGTAAATAAAACCATTTACCGCCACGAAAATTCTGCTTCCTGTTATTTCATTGTTGTTGTTATTACCTCTTTGCTTTGGACTTGGGACAGAAAAAGCTAAGACCATTCCGGACTTGTCAAGACCGGCTATTTGTGTTGTCTGCGGTACACTGAATGCAAGCGATGCAGAGAGCAGGCTGAAGGTATTCTGCTCACTCAAAACATTTTCAAATTTTCTAGCTGATGAGCTGATGGAAATTCTAAAAACCAGCTTTCAAACCCAACAGGTGCTCAAAAAGAGAAAAAAGCCTTCACTGGTGTTTTCACTTGTGCATTCGGCCCACGTCTTCATGGAGCTAGGGCATGACATGCCGCGCGCTGTTGGCACGCGATGCTGGTGCCAGCATTTCAAAGGACGCACGCTCCGGACAACGCTTCGCGGATATGTTGCGACGCAAGAGCAAACGCCTGACAATAAGGCAGGCACCACTGTGCAATTAATGGAGAGAAAATGCCGCACATGCTAACGAACACAGCCAAAACATGTTGTCTGCCTGCCTGAATGCTTTAAGATATTCAGAACTAAAAGCTCTTAACCGAGGGAGCTTGTCCAGCATCGGGAACTCAGAAGCAAGTCCACTGGTTACCGCCGCAGACCCAACGTTAATTGTTTTAACTGTCTTTGACACACTACCCCTTCCATGAGGCTACAGTTTTCCAGCCCATTCAAAAGCCTCTCATCACCATGACTCGCAAATGGCAAGTTTATTGTTTGACCGGAAGAGCACATACTTTTCACGACTGAACAGAATGGGGAGTGGCGTGCCGCGGAGAACACCAAACCCCTCATAAAATGCATTACTGAAGGCTCGATGACTGCCACCCGCCCCTGAGCCAAGCCCTGGCCTTTGTTCCTGCATACGCGAATTGGCAAATCTAATGGACGCGGCTCACAAAAAGCCTGAGTGAGCCCTTGTACCTGGTCGGGCTCCGTCGTGCGGCGGCCGCCCTGAAAAACCGCCCACTTATCCCGGAATAGAATTTAATCTTAATGTTATCGTCGACGGCTGCCCGCCTCGTCTCGGCCATAAAACTAAAAGTGCCGGCCGGCCGGCGAGACAGACTGCATGACGCGTGAGGGCTCGGGGCCTCGCTCGGGCTCGGGGCCTCGCTCGGGCTTGGGGCCTCGCTGGGGCGAGGTCGGGCCCCGCGCCAGCGGACCACAGAGCAGACAGTGACACTGACGTCAGCAGGGGTCCCGGAAAGCACCCCGGGTGGGCCGCGGTGCCGGCGGAGCGCGAGCGACGGTTGGCCGCTTTGATGGCCGCTTTCGTCAGCGCCACCCTGTCCCCAGAAAAGAAACTTTCATGTGGCGAGGGCAGCCCGCTGACCTACAACAGTGTAACCCAGTGCCGTTTAGATAGACTCTAGACGCACTTAGGGCTTTACTTGGGTGATTGACAGTGGATGCTTTTGCCGTGGTTTCCCAGGGAAATTCAAAAGTTTAGGTGATTTTGAGTTTTTGCTTTCAATGACAGCCCGTGTCCTTGTTTTGCACTGGAAGATAAACCAACTGTTGGAATAAAACGGCCGCAGTCTGCCTCTTGGGGCTCCTTGCACACTAGGTATGTGCTGATAGACCCATCTGCCATTTCGTTGCTCCATGCTCGTTAGCTCTTTTACAGCGAGATCCTCGTGCGGAATGTGATTGGAAACCTCTCCCCGCACGGCGAAGGTTAGGGCCGGCTCTAGCGAGACCACCGTGGGAAACCCCACCATTTGCATATGACTTTATCTCTGGTTTCTCGAGGCTAGGAGTGACGGCAGTGGGATCTCTCTCATTGGATTGTGGCACTGCCACTAACACAGCGACAATGAAGCGGAACACGCTGGGAGCCAGGGGCAGAGGTGCCGATACGATCCGCTGATATACACGGATGGCTTGAAGGGTGACAGAGGCCCCCTGATGTGGCGTAATCTGTGATGGTGGACAAAGTGCTTTATACTGTCATGCTGTTAAGTTTTTACGGCTGAACTAATTGATACTGAGGTGGCGCTGAACTCTGCAGAAGAATGTATTCGCCGTGGGAATGCGCTTCGCTGCCTGACTATCTTTTGTCCACTTAAGACAATAATAACCGGCCAACTACTGGGCGCTTGCCAACTTCCTTTATCTGGCGCGCTATTTCCGGAACCCGGAGTATCTTCGGAAACAATCAGCTGATCAAGCTGACAAAAACGGCAAGGAATGCTCCTGGGTCGTGCGAGCCCAGCACCCCCATTTGTTGATCGGCTGTGGACTGCGGACTTGTCGACCTACGGGTCGTTTTCGACGTGATCGTTCAGGTCAGATGACACGGTCACTTACAATCTGCTCTAAATGACGCGCCCATGCAAATTTAATCTGATAGATCGACTAGACTAAATAGACCAAGAATAAGTAGACCTGGATGTCTGCAGCGCGCGACATATTTCTGTACGTTGATATGATAACCCAATACTACATCAGCTGTAGTTCTATCGAAACATTGCGACGGTGTTGCCCCCATACTTGCTCATCGTTGCAAACTTCGCATTTCTTAGAGACCAATATGTGAAATGCAAGCTACGGAGATATACGTTACTTGTAAAATGACGATATCAATCATAGCTAAAAAAAAGCCGTGGATTTGTGCATCTTAGAGTATGCAGGTCAAGAGATCAAATATCGTCCCTGCCTCAAGGAAACACACTGTAACTGTAACACACTGTAACTGTCATGGGCCGATTCCTGAAAACAGTCGATAAACTGCGTCTAAACTGCTTCTGTACCGTCGTGAAACCAATAACTTTTGCACTTGATCGACCGAGCTTGGACGAACTACAACAGAAATAAGTCGGCCATAAGCGTAACACACCCAGCGCGACCGTACGAGGAGCTGCTTTTCGAAACCGACATACATGAGCACGTGACCAACTCTGCAGACAAGAACGACATCTAGCGTTGCATTTTGTGGGATCGTTTTGACATGACCTGGTTGACATCAGGCTTCGAGTCAGTATGACATAAGTCGTGACTTAAAAAGTGACGCTTCACCAAGGTGGAGACATTTGAAACCGTGCACAACTAAAGCTGTTTTCATGATATCGTGTCACAACAGGTCAGTTTGTAGCGGCATTGTGGTATGACTGAGCGTGACCCGAAATTCGATTTGCATTGCAATGATCATTTGACGCGCGCTAAAGCTCATAAGTTAACTGTATTCCCTAACAATCACGCAATAACAAAACTAACAATAGACGTACCAAAGGAACCAAAGTTGTACCTCTGTTAAGCTTTTCGCCTTCTCTTTGATAGCCAGAGCTGTCTTACAAATTATGTCCCGGGCGTTTTTAGGAACACTGAAAATTTCAGATCGCAAGCTGAATTCACCCCTGAATGTCACGGAAAAACGAGAGAGAGGCTGCAAACCCCAACAAATGATTAGCTGATCCCATTCGTTGGGGTCTGTTATATTTTGTCAACCAGCCATATATATATATATATATATATATATATATATATATATATATATATGCGTGTTTAGATTATGGGTGTCAAATTCAGACTCCAAGACCAGTTTTCCAGTTTCGTCAAGAAGAGAGCTCATGCTACCGTTTGAATGGAAATTGTTGTTGATCTTTTTCCTTGAATACTTTGTTCTCAATGAAAAAGTAGTTGTTTGGTTTAACCATATCTTGGCGACATCAGAGGAGACGAACTCAACAGGATCCTTGGCAACGAGATCCTTGGTTTTATACACCAGAGCCAAACAAATTTTTTGATACACCTTGTGACAAGCTGATCTTGGGTGAACCGTGTTGAGATTGCCGTAGTCATTTCCATTTTAAAAAAAAAAAACAGGTCAGCTGTGTAACCACAATTCAGCGTAATCCAAAATCAGGTCTTTGCATGAAATGAAGCCATTTCCTTAGCACTAAGACTTAGCGGAACACATTGCAGAAAATTCACTGGACCTTTCAAAAATGATTGGCTACCGGCTAGTGGTTGTGAAGGTAGTCATGCTTGAAGACAGATAGCGCGTTTCATGGCCTTAGTCGGAATATGCACTTCCGATTTCGTGATGATTCGCCTATTTTATGGTTTCGCCGACCCTGGTGCCTTTTCTATCGTCATACACCCCGAGTAAGACCCGTCTTGCGATTTCACTACAATATTTTGTGATGGCCTCCAAAGGGACGCTCTTTATTAGCTCAACGTTCTTCTGTTGACAGTATTGACCTTCAGTGACCGAGATGGTACTGTAAATCAGTACCTTTTGGTGCATTCAAGGTCAGTAGTTGACAGCGTAAGATCTCTTGACTCACAACGCCAAAAAACCAGGAGCTTCAGGCCTTTCTTGCTTTTATCGAGGTGTCAATGTCAATACAACTTAAGCTAGTTAGATATTTTTACAGCGCTGCTATATTCTTTGTCGTATCACAGGCTGACCCAAACTTCCAACGGCATTGATTTGTGCGCTGATGTTCACTTATAAGTGAGGACCATAGGATTATCACAGGGTTATAGGATTCACAGGATTATCATAGGATTATGCCGTGACGATCTGTAAAAGGGAAGTCTACAGCAGTTTTGAAAGAATGGCCATGAGCATTTATTCAGGGGACATTCCGGTCTGCAGGTAGATGTTTGTGATCATCTGCCGTCAGCTGGTGCACCTAACGAGCGCACCCAGCGTCGGAGCGACGGTGTCGTCAGCCCGAGCCCGGCGGCACGACGCGGCGGTTTAGCTTCGCCGAAAGGCCAGGCGCGCAGGCCCGCCGTCCTTTGTCGCCCAACTTGCCGGGCGGCAGGCGGCAAACTTCTGAGCGGTAAAGGTCAGCCACTGCAGTGACGGGTGTCGCCGCGCGGGGTCCTCGCCCCTCCGGAGTGACGGGACGGCCATCGTCGCCGCGCCCGCCGGCCGCTGGGCCGATCCCAGCGCTGATTAGGGCCCAGCCCGCGCCCGCCTGTCCACGCATGCGCCCCCTCATTGTTTTGGGCGGCCGGCCGGCATTCCTGGGGCCGGGCGTCCCTTTAATCTGCGATCGTGCCCCCCGCCGCCTATCTGCCGGCGCCATCGGCGCCGCTGCCGGGTGGTCCGTGGCCGGCCTCTAATAGTGCCGCCCCTGGACAGGTCGGCCGCTGGCGCACCGCGGGCAGGCCCGGCCGGCGAGCCGCTCCTGACCGCGCCCGGCGCCGGCGGCCTGGTGCCTGCCACGTGCGGCTGACGCGCCGCTCCTGACCGAACCCAGCGCCGGCGGCCTGGTGCCAGCCACGTGCGGCCGCCGCGAGCAGGCCCGACCGGCGCGCCGCTCCTGACCGGGCCTGGCGCCGACGGCCTGGTGCCTGCTACGTGCGGCGGCTGTGGGTAGGCCCGACCGGCACGCCGCTTCTGGCCGGGCCTGGCGCCGCCGGCCTGGTGCCTGCCACGCGCGGTGGCCGGTGGCCTGGTGCTGGCCATGTGCTGCCGCCGAGGGCAGGCCCCGCCGGCGCGCCGTTCGCCACCGCGCCCGGCACCCGGCGCCGGTGGCTCGGTGCCGGCCAAGTGCGGCCGACGCGGCGCCTCAGACAGGGCAGAGTGTTTAGGAAAGCGTATTTTTGGTAGTATGCGCCGTCAACAGCGGGTCTGGCACCGGCATCTGTGGGCTGAGGATCCTGGCAGAACTTGACCAATTGCGCGTGGGACCACTTTACGAGTTAACGTGCGGGTGTCACGGCGATGGAGAAGGCCAACTGAGAAGGATCAAAGAGGGCAAGACGCTTAGATCGACGATAGCCACTCACCGTGGCTACCAAAAGTAAACACGGTCCAAACGAATAACAGCGGGCCTCTGACATATCTCACCAGTCTCTGCCGGCCCCTCGGCCTTTAACCCATTCAAACCACTCCCGCTCGCATGCCAATCATTTCCGCGTGGACAGTCTCGCACTCGGGCGTCACTCTCGGTCAGCGTCCGGACTGCGGAGGGCCGCGGCTGCCCAGCTCTGGCGGCTACGGTTACAGGGGTGATCCAGATGATCCGGACCCGCGGCCGGCCACGACACGCCTGGCCCGGCACCGTGGCCGAAACGTGAGACCGACCTGCGTCTCCCGGGTCAGCCGTGGGCTCCGGTAATCGGCTTTCTGTCCCGCTCCCATGCCCGCCCGCCCGCCTGGCCGTTCGTCGTTTTAAGTGCCCGTCTGCTTTCCGCTTGTGCTGATCGTCACGAAAGAAGTGCACCAGGCGGGAGCGTGAGAGCGTTTGTTGGATACCCTGTGCCGACTTCGTTGTAGTGGTTGTGTTCGGTTCCATGTCCATCGCAATGTTTGCTTTACGCGGTTCTAATCATGCGTTGTTTGTTATGAGAGCGGCGTCACAGGGGGAGGGGGGGGGGGGGGGGGCAGCGGGGGCAGAGTGCATGCTCGCACTGCATTAAGAACACCTCGCGGATTGAATCAATCCACGGATGGCGGATTGGGCCGCTGCAAAACATTTGGGCATCACACGAATTTGGACTGAACCGGGTTTTATAGTTTGCCATGTCACACGGACTAAAAGGGCTGGACACCAACGAAATACAAAAAGACGTTTACTAAAATTGCGACCTCCCACTGCAATACTCCCATAAATGGAGCTTCAATTCCACATTGATGTCAACGTGCCGCTTAGCGAAACATCCCACAGAAAAAATGATTTCTAGCTAACCAACAGCAGTTTGATGGGTGGTTATTAACTTATTACCTTTTATCCGTACAGGTGCCACGGTGTACCATGGCTGATCACTAGCAATGTGTCTGAAGCACATAGTGTAAGCCGACCAGTAGCCGGTCCGGCCATTTCCGGCTCTGCCGATCTGTGGATTCATGCCGTCCTTGATGCTGTTAGCTACCCTATCAGCAGCGCGGACCGCGGACACGGCGGCTGTCTAATAACCGCCGGTTCGTCCAAGGCCGTCCAAATAGCTGATGAGGTTCAGGAGAGTGCGACGTTAGAATCGCTATTTTCTATTATTGTTACCTGAGACTCGGCATTGTTACAACAGCCAAAATAATCCTTTGCGCAGACCACGCACAATTCCTCCGCTGTAGCGATCCCAATAATTCGGTACACCTTCGCGATCGCTCTGGATCCACCCTGACCTAGGCTCGACGGTGCTCCCGCCCCCCCCCCCCCAAGCAAAATTTGTGGCTCCACCGCTGGTTTGTAATACGAAGCAACAATAGCGAGACGCATGTACTGCAACACCTTACTATGACACAGTGGGAAGATAATTTTTATTCAACGTGAGCAATGATATGTCACCTGCACTGCAGAATTCCACAGGAAGCTGGCGTCGATGCTCATTGGGTGACTTGGCCCATGGGGATTTTACCATTTAACCTGCAGGAACGTAGGTTGTTGCCCCTGCATTTGTAGGGGCGTGATTTATTTATAATTTCCACCAACATTTGCCACCAGGGTGAGGCAGGTTTTGCACCGAGGTTTAGCAAAACAATTTGTGTACCAATTTGCGGAATTGTGGTGAGTTCAAGTATCTGATTTTGAAAAGAAAAGGCGGCTTAAAGCGTGTTTTTTATTGTGGTTGAGAGAGCTGGATGACCTTCAGAGGATCGCGAATTACCTCACTCGACCTTCATCTTTTAATAACCCGGAGGACCACCCTTGTGGTGCGCGGAAAACCGCACAATCGTTTCCTCTCGCGCGGCAACAATCCGCCGTACTTAGCTGAGGTGCAGCATTGTTGCGAGACTCCCTCTTGTTTCCCGACATTCAACGGCTAATCCTCCCTTTACCGCCCAATTACGCGGCCGCCACTTTGTGTACCCAGGCTTGCGCCGGCGTTAATCGTATGCCACAACCGCGCTCGCCCACCCGTCCAGCGCTTCAAACAAGAACGAAGCGCCGCACCCAATCTCGCTGTCAGGGTTTCAATAAAAACGGCGCTAGCGGCCGGGCAGAGGGCAGGGAGCGGGCCGGGGGGTCCGGGGGCCGACCACCTGGCCGCCGCAGCCGGCCGGCTAACCACACACGAGTTATGACTCCATTACGGGCGGATCGTCGCGCGGTGCACCGATTACAGAGTACAATGGATGGCTGGCCGCGCCCCCGGCCCCTCGCTGGAGCTGCCACGGTGCGGGGCAGGCTCTGAGACGTCCCGGTCTCTGCCGGCCGGCACGCCGCGGTGGAGAGCGGCACGCCGGTTTATTGGCGCGCATTTTGCTCATGGAAAGGGTTGGAGCATGTATGCGGGGTTTTGCACTGAAATAACCATATTGAAGACCTTTCGGTGCTGTTCACAATCCTACCTTCTTATGATCTAAGCCCGTCTAGTTTCTGAGCTAAACGCTCGCGAAAATGGGGGAGAGTATTTCGGGGAGAGTACTTTGGGGAGAGTGTTTCAAAGTCACTTCGGCATTCGTGACATCATAATAAGTCATTCAAATTCTGCCATTCCATAAGCCATGAAGCGATCAAGACCAATAAAAATATGACTATCGAGGCGTTCATATCTGGCGTTCGTGAGCAAGATTTCCAGATATAATGGCCGTCAACTGGCTCTCAATCAATGTTGTGCAAGATGCAATGACATTATCAAACATAATGCAATGAGGAGCATATTCACTAAACATAGAATTGTGCTGTCTGGAACACAAATGCTGTCTAGAGCTTTCGCGTACGCTCTGCAGTCTCAGCTTACGCGACGTTGCCCATCTCTTTGGGGTGCCAACACAGGTAGGTCATTTGTAAAATCGAAGGCGTAATTTGTACGCCTTGTTCCGTATTTTGTGATGTAAAATTTGTGTGGTTTGCGATGACTCATTCACTCATTTCTTCATATATATATATATATATATATATATATATATATATATATATATATATATACATATATGTGTGTGTATATGTATGCCGTATTTTCTACATGACATGTATGAGGTTTGATGATAGTTATATTCTATAACATTCTGCTCAAATTTACTCCGCTTTCCATACGCGGGCTATTCTCAAATTGATAATAAAACAAAATGGCTCGTAGTGTAGTATTGGACAATTGGAGCACACCTCGTCTTCGAGAGGCATTTTAAACTGCCTGCGTTCTGACGCTACTCATTGATGATGTCATGGAGCACCCCACTGATGCACATGGTACATGGATTGCTGAATACATTGACATGTCAACCACGGAGCACCTGGAACGACGCCTACCCGTGAATGGCGCAGTCTTCTGACAGTGATCCATATTTCCACGATCTTTTGAAGTTGGCTGTATGACTGGCTGTTATGACTGACAAAAACAAAAACAAAAACAAAAACTGACAAAAACAAAAACAAAAACACTGACAAAATACGTGCAAAGTGAAGGGGCTGCAACAAAGCCCAGTTCCTTAAAGCTTTACACGTTTTCGTCGGTGTCAATTAGGATTTTTCCATTTCACCAAGTACCCATGTGTCCTAACGTTCCATACCGGATCACTTATGCTTAACTACTTATTCATTCGCTCATCACATGCCAATTAAGGCACCTTACGACAGGTGGCGGCGCCGAGAAGACTTGTAAGGCGCCCGCCAATAATCCTGAACGAGACCATCATTTCTGAGAGGTTTTATTGAAAGAACGAACACTCAACACTTCTTGAGTCTCTGTCCTCTCCAAACCCTGTTCGCCTCTCATTCTCCTGCGTCCCAGTCATCAGTCGGTGGCGCCGATTCTGCATTTCGATGTTTATGGTTGGTTATGCACCAAAGTTTTTACCATTGATTATTGCTGGGGCTGAATAACATTATTTGCTGCGGTTGTGTCACCGTGCTTTGAGTCATGTTTGACATGTCAAGCATGACTCGAAGCACCTCTTCATGCCAGCTGCCATGACAATTGCAGCGTAATTCTCAATATTCGCACGATGCTTGATGCGATGAAAGCGGCGGAAGTCAACGTAGCGCAAGTCCAATGCAAGCAACATTTCTCTGGTAATGGATACATCGACAGGGGATAATGTTCCAAAATGTATGGTGAGAACGTGACGTTCTCTCTGCAGGACAAGCTGGTGATGTGCTGCCTATATCTTGTTTTAACACAAATATACAATTTAGAGCGTCTAGCGTGCAAAAAAAAAAATGCAAGAAAAACTGATAGCGTTCGACCGTCGGGTAAGTAGAACGAGTTTTTTGGTCTTCAATAAGCGAGAAAGTCAAATGGTGCAGTGCGTGCTGCAATATTTGGTCCAAGTATTGATTATGTGTTTATTTTCTTCGACAAATATTGAAGATATTATTTTTATGGTGTTGTTTGTATTATGATATCTTACGTGCAATGTAGTAAACAGTATCGCATAACACATCGTAGGCCCACTTTTATCATCTGCTTGGATTGTTGAGGTCCAGCGAAGCTCTTCTGTGGTTTCAGCAAGTCCATTCTGAATGTTCTTTGGGGCCATTCATAAATTACGTTACGCCTGGGGAGGGGAGCGGGGCGGGCATGCAGCGCAACCAAAGCGTAAGGGGAATGATGAGGGTTTCGCACCGTGTCACGACACGTTCAAGCGTGGCTGAAGATCAACGTAGGTGTGTTACAATACTTTAAAATCTTGAAGCGGCAATATTATATGGATGTAGGTCGTGAGTCTGCTTTCCCTTATGGCAAACAATATGCCCCTTTTTGTGCAACACCTCCAGCTAAGTTTTGTGGCAAACAGGTATTATTACCTTTTCGGGACCATACGCCGAGCACAGCATTTCCGAGGAGCGGGTTTTACCCAGCGTGACCAGTGCGTAACCAGGAGGATGGGATGGGGAAAATAAATAAAATGCGTAACGTAATTTGTGGTCGGTCCCCATAGTCTTGCCGAGTCCCAGACAAGGATCGCAAACTCATGGAGCACACGATTCCTTTAGTATTCATGACGCTATCCTCATAAGTATATCGTACTACTCAGACCTATTTGCGAAGTGGAAGATTTTGGACGCCATTTTCGTTACGGACAGTATAGTCACCGCATTACACATGTTACGCATCCAACATCATCATTGAGCCTCCCAGCCGTTCGCGCTACAGCATGCGGCGCCGCGTGCGCGTCTAGTGACAGAAAAGAGAACTAGAAGTGGCTGCGTTCGGCACCAGCTGGCAGCAGTGCCCAACGCGTGGTGACGTGCCCAGCTCCGAGCTGGCAGCCGGCCGTGTCACTTGTGATGCAGTCCGTACTGGTGTCGACCCGGCGGCAGGCCGCTGGAGCCGCCCGTAGCCGACGACCTCCGCACGCCGCCGTGGTGTACCACAGCCTGCACCTGCCGGCACGGCCGACCAGCCCAGTGTCAGCCGAAGTCAGGCCTGCTTGTCTCTCTGGTGCAGTGATTGCCTCGGCACCCGCATCTTTACGTCCGTGTTGCTGGAAGCTCCTTTTCCTTACAATTCCTAGAGCCGCGGAATTATGTTCATCACGTACGAAGACAGTTCACTAGCTGTATCAGTGATGTTTTTGTTGACTGCTTCATATTATCTTATCGAGCGCATTAACCAAACGACTTCGGTGGGCTTAACCAGCTTGCAGGCAACAGAGCACGGGCTGAGAAAAAAACACTCCTGTTTCTGGAATCTCAAGAATCCCATTAATCAATTTCCTAATGCAGCATGATTTCCCTTCCATCGGAAATATCCCCCACCTCAACCCTCTCGCATCCGACACAGGTGATCCCAACCGCACTCATGTTGGCAGCAGCGCAAGACCGGCGCGACGCCGCCACACACGCCTGCGGCCTGCCGTCTCCTACGGAGCCGGCGTGGCTGCCCCAACTCACGGCCGGGACGGGCTTCTCCCTGCGTACGTTAGTGTAGTCGAGGCTGCGCACGAAGGCGGCCTTCAGCTGAGAGAGCACGGGCCGGCCGGGCCGCGGCGCCGACTCGGACCGGCTGCCGCCAGATGTCAGCACGCTCTCCAAGCTCTGCTGCTTGCGCAGGCTGCTCGAGCGAGCGTCTGGGAGCCAGGCACGGACAGAGTTAGATTCGTGCTACTTTAGATGTCACGAAACGACGGGCCCGCCTGATGAACGAACACTTCTCAACCAACGACGGAAAGACACAGCTGTCGAAACATGGTATATAGGATTCCGCTCCTTGGCAGAACTAGGATTACTGAAATAAATTGGGTAGCCTACGCTGATGTCAGGAGAAATGAAGTCAAAAGAACGAATCAATATATTTCGCCATGCGACGTCATCAAGGCTGTCGAAGTCAAAGCCACAGAAACAGTGACGGAGCCTGGGAGGGGGGACGGGGGGAGGCGGCAGGAAAAGTGCTTGCCCTTCCTTCCCATACAAACACTTTAAGACTGAGAGCGGTGCCATTCCCCAACTTAAACGGGGCTAATCTTAAGATTGTCTTAACAAAATCTGGGTGATGCTCTCAAGGTCTCGCAAAAACGAGGATCGTTTGAGATTTTTCGCCATAAAATTCACAGCATTCTGCTGTTTTTATTTCCGTTTAGCTTTTCATCCATTCATTTCATTTTCATTCATCACTCATTTTAATGAAATGTTGACAAACCTTCAATTTGATAGAAGTTAGTGCCCTGGGGATCTTTGTCAAAATGACACGTTGTCGGCGGCGAATAATCTGTGCGCTGTTGTTTAGATTTACAACCGCTCAACCCCCAACTCTCAATGCGTTTTGGCACATGCTTCGAGCTGTTGTCAGCAAGAAAGGCCGTGAGCTCGTGGCGTTCGCCATTATGAACTGTGGGTTCGATGAAAATAATCGGCCTAAGTATGCCAAGAGTCACTGGATTAAATGACGTTATCAAGCAAGCATTGGGACATTGGTTATATGGCGAATACTCAACGTTTTGAAGCTGTGCTCATTGTTAAGTATTTTACCAAAATCGGTCAACACATTCCAATGTTTCTTTCGTTCTGGAACACACCTCACAAAATGTGTCGATAGCAACTCCCGATAGCCATTTTGTGGCACAGCCAGGTGGAAAGTGCACCACTGTATTGTACTTCAAACCTAAAATGAGCCTGAAAACGACCCGCCCCATCATGCTGCGTAATAATTTGGCAAACCACATGACTACTGAGAAAGCAGTCCTGATATCCCATATGTGGAAGTGGTGGGTGCATCATCTCATCCACAATCGTGTTAGCGTATTCATGTTCAAAAATGCTATCTTGTCCTCGATAACGAGTTTCCCGCAACACAGAGTGAGGTCCTCCGCTTGCTCTGCCCTCTCTTTTTTACAATTGGCGAAATAGTCTTAGAGAGGTGAAACCGACAAATTGTGCCAATGTTAAACCCCCTTATACAGATGACAAGCTGAGCAGATAGGCGAATGCCACCACACCATCGAGGGGTTTGCACGACCTTGTGGTAGCGAGGAATGGTGGTCCCAGTAAGTCCATGCCAGCTCGATCAGCCCTCAAGAGCCCCCTCGAGACTTCCGCTTGCCCAACTGGGAGTAGGGCTTCCTACACTTATCGATCGGTTTAAATGAAAATGCATTCGGAACGATATGGTATACCACATGTCTTGTAGCCTCTGTGCAGGGAAATTTTATGAACACCTTGGAGACAAACGTTTACAGAGAGGATACACACCACGGGAGCCCGCCACACCACAAGCTGGCCTGATATTCGACAAACGATAGCTTTAAAGCAAATGCTATATCAACAACAAAAGACAACGCGGATCCCAGGATTTGCGCCTCCATAATCTTTGCCCGAGAATGAACACGCAGCGATCTTGGAACATGGTTTGAGCGAAGTTATCTACGTTATATGCGTCCAAGAAAAGTGTTGTGGTTATTATGATCAGCACTGACGCCCACTGCCAAGCTACTTTCCATCCTTCCAAAAAGCGTATCCTGGAGCGGCCTCTGTCCGCGCCATGCACCCTAAAGTTACTCGTCATACGTAGAAAAGTAGTTGAGAAAAGGTCAAGGGATTTAAACGATCTGCTTCAACCCGCTCCGAAAAAAAACAACAGAAAAGCGGAGCGGACGGAACCGCCCTTCCCCTCCTCCCCGCCGGGAATGGGGTCATGCATGCGTCTTGCGTCACGCAAACAAAGCGACTGACACATCAAACGGCCGTGCCTGTCACCTCATCTCCTTTGCTCTTTAAAGCCTGCGTAGAATAATAAGTCAACACTGAGTACGTACGTCACCAAGCACACGTGAGCGCAGTGTCAGACCCGGCCAGGTGTAATGCCAGCTCACATCAGTGGAGATCGTTCACTGCAAACCCTAGACGCCGGACGACCTGACCTGGGTAGCCCTGGCCTCTGGTGACGTTCTGCACGCTGTGCCGGTGCTGGGCGCTGGTGAAGCGCGGCGCGGCGCGCACGGCCGGCGAGCCGCCGTCGCCCGACTGTTTGGGCGGCCGCGGCGGCGACGGCGGCGTGTGCCGTGTGGTCGGCGACGGCGTCTTGCTGTCGCCGGCGTCGTACGGCTTGCTCTTGGCCAGCTCCACCTCCACGTGCGCCACCGGCCGCTTCCTGCTGTCGACAGGCGGCGGCGGCAGTGTCACGGTGCCGTTCGTGGGAGAAGGCCACCACCAGCTGCAGCTCGCACGCACCGATCGTAGTGAGGCTGCGCACTCCCATCATTCACGCGGGGATTTTCTGGCTGTCCTAATGGGAAACCATGTAACCTTTTCACATGATTTGCCAAGCCCTTTTGTTACCCCCAGAAAACAACGGGTTGAGCATGCCTTCCGCGCGACACGTGCCAGAACCCCGCAGGAAAACAGACCACACAACGACGGCTGCACCATTGACCGCCAACTCTACATGTTAAAGCGAGCCAGCTGGCGAGCCCGGTCCCCGACCCTCCAGTCGGGCCATCCACTCGGCTCACTCGGTGCTGTGGCGCGCGGCGGTGTGACCCGACGCCTGTCCATGCGGCAGCGGCCGGTCGCCGCGCGCGTGCCCCTTCTTGTGCGCGATGAAGTCGTACAGCCGCGAGCGGTACGCCTCCACGCTCAGCTGCACGCTGTCGTCCACCGGCGGCACGATGGCGCGGCCGAACGACGGCTCCTTGGACGGGTTGTGGAAGCTGCGAACAGACACCAGACGTCCGTCAGTCGTCGCTAGAGCGGAACACGCGTGGCTGGGAACAGAGCTGCCAAAGTGAACCACCGTCGTGGTTGGGTTATTTTACTCAAAATCATGTGAGCCAGTCTGTTCGCAACGTTGACTCATATCTCCGAGGTGCGCAAGCTCCGTCGAAGAGCTCAACCGCATGATCGATGAGACCTTTCATGCCTCAACACACACCACCCGCTGCGAGACGACGACCACAGCCTGTCCGTGTTGGCGCAAGCGTGACACGCGGCGGGCGGGCTGACCCCTTGACGTAGGGGTGCCGGAGCGCCTCGTCGGCGGTGAGGCGGCGGCTGGGGTTGAACACAAGCAGCTTGGTGACGAGGTCGAGAGCATCCGGCGGCACGTCCGACGCCAGCACGGCCGTCAGGGGGCGCCGGTGGGTCAGCACGGCCCTGTCCAGCAGCGACGAGGCGTACCTGAGGTCAGCGGGTCGGGGTCAGCGGGAAGGCCTGCCTGAGGGTAGCAGTTAAGGGTCGCCGGGGAGGAGGCACAAGCCGGGTCAGCAGTTCAAGACAACTCGGGAGGAGCCGTGCCTGAGATTTTAGGGTCGGTAAGGAGAAAGCACACCTGAGATGAACTGGCAATTGTCACTCGTTAGAAGGCGAACCTGAAGTCGGCGGCCCAGCCAGCCGGTTTTAATCACCCCAATAGGCCACATTACATCTATCATCATCACAAAGCATCATCGCATCAGCAAATATCATCGTCATGCAACGTAGCATCACGGCATCACATAACGCATATAATCATCCCATCTCGCCAAAACTCGAAAGCAAACGCGGAGCAGCTCCAGCTGCCGGAAGAGACTGAGGTCACTGACCCCGAGCAGACGGATGCCACGTCCTGCGGCGAGGGCGTGTCCAGGGTGGCCATGATGCGCTCGATCTGGTTGATGGTGGATGTTCCGGGGAAGAGCGGTCTTTCCAGCAGCATCTCCGCCAGGATACAGCCCAGGCTCCACATGTCCACGCCTTTTGTGTAGCTGGAGGCGAGGGTCGTGTCACCGGCCAGACTGTCCGTAAGCACAACACATCATTCATTTCCACTACATGGTCTGAAGATGTCAAGTTATCTTGAAGTGTAGAGGCACGCAAGTTGGTAGTTTTATTAACCTTCCAACTTTGGGCGCGCTAATTTCTCAATCATACGCCCTGAAAAACTCGTGCAGGGTTCAACAACAGGCGCGGCGGCAGCGAGGGAACCGTATCTGCGCGAGACCGTACTTACGATTTGGCCGAAAGGAGTATCTCGGGCGCCCGGTACCAGCGTGTGGCCACGTAGTCGGTGAGCGGCGGCTCCGTCTCCGTGTCGCAGGGCTCCCGCGTGCTCAGGGACCGCGCCAGGCCAAAGTCAGCCACCTTCACATTGCAGTCGGCGTCCAGCAGAATGTTCGACGGCTGTTGGAATGCGGGCGGCGGGTCAGACCGCCGAGCCATTGACTGCAGACATTTTGTCGTTATTTTTGTAACCGATCTCAGTTGGGGGGGAAATTCCTTTAAGCGAGTGAGCAGCTGAAACCAGGAATTTAAACCAGTCTGTTGTTTGTTTGTTTTTTTACTAATGTTGAGTCATTTAGTACTTCACGGTGTCTGTTAAGGATAAGCACGGGAGCAATGTCACACGGCGATTTCATATTTTGAGCAGTGTGAGTCCAGATTCATTATCGATGAATTCACAGATCTCCATAGAGCCTTTTCGGGTACGAAAAGAGAAGAAAAAATTTCACAGAACAATTCAATGACTAAATGCTACCACTAAGGTTGTCACGGCCACCAGCCTTGCTCCCACATCACTGTCTTCGATGGCAGTTCGTGTGTCATTTTTGGGGTTTGCCCGGGATGCACCTTTAAAATTCCCCTCGTACACTCCGAAAACCTGTGAACAACGGTAGCCAATCGTCTAATTGGCGATAGAGGTCATGCATGTCGGCGCTGATGGTTTGCCTCGGCGAGGACGACAAGTGTTGTCTTTGCCATTAAAAGCTTGCGAACTAGCGCGATAAATTACATGGCTGGCTTTGGACATCATGTCGCGCCTGAATGCTCACTTCGCCGAAACCGACGGAACAACAAACGCTGGGCCGGCCTGATCGCCAGGCGGGTGGCGGTGGCGGCCCGGCCAGGCCCGGCGGCATGCCCCGGGGCGGCGGCCGTGACCCGGATCGCCGGTGCCCCACGTCGTGGCGCCATCAGCGCCATCGACCCCGCCGGTCGGCATACCAGCGGCCAGCGGGCGGCGCCAAGGCCCCGAAGGGCGCGCGCCATCGCCGACCGCGGGCTAACGCCGGTCACCGTCGGCTGGCCGGGCCGGCGCCGTCCTCGGCCCCGCCTCGTGATGCTGTTCCGTGAAGCCCGCCCGGCCTCATGTGGACAGCCGCTCAGTCACGGCCGGTGTTCTGAGAACGGCTGCGTGCGTCGGCTCCGACGCGGCGGCCTTCCTGCGACCCTCGTGACCGTCGCCGGTTAGAGGCGGCCGCGCGGGCGGCCGAGCCGGGCCTCCCCGGCCGTCTGGCCGGCGGCGCCGCCAGCGGCCGGTCGATTGGCCGGTCAGTGACCTGGGCCGCCCTGGACGCCGCCCCCCGCCGCCGACACTGACCTTCTGGTCGCGGTGAATGACCTCAGCCGAGTGTAAGTACTTGGTGGCCCGGAACAGCTGGTACATGATGTACCGCTTGTGGATGTCCTTCAGAATGCCCTGTTTCTTGATGACATGGTGCAGGTCCGTGTCTGAGGCAGAACGCGACGAGACATGATGGAATTTGTTCACATTTTAAATAGCTGTAATAGTAAGGCAGGACCAGGATGGCTCAGCGGTTCATGATGTGGATGGTATTCTGGCCGAATGCCGGTGAAGGAAATTCTGCACCGGCCGAATGCCGGTGAAGGGAACCGGCCAAATGCCGGTGAAGGAAATTTTACGCCGGCCGAATGCCGGCGAAGGAAATTCTGCGCCGGCCGAATGCCGGTGAAGGAAATTTTACACCGGCCGAATTGCGACGTCTGGCGCAAATATGACGACTGAAGACGCCGGGCGCGAACATGACTGCTGTAGCCACCGGACGCAAACATGACTACTGAACCCACTGCTTTAAAGTAAGGGGCACACGACGAAGTGCGGTGGACATCCTTAACATGAATGTTCGCAACGCAGGTTATGTTCACCCGTGCATTAATACACGACTGGTGTTAGAAAGCTCGCTCACTCGAGCCCAGTAAACGGCAGATTGTCTCCCCGGCTACAGGGACGTAGCCAAAGGGCGGGGAGGGGGGCACCGGGTCATGTTCGCCTCTGAACCAAAGGGCTCGCACTAGATTCTGGGCGCTTTCGCATAATCCGCAGCGGTCCGAAACAAATTTGATACCCTCCCCTCCCTCTCGTGACGAAGGGTCTGTCTCCGCGCCCGACAGTCTGTCCGAGAGGCCCATCGCGTGCGTGTGTGCGACATCAAACATTCAGCCACGCGAGGAATGCGGCCAGCGATCGGGCTTTTAATGACATATCGCGGAGTGAATGCGGTCTTTTTTTTGTACACCCGTCTGGAAACGTTGTTTTTGTCATTCTTTAGAAGCGGCGCACGCACACTTCGGCAACACTTTTTTAGCTATCACTTCGCCCAAACGCTGGCTTAGTTTGCCGTTTTGTTCACAAGTCAGATTTCATGATCACAGAGCTGAAACACAGTGAGCGGTAAATCATCCGACCAGCGAGTGTTCAAATGTAAGGTTACCATCCTGTCTGTCTGCCTCTCTGCCTCAACGTATCTCCAGTTCTCAAAGCGTTCGCTCACCCATGTACTCGAACACGAGGTAGATGTCGCGGTCGCTGTCCGCTCGGATGACGTTCAGGAGCCGGATGACGTTAGGGTGGTGCCGAAACTCCTGCAGGAACAGGATCTCGCGGAACGTGCGCTGAGCGTCCGTCGGGTTCCTGAAGGCGTCGAAGATCTTCTTCAGGGCCACCACGTCACCGGAGCGTCTGTCGATGGCCTTCCAGACGATGCCGTACGCCTGCGGATGGGCGTGCAGTTGATGACGCGGGGTTAGTGCGGTGATGACGCCTGGTGACGCCTCTCCAGGGGCATGGCTGTTAGACCGGTAAAGGAGAACGCGCCCGTGTGCAGGGAAGGCCAGTCGGAAAGTGCCGTCGATTTGCGTTTGATTGAATAAAAGGTTGGTGGTCCCTGTGTGGGAGGGAAATGGATGGCTGTAGTCACTCGGTATTGTATTTAAAATGTGTAGGTTTGCTAAGCGCTTCCTTGGCTATGTATAAGCTACCAAGCAATAATGAATACACAAATGATTGTAAACTAATAATGTTCCTTATCAGATCCAACATGCGGAATGATTGAGGATAGAGTGCTAGGTATTGTGTTTTCAAGATATTTTAGTTTTCACAATACTGTTGACGTCTATTTTTCCTTCGGGGTCAACAATATCCTCGGTTCAGTTCAAATCAACAACCACTCTTGCTGCTGTCTATCACATGTGTTATCATCAACGATGATAAAGGCGTCACTTAAGTAATGTTGTTACATTTAATGACGTAAATGTCGTAGCCATCAACAAATCGCGACGACCCCACAAGAACGTAGCATTGCAATACACATGACAGCATCGTGTTCCGCGTTCCAGTGTTAAGGCCATACCTGTGGCTGGGGTAATCCTACCCCTCCCCTCATTATTGGCATTTGCCTGACCTCTAGGGGAGGGGAAGGGAGGGGAGGGAGGGGAGCCGATTGATCAATCAGGGAAGGATGGGGGTCTGGGCTGGGGTGCTGGTACGTCAGTCAGTTATCGATCAGGTATGACATGGCAGGCCATTGTTCCGTTCGCCCTCAAGCCAAATAAAACAAAACTGAATTTTCTGATATTGTGACAATTTGATGCAGCATTTTACGTTACAGTCGCCAGCAAGGTCGCTGAAATGTGTGAGGGGCGAGGCCATAAAATACGCAAGGGCTATCTATCCCTGTAATGCAGATGAAGCCAAGAACTGAGCGTGTGGGGCCAGACACCTTCGCTGACCGATACCAATAGGACTGATCAATGCGTTGAAAGACCGTCTTTCATGAGAGTGTAACAGACGGAGTTTCAGAGTAACAGACGGAGTTTCACCGATGCAGCACGCGCGCGATAAGCCGTAAGTGCCTGTCGGATAATTGTTTCAGTATGAGTCCGGCCAATCCCGGCAATCTCAGCAGACGAAATCAGTGGGTTCTCAGTGACTGATTTGTGGTTACGGTACTCATGGCTAAGGGATTGCGAAAAGCTTTTAATTGTTTTGATACTTTTCATGGTCTAATTTCTCTCAGTTTTTGATTCTCGGCTCCGCATTCGGTATCCGTTTTGAAAAGGTGCCACTATCCGCTTTCCGGTCGGTTACTGAAGCGCCTCTGGGCGGGACAGTGCTGCATCCCTTAGTGTGGTATAGAGGGTTCCTCCGCCCGCACCGCACAGCCGGTTGCATGCCCTCATCTGCCTTCAGTGCTGAGCTCTAATATACACTCTTAAAATCACCCCAAAACGGTTGGATGCGTCAGCCCGCGAACATCGGCCACCACGTTTGCCAATACTCTTGTTATATTTCTCCTCCGTCATAGCCTGTTAGTCTTGTGTCGCTGCCAGGTCAGATCGCGGTGATCTAAGCCTGGTCTCGATCCGTTTTATCAGGTTTTTCGGAACGACCAAATTGTGAGTTTACCATGTCTATGGCAAGGATTAGATGAAACTCCGCGGTGGTTTTGCAATATTGCAAACATGATCAAAAAATTTGTCTGCAAATACCTAAGCCCTTCAGTAGGCGAGCCTTTAAAAAATGCACCTGTTATTACTGAAATTTGCATGGTGGCTAAGTAGCCTGACTTATTGGGGTGGCGCTGCTGTCCGGTATCCATGTACATTCGAGGAGACGTTTCCCAATGGCAGGCGTATTTAGGAGACTGTAATCAACCAAACGTTTTAATGGACTGAGTTCATTTAACACGTCCGTTTAAGGGCTGTTCTTTGGCTGTTCCGAACTTGAATATTCACGACCCAAATAAGGTTTGATTAGGCTAGCACGGAACGTTTATTCGCGAACGACACCAGTCCGTATGCCAAAAATAGGGACACATTTCACAAGGGTAGCTAGTAGCTGCTACAACAACAGCAGGGCTACTGCGACAATCATCTTTCGGGCATCGGACTTCGCAACATCTAATAACCTTTTTCGTGATGGTTTTGTGGGATTCCGCTGTCTTAACGTATTGCATTGCTGGCCTGTCCGCACGAATTTGCGAGTGATCACGCTCATCCAAGTCTGAATTAAAATGTAGCCGTTCCCACCGTGTTAGTATCTAACATTTCCAAGTCAATTGCCGGCAAAAACACAGTGATGCCTTTCTTCTGCCATCCTTTGCATTTCATCTTTTCAAGTGCTACCGCCAAAAATACTGTAAGCAAAATGCGTGCCGAATTGATCTAAAAATATGATATTAAATTGATCATATTTAGCATTTATCATTAGCATGGTATCGCGTGCTAAATCTTTGCGTGGTCTCGCACTTTGATTCTCCCAGTAGCTGGGCGCGAATCCGCCTGGACCAATAACTCAAAGAAAAAAGTGTTCTGCATAAAGTTATAACTCAATTGGACATGTGTATGGCATGGGCGCAAATCATTGACCTCTGAAATCCTGATTTTTTAAGTTACAATGTCTTTTCGTCGTGTAATTTCCATCCCCGGAAATTGAAAAGATCTTAAGCGTTTGTCAACCAGCTGACATGTCACGTGATGCAACGCGGAAGCTGATAAGCGAACAGCATCGATTAGACAAGCATTTTCGCACCTCGCCATTCAATACAAGTTGAGTGATAATACAAGCAAACGCAATCCGAGCTTATTACGCATCAGACCGCATGTTGCGCAAGCACCGCTTGAGTCACATCAGAAAGTTTTCATCTTGAGCAAGCTTTCAATGCCGGGCGGGCTCAGCACGGCACGGCCCGGCCGTCACGCCCTCTAAAAGGTGTGACGGCGTATCTTAGCGGCCACTTATAGAAGATTCATGGAGGCTTCAGAAACAAGATGACCTTTTTTAATGTCGTGCCGGATAAATAGTTAGACGCATACATGAAGCTGTTCGATCAGATCAATTTACTTGCGACTTTATGATATCGCCAAAGTTTAACCCTGATATTTCATGAACATGGAGAACGACGTTTTCCATTCGACGTTCTGAAAGCGCACAACGCCTGCGACGTTTTCAAAACGTACAAGTTTTAGTGGAAAAAAGCTTAGCAGCGTGGGTCGAAACCAGATTTATATCACGATGAGACGACGTCGCTACGACGCAAAGCTAAAAGATTCTGAAGGCGAAAATGGACAAAGGTGGAGGTCGATGCGTGTAGACAGCCACGCGCTCTCGTACGCAAAACACGCATCCACCCACTTTGGAACTTTTGTAAGGATTTTTGTGTGATATCAGCCAACAAAAGGGACGGGGACCCGAAAAACAACTATACAGTGTATACGAGCATACCTGGTACGTCTCGCTATGTACAGATCTCAAAACTTTCCCACCCATCGGAGTGTCAGCTTTCGTTGCAAAGCGACCAGCGGCACCTTTCCCCGAAACCGATCTCACACGCAAGACCAGGAGGCCTAAACTGAGACGGATTGGTCCATGGGACTACACGGGCCTTCTGTGGCGTTCATTGAGACCAGCGTACCGTAAAGCGTCAGCGTGTTGCGCGATGGTTTGGTCACGATCCCCACAAGCCCAAGTCACTGTAATTGCATTGATTTTGGTCGCCGAAATTGCCAGGATTGGCCAGGCACTTAGCCGAGGTAACGTGACCTGGAGAAACAGGGTGCGAACGGTATGCCAGCGGACTCAGACTGTTCACGTCTCATAGCAGCCGGATTTCCAACTCACTGGTCAAACCCATTGGTATCGTTTGCCAACGGTGCCGGGTCCATTAGGCGAATTTCTGGCATGACTGCATGATGATAGCTGGTAACCGTCCGTTGTGACCTCACTCGCCCACGCCGGACATGGTGCTTTACTTGTCGCAAAATGTTGAAGAGTATCAAAGAAGACTGAAGACTGGAATCAGCTTCGAAAGAAGGTACATGACTATCACGTGATGCATACTTACCCCTTTCCCGAGTCTCTTCCGAATTTCGTACCGCTGAGTAATATGACTATCAACTTCATTAATTTTGTCCATTCCTTTCGAATTATGTTTCTTCTTGTTCGATTGCACCACCGGCATCTCTGCTTCTTGTCGGCCAAGTAGTGTTCGATTCGCTCAAGTAAGATTTCGTCCTCTTCTCGTGTCGGTGTTCAAAAGAAGTGCTGCAAGCGAGCATACCAATTTATCAACATTCTGAGCGGCTTAAGCAAATCTTTTTTACCACACAACATTGGCATTGCAACGCAACGTGCATCCAAGGCCCCTCACCGAAACAGACATGTCCGAAGCACGTCCGTATAAAGCCAAAAGGCATCGAAAATAGCATGCAATGGTACATGTACGCTTTGCTTGCGATTGGATGCAGAATGTTTGTAAACTCACCAGCGGTCGCAGTGTCGGTGTATCGAAAGTCGATGTGGCAGTCAGTATCGCGTGTTCGGCCGGTGGTAACGTCCCGTGGCTGGAGCTCGGCCGCTGGGCACCGACTGGCAACAGCCCTGCGCTGCACAGTAGACAGAGGAATCGAATAGCCCCCTGTCGTGCGATCGTCGAACCAGTGGGTCGACGCCGGGCTCGTCCGGCTCGTCGGTTTCGACACCTGAGTCTCAGCTGATCTCAGCTGATATGTTTTGAGAATTCCTGGTCGCCATAACAACTAAGTTAGCAGTGACGGCTGGTGGTGCTTCTGGCTGGGAAGAGATCAATAATCGGTGCTTTGGAATCGCGCTGGTCAAAACGTCAAATTCTGCCAACATTCCATTGCATTACATTGTTCGAAGCAGTTGCGTGCACCAAGTGACGTAACTTTTGTTTCTTATAGCAAGCAAGAAGTTCTCATTTCAAAAGCATTTTCCCATCACAGGCAAACCCCGCACACCTGAAACACCGTACCTTTCGCGCTTTCTCTCCGGCCGTAAAGCTATATGGACCAAAGTGCAACGATAATACAAGCACCATCGGGTGCTGCTCGTTTCGTGCTGTACACATGAAAATCTTTCGATATTTTTTTTTTTTTACGTGAAGATTATACGCGACCAAATCTTTCTCAATGGTTTGGTCCAATTATGCACGTGATTTGTAGCAAAACTGAGCAATATTTAACTGCGCTTGTGTTCCCGCCATCAACACTCCGTACAGTCCGACGCAGGCAGCCCTTGCCTTAAGTGTGGACAGGGCCCCTATTCCGATAAAGAGGGGGCCATCCATGCCACGATCTGGCTCCCTCCGGGGCGAAATGCTGGCTGCGCTACTGCTTTGTGGAGCCGTTATTTACTGCACTAGGTATTATATTTTGGCAATATTGTAAGAGGCTCATTAAAAACAGCCCCAAGTTGTATGTCTTAATCTCAAGCGGCTCGGAAATTACAAGCCAAAAACCATGGGAGCTTTTTCTGGTGACTTCAACGCAGTAGCGCGAAGCGGTGGCATGGTGACGTCACACCGTCTTGAACGCGTTTCAGCGCGATCCATAAGTGCAGGAACAGGGGGGGGGAGGGGGGGGGGGATAAGAGCGGCGCTTGCTTCCTCAAGACTTAGGCTGAAGAGCCTAACTTTGATAAGTCTAGTCTTAAAGTTTTCGCATACCAAATCGATATAATTTTCTCACTTAGAAATTATTGGTAAGGTGGAGTCGGTTGGGGCTGGTCTTCATGAAGTTTGGAACAAGTTTCCCGCTTTTTATTGCACCTTTTTATTTATTTACGTGCTTTCTGGTGAAATCAAGGCAAAGTTTCACTTTGGTGGAAGTTGGTTGCTTTGCGGGACTTGTTAAAATGGCATATTGTGGTCGATGAATAATATCCGCGCCGTTTTATTTACATTTAAGACCACTTGAATTACGTTTGTCAAGCTGGTAACATACCCATATTCATACAACGATTGGTTCTCGCGACTTGGCATGCTATGGGTTCCATCGTAGACCTTCGTAGTTCAGCTTGTGCGCTCATCGTGGTGAAATCAGTAAATTTATCTCTTACGCAACTTTTAGGGGAAATGTTGGAGACCATTTTACGTGCTATGAACTTACAACAACTCCATTAATCATTCAATCACTAGCAGGGGTAGGACCTAGGGAAAGTGACGTGCCGGTGTTAGTTTTTGCGCTTAAGGCAATCTGGTCCCGGCGCACACGTGCGCAGTTTTTTGAGCTCAATCAAAAGTCCACTGCCGAACGAGTATCGAGCTGCTGGGTCTATTGACGACATTGCGTCTTGGTGTAAATGGCGAAATCACCTGAATTGGGTACCATTCCTTACAAAAAGGATTTCAGCCGTTTGGTTTTCAGATTTTTTCGACACCGGAACTTTCTTTCAGGGTTAAACATTCAACGGCTATTCATGATACGTGATTGATGAATTGATCGTGGATGGCTCAGAGTAAGCGTGATGGCCATTACACGAATCCTAAATCATAGCGACTCAAGTGACATCTGGGGGATGCAAATATTAGTATGTTGATGGTGGTACCGGTTAAAAGTGCTGATGTCAGTCAAATTGAAATTGTCATCATGCTATCTATGGTCGGGCAGCAAAACCTAGTGACAAATATCTGACAAGCGCAAAACCGGTTGATAGTGTCTCCTTACGACTGCAATAAGCAGATGCCCGTGCAATAGTTGTTAGGGCTGTCGTTCTCGTATGGTGCGTTAGTGTGTTCGTAACGTTGTGGTGTCAATTTTTCGGCCGTTTTTCGATGTTGCTGGGTCCTGAGAGGGGCTGAAAAGCATTCAGTTTTCAGTCATCACGCGCAACAAACGAATTTTGTCTTGGAATTGCTGGGACTCGAACAATGGTCTTCTGATAATGAGCCCATCGTTGTACTGTTGAGCTTGCCGAGTAGGACGTTGTGAAACTTTGTGCATGTCCTAGCGCACCAGGCGACGTCACTGCTCTGTACAGCTGTTCAGACGGCAACACTTATTTGTCGTCTAAATCATTCCGTAAAACAGGAATAGGCAGGCATTAGACTGCGTGTTTTGACTATATTGAAGGAGCACGAAATTATTAGGAATGCGAACTGTGTCACAAAGCTGAGCTTATCGATGGTCAGAAAGTGTCATAACTACGGAGAGATATGAAAGACAGCGCTGTCGGCACGTAAAATTGTCTCAGGCATTTTGATGCAAAACGTCGGGTGAATGGGTGGCTGCTACGATCTGCTTCAAATCTCTCTGCTCTGCTTCAGATCGGCTCCAAAAATTATCATACTCGTGATTTTTAAAAACTTAACCTGCGTTTATTTCCTCAGACTTGCACCCAGCGAAGAGATCTGCACTCGCAAGCCAGCACGCCCAGTTCTGTTACGCGTGGAGCGCCGATACATTTTGTATCGTTGATGTCCCGACATGCTTCAATAGCCTGCCCAAAATGCGACACTTTCCTCAATAACGGGCGTACTTTATGAATCGGTACATAATCTGAGCACTTGGCTCTGAGAAAGACTACTCATTCGGAAGGGCTAAAGTCTCAAAGAACTTCCAAAATCCCAAACGAGGGCCGTCGCGGCACCACTCGCAGGAAGCCCGATAAAAGCCCTTCGCTGACGCTGCCAAAAGCTCGAGCCGTGCAGACGTGGGCCGCCTACCATTCTGACAAAACCTGAGCCGGAATCTACACGATGTAGGCGTGCTTTCTAAACTCAGTCCCCAGGACATGGAGAAACGGGTCCACAAAATACAAAATACCTGTAATAACACCTGTAAACCAAAACAACATAATAACCTCTGTGAAGTACATGTGAATGTACCACTAAGTAATGCAAATGCATCACTGTCTGATTCAATACATACAGGATGGCACAGCACTTGTGTAATAAAAGGCATAGCAAGTATTAAAAGGGAATTAAGCTGCATTCGTAAAGCGAGAACTGTTGCTCGGAAATTCATCAGTGTGCTCTGACAAGGCATGCATGAATGTTCATGTTCTAAACCCGGCTACAAGCAAGCGCGTTTGATGTTTACCCCTGGTACGCTGTCACGACAGCTCAACACCGTAGATTTGATGAAATATGTAGCTGTAAGCGCCACAAAATACCGAAGCCAAGGAAATACATGTTCCGAAAGCATAATGGAATTTTAGCACACTCCCATGTGGAAGAGTGATGGATGCGTTTTACGTTTTCTAGGCAAAGGCGGTGATGTGGGCTTACCAGGCGATGTACATTGCGTGCCTTTTGCATTGAGCCGCCTAAACTAGTGCCTCTTTGGCGGGCTGTGTCGCACAATTTGGAAGCGTTTGGGTAATTGAGCGGGAGCATTATGATTTGAAACGGATATCCAGCTTACACCCGAGAGCCATTTCATTTTCACTGCGATCACAATTCACGGTAAATAAATGCTTCTAAAGCGTCATCTGCCAAGGCCATTTTGCAACGTTCAATAACCAATCTTGTCACACCAGCTTCTTTGCGCGATTAGGAAAACACCTTGTCGCGACTGTTCCTGCGTGCGACTGTTATGCATTTGCGACCCTAATGGGATCAGCCCGTCGCGAGTTGTTGTCTTTAATCGGTCTGTTGTGTGATGCAATGGCACGAGGCATCCTAGTCACGCCAATATGCGATCAGAATCATGTCGATGGAATCAAGGAATGCTAAGATTATGATATATATATATATATATATATATATATATATATATATATATATAATATCATTATTTGGTTTGAGTGCAGTATTTGCATCTGCAAGAAACCACAAGTCATGGTACAAGCAAGCAGAAAAGTGCAATGATATATTTAGCACCGATAGTTCTCGAACCTAGGTGCCGCCTTCGCCGTCCACATGTGATGCTCTTCGCACCTGCTGCTACACCTCCGCTGCAGCGCCTCTCAAAAACTGGCTCGGCCTGAACTGTCCATGCAATACCAGCCCGTCCTCCTCGCCGCAGCCGGTTGCGTGTTTGTGCGAGGGCGGGCGTCGGAGTTGGCGGCGCCGCCGGGGGATGTCGGCACGGCGCGGTGCGTCCGCACCGGCCCGAGAGAGCAGGGGTGCGGTGACGCCGCTCGATGCCACATGATTCACCTGTGCGCCGCGTATCGACCACTCCCGGCCGGCCAGGTGGGGCGCCGCGCGCCGCACGTGCTGCCGGCCGCCGCACCGCCGGGCGCGTCAGCCCTCATGCGGCGCGCCGCACCGCGGAGCGGCGGCAGGGCACAGGCGATTGTGGCAATCGATGTTTGGTTTACGGGGCAGAGGCGGATACAAGCATCTCGACAGAGGGGCAACGAAGTGAATGACAGTTCTGTTAGTCGGAACGATGGTCTTTGCTTGTGTGACGGGTGGATGCTGGTGTTGACAGAGGCGGCATCGCACGTACCCGCTCCCCTCCATAACACCAGAGCACCCAGTGATTTTCGCACCTCAGTGATATTCACGAGGCTGAATGTGCGCGAAGACATCTGAGTTCGCGTCCCAGAAAACGCACTTTCATGACTCGTCAACGCCGGCAAAGGCGCGGCTGACTGGCAGGGTCAAGCTGGCATGAGCAGCCGCACCGCAGCGCTGCGGAAACGTTAGGATAGTATTTTGGCGACATGGTCCGCTGAACTGGTAGCGTTCTATCAAGTCATTGGGATCAGTTAGTGGGTACCCGCTATAGTTTGCCACGCGAGCTATATCTAGCAGACAATGGGATCCCAAAACCGTCCCTAGAAAGTGTCTGAATACATTTATGCAAACAGAGACGCGTGGAGGACATGGCGTATCAATCAGGCTGATCGACCTCTACAAGGCACTGCCGGATTCAGCGACTGCCTTGTTTTCGTGTGCATCCAAGGTAGGAAGGGGCCGCGATTAAAAATACATTGACTGGGGTGACGTGCGCGTACACAGATCAATATCAGAATATCAGCGACGTCTCTCCCCTCCACTTCCCCAGCGGTGTGTGCCCATGGCTTCTGTGTTGCATTCTGACTGAAGGCCGCACCAGCAACCCCAATGACGTCACCCGCCAGCCGACAACATCACCTGCTCGATTACTGGCGGTGAATATCGATTGGTAAGCCCGCGACGGCCCATGGTATCAGCGCCATGTCATTGTTGATCCTGATGTTCTTTGTGTGACTGGCACGAGCGTGTCTTGGGGCATGGTCAGGTCTGGGTGGATGCGGGGTCGATGGCGAGGACGATCATAAATCGGGTTTAGTTCATCGCTGGAAATAGTGATGATGTAAATTGACAGTGTATATCTATAAAGTTTTTCACGATCATTCTATCGACAAACTTCTCTCGCTTCTCGACCACCTTGCGATATATGTCACGGTCTATATCGGCCACCTCCAGAAAACAAAATAAAGACCCCACAGATTTGAAATTATTCAAAATGGAATCTCCTCTCCTCACCACGCTGCTTTTAGATGCTAAGTGGGTAAAATTCTGAACAACGCAGGTACGACCGAGTCATCCATATCTGCAGGCTACAATACAGAACACAGCCACTGCTTCAATCAGTTAAACGCGAAGTCACACAGCCAAACGAAGAACGGTGGATAACCTCAGACCTAAAAAGGAAGAATAGAGCCCGACAGGCTGTTCAAAATTGCAAGGCAAGCTCAATGCAATTGCAGCTGGGATGCATGGAGATATTCAACGTGACATGCTTACAGCCATGGATAGACGTCAAAAAGGAATATTTGTGGAACCAAGTTAAAAAATGCCGACTAAAAAAGAAAGCAATCAACCCTCATAAATATCGTCAACAATGCGCACCATGGTGAGATGAAACTGAGATGACACCATTCCATCAGTACAACCTGCCGGCCGCGACATCACAACTGACGAACATCACTAAAAAACCACTTTGCCTCACAATCCACGCTGAACATGTCACGGGCTTCCATATGCTACCACCAAGCAAACGTATTAAAGCTTTACGAAACATTGAAGAGGCATTCGAGGAGGCATTCAAGGAAGCATTCGTTATTGTATTCGTGCGCCACAGTTGCGCCTGTGGCGTAGTTTCGCAAAACAGGTTGGGGTTTGAAGGATGAAAAATGATGAAAGATGCCCCCAAAATATGCCCCCAAAACTATGCCAGCAAGCTAGCCTCCCGCCAGATTTGTTCCACTTCCTTCTAAAAGTTAGGGGGCGGGGTGGGGAAGGCTGAAGCCCCTCAACTGAATGACGAACGTACCCGGGTTGTACAATTCGCTTTGCAATCTCACCCTTTGCTTTCTCTGAATCATTAGTCTGGGCTCCGTCTTAAGCAATAACTCGAAGAAGTAAGTGCTCGATCATGACACTATGATAATACGCCAAGCCGCGCCTCATTTATACAGCCAATACGGCGTCAAACCGTTTACACGCCGCGTGCAGTCGGTGTGTGGAGTTAACGGCCATGATTCGGCAGCCTTCATCCCGTGTTTTCAGGCGGCCACATGATGCATGATGGAAAGACATGGGGTTGGCCTGGGCACGGCTGCTTCATCAGGGGCTGATTATGAGGCGGCCGTCCGGACGTATTCCGCTGCCAGCCCGGGCTGACCTCCCTGACCTCCCCGCCGCGCCCCGTCGGGCTCAGCTGACGAAGCGCCCGTAGACCGCGCGCCGAGACAGTGGCTGTGCGGCATTCCGCTGAACCGGCCGAGCTGGTAGCCGGGCCGCGTCTGCCAGATGGTATCGTGGCGCGCCATGTTTCGCCGCGGTTCGTATCGTCGCGTTGAGAACAAACGTGCCCGTTTCCCGTTTCACGGGGTGAATTTGTACTTCAGCTAACAGACAGCCCGAGTTTTGGATTCGCCATTTTCTAGCTGAACTCGGCGCTCTACAGTTTAGGTATGACGGTATTAAAGCAGCCCCTACCAAAACGCGTTGCTCGCGCGAGTGCTGCATGACGTTTTTCCTACCAGCCTACACAGTTGGGGTGTTACGGACATGCTTTTCGGGGGGTTGTTGATCGAATTCCTTCCCGCCGAGTTTGATGAGTCTGGCACCAAATGCAAAGTTGTTGCGCAACCTCGCGCATGTCTGTTAACCTTCTGTCTAGAGGGGCCGAGCTCCCACGGCGTGCCGGTTCAATGTTATCATGCACAGTGTCAATAACTTTCCGACTTTTGAAGCACGCCACTCAGAATCTGAGGCACAGTTGGCAGCGCGCCAGGTCCATAATTGCGAGCTGGTGCGTTCGGGCTCGATACGACGGAGGACTCTTTTGCCAATTCCCTATGAGATACGAAGGAGTTTGCTGATAGTCAATGCCTGCTGAAAAGGTAATGCAGCATTTAGTCGGGTGATTCCTTACAAAACTCTGGTACAACATCCAGTTAAACACGAAAAACACCAGCGTTTGCGCTACGCTGCCACCAATGACATGCTGGCAAGTGTTCGGTGGAAACTGAAGTCCTTGCACTCTATTCCACGTTTAGTCAATTCTAGCATTTAAATGAAACTGATGTCCCGAACCTCGTCCCTCCCGACTTTTATTGCCCCAAGATCCAAGAGATAGGGCATATAAGACTGATTTTTTCATAACGTGCGGAGATAAGTATGATCACAAAAGCACTTTTCACTCCCGTAAAGTCCGCAGAACTGATATAATGCCGCTTGCGCGCCGTCATCGGGCATAGCACTGACGCTGGCGTGATGGAGGCACCGTGCACACGTGTCCCATATGGCCTATGTCAAGGTCAAAATTGGTAAGAACGCCAGTTCAAATAGAAGCGCCTGGCAAAACAACAGATAACAAACACATAAGGGCAGTGTGCTCTCACTTTCGTGTATCCCACTCCAAAACGCTTGTTTTTTGGTACGTCCAACACCTTCAATCGACATCATCTATCAGCAAAAAGCCAAATAAATCGCACATAGTTTATTACAAGAGTACCACCTCACTCGCAAAGCTTCCTCCACAGGACTCAAGCTATTCCTCTGCGATAACAGGCGTCACCAGCCCAAAGCCATGCAGGATACGTTCAGAACGCACTGACAGCCAACTGAGACACCTTTTTAGAGGAGCGGTTCTCGGATCACATAGCAGCACCCAGCAACATCTGTCCATACGTCATACGATTATACACTGACGATCCTATAACAAAAGAACCAACTCTCGGATACTTCCACTCTCTTGTCTAATACGCACAGTAGCAGTCTGAATAAATAGTGACTCTTCCACAGCGCCGCGCGGCGCTCAGCTCCGCCCGGCTGCGGGGGCGTGTCGCCCCACTGACACACTGGACGCCCGATGTGACACCCCTGCCGGGCGGCCGCACACGGCCGCTGTCTGCAGAGCCGACGCCCAGAGCGCGGGCGTCGGCTGACGGAGCGCGCCGGCGGACGGGGCGAGAGGCGACAGCCGGGCGCGGCTCGAGGCCCACCCCATACGGGGCGGGGCCCGACGGCGGGCCACCCACAGGTCAGGTCGCGCAGGCCACACCCGGCCGCCACCGATCCGCGAGAGCTAAGACTAGAGGCGGTGAAAAGCTTTGGCGACTCTACGTGAGTTTACACATCAGACGACGGTGACGGGCCCAGCCTGCCTACGTCAGTTTAGTGTACGAGGGCGGCGAGAAGCGACGCGTCAAGAACTTGAGGACGTAGAGCGGCAGACAGCTGACCAGCGTGATGGCCAGCACCTTCCACAGGAAGTCGACACTCTGGATGAACTCGCGGTCTGAGACAAAGACACAGAGACAAGCGTTATCGACGGCAGGGACACGGGAGACACGCGTTACCGACACAGGAGGCGGACGGTGTCTGGACGCCGCAGCAGTCGCTGAAAACGCCCCGATGAGGACGTCAGACACGGTCACTTCGCGCTGAAAACCCCACACGATGGTACCTGTTCGTTTTCGGTACGCACTGCACCCCACCACCCCACCCAGCGCTGCACAGCGTCCGGCCGCAGCACGACGGCACATCCCGAGACACATAGCAGGCGAGTCACACCAGGCCCCCGGCGCTGCGACCGGCGCGTGCTGACACACGAGTGCTGCCAGGCGCCATGTCCGCGGTCACCGAGTGCATAGGCCGCTGGTCGTCATTAATCACCGGCGGCCAGCCGCATAGGCGCCTCCGGCTATCGATCCAGGTCGTTTTTGCTGGTGTCGCGGACTTCCCCCACATCGCCTGAGGCGCCCTCCCTTTTTGACTAATCAGGACTGATTACAGCTGCCGTTGAGGCTGTGCTGCAGCCTGTCGACTGGGCACGTCGACCTTCAAAGGCTTCGAGGTACTGTACCGCGTTTGTATGGGGTTGGGAACTGATATAGCCCATTGGTTGCGTGCAGAAAGATCATCGAGGGCAACTCGGCATTTACCATACGGTGCGTTATTAAATAATCCATATGTGCAATACACCTGGGAAAACTCTGGTGCACACAACGCAAATTATTAGAAAATTGAAAAGTGCGATATCTTTCGACATTATTGAGCCAAGCCACCAAACCACCACTTTTGCACATGTGCGCCACATTCTGCGCAGTTAGCCTCTACGTAGTCCTCAGCATGCAGATGAGCACATTGCTATGGAATGAATATACGGACATTCACCATGCTAGTTCACGCATATGCGGGAAATATCCCTCGAATCGGATCATTTGGATTGGATCGGATCAGGAAATATCATCAGATCGATAGTGAGTGCCCTCGCTGGTTGTGACATACGCCATACGTAACAGAAACATAGCAAACAACGCAGATTGGCAAGCACAAGCAGATATACTGAGTCTTCAATGAGATTTGAAGGTCACCCCAACAACCAACATCCCTCGAGCTACACAGGTTGTCAATGGCGACGTCACCGTCGCCAGCACAATGGCGACGTCCTCCTGTTCATTCGTGGATGTGAGACGTAGGATGTTTGCGGCTAAGGCAGCCCACCTTTTCCAAGAACTGAGTATGCTTTGTACTCACGCCCAACGAGGAAGAGCCTGACAGGTGCGCCTATTAATTTTTGGACTAAGACAATTCGAGCGTTGGTAGAAATAAAACCAGCGCGCTGCTTGCAGCCTAAGCTATCTAAATAAATTTGGGTTTTAAGCCCCGGGCCAAAATGTGATATTCCAAGTGACGACTGACCTTCAACAGACCAATTGTTCTCGCCGCCATAATTTCCAAACATGAAAATAGAGTGATCCCGGAAACAGCAGTGTTCTTTGCTTTCTTGCGATTCTGGCAACACACTCTCCGGACTCCGCCTAAGCTGTTTCCAAGTAAACAAATCCTCACAAGCTTTTGTTTTACCGGACTTCGTGCTGGCCCCCACTTCTCCAAATGTACAGCAGTCCCTTTCAGACTCTATTCTCGCCGCCTCCGGCTTTTCCCTGGCAGTATTCAAGTGCGGGACAATGGCGCTGACGATCCGCGCGCTTACACAAGCTCGGGACGAACCGCATCCAGCAGCCAACAGGTCAGAGCTCAGCACAGACAGCTGGGCAGAAGGCCGGAGTACCAGCACAGACAACTGGGCAGAGGTGTGACGTGTGTGGAGTCCTCCGCTCTATAAATTGAGATCCAGAGCTGGCGGTCCTCGGATATTGGCTTAGTCGATGCCGAGAGGTGTGTACACTAGCTGCCAGCGGGAAAGTGACGCTGCATCAGTCAGTAAGCGCAGGGAGCGGCTCCGTGCCGTCTCGGCCGAGCGCGTCACCCCGGCGCGTTCAGCACTCACCAAACACGTCGCGGAAGATGATCATGGAGAGGATGTAGGTGCCGAATGAGAACACCTCGGCGGCCACCATGAGGTAGTGCCAGGTGCGGATGGTGAGGGCCACCATCAACAGTTCGGTCACGATCAGGGCTGAGAAGCTGATGGACACGATGTGGATAAACTCGTCCTCGAACAGCCAGATGGCGCCGTACATCAGAATACCACCTGCCGGGGGTGGCGGGAGGGGTCAGACACGGCCTGTCGGACACTGTATCCCAGTGATACCGAAATGACGTGGAACCGAATGGCACTAGCGTGGTCATGGGAGACCAATCGCTCCGTTCAAATCTACCTGCACTTGGTGCCGTTCACATTCACTGAGGCGGCCCGTGACGTCATCACTGTGGAATGTTACATACGTGTGTACGCAATGTCTCAACGAAAAAGAGACGATGGCCTCGACCACTACCTGATTCGTTCTCGACCATGCGCCATCGAGTGTCAAATGGAACATCGTCGACGACAGTGACGTCACGCCCCACATTGGCCTTCCTCTAGTCTGCCTGCTGCCCAGCGCCGGCTGGCGGCACTCACCCTGATAGATGCTGATGGCGACCCACATGAAGAAGGTCTTGTACGAGAGCGAGCGCCCCTTAGTCAGTTCCTTGTACAGCTCCGGGTAGGTGAGCGCGATCTTGGCCGGCACGTCACGGTCCAGCACCAGCGAGAACACCGGGAAGTTGGTGTACACCGTGGCGTACCTGCGTCGCGCCAACGGGAGGTCAGGCGGCGTTTTCAGTCGAGCGGACAGACATCGGGGCACGGCGGCGGGCCCCGGACCGCCGCGCGCTCGTATGCTCTCGACACGCAAATATATGGCGAACGGGCTCGATTAAGAGCCGACCGAGCGCCGCAGTGAACTGCCGCCTTCGGTACAGAGCCGACCGAGCGCCGCAGAGAGCTGCAGCCTTCGGTACAGAGCCGACTGAGCGCCGCAGTGAGCTGCCGCCTTCGGTACAGAGCCGACTGAGCGCCGCAGTGAGCTGCCGCCTTCGGTACAGAGCCGACCGAGCGCCGCAGCGAGCTGCAGCCTTCGGTACAGAGCCGACCGAGCGCCGCAGCGCTGCCGCCTTCGGTTCAGAGCCGACCGAGCGCCGCAGCGCTGCCGCCTTCGGTTCAGAGCCGACCGAGCGCCGCAGCGAGCTGCCGCCTTCGGTTCAGAGCCGACCGAGCGCCGCAGCGAGCTGCCGCCTTCGGTTCAGAGCCGACTGAGCGCCGCAGTGAGCTGCCGCCTTCGGTACAGAGCCGACTGAGCGCCGCAGTGAGCTGCCGCCTTCGGTACAGAGCCGACCGAGCGCCGCAGCGAGCTGCAGCCTTCGGTACAGAGCCGACCGAGCGCCGCAGCGCTGCCGCCTTCGGTTCAGAGCCGACCGAGAGCCGCAGCGCTGCCGCCCTCGGTTCAGAGCCGACCGAGCGCCGCAGCGAGCTGCCGCCTTCGGTTCAGAGCCGACCGAGCGCCGCAGCGAGCTGCCGCCTTCGGTTCAGAGCCGACCGAGCGCCGCAGCGAGCTGCCGCCTTCGGTACAGAGCCGACCGAGCGCCGCAGCGAGCTGCCGCCTTCGGTACAGAGGCGACCGAGCGCCGCAGTGAGCTGCCGCCTTCAGTTCAAAGCCGACCGAGCGCCGCAGTGAGCTGCCGCCTTCGGTTCAGAGCCGACCGAGCGCCGCAGCGAGCTGCCGCCTTCAGTTCAGAGCCGACCGAGCGCCGCAGTGAGCTGCCGCCTTCAGTTCAGAGCCGACCGAGCGCCGCAGTGAGCTGCCGCCTTCGGTTCAGAGCCGACCGAGCGCCGCAGTGAGCTGCCGCCTTCAGTTCAGAGCCGACCGAGCGCCGCAGTGAGCTGCCGCCTTCGGTTCAGAGCCGACCGAGCGCCGCAGTGAGTTGCCGCCTTCAGTTCAGAGCCGACCGAGCGCCGCAGTGAGCTGCCGCCTTCGGTTCAGAGCCGACCGAGCGCCGCAGTGAGCTGCCGCCTTCAGTTCAGAGCCGACCGAGCGCCGCAGTGAGCTGCCGCCTTCGGTTCAGAGCCGACCGAGCGCCGCAGTGAGCTGCCGCCTTCGGTTCAGAGCGAACGGTCACAGGTGGGCACAAGGCCGTCATTAGCGTACTGCTGGCACGGCTGCCGATGCGCCAAAGGAGCGCTGCCTGCTGGTGTCGTGACCCAGATCAGCGCGAGACGCCCCGTGTTTGACAGGCACAACACCCGGCGGCGTCCGGCGGCCGCCGTCTTCGGGGGACACTGACCCGATCATCAGCACGCCCTGGTAGAGCGCGATCGAGGCGAAGTAGAAGACGGAGGAGAAGACGGCCTGCATGGTGGAGATGATGAGGCCGCGGTGGATGACGAACTGGCTCAGCGAGGCCGAGCGGTGGTACGAGTACCGGCCGTGCACCAGCAGCAGTCTGCAATATACGCACTTTATCACGCACGGTTTGGTGGTGCAGCGTCCCAGGTCTTACGAAGGCTCTTGCGCCGCACATTGTAATTTGAGGTTATCGTGTACAATGTCGACTTCTGCAAGTAGCAAGCACCTGCAAGCCTATCCACAATGCACAATAGAGCGATTTCAGTGCAGCGCTAGCCCCGGTTGTGTCGCACTGCCCGTGGCCAAACAGGTGAATGGTGATAGACGGTACAGCGTCATCCGGTCCCCCAGAAACGCAAGACAGTCGTTCAATGTGCGTACATCAGCCCGGGTTTGTGCTTAAGCCACGACGTGAACTTTCCAGCCGCTCAAAAATCAGCCACCAGAGGTACCACATCGGGCGCAGGCACCCGGCAGCCGACAAAACGTGTTTAGGATTATGGGTCTTGCATCTCATTCATTCATCTATTTATATTCATCTCATACATTCCCTGACAGTGCACCACCTCAAGTGGCCGGTCCGGCCGTGGGCTGGCGACCCCCTGGCTGGCGCGCCGCCGCCAAAGGCGGCCGACGGGCGGAGGCTGCAGACGCGGCACGCACCTGGCCAGATGGCAGAACTTGATGATGCTGAAGTCGGCGGCCAGCGAGGCCTGCCGGCCCTCCTTGCCGACGATGCCTATCCCGCAGTCCGCCGCCTGTCGCCGGGCGGAGACGGCACGGCGTCAGGCGATCGCGCTCGATCACTGGACGGCCTCCGTGACGTCACGCCACAGCCGAGGATGCGACACGCGTACGGGCGGTACGCCCCGCGCTCAGGGGACTGACGCAGTCGCAGCGCCAATGTCATCGAACGGGTGAGAAGCTCACGGAGTTCATTAACAACTGGGAAACACCCGCCTTTGCTGTTTGGTATATACGTCGATTGCCTACAGAGCAAATCCCGCACAAAGCCGCCGGAGTCCGTCTGATAGCGTCCTGTTGCCGACACGACCCCGCCCACCTGGATCATGCTGACGTCATTGCCGCCGTCGCCGATGGCCGCCGTGCGCTTGCCAGTGTGCCGCTGGATGAGCTGCACCACGGCCGCCTTCTGCGTGGGCGAGCAGCGGCACACGACCACCGCCGGGCACGCGCACGCCAGCTCCATGAACTCCAGCTCGTAGTAGCGCAGGCAGATCTGGCGGCCGCGGTCAGCGCGCGGTGACGGGAGAATAGTCGCGGCTCGCGACGCGGGGAAGCGGGACACGCGCCGGCCCCACGCGACGCCCGCGGCTGAGAGTCACGGGGCGTGAAGACGGTAACTGGGTGGTATGCCATGAGCCCAAAAAGAAGAATTGATTGAAAATCTGGCTTGCCAAGAACTGCCATGCCACACACGTAATGTTTCCGCTGCTGCGAAAATTCTTAGAATTCTAAAACCAAAGCCTTCCTATTCGCTGCGGCTGATCAGCGGTGAAGGTCACACGTGTTCGATATCGCGGGTCAGCGCGGGTCAGTGTGTCAACACTAGACTCACCGTGAGTCACTCTCTGGTGCGGCGGGTCTGACGCCAAAAACGCCAAAGCCTTCACGCACTGCATTCTAAATGAATTTGATCACTTAATGGTGCGTCAAAAATGGACAGGATTGGACAGGAGTGATGCTCTTCGACGAGTCGTCAGCACCAAATCCAACCAGTTCGGCACAATCGACCGTTTCGACCACTTTATGATTTAGACGTTCTCGGTCCATGCCCTCCCGTTCAACGATTACCCGTTCGCAAAATGGTACGTTAGTCCCTGCTTCTGACAAGCTGCTGCTTCGTAGATGACATGTAGCACTTATCGACATCCCTTTAACCCCAAGGAAATTTCTAAGAACCCTTGCTGGATCCGAGCTCCGAACCCCTCGAACACTTGGGTCCTTCTCCAAGCCTTGCAATAAACATTTCCCTGCGACACCGACATATACCCATCCGGGTCACATTGATCCAGTGCACCATTGAGCCAGACGCTGAGCTCAACGTCGGCAAAAACACCGGAGACCATCGGGGGACCGCGGAAGATCACACGTCACTCAGTCCACCTCATGTTAGGCTGAGCCTCGAATAACGAGCTGGGTTGGCTCCTAATCGGAAATTCCGTGACCTATCCTGCTCTGAACGAATAAAGTAGCCCACAGTCAGCTCAGACCTGATCAGGACAGGCACGGCTATGTCGGCTCGTCAGGTTAAGCAAGATCAGCACAGTTCAGAACGCATCGGGTCGGCGCAGGTCAAGTCAAGGCAGCACAGGTCATAAAACATCAGGTCCGGTCAGCACACCGCCACAGCCCACCTCCATGGCGTCGCCCTTGATGACCAGGGCCGAGTCGTTCTTGCGGCGGAACGCGTTCAGCTCCTGGTGGGCCTCGGCGCGGCTGGTGATGGCCGGGAACAGGTGCAGGTTCTGGGCGCGCGACACCAGCCGCGACGACTGGGCGATGCACGAGGCCGTCTCCAGCTTGTCGCCGGTCAGCATCCACGTCTGCGGACCGGCGGCCAGTCGTCAGCCAGGCCGGTGCTCCAGCGCACAGGCGAGCCAGTCCATCAGCCAGCCGGTGCTCCGGTGCACCTGCGAACCTGTCCATCAACCGGCCGGTGCTCCAGTGCACCGAAGAGCCAGTCCACCCGCCGGCCGGTGCTCCAGCGCACTGGCAAGCCGGTCCATCGGCTGGCCGGTGCTCCAGCGCACCGGCGGCCGGCCGTCAGCCGGCGGGCAGCAGTGAATCGCAGCCATGCGTTCCCGCCGCCATGAGCCACGGATCAGTGCGTCGATCAATAGAATGCGTGGGTGGACACATCAATGACGGTGAATCAGTGCATTGGATACATTTGCGGGATGTCACGAGTTAATCAATGGCATCAGTTACGTAATTGTCGTGTTAGGCTGGCGTCAGGCAGTGGTACGACGAGATTCAATGCCAAGACGCGTGCTGTGGCCGAAACATCCGCTTCAGCACAGACGGTTCGGGACATACGGCGATTTTCCTTTACCTGTAGTGGGTGGACGCATTCCCGGGGCGTCCCAAATCCATAAATATGAATTTAAAGCTAACAGCTAGGTTGGTGGCAAACCAATGCAGTCAACATAGCTTTGAACGGGGGGGGGGGGGGGGGGGGTCGAGAACCATGACCGCGCCGCTACTAAGATCCGATTGGCGAATAAAAAGACAGCTTCTGTAACCAGACGGGCTCGGAGTCCAACGCGTTGCACGCACACACAGGCCATGGTTTACGTCACCTCGGCACGACATGTAGACACCTCCGCGTTCGCGGAGCTACGCAAAACGCGTCAGGTTTGGAAGATCCAGCTTTGTGGCCCAAGCGAGCCGTCAAGATGTTACAAGATGTTACGAGATGTTGTGGCGCACGCGAGACGTTACACCCCGCGGCCCCGGACCAGTGACACCTTCCGTGTGACGTGCACCCCCGTGACGTGAATGCTGCAGATGTGCGACTGACCGCGCGCTGCCCGTGTCCCGCGCCGCCGATCGGCTCGAGACCACCGCCAGTGTGTCCGTCGAGCCAGCGCATCGGGTGGTACCTCCCGAGTCGCGAACCATCGGCGCCGCTGGACGTACCCGTCAAACGCATGCGCACAGACCTACCCCAGGTCCTGAACTTCCCAGAGCGAGCGTCATGCATGAAATCGCGCTTCGCTAAAAAAGTGCAAAGCACGCTTTTTGCTCTTTTGGTTTCAAAACAGCACTACGATCTTTTTTTAAAATAGGAAATTCTTATTGTCCACATATACGGAAGCATTCGGCCACCACCTGGCTATGATTGCCGTCTCAACAGCTTCATTTCGCGGGCATCCCAGCGGCACCGTGGTTGGACAGTGGCGCACGTCCGCCGGGTCCACAGCCGCCTGGGAGCCCCCAGCTCGACACCAGGCCACCACTGAGGCGTTCTCCAGCACCACTGGACCCGGCGCCGCCGCAGCATCGGACGTTACCTTGATGCCAGCGTTGCGGAGGAGCTCGAGGGTGGGCCGCACGTGGTCCTGCAGCCGGTCCTCGACTCCCGTCAGGCAGAGCAGCTCCATCTCGCGCTCCAGAGACTCCACCACGGCCGACACCTGGCGGCGGGGCGGCCGAGTCATGACTCCGTCCCGGTGAGAGCTACCACCTCTGAGCTCCGCTCTGGGGACAGTATCGCGGCCGGCGCCCGGCATCACGGTTAACGAGCCCAGCTGCGACAGGAACAGACAAACCAGCGGCAAACCGCCACATACACATATCTCCATGTGCAACGCAGGTGCTTTTAAAAACAAAGTCAGCCCGGATCTCTTCAGTGGGTGGATTCTGGCGATCAGTGCCCACGCTAAGCAGCGCTTGCCGCGCGGGTCCTAGTCCTGACATCCCCATCCGATCGCAAAACCCCTGATCAACGGCAAAAACGTCGCGGCGGAAGTTAAATGTAATGCTCGGCACGGTCCGTCCTGCCCTCTGACGTCACCTGACCCTCAGCACTGGTCGCAGGCCATCCCAGGCGCTTTATGAAACTCGAACCTACCAAGGCCAGCGTGAACGAATCAAGACAGGTACTCTAACCGTCTCAGCTAGCAGGGCGGACAAGGGCATAGACACTCATGAAGCCGACCCCCAAAACGCTACCACGATTGTCGCTTCCCGTGTCCAGTCGGGACCTTCGCCTCCCTCCGTCAACTCCCATCCCTCCTCCTCCACCCTGCAGCACCTGACGGCGCCCCATCGCCGGTCACGCACCTTCGCTGCCCTCCGCCGACTCCCATCCCTCCTCCTCCACCCTCCAGCACCCGACAGCGCCCCATCGCCGGTCGCGCACCTTCGCCGCCCTCCGCCGACTCCCATTCCTCCTCCTCCACCCTCCAGCACCCCGCCGGCGGTCACGCACCTTCGCCGCCCGGTCCGTCACTGACAGCTTGGCGGCCGTGTAGCGCTGCTCAAACTCGGCATACTGCTCGGGCGTCAGACGCTTGCTGGCCACGACCAGCGTGCGCAGTCCCTCTCGCGCCAGGTTGTCACACTCCTCCTCCAGCCAGTCGCTGTACAGCACGATCGACGCCATGACCGTGTCGGCGCCCTTCATGTACAGCCGGATCTCGCCCGAGCTCGTCTCGCGCACGATGATGCCCATCCGCTTGGTCTCCGAGGTGAAGGGGAACACGAGCAGGATCTCGTAGTCGAGCGTGTGGCCGGCCGGCGTGCGCAGCCGCATGCTGCTCAGGTCGCGGTGCACCAGCGTCAGGTTCACCTGGCCATGCGAGGTCAGGTCAGGTCAAGTCAGGTCACGGTGCACCAGCGTCAGGTTCACCTGGCCATGCGAGGTCAGGTCAGGTCAAGTCAGGTCACGGTGCAGCAGCGTCGGGTTCACCTGGCCGCGCGGGGTCAGGTCAGGTCAGGTCACGGTGTACCAGCGTCAGGTTCACCTGGCCGCGCGAGGTCAGGTCAGGTCAGGTCAGCTCACGGTGCACCAGCGTCAGGTTCACCTGGCCATGTGAGGTCAGGTCAGGTCAGGTCAGGTCACGGTGCACCAGCGTCAGGTTCACCTGGCCGCGCGAGGTCAGGTCAGGTCAGGTCACGGTGCAGCAGCGTCAGGTTCACCTGGCCGCGCGGGGTCAGGTCAGGTCAGGTCACGGTGTACCAGCGTCAGGTTCACCTGGCCGCGCGAGGTCAGGTCAGGTCAGGCCAGCTCACGGTGCACCAGCGTCAGGTTCGCCTGGCCACGCGAGGTCAGGTCAGGTCAGGTCAGGTCACGGTGCAGCAGCGTCAGGTTCACCTGGCCGCGCGGGGTCAGGTCAGGTCAGGTCACGGTGTACCAGCGTCAGGTTCACCTGACCGCGCGAGGTCAGGTCAGGTCAGGTCAGGTCACGGTGCACCGAAGTCCGGCTCACGTAGAGGTCAGATCACTGGGGCCGGTGTCGTCACAGCGCGCTGATGCCGCTGACCTGACGGAAGAGGCCGTAGGAGACCAAATCGGGTAATGACCACCAGTCCGCCTCGCATGAAGGTCAGGTTGATCTAGAAGAAAGCAAAGTACTGCAAAGCACTTCCAAAGTTATGGTACAGCGGGCAAACCTGAGCTCTTAATCAGTGGAGCCTGACATGGTAATGCTGCCTGCAGCTAACCGCAATCTACACGGCAGGCCCAGCGTAGAGCGCACATCAGCGCTGCCCAGCGTCAGACAGCATCGGATGTAGGTATAGGTGTGAGTGTGGGTGTGGGTGTGGGTGTATGTATGTGTGCGGGTGTGGGTGGGTGTGTGGGTGCGGGTGCGGGCGCGTGCGTGTGTATGAGCGCGGGTGCGGCGAGCGCGCGCACCTCCTCGGTCCAGGTGACAAGCGCCACCTCGTCGGGCGAGCTGGCCTGGTAGACGACTGGCCGGCGCGCGGCGCCGCCGGCCGGCGGCTGCTCGCGGCCCGACTCCAGGTCCGGCGACAGGCTGCCGCCGGTCGAGCTGCCCTCCGAAGACGACAGCGGACTGGCGTCCTCGTACCTGCGGCGGCCGGGCGGCGTCACGGCCGGTGACGTCAGGCGGACGGCGCCACAGCCCACCCCGGACACCGCTCAGGGGCACACATCGTAGACGAGCCGGCGCCGGACATCACACGTGTGGAACCGGCCGACAGGCACGACGCCAGCGCTGGTAGCGACAGGCTGAAACAGCTTCTGGCAGCCTGTCTTTACCGGCCGCAACGCTCGGCTCTCGGTCCATCACTGACAGCATACTAAAACTGGTTATAGAAGGAGGCCTAGAATCCAGTGCAAGTGTCAATGGGGCATAGGTATGAGATTTGATTTATCCCAATTACATCACATGCAACGGACGTTTTGAACATGCTGTTGTATTCGTCTGCTGGTTCTGGTCTTTGGACTGAGTAGCAAGCGCTAGGATATCAATGTGGCGGCATGATTGAAAACGAGGATACACCATTTCCTCACCTCCCGTCAATTTGTGCAGGTCTTAACTGGTAAAAACGGTAAAAACAATAAACTGGCGGGCACCAATTTCAGCAGGCCAACAACGGAATAAAACAACGAAAACAAAAATGCCAACACCGCGCGAGGGACGTTCGACACGAGTGAGGGGCACCCAGTGCCAGTAAACGGCACGCGTCAGAACCGAATAGGAGTAAGACGTTAAACATCTGTTCACCGGAGACTTCAATACAAAGCAAAAGCACGACTATCGGGCAGATATTATGCGCACGTAGGCGGCGGATGTCGAAACGAATCTGAAGAATGCGTCACACAACAGCTAAGGACATCACGTAAGACTCGAGTTAAGTGCACTGCCCGCCATCAGTCAGAAGCAAGAATCAGGACAATGTAATCAGGAAAGGAGGAATCAGGACACGCCAGCCAAGTACATCACACACGACAGTAAACCACACCAGTGTCCGGCGTCCTCCAGCTCCAGCCGGTCGGACGTCGGCCGCTCGCCAGCGCCGGTCCACCGACTCACGTGGGCGTGACGTTGTGGCAGAGGGCGAGCGCGCGCACAGCCTCGGCCACGCGCGCCACCATGGTGCGCCGCGTGCGGCCGCCGCCCGGCGGTCGGCCAGCGGTCGGCGGCTCGGCCGGCGGCGCGAAGTGCTGCTCCACCAGCGCCTTCACCTGCGCGCAGAGCGGCGGCCGGCGCGGCCGTGGTGACCCGCGACCCGGAGAGCGCGGTTACGGCGCGAGGCGCCCGGCGCGGACGCCGATGACGAACTCCGAAACAATGTTCGGGACAAGACATTCCCGCTAACGAATATGACAAGGGCTATTCAATTTCTTGCAAGTCAACAGCACCCAACAGTTGACTGTTCGTACCGGCAATTCTTTTGTGGCAAGTGCCACCAACAAGTATATGAAAGCAAGCAGGTAAGGTACTGCCGGCGTTTTGAAACTGTTTACAAACATTTACTTGCCCCCCCCCCCCCCCCCCGTGTTCCGCGGGCGCCCCGAACCGCTGCCAACAATATCGGCCGCGTTCATTGCCAGCCCCCTTTACGCCACGCACCACCTGCCGCAGGCATTCCCAGCCACGGTCCCGCATCTACCGCCTCACCTCGTCGAACGTGTCGACGCCGTACGACACGGTGCCCATGTGGATCTTCTTGAGCGCCATCTCGTTCTGCGTCAGCGTGCCCGTCTTGTCCGTGAGCAGGTAGACGATGCGGCCCAGCTCCTCGGGGATCGTGGTGGAGCGCACCACCGCCTCCGGCATCTCGGCGTCGCGCTGGATCGTCCACGAGTAGAAGATCTTCCCCATGTCCAGGTTGACCCGCAGACTGCGACGGAGCGGGGAAGCGGATGAGCCGCTCGGTCGGAGCGGGGGCGGCGCCCAGGGACTCTATACGCCTCAACACTTCACAATGTTGGTGCGCGTGGCGTCGATTGAAGGCACGTGTTTCACTGACCACAGCTCGCCGTTTTCCATGTCGCTTATCGTCTAAAAGCACCATGCGTTGTCAGTGCGCATGGCAACATAATGACGTCTGCACTCCTGTGTCTTGGAGCGTATCCGTTGAGTCAAACATGGCTTTCTTTCAGAGATTGAAAGCGACGTCATCGCAATAGTGGAAATATCACGTATGGGTTGGTGGATATTTTACGCGTGGGTTTGGTGGACATTCTACGTATGGGTTTGGTGGACTTTCTACGTATGGGTTTGGTGGAAATTTCACGCATGCGTTTGGTGGAAATTTCACGTATGCGTTTGGTGGAAATTTCAAGCATGGATTTTAGACATGCTCCAAGCATTTTCCGCAAGATGAGAAACCAACTTCTAAAATGTACCCAGTTTCGCGCAGCAACTTGCGCTTAGAGCTCGTTGAGTGAACAGCTTACAGCAGCAATGCATTTTTAGGATTTCGCAGGCCTTCGTAAGTTTGCGTGCACTTGAAAATGTATTTGAAAAAATCTTACAATCAGTAGATCGCTAAGGTCGAAAGCTCGCTGCCTGCATGCAGGTGACCACGCGTGTTCTTATTTCATGTCAATACGTTGAACCGAATAGAGTGAAAATGCATGTGACACAAATCCCATCCGCTTCTGCGTAATTATGGGACAAAACATAAATTATATTGAAGTGAGCGCTAAGCAATGGCACAAATTGAGTGCCTAATCAAGACTACCACCAGACAAGGCTACCCCTAAGCAGTGTACCCCAAAAGGTTATCCAATGTCTGCCGCCACTCACCTGAGAGGTATGATGTAAGAGAAGAGGAGGACGAAGCGGAAGAGGTAGCGGTACCACGGACCCTGCCAGCCCTTCAGACACATCATCACCACCGAGAGCGCCAGCACCACCCCGAACAGGATCTACGGAGAGAACCGCGACACACTGTCATCGGCAGAATCCATGGCGGGACGCGGCGGCAGAAGCCGGCTGCGTCGCTGCCCCACTGGGCATGGCGACAAGCACTTCACCGCAACGGCAAGTGACAAACCCGGGAGCACGGCACGAGCAGAACCTCAATGTCACTTTCTCTCACAAGCCAACTGCCGTGTAGAAGAAACGTGAGCGGCGCTTGAGACCAGCCGGTCCACAAACTCAAAACAACACACCGGCAAACCGAGCGCGACCCCCGGCGCGTCCAGCACCGCGGGCCGCGCCGGCAGCACGCGGAGCCGCGGCCGCACGGACACCGCCACATCCTCGCCAGGGCCGGCGCCGCGCCCACCTTGGTCAGGTTGTTGATCTCGGTGTCGAGCAGGCCGACCTTGCTGCGCGGCGCCGAGTTGTTCATGACGGAGCGCGTCTCGCGCCCAGTGTACACCACCAGGCCCAGCGCCGTGCCCGAGGCCAGCACCGTGTTGGCCCACAGCGTGTTCTCCACCGACAGGCTGTCACTGTCGTTAGAGGCGTCGTGCTGCCGGCCGGGTCACGCGTCAGCACAGGGCGCGGCCGTCGGTTCACGAGGTCACACTCCGACAGTTGCTGGGAAAGGAAAACGTTGCTTTACACTAGCGGGGTTAGATCAACCGGCGGAACGGCGCAATACAATTTGCTTTGCCTCCACGTCAATGCATTGCTTACATGACGCGTAAAAACATTCTGATCATCGAAGAACCAATTTCGCGCTTTGGATATCATTAAAGATACACCACATGATACGTGGCCTGCGCGTAAATCATCAGTTCTCAGCTGCGATCATCGTCTGCACCCGTGCCGTCTGCAGTCGCCGCTGACCCGCGTGAATGTGCCGATGAAGTTGTGGATGTCCTTCTGCGGCTTCTCAGCGTACACCTCGGCGTCGATGCCGAAGAGGTGGGTGGAGCGCGCCAGCTTCTGCGTGGAGGAGACGGCCAGCCGCAGCTTCCAGTCCGTCTCGCCGTCCAGCTGGTCGGTCCTGCAGCAGCACGCGCCGACGGAGCCGGTCATGGCCGGTCGGGGTTAGGGTACCGAAGTAGACTATGACAGGTAGGGCTGCGTAGATGGGAGCAGAACAGGGCAGAACGGGAACGGGGCAGGGCAGGGCGGGGCGGGGCGGGGCAGGGTAGGGTAGGGTAGGGCAGGACAGGACAGGACAGGATAGGACAGGAAACAATAGGGTACAATAGTATACCATAGGATGGGATAGGATAGCAAATAACAAAACGGAATAGGAAAGGGCAGGACAGGGCAGAGCAGGACACAGTAGGACAGGACAAGACAGGACAGGACAGGACAGGACAGGACAGGACAGGACAGGACAGGGCGGGGCGGGGCGGGGCGGGGCGGGGCGGGGCGGGGCGGGGCGGGGCGGGGCAGGGCAGGGCAGGGCAGGGCAGGGCAGGGCAGGGCAGGGCAGGGCAGGGCAGGGCAGGGCAGGGCAGGGCAGGGCAGGGCAGGGCAGGGCAGGGCAGGGCAGGGCAGGGCCAGAAAAGGACAGGTCAGCTAGCATCTGATCCGGTCCGGGCGAAGCAGGGTCGAGTGGGCAGACCACGCCACAGTACTGGTTGAGCCCATTTGACTGACCTTACCTCTGTCGAGGTAAATACAGGGGAACAGGGCGAGCCGGCCAGCACAAGACGGGTCAGGCCATATCGGACCAGTACAATTAAGTCACCCCAGTTCACATCAGCCGTATGACACGCTAAGCCGCAGACTCTTAGATAAGCTAGGAAACAGAGCCAACGACACTGTGATGCACACCAGCTGTGTCTATCCTGGCCTCGGCGATACCCCGACATCACGGACACCCCTGATCTGATGAAGCAGGCGCCACTGCGTGCGGTGGTCCGTAGCAGCACCGTGACCTGACCCTGACACTGGCCTGATGAAGCAGGCACCACTGCGCTTGGTGGTCCGTAGCAGCACCGTAACCTGACCCTGGCCTGATGAAGCAGGCGCCACTGCGCTCGGTGGTCCGTAGCAGCACCATGACCTGACCCTGACCCTGACCCTGACCTGATGAAGCATGCTCCGCTGCGCTCGGTGGTCCGCAGCAGCACCATGTCGGCCGGCACCCGCTGGTTCTTCTCGATCAGCAGCATGTCCCCCACGTGGATACGGCTGCTCGACACCTGTCCAGCACGAGCGACAGTGAACAGCAGCGCTGGTCATCTCCTCCGCACAGGCGGCAACGGGGTCGCCTGTGCGGTAGGGCGACAGTAACCACCAATGTCAATAGGGTGTATACCTTACCATGATGGTGGGCACTCTTAGGACATTTTTACAACACCATTTTTCAGCAATGGCGGTGTCCGACAACCGTATGACTGAAGCGCCTAGAAAAAGTGGCATGCTTTGACTGTGTTACCAACACGGCTCATGCGGACGCCAAAACAAGTAACCCCTAACAGACGGCGCGGGCCACGCGATAGCCACTTCCCAACGATACACCATCCATCCATATGCTGACGAGAAAGAGCATATCATAACACGCGGTGACAACTAATCTGTCCTCCAACTCTACGCAATGCAACTATTCCACATACATACGAACAGATGCCGGTGGCACAGGCCGCTCCTGCCGGCTCGGGTCATTGCCATAACCGTAGCCTGGTGCTCCACCATACGCACCTTGACGTGGCCCTGGTTGGTGAGCTTGCTGTACTTGGTGCTGTTCATCTCCTTGTCGCGTCGGTAGCGCCGGTAGTCGTCCACCGCCTCCCGGATCATCGTCACCGCTATGACGAACCCCTGGCGGTCGTCACAAGTGTAACTGCCCATCGGCGCCGCCGGGCGGCGCAGGTGAAGCAGGACTCGCATTTGGAGCGCCGACCGCGCCTTATCTGTGACAGCGGGAATGGAACACGTGTCCCAAGTGCATGCTTGAGGGTATGACTAACGTCCACAGCTGAGCGCGGTCAGGCCCTGCCACAGTTCCTATCGTAGCCAAACCGAGATGCTACTGGCCACGAAAGCCTGCGAGGTCAGCAGGCGTCCCTTGCGCTCTCGGCACCGCCGGGTCGGAGAGCAACATCAGCCACCAGCGGCAAGTCAGGTCCGATTAGCGGCGTACAGCTTTGCCGTCCAGGGGCAAAAAGGCTTAGGTGCTATGTTAACTGATGGCCCTTCGACCTTTTTTGCCTTTGAACGGCGGAGGCCGCTGCTGCTGATCACTCGCTCGCTCGCTCGCCAGCTCCTGGCGAGGCAGCTCCATGAATGCTAAACGGGTTACAAATTTAACCTGAATGACGTAACCAAGGGGGGGGGAGGTTGGGTCCATGACCCGTGGCCCCCTCAGCCAAGAAGTTTACATTAGATACTGGCCGATTTCGCAGGAACTCGTCACAATTCGAAGGAGTTCGGGGAACATCCGACAATCACTACACTCCCATCCCAGCGCTCCTGCGGAAATTTTGATCTACGTGCCTGCGTTAAGATCGACCTCACACTGCTGACACGAGCTAACGCTACATCTTCGGCGGCGGAGCTACCAACGCCAGCAGCGTCGCCGCTTCGCGCAGCCCACCACGCGTAAATCTCTCATCCCCTTCGACAAAATGGCCAGCGTGGCCCGATGGCATGAAACGGGGACAGCATGCATGTCATGGACGCGGCGATCAACAGCCGTGGAGACGTCTGACGCATTGAGCGAAGGTGTGACGCATGTAGCGAATGTATGACGCTTGCATAAGCGCGTGGCGGGGGGATGGCTGGTAAAACCGCCCACGTGTTGTTGTTAATTGGGGTTTTTGGGCGCGCCGACTGCATAGGTCATATTGCGCCCATAGCCGTGAGCCACCCACGACCTCAACCTCTGCGACGGACCGGCTAAAGGCCGTGACAAACAGCTGTCGCACATCCTGAGTCATGGTCTCCGAGAGGCTCTGGACCGCATACCAGACACTTGATAGCGGGCCTATCAGCTGGGCCACTCACAGGCGCTATCGCTCGCTCGACCTCCGACCGCAGAGGGCGCACCCGTCACCACAGCCGCTAGCTGAACCCCGGCATCAGCCGGCGGTCGGACACGAGCGGTGAGCCCGGCAGGCGGAGCTTACCAGCGGCCCCCAGTAGGTGTATATGTAGCCCACCCGCAGCTCCGGCACAAACTGCGACAGCGCCATGACCAGGAAGAACAGGTTCAGGAACATCTTGAACTGCTCGTACAGAACCTGGGAACAGCGCGGCGTGGTGACACACTCGACCGACTCATGTCATTCAGGAGATATCAATGGCCTTGTGGGAAAAGCAGTGCCGCGCCAAGCCCGCTCGGAACCTACGTGCCGGCTGTGATACATGAAAACGCTCGGAGAAGCTCGTAATGGGGCAGTACAGGACACGCTATTCAGAGTGATTTCGGTCCATACTGAACCAGCCATGCTTGCCCACACAGCGTGAATAATGCTTACACCTGTACAAAAACCGGCATCAGTAAGTCACAGAATGAGAAGGCCCCCGAGATTTCAACAGCTATTCACCAGCGAAATACAACCGTCGTCGTCTTCAGTGGGATCACCCGGAACCGAGCTGGGCCTCACCAGGCAAGAACGTGCACACCGCGCCTGTACCCACAGCGTTTCATGGCGCGTGCCCGCCCCCTTCAGCCGTTCTCACCTTCGGAATGAACGTGATAATGTTGTATTTCTGGTTTTTGATCGTATTCGGTGGAAATTTCTCTGTGCAGGGGCGTCCGACCCGGACCAGCCGAGCCCGGTAGTCGCGGTCCCCGATACAGGCCGAGAACAGCCACTGGAAACAGCTGGGCACAGGCGGTCCGTGTTAGCAACAGCACCCGTCACCACAGCCGAGCAGCAACGGGAATAGCCGCTGGCCATTCCGCACACGATCCGCGGGCAACAACAGCACGCGTCGCGACAGCCGAACAGCCGCGGAAATGGCTGCTGCCGCACGGAATGCGTTGACAGCAATTTCAGCACGTGATACGGCAGCAGAAGACACTAAAAACAACTGTCGACAAACAGCCTATTAGTGACAACGTACAATACGAAAGCGGAGTAGTCATCGGAAACAGTCGTTTCCACATAGCCCACGTAAGCAACAGCACAGGGTACGGCAGCGGACCGACGGTACGACAGCGGACCGACGGTACGACATCGGAACGGACTCTAGCGACAGGTGCCAACACAAGGCCGCCTATCAGTAACACGGCACGAGGCAGCGGCGGGGCAGGCGCTGGAACCAGCCGCTTATATGCGGCCGCTCGTGCCGTGTTACCCGCCCTGTCAGCAACGGCGCATATTTCAGCCGGCGACAGACAATGCAAACAGGGGTTTCAGAGTGCAACAGCGCGGCGCTCACGCCGGTATGAGCAGACGGTGCGACAGCGGAATGGGCAAGAGAAACAACCGTCGAAACATGACCCATGTTCGCAATTTGCAGGACAATTTCAGGACAGAAACACATTCAAATCAATTCAAATTTAACCACACCCTTGTGTGCTTTTCACTCATACTTGATCAGACGGGTCCAGTTTGATCGATAGTCTTTGTTTTGTTTCGTTATATCGATAGTTTTGCGAAATCCCTCCAAACATGTCAGAATTTTTATTCAACGTGGGTTTTCCGACTGGAGACATCCCACAGGACTCCCTGCTCACAACTACGAAAGCAATTCCGGGTGGAACGGAGAACAATTCCTGATTCAATACACATATGATGGAGTCAAACACCACACCAACACGTGCTTCTTCATTCCATTCCACACCACGTGCCATTGAGTCTGAGTTGGTCTGCCCCACGCTCACTTGGTGTTATGGTTCTACTCAGCACGGAGCGAGAGGAAACATTTGTTAATTTCTATCGGTCGACGAGATCCAGTCACCACACAAAGACAACTTAGATTTCGCTTCTTCGAAGCCCACCACGCGCAGTGAACAAAACAGTTGTGCGCCTGTGGGAGAACCTTCTGAGAGGTGCTTGTACTGAACCAAAACACACGAAGATGGAGGAGGGCTGTCGGAAGGGACGACATAGTGCATTGCAAAAATGTAGTCTGTCACTACTACGGACTCGCCAAAATCCGTCCAAGAGAACCCTCAGAAGGCTGGCACCAGTCCCATAACCTTACCGGGAATTCTATAAATACATTAGGCCTGAGCCCGATCCTGACTTGTGAACCACACCTGGGTCGGCGACGAGGCCCGCTTCCATCTGCATTGGGCAGCGGACGTTCGCAACGTGTGATTTTGCCTCAGAGCTGCCAGACACCGTGCTGGGGAGTTGGCTGCGCAGCCCATGGGCGACAGCACGGCCCGCCATGGGTTCAAGCGGCCGGATTGGATCGCTCTTGTTTCAACGCGCAGACGGCTCCATGACCACCGCCAACAAGGAGCGGCATATCTGCATGCAGCGCTTATGCAGGCTGTTTGAGCAAGACCGCGAGGGGGCAAAGAGGACATTGGTCCCTACCTGACACCGCAACTCCCCCATACAACCGTGTTGGCACCGATCTGGCGGGAGGACCATTTCGGAGAGCGCATCATCAGCTGAACAGACGCCCAATCCGCGATCGGCTCACTCTCCTGATCTGAGCCCTCTCCCCGTCCCCCAGATGTGTGTCTGTGGGGTATCCTGAAATGAAGTCTGCAGCGAGAGCTCTCAAGCGCTCTAAGAGTCCTCACAGCCTCGATGATTTGATTGGGGATGTCCGCCACGCACCGCACAAGACCGTAGCTGACGCTCGCGCCCGGGCGACAATTTGGGGGTTTCGGACCCATCGACTGCAGTGGGTCACGCATACATCGCCGCTTCCTCCGAAGATGGGGTCACCTGGAGCACGTGCCGTCAACAGCTCCCCACGTCATGACTGTGTGTGAACGATTGATGACAAACATTTCAATTGATTGGAAGACCTTTTGCTTTAGTGCATTCGATATGCGACGTCATTGCTATGCCACGCGCAAATAAAATTCAGACATTTTTCCGTTCTGTTCGTTACATTTGCTTTGCTTTTTCTAGCAGGCGGGTTCTTCAATGTTGGCAATGTACGGATAGGCGAAAATGTTCGTGCCATACACGGCATGAGAACTCCAAACACTGAGATACAACATTCTGCTTATACATCTTGTCGGTGCTGCTGTGGCACTCCGCAGACTATCACTGTGCATTAATGGTCCCGATCTTTCAACAGAGCATGCAGGTTTTTAAACGCTCCAAGAGTGGCACACGCCCTTTAAGGTTGAAGCAAAAGTGGCCGTAAGATGCGTTTCTAATGGCATTCCGGCCAATAGCTTCATTGGCCAAAAATGGGTAAAATATCGTGAGTGCTTCAAGTGTGTATATGCATGTGTGTACGTGCGTGCCTGTGTGCGTGCGTGCGTGCGTGCGTGCAGTTAAGTGCGTGTGTGCAGTGAAGTGCGTGAGTGCTTGAAGCTCTGTTCTGCGTCACACACGGATATGTGGGGCCCCAGCAGAATGAGGAACGACGCAACTGAGCGAATCACTCGCCCAGCTACGGGTTCGCCATGGCTCAAAGGCCACATCCAGGCGTAGCCAGTAATAATGTCCCGTTCGTGTCCGCCAAATGAACCCAGGTGACCAGCAGAACATACATAGTCCCTAACCTTCATAAACACGCATTTTCCTTCCTCCGATGCCGTCCATGGTGCCTGTTAATGCAAGACCTCTACTGGTTCATAATCCTCCCATCATTTCACTTTGTTAACGAACGCGCTGCACGTCGTCGCGCACCCTTTTATGGAACGCCAGTGAATGCAGCGGTTGAATTAACGCCCAAAGGTCATGGTACGACAGGGATTCGAACCGACGGTCCCGATCGTGGGAGCTGACGGCGCTAGCCACTCAGCTATTGCGCCCGGCAGCATATATATATATATATATATATATATATATATATATATATATATACATAACCACGAACAGTTCTACCGTCCAGATACAAAAAGGCCTAAGAGCAACTAGTTAACAAAGCACTTAAACCTTTTGCCTTTGGACGGCACAATTCGAAACATTCAAGATTATAAAAACATGGTCATGTCATTGATCAATGGCCCAAATGCTCACACCTAGTGTTTAAAACACCAACGGCTAATTATCATCAATGCTTTAAACCCGTGATTCATAAGCGCTAATATCAGCTTGAGCGGACGATACGCAGCTCGCGGCAGGCGATTGCCGTCGATAATGGCCCATTACCAGAAGCTCCCGCCGGTATTTCGCCGCAGAACATCACGTGAGCGTAAACATAACTTGGTATGCAACCCTTGGCATTCTACCGAAGTACACCACGTGAGCGCAGAAATACCTCGGTATGCAGTCATCTCACCAGATGACGCACCAATGCTAGGAATGGCCTTGCCGCTGTCAGCTGCTGACAGGAAGTCTCTAGCTCGCCGCGGCGTGCAGTTTAAAACACGCGTTCGCAGGGCGCGGCCGGCCGTCATTCACGACAGGGAGAAGAAGCGCCACTTGGCCAGCTATCCACAATCAGACAACTTAGCCAGTTGCGGCCTGCGAAAGCATGTTCTCGAACTGTATGGCACGGCGGGTGTGTGCTCCGCTATTAGTGCCTGGCAACCACATTGTACGGCGCAAAGCAAAGCTTAAAGTATGTTTGTGTCATCTTGCAAGTCTACGCATTTCAAGTATGTACACACTCGCATAGTGGACTTCGGTTGAATGCTGACAGTCACGTGGCAGTGGCTCAATTTAGGAGTTCTGCATGCTCGGAGCGATGGCCCAAGCATAGAGATTAAATCAGGGGTTATGCACATTAGAGGCTTCGATGCAGATATGCCACGCCACACCACAGGGGGGAGAGGCGCAGGACGATAAGCAGGACCAGGGGGTGCGCCTCGGTCCAAAACGGTGTGACGGAGGCAAGTTGACTGCAATGACCGTGCGGATGCCATGACGTCATTGGGGCTCCGGCGACCGACAGATCGCCGAACAACGCACAACGAGATGGCGTTACAAAGCGCGTAATTCCAGTCCAATACAGCTCATTGAGGTCTCCAACTGATGCGCTTTACATCGGATCCATAATATAATAATCTCTTTACATCGGATCCATAATAACGCACGTGCATTGCCGATCGCCGATGCACGGCGGGTGGTCAGATGACTGGTTGTACACTTGTCGTCCGCCGTACAATACCCGGTGCATGCGGTTGGCGCATTTGCACCACCCGTATGCACCCGCCCACGCCAAATTCCCAATGACGTCACGGCGCCCGTGCAGTCTGATTGACTAATCTGAATGAACGTTGTCACCCTCTCCGCCGCACGTGGAACGAGCTGAGCGCACCCCGACTGGGCAGGAGGGGCGGTGGGCGGGACGGGCTACCGACCGGGAGAGGTGTCGACAGGGCGCCGCGCAGCACAGCCGCCGGCGGCCGGAGATGAGGCGGGTGTGCTCTGACGAGCGCCGACGGCCCGACGGCTTCTCGTCCAGCTCCAGGTCCTCTTCCATCATCGCGCCACGCCGCGAGACGCACCGCGTCACAGCACGCTGCGTCAGGGGACGCCCGTCACGTCACGTCACGGCGCGGCGGCGCGAGGGGCGCGGTCGCCGGTCGGGAGCGGCGCGCTCACTCTCCCAGCGACGCCGACACACTGCCGACCCGGCCGGCGGCGATCTGACCCCGGCCACCCGATCAGCCGACGTAAACCGTATCACGCGGCCGTGGCGCCAGAATAAACACAGCGCGCGCGCGCGGCACTGCACCGCGGCGGCCGCGTCGGGCGATAGCTGCACCGGCGGGCCGACGGTAGCGCGGCCGGCAGGCGGCGTTCCACACCGCCGGCGGCCGTCACACAGCGGGTGCCAGTCACCTCACACGCGGCCGGGGGTCGATCGGCCCGCCGGCAGCACCGGCGCCTGACGCGACGCCGCATACACTGGCGGCCGACAGGTGCGCGCAGAGGCGGCGTCAGGCGCCGGCGGCAGCCGCCCCTCTGCAGGCCCGCTCGCAGCCGGAGCGATAACGCGCTCCCACGCTGATGGGGTGCTGTGAAAAGCAGTCGCTGGGAATGTAGCTGCGTCCGCCTTCGAAGCTTCGATGCCCTACTCGCAACTAACTGGCACTCGCTGTCGGCCGACGGCGTCCAATGTCGCGCATCGGTTGCCGTGGAAAACAAAGCGAAGCCGGTGAGCCAGCCTTCCGGCCACGCGACCGGCACTGGCACTCTGCCGCTGTCGTCCCGCGTGCCGCCGCCGGCCCCGCTCCGGCTCCATCTGCCGCTACTGATGCCGATCCCACCGGCGCGCCGCCAGCGGGACGGAATCGATCCCCGGCGTCAAACACCCGGCGGATCGTACTCCAGCGCGGATCAAGCCAGACGTGAAGATCGCGCAACCCACCGACAGACGTTGAAGCAGTGAGGAAGTCATAGCAGCTAGGTGCGGTGGTAATGGAAGTGGACGTTGGCTGGGCTTGGTCAGCAGTACGCTTGCAGCAGTCGCCGTGGTGCTCCAGAAGGCTACATGGGAGACTCATAAAGTGTGGGTTTCCTCGCACTGAAAGTTTTGTGGGCATGGTGGGTCGTGTTAAAGACCTAACATGCACGCGCCAGAGGCAGCAAAAACTTAATGTTGTAATATGACTGAATGCATTTATGCAGAAAAAAATGAAGCACCCGCCGATGCATGACTGGAAACTGATCGAACTACGCTATTCATCTTTCAAGTTTGCTTACTGCATCTTACAATATTGTTCTGAACAGCTCAATAACGCACGCGTTCGTCTACATGGTCACATGCTGTAGTTGTCTGACAAACGAACCGCGTAATGTAACACAAATCATATTCGCAGTCTTGAGACACCCTGCTGCTCACCGGTGCACTAAATGTAACAGATCCACCCCATCTTATGACAATGCTGTTTACCAAGTCGTTTCTGTTGTTTTGACTGAACAAGGGAGACTTCAACCACGCTATGACGATATAAGGTACAAAAAGGCAAAAATTACTGCTTTCTGAGCTTCTGCAGTTCATGTCGGTTTTTACTGGTAAAATCCGCAATAGCCAGAAAATGACAAAACCTAGCCCGGTCGACTGAAAAGCCAACCCTGCCTGGAGGCATCTCACACCATCCAGGAGCCTAACAAGGCGCCGGAGTGCGACCTGTCCCACTGTGCGGGTCCTCCATGGAGCCCGGGCGGCGAGCGGCCACCGCCGCTCCATCTCTCGCCTGGAGAGACGTCTCCATCCCACGCGGCCACGCATGGACCGGGCCATGGCCGGTGGCCCGGTGCCCCCTGTTGGTCATGCACGCGCGCTGTTTGGTGGTCGTGTATGTATTCATCGCGGCAGGAGCGATATGGCACCAGAGGCATCTCTCGGTAATAGTCGCCTCTCATGATTTGGTGCACTTCATGCCATGCCATGCCGCACCCGCACCCGCACCCGCACCCGCACCCGCCCCCCCCCCCCTCCCCCCTCACCCGTTCGTCTGTGGAGTTGTTCCGACTCTGCTCCAATGTCCTGCTGCAGCCAGCCTCGCCGGTAGCGCACCACCGACCGAGGCGACATTCAGAGCGAGCGACCGGAGCGCACTCGTTCCGCGGATGGTCCCAAATCCCCAGCAATCGCCAGTACTCACGGTGCCTTTCAACCGATCTGAGCAGCTTTCGCACTGGCCAAGCAGATAGGTGCCTGGACCCCGAGACCGACGCCGGGCCTTTCCCGGCATCGCGAATCGCAATCGCATTGCAATCTGAACCTTCGATGATCGGACACAAATCACCTGATGCCTTCGCTTCACATCCTGGAGCCCAGGAGCGCCTTAGGTGTGCCATCTCACGTTAAGGTGCCAAGCACTCACATGCCGTCCCCCCCCCCCTCCGGGACGGTTACGGGGCCGCAGCCGGTGCGGTGCTCACCTGGCCAGGCAGCGCGGCAGGCAGCAGCAGCAGCCGGCCAGAGCCGGCGAGTCGCGGCGCGCGCGCCGCCGGTCCGCGCTCAGCAGGTGGTCCGTCTCATCCATCTCGGGCGTGCCGTCACAAGGAGAAAACCGCGTCAGGGGCACAGAGTCATCATCGTCCATTACTGCAACAGGGCAGGCTGTCACAAGGAGAAAACTGCACCAGGGGCACAGAGTCATCATCGTCCATTACTGCAACAGGGCATGCTGTCACAAGGAGAAAACTGCACCAGGGGCACAGAGTCATCATCGTCCATTACTGCAACAGGGCATGCTGTCACAAGGAGAAAACTGCACCAGGGGCACAGAGTCATCATCGTCCATTACTGCAACAGGGCATGCTGTCACAAGGAGAAAACTGCACCAGGGGCACAGAGTCATCATTGTACATCACTGCAAAAGGGCACATGGTCAGGCTGTGCCCCTGGCCAGCTCAACTGGTGCCTCCCCTAAAGAAGCATGCAGGTCAGTATGATACTGGATCTGATTTGGGTCAGATGATCAGTGACTTTTTCAGAGGCCATTACTTTCAGGTCTGACCAGGTCCAATAAATCTGCTGGGTGAAAGACAGCTTGCTACATTATCTAGTGGTACATATTTTGCAATGAAAACTTATTATTAAAAACAAAGCACAGAAAGCACAAAGTCCACAGTATGTGCATTTGAAGAGTTACAAAATGCATACCATTTAAAGAGCACATATGCATGTAGACTGTATGAAAGATCACATGTGGTGTAGTGGATCCCATGCAAGGTTAACACAGTGGTATGGCCAAGAAACTGTGTCCTTATCAGCAGATATAAATTTTGCCTGACTGCTGAAAAGCTGACATCCAGCCGACATGCTTCTGGGCACTGTGCATGGAACACAACATGGTCCTTTTAACTGGGAATCCTTTGGTACAATCCAAAGGTGCCTGGTGGCTACCATGCTGGTGACACTGGGGCCAGGGTAACATGGTCAATCCAGAGGTCCTTACCGGGATACAATATATTGGCCCTCCCATGGCACCTAAGACACCTTCTGACCAGAACCATTGGCCCTGGATTGTCACAAGGTCCTCAGTGAGTGCCTTCATGAAAGCAAAAGGAGCCCTTACTGGGAAACCATGGCCAATGAAAGGCACAGGCCTCAATTTGTCTTGTTTTTGTCCCTGGTTGGAATTGGAGCAAGACTTCTAGACATACACAGATTGCCACAATTACCTCATTGTAAACTTGTCTGGTATCATTTTTGTATTGCCTTTTGTTGCTGTATGCTGGCCAGCCCCAACCAGTGAAAAATCCCTGACATTTGGGATCCATCCATCCCTGTTTAATATGTGCAGCTTGCTGACTTTGGACCCCATGTTGAACAAGCTCCCAGTTAGGAATCCTGGACACAAGTATTCTATAAAGGGTCCCTCACTGTCACAGGGGCTCTAACCAATAAAATAGGTCTTCTGGTAATCACAAGTCCCAGCCTTGCCCATACATGGATAAGGATGGAAGCTCATTCTTTGAACTTCAAGGCAGTGAATATACATGTGTCTCAAAAGAAGAGAACCATTGTGCACCTTTAAAAATAAATACATTGATTCTAAAACCCAGAACATTCTGGAATGAATGGTAAACCCTAATGGGTCAACTGCAAAACAAACAGTCCAGTCAACCGTTTGCCTTTAGAAGTGCCCCATAAAGCTGGCTAACCAAATCACTGCTTGGTATGTGTTGAGCAATGCTAAACAACCGCACAGGAAACGAATATCTCATACATTGATACAAAAATAAACAATGTACCAGCAGCTCCACATAATCACATCACCATATCACACCCACCAACAGCCTGAGGCCCCGGTACAATAGACTGATGTAAAAATGGCCTGTACACATCTAAAACCTATCCAGTATTTCGAAGAACAAGGCTCGGCAAAGCCCATGCACCACACACCTTAGCGCTACCCTAGCAAACGACGTTAACAAAGTGAGGCCCCAAGATGCAGGGAAGTCACTATGCGATTTGTTTACTTCCGGCACGAGCCGATGCATGACGTCACTGGGAGGCACTTCGTTCATATCGCATAATCAACAAATGATTGCACAATGGTCGCAGATTGCGTTATTCGAAATGCACCGCCAGTGATGAAGAGCTTCTCTAATCGGAAGACCATTTGCTGACGCTGGCGATGCATTTTCTACGTGAGCAAATATTGGCCTTCAAAAAAGGCTTTAGAGACTTGAAGTGAATGATTGAAGTGAATCACCGATGCTCTTCCGGTAAGTTCCAGTACTGCAGTCACAGGCCTCGTTCTTCTTTAAATAAACTGAATCAATTGAATTTAGTCTGAAAGCCGTGCAATACTGGCATCAGTAGGTACAACAGATTTTCATGAATGTTTTAAAACCTTGATTTGCCCATCTGTGCAAGATGCTAAAGAGTAGCGTCATCCCCCACACCCACCCGGTGCGCATCAGCCGACGCATGACTCCGAGACGGAGCTGCCAGCTGATAAGGCGACGATATTGAGGGCAATAAACGTCGGCAACACTTCCACGTAGCGACAGTGACGGAAAAACTCATTGCTAGCCTCGTAAAGTTTCTTCCACGTAACAGTTCGACGCATTATATTAAAAAGGCTTCAATTGGCGTAAAAATAACACAAACGGCTAGATTTTCGGGGCTGTGAAGTTGGCTGCAACGCAGAAAAGATAGCGAATCATAGTTTCGGAGTTCTATGCTGACCATAAACAATTTGCATTATACTTAGTAGCATATTTTCCAACGCGGGCTAAGGGACGTTATCAAGCAAACTTTGGTTTCGTTGCTAAAATATAAGTACTTTTCTGTCTACCCTATTAATTAAACTTGGATTAGTTTTAAAAAAATTACAGGAAAATATCTCTGCCTTAACTCCTACCATAGGAATGCCCTTGCCCAAAGCTGTCGGATCGGATCATACCGGTACGATCCTTGGACCGGATGGACCGAACGGAACCGGATGGGGCCGGATGGAACTGGTGGAATCGGATGAATCCATACAGGATCGTATGGGGCTGGACGGGGCAAGATGAGAGCAAACAAAATCCGAAGGTACTGCGCTGGACGAGCCGGCACAGGACCGGACGCGATACAACGGAAGATTAGATAGTCAACGTCAGCGCTCCAAAATTCATCCAGTAGGATATCCATAATGTAAATATAAATTCATTGTACCAAAATTCTGGTTATCCAACGGCCCCACAGTTTGCGCGCTGTTCTTGGGCGTATTCCGTCAGCCTTTTCCAACGTGATCCATCTGAAAATATTAGCCAGTTTTCATTTGACCTCCTCGTTTCATTTGACTGCCGCGAAATCAGCTGGCATATGCGCCGTGCTTTTCTGTCTGCTTTTTGTGTTTTGAGTGTGCCGACGCGAACTGAGAATACCGACGGGGGTGCGTGGCCGGTTCGAGAAACAGTATTACTTGTTGTCGTTATTCGGCACAGAGTTCAACAGCACACAACTGCTGGGGTAAATACGTACAGGTGTGTATTTATGGTGCATCGAATAGTGTCAATATTGCATAGATTATGTAATAGAAGTGCAAGGCCTGCGCAGGAAGTACCGATGCTACATGGATAGGCGACAGATGAAATTTGTGACTTTTGGGGAACGCTACTTGTTGTCATTGCCATGCAAGGGTGGTTAATAAAATATATGCAGGTATTGGTGAAGGGCTATTGTATCTACTGATACTGATATTGTGTGGTTTGTGCACCAAATTTGGAAAATGCAGGTGTTTTTAGACAATGTGAGACCTATAGGGAAAATATTTGGTTCCTATAAATGATGCTTGCCTTAAGGGGTGGGACTTGGAAGCATGAAATATGATCTGATAGACAGGTGTTGTCCCATTACACCATCTATCACTATTGTTGACCACAACACCTGCACAAAGGGCTTGCATAGACTCCCCCCCCCCCCTGACCATGGGGATGGTGGAAGTGTTGTTCCTGTAGGTTTGTGGTGATAGCTTGTGAATGCACAGAGATTGTGTTGATGGGTGGGTAACCAATGTCCAATAGGACTCACAAATCATTGGAAGGTATACCCATCAATTGTGCTCTCTGAGACAAGAAACCATTCCACTTGGCACCTGCTTGCTTCTTTTGTGCCTACACAACAGGTCTTGTAACCATGATATCCACATTCTGGTGCTTTCCTTGAATTGGTGCCTTCTTCAGAACTAGGCTGCAAGGTATTGCCTCCATGGTCAGGTTGTGGCCACTGTATGATCACATGGGATGTGTTGCTCCCTCATGTAAAAGCAATAGGGCCAGTGTGAGGACATCCTAGAGGCAGTGACAACTAAGAAAATGAATAAAATATGATTTTTTTGGAAGTAGATTAGGAACAGGAATTTGCAAATTAAATTGCAATATATTTTGTTAGAGGTTATTCATCTTGGACATTGATCTGCTTCTCATTTGACAATCACTTGCATAATGCTGGGGCCTTTCTCCTGTCCTCCACCATAGGAAAGCAGAATGCTTTTATTGCTTGTTTGTGCCATGACCAAGGTGAAGGTGTTTTATATGCAGCTATCCAGCTTGGGTCCAACCTTTGTTGTTGGTTGCTAGAAGCTTTGATGATCCTGGACATTCTTCGACCAAAATCAGGGGTTAAAGAACCTAATGACTGTAGCCCAGGCCTAAGGCAGCAGTCACACAGCACTAAGGCAGAGACCACAGCATACAAGTTTTCTTGTACCAATACTCAGACAGAGGCAAGAAAGAGGTTCTTCAGTTACTGCTGTGTTAAGGAATGAAATTGCTTGCATGAGTCTCATGTGCCCAAAGATGTCCTCTTTCAAGTGTTCTCTCATAGTTATGCTGGAAGCCAAGCATTTGTGCTTTCTGAAGCAACAGGCATTGTACCTCATGTCCTATTCATTTGTTCCTTTAGCCAATGGGAAATGTGCCTCATGCACATGCCATACAATCTGGAGTTGTAAGGCTGGAGGCAGCCTGTTACAATTGAACTTCTTTTCACATCACAATCAGGTTTGTCAATCAAAGCTTTTGCCCATTCTGGCAGATAGCCAACTACTTGACTCCCAAGTATTTTGTTCTTGGATCTGCAGGGATGGCTATAAAAATGTTGTACTTGAAGTTCTAATTCACACAGACACAATCATTCCAGTCACAGTATATTCTGCACATTTACACTTTCAGTGAGGCTGGCATATGTTTTCTGTCTGAGTTTCTCTACTTCTTAACCAAAGGCAGTCCTCAGTCTATCAGACAAAGAAACCCACCAGGTGAGTGACACACGCCCTTCAATAGTGCCGTTTCCGTTAATGCCCAACCGCGTGTATGTTAATGATCTTCAGTGATTCCTTTATCGCATCTCGTTCACCAGTGTGGCGCGTTTTGTAGATTTTGATGTGAGTAATAACATGGTACAAAACTTATGATGCGTTTTTACTGAGTGTGGACTACTTTAAGTGTTTTTGTTTGTTTCAGGCTGGTGGGAGCTGTGCGAACCGGCAATGAAGCTGTCAGCCGCCGCGTTGTCTTCTACTCAGAAGTTTTACAGCACGGTGGCTTCAAGGCCGTGTAAAACAGTGGACAGGATACTGAGAGTGGATCATGCTGGAGAGCTGGGGGCGGACAGAATCTATGCTGGACAGATGGCTGTGTTAGGTAAGGACTGATCTCTTGATAAATCCGAGTGGAACTCCTTCTGGAATGTTCCACATTCATATTTTAATGCTGAGCATTCATTCCGCATGTTTTCCCTCCATCACAATAATTGTAAAAGGTGATGGGCGCGGCTAGGATTTGTGACTGGGGCTAGGTTTCTTATAAAGAAGAAGTTGTTTCCCATTGGCACTTCATCATTCACGGTACCTGTGCGATGTAAACAGGCCACCGATGCTGGAAGTGCTATTGGATGCTGTGCTTGACATCAATGAGTCACCAATGTTCACTTGCTCTGATACTGTAAGCAATGGTTTCTGCTGCTTGCTCCACGTATTTCTTGGGCTCCCCACTGAACTTGTCACTAAATTACTGCTGCTGGGCGCAACATGTCACAGGAATGTCAATATGGAAGTCAGTGAGATATAAGCCAAAGTAATGTCTGATCCCAAGATTACTTGAGCACATCCAATAGTGTAATGATGTTGGCAAGGCTTCATTCGTCCACACATGTGTTCCTCCATATAGCCGAGTTCGTTAGAACACCTGGCTTCCCACTCACCAGTCCGTGGTAAAGGCTCGCTCAAGTCACTTTGGGCGCTCGTTATTTGCGTCTGACCGGGGTGGCCTGCGGCTGGGGGCAGCGGCCGCGCTAGCTTATGTTCAGGTGACGTTTGAAGCCAGGGCAGGGCGTTCCAGGCATTGCAGCATGTTAAGCTTTCGCTAAAAAAAGCTGTATTGTGTTGTGAAATTCAGAATTTCACGATGGTAGAGTGGGATCAGAGCTTAAGCAGCCAGCACTGCCTAGGGTAGATGCTGATCCCACAAATTCGGCCAATCAAAAGTGGTTTGAGATATACGTTTTAAAACATGTACCTTTATGCATTTTGGTGTTAGGTAATAAACTGCACATGTGTGCTAATTTGCAGTTATTATCACTGTTTTACTGTGGCGAGTGACCCTGTTTTTAACGCTGTAACGATTGGCCCCAAGAACCACAAAAAACGAACTCCGGGAAAAGGGCCTTTAAAAGGTCTCTTAACTTTAGGTGAACGGTCATTTTGGCCATTTTCCGTCAATTCCCCCCCCCCCCCCCCTCCCGTGTTTAGTACTGTAAAACAACATGCTTAGTTTTCTTTCCTCCTTTTTGCAGGTAACACCAGCATTGGAAAAACCATCCAGCACATGTGGGACCAGGAAAAGGAGCACAAGGCAAAGCTGCAGGAACTGATCCCCAAATACCGGGCCAGGCCAACAGCGTTGTTACCACTGTGGCACGTGGCTGGATACGCGCTTGGAGCAGGTATGCGCGCGGAGCACCAGCTGCCCGTCACTGCGGCTGCATGTCCAACTGTGTTCGGCCGCACCACTCGCAGCCGCAGTCACCCGCTGTGTGCAGCACCGGAGGCCACTCGCTGAGGCACGCTCCCGGTCGCTGTCGGCAGGCACGGCGCTGCTGGGCAAGGAGGCAGCCATGGCGTGCACGGTGGCTGTGGAGGCGGTCATCACCGACCACTACAACAGCCAGATCCGGGAGCTCAGCCGGCTGCAGGCCGAGACGGGCCAGGACCACACCGAGCTGCTGCAGGTGCAGGCGCCGGCCGCCGCCGGACCGGACCGGTGCAGGGCACCGGCGGCTGGGTGCCGCCGGACGGGTGGCCACGTGCACCGTCTGCCTCTGGCTCAGGTTCACCGGCCACAGGCCGATCAGAACCCGGTGCGGCTGTGGCCACGTCGCATGCGCTCATTGGTTGCTCTGTTGTCAGTTACAACTGTTATATCACACCCGCTCGTGCTTTCCTCCTCTTAAAATCGCACAAAAGTTCGCCATGCGTTCCTGCTATGCGGTCAGTGACGAAGCGGACCTCTCCATGTTGAACTCCGTTTTGCACCCAGCAAAGCTGGTCGCTGCATTTTGTGGGTCGTCTTAGCAACGAGTCGATGCCATCAGTTCCCGTCTTCTCCTCCATACGATGCTGGAGTCCGCCTGCTCCCTCAAATGCCGTGTTGGACATCCATTCTGACTGCCTGGTGTTCCGCTGGGTTGGCAGATCATATCCAAGTTCCGGGATGAGGAGATGGAGCACCACGACACCGGTCTGGCGCATGACGCCGAGCAGGCGCCCGCCTACCAGCTGCTCTCGCAGGTGATCAAGGCCGGCTGCCTGGGAGCCATCTGGGCTTCGGAGAGGATCTGACCGCTGCTGACGTCACAGGAGCCACGGCCCGACGGAGCTCCTGTGACGTCAGCCGCTCCAGTGCCGAGCGGCTGGCTTATCGTGTGCTGCACTACTTGAGCTAGGAGATCACGTTGTATGTTTGGTTGGCTGATTGATTGTTGTATGCTATGAGATTCTCGATGTGTTTTGAAATAAAACAAAATGAGGTGTGATTGAGTTATGCGGAGAGCCCTCTGGATGGTGCTGTACATCACTCTTGGGAGGTCTTTCGTGGTGTTTGTTGGCCTACATGATATATAGGCTGGTGAGAAGCCCCATGAAAGGGAGTATTCCGCATTGAAGTGCGGTGTTCTACCGTTTGAGCTGACCAGGAAGGGCCAAGCCAGCAGAGCACTGGATTGGCAACCAAGAAGACCATGGCTCGAGCCTCGGCAATTCCAATGAGATAATTCGGATTGTGACCCGTGCATGGCTGATAGTCAGGCATCATCCACGCCCTTTCAGGACACGATAACACCTGACGCCGGCCGGAGAGTTAACGGACCGAAACATTGTGTTCATACCAGCACTACAGACGGGGGCGAGAAGTCAAAACAATTACTCCGTCCGCGATACTAATATATCGTCTCAATCCTTCCGCAACACTGTACCTTTGGGGATTCCCGAAGAAAGTGTGTCGACGGTCAACCTTAAGGTTTGTGTGTGGTTTGGAAGCATATAAGAATCGCCTTGAAACGGGCACAATCTCATTCTCCGCGCACAAATATATGTGTTCTGAAAACACTGCCGTATTTCGTCTGGACCCGCGCCTTTAGGCGCGGGTCCAGACGACAAGACACGTTCAGCAACAAGACACTAGCGGGCCATATGAAACCAGTGGGCGCCTATGGCAGGTACCACTTCTTCGAGTGGTTGGTTAAACCTCAGCGAATGCTATGAACCGCGCACAGTCACATTGTCGGCGTGCGGTTTCGAATATTTTAACACTGCTGTAAATTTATCTCCACGCACCGGGCAGACAACCGGAATCAATAACGCAACGGTTGCGCGTCATGCCAATAAAAAAGCCTCTGGCGGCACAAATTGACATTTAGGGACGTTTATTGTCCCTTAACCAGAGTTATCAAGTACACGGTCCCACCATCTGCGCGTGGCAATACATGCTATTTTTAACACAACGATTCTAAAAAAACTTTCGCATTTTCGTCTCCACGTGCCGTGTGGCCGCCAGCATTCATTAGAACGCCGTCAGGGGGATATTAGAATGGTGTGGCTGACCGAACACGATTTTGTACCGTCCGGTGTCTCTCAGCGGGTGCTGTCGAACGTGGGCGGCCCTCTCCGCGCGCGATTACATTTTTGTTCAAACATTGCCGTATTTTCGTCTTCACGCGAAGAATGACAACGGCACTCAGTAATGCGAAGCGCGGGGGGCCTATCGAACAAGTAGATGCCATTGGCTGATCTTTAACTTTGGATATCGTTCCCTGGCATTCAGACATTAGTATCGTACGCACACGCTTGCTCTCATCGGACGTGACTATAAATGATCTAAAAGCTGCTGAATTTGAAGAAAACTCACCCAGCGTTCACCCGTACCCAGCAACACGACCTCAGGTGTCTGTTAAAATGGGCGCCACCGGCGATCGCAATGTTTCAGTGTTGTTTGAGAGTCCTCAACCCGTGCTATCAGACGTGCACGATCCCCTCTCTCCGTACGTGACTACACAAATTTGCAGAACGCTGCGGTATTGTGCCCACAAGCGCCGTTATGCCACCCGCATTCGGTAACACGCAATCAGAGCGCTCGAGTGCTGTTCGATGGCCCTGGGCTAGCGGCGTCGAACGCGCCCGAGCGCGTGATTATAACAATTCTCAAGCGTTGCCTTATTTCGCCTCCACGTGGCTTGGGATCGCCCTCATTCAATAATGCGTTGTCAGGTGATCATATCAAAGTAATAGGTGTCACATGCTGAGCACGGCTGCCCAGCGTCGTTCAATAACGCAGAGCCACCGCTACCAGAGGCGCAAATCTTACCTCCACCCCTCCCCCCGCGCTCGTTGTTATAAAAACTGCCGTATTTTCGTCTCGCAACGCCCCAAGCGACTGCTTTCATGGAGCGTCAGACGTCAAGTAGACGTTGGAGGGCACACTGTAATACTTCACGCACCGTGACACCGATCTTGGCCGACACCCTTTTACGTGACCCCTGAAAGGGTATTATTGAAATGGTGGCCGGCGTGAGCGTGGGCTCGAAAGTACAACAGCGTTTAAAAAATAAGTTATATACCGGCGCGGAGACTTGATCATGATTATTTCACGGTATTTCCGGAGCGCAATGTACTGACAACCGTCACATCAAGCTTGGCCAACGGCACCTGTCTGCATCTGTTCGGGATATTGTCGCGACTCACAACTTACCACATACCATCTCCCGTCATCTCAAAGCGGGTAATGTGCTACGACACAGTGACCAGCGTCCGCTCGCTGCACCCACCGCCGAAGCTGGCCTGCTCCGCGGCTGCCGCATGTGGGACGCGCACCCGGGCAGTCAGGTAGTCAGAGGCGTCACGCCAGAGGTCGCTCTGCAGGTCCCCAGATGCCGCATGTGGGACGTGTACCCGAGCAGTCAGGTAGTCAGAGGCGTCACGCCAGAGGTCGCTCTGCAGGTTCCCAGATGCCGCATGTGGGACGTGCACCCGAGCAGTCAGGCAGTCAGTGGCGTTACACCAGAGGCCGCTCTGCAGGTCCCCAGATGCCGCATGTGGGGCGTGCACCCGAGCAGTCAGGTAGTCAAGGGGCATCACGCCAGAGCTCGCTCTGCAGGTCCCCAGATGCCGCATGTAGGACGTGCACCCGAGCAGTCAGGTAGTCAAGGGCGTCACGCGAGGTCGCTCTGCAGGTCCCCAGATGCCACATGTGGGACGTGCACCCGAGCAGTCAGGTAGTCAAGGGCGTCACGCTAGAGCTCGCTCTGCATGTCCTCAGATGCCGCGTGTGGGACGTGCACCCGAGCAGTCAGGTAGTCAGAGGCGTCACGCCAGGGGCCGCTCTGCCGGTCCCCAGATGTAACACGCTAGAGCTGAGCTCCTGCAGAGTTGTGCGAAAACCACTGGCTGCCGCAGCTTGTGCTCGGCGTACGGTGTTGCATTGAAGTCGCGTTGTGCGACATGCTGTATGTTTCCTATATCTGTCTTCTGTCAGCGACGGGATCACTCGGTTTGTCGCCTTCTTTGCAAGACGTAGGCACAATCTTTTTGTCTATTTGCGATATATTTAGGCATGCAATGACGTGGTGCATGACATTGTTACATGTCAGTCACGGTATACACTCGCCACACAATCCACAGGAACGGCTTTAAGAATGCTAAATAAGCCATTGTGAAAAAAAACGAACGCAATCGTGCATAAAGTGCGGACCTAACAATAAACAAAACTTCAAATTTGTACGTGTAACGTACGGGAACAGCTGCTAGAAAAAAAAGCTCGTCTGGCATGGTGCCATAAGTTGTTTGTTCGTTCTTTTGTGCTATAGGCCAAGCTAAAAGGAACTGGCTGTTACGAGCATTTCAGATAAACTTTTAACAGCAACAAACGCAGTTATGTTCAGTAATACAGGAAAGCACATACCATACCTTATAGATATCCTGACCCTCTCAACTGCACACGCACACACGCAGAAATAAAACCCCCCATCTCATTTGGAACCTCGTATATCAATCTGACTGTCCTTCTAGAAACACCTTTTTGTACTCGCTGTCGTTTTTGACATGGTATTGAGGCCCATTCGTTGACAAAAGATGGTCCTTCAAATCGATGCACTTTTTGCTTACTGCTGGACATGTGGTCCCACCCAACAAAGTATACGGGCAAGTCAGCTGGTCAGGAGGTCTCCCCTGTATAATGCTGATATACAATATATACCGTCATTTGCGCTGTTCCACAGCGACGTGAACAGCTGCTGTAGATAACAGCGAGCCTTCAAGGGTGTATGATATCGTTTCATTCAGTCGCTCTTGCGTGGAAAGTGAAGCAAAAAATCGGACTTAATTTGACGACCAGTTGATCCATTTTATACGACACGATATCACTTGAACCATGGAGATGACTTCATTATCCATAATATTTTAAAGGAGGAGGCTTAGCAAAGAGGCTTTCCGGACATCATGTTTTCGGCGCATGTCTTCGGAAACTGGACACCCCTAAGAAGTAGGTCAGTCAGTGCCTGAAACGAAACAGCACGGTCTGTGTGACAAGAAGGCGTGCATGAACAGTTCCTTTCTTAGTCTGATGCACAGGAAAGGAAACGTGCACCAGCAAAACAATAAAAAAACAATGCTTTCCCGTCTAATCTTTCGCCATTCAATACCATAACAGAATACTTGCTTGGTGGAGGTGCCAATGCAACGTGCTCTAGGTATTGCTCTAAAACTCATTTTACTTCTAACGAACTTTAAAACAGATCGGTACGTACAAAACACTATCACAAAGTCACCGTTTAAAAAAGGTGCAGTGCAACCCTGCCCATCGTGTCACTCACAGATAGATCGCTGATGCAGACAGTAATCGGAAGAATAGGATGTACCATCCAGCGCAAAAGCATGCAATCCAAATGCGATGAAGAACAAAAGTAGCAGCCATATGATGCCCCAGAAGATACATCCTATCCCTCCTTCGCCTCTACCCATCCTGAAACAAGTAGGAATAGGTGAGAGACAGTCATTTTACAGTTGCGAACATTATGAACAGGAATGCAATTTTGACAGCCCATTGTGAAACGAAACGCAAGAGCATGTTGAGACACTATGTGTTGGAAAACATTCGCACGAGGTGGCACTAGCATGACGTCAGCTTAACTCTTCACCTAGGCCTTGTACTTACTTTTTACTTGGAAAGTCCGAAGGCGAAAGCAAACTCTGTGAACGTAAACGCTTCCCGTGAATGTCACTTGATTCGAAGCTATTTAACGCAGGTGCGTCTCAGTCGCAGCGTGTCCACTCTCAACCCTGGTTCCTGGCTTGTCGACTCAAGGCTGTATGAGAAGCCTGGCGCTCGACCTATTCCAATATTTGCTTGAAATATTGACATACTTCGTCCAAAGAAAATTTTCAGGCACGCTTGTCTCTCTTACAAGCACTTCCTTGTGCTGGTCTTGTGAACATGCACTGTACACACAACATGGTGAAGTAGGCTATGCTAACATTCTCTTTTACAATTTTCTTATTTCTTTTTTCATTCAGCAGCAGTGTACAAAGACATGGACAAAGCGCAACGCACTGATGTGATCACCATGATCTGTTGGTTTTCTGAGAGTCATGCCAGATACCTGACCAGCGCCCATTCCGGGCGGTCAGCTGGTGCAGACTGTGAAGCAGTGTTGGAGCTTCCAGGGCTAAATAGCAAACAAAAAGGTTATTTAACGTACAGGTTCGTAGATCAACATTGAAAAAAATTAACCTGCAATATAGGCAATTTTAGACTTATATGGTACGATCAGTTAGTCCACTGGGTCTTCGCCATCGAGCTCCAGTGGAAAGAGAAAATGGGTAGGTGAAGACGATAAGTTTTGGGTCTCCCCCCGATAGCAAATGAGCTAAATCCCCAATACGTGCTTGTTAACAAAGCTGGAACCCTGAGAATGACCACGAGCCTCACAGATCACCCGTTGTCGCGAAAACTGAACGCGCCGTATCAGTTAAGTGTTATTGAAGCTTAAGTGTAATGGACATTCGATAGGGCCAAATCAGCATAATGAGATGAGCGAGGTAAATGTATGCATTCTCTCCATCTTCGGAACTGTGTGGATACAAAAGATTGCCACACGGGTTGAGTGCCCCCCTCTATCGACTGCGAGACGAAGGGGGTCTCGAAAAGCGTGGGGATACAGTGCCCCTGTAGCCATAGGGGTACCGAGAGAAAAGAAACATATTCTAGTTATAGGCGGACGCCTTTTCGCGCGAAATTCATTCATGTGGGCAAAAAATGATTGGCGTATTCCATTGAATAGTTCAAGTTCAAGCACTGATGTGATCACCATGATGTGTTGGTTTTCCGAGAGTCACGACCAGATATCTGACCAGCGCCCATTCCGGGCGGTCAACTGGTTCAAATTAGTGAGGCAGTGTTGGTGCTTCCACGACCAAATAGCAAACAAAAAGGTTATTTTACGTAAAGGTTCACAGATCCAACATTGAAGAAAATTTAGCTGCAATATAGGCATTTACATATATACGCTACATATATATATATATATATATATATATATATATATATATATATATATATATATAATAGAGGTGATTTCAGTGATCGATATTCAGTGACGGTACGCTATGAAGAGGATGCTTACCCTTCATTGTCTTTTTCCCTTACGTGATAACCATGTACCATATGTGTACTAATCTTGAATTATTGACTGCATGGTAGAGAGACGTCCCTTCCTTAACAGCTTACTTGACGTATTTGTAGAGCACATTCTTTTAACAGATGCCTTACTGTAACCTCACATTAACAGAATCGTGCAGCTCTGCGCCAGCATCAGAGGTCGATAAGGTTGATGATTGAGGGACAGGCTAATGCGTCACAGCGGGACTGCTGGGTGCCACTTCATGAAAGCGATACCCTTGTGATATCAAGCTATTGTTGTAACGGGCAAATGTACCCCTTTTCGTAAAACGGCGCCACTATGGCCTGGGCTAAAACTGGTGATGAATATAGGTTCCCTTCTTGAAGGTACCTTTACATGGTCAAAGATCAGGAAGGTTTAAATGAGACATAGAAGCTTTCCATTAAGTGGCGCCCCCATGCCTCATTCATCACCAGTGATAAGGGTGTGCGCATCTAGGTCTTGAAAATGGGGACTCGCGCTGTATCAAACGGATCCGTGTCGGGAAATGGACACCGTTTAAAAACTGATCTCTGTCTCCATATCAGGCTAGCAGCATGGTACCCTTAGGCGTGATACCGTCTCCTCATAATAGCGACGCCCCTCTGATATGAAATATATCGCACCAGGATTGGTGTCCTTCTTTCAGAGCAACAAAACTGCAACGCTTAAACTTAAATTTTCATTAATGCCACAAGCTTTTTAAAACTGGTATCATATTTTTGAAAAGGTCGATTGCCAGTGCTCATGTCACCGCGAACGCATGATGTTTGATTTCTCTCACTCGAATTTAAACATATTTACACAGGCACGTAACCTCGTTCATCTTGGTTCTGGCTAAATTGTAGTTTCAGGTGTAGTTTTTAGTTAATTCACAAATTCTCTACAGATGTGTCCATATTACCGCAGACGCCCTAGCGGATGCTGGATGCTGCGGGTGTGAGCACGCCGCCAGCGCCAAGTGGTCAACGGAGTAGGGAAGCTTCTAGCCTTTCAGTAACATGTCATGCGAAGATAATGTCAAACAACCGACCAAACGCGACTGGTAGGGCGGGATCAAGTTCAGGTGTCGTTCAAAACCCTACATGAGAGCTACAAAACACGCACGGTTTCGCTTTTTTCGTACGATTATAAATTATTTTAAGATGGTGGCGTGTTTTTCCCAGTCGTATTTCTGATTAAAGGGAATGTTCCACATTTGAAGATGCTGAAGCAAGCATCAGGCATGATGAAATAAGCCCACTTGCAACTAATGGAATACGTGTAAGTGGAAAGACTGTTCTAGACAACAGAAGTTCTCTGTTTGGTAAACATGCTCCGCAAATCATTGTTTCATTATTTGATTACTTCATCGTACGTTGCAAAACATTGATTGAGAGCTAATTAACGTCCGGTGTCTCTGAAATTCGTACTCATGAACGCCAGATATGAACGAATCGACAATGAGATTTGTTTTGGCCTTGGTCGTTACCTGGCCATTGAAACGACAGGATTTGGATGACGTTATTATGGTCCCATGGATGCCTGAGTTACCTTGAAAGAGTCTCTCCGAAATAGTCTGCACAGTCTTCGTGAGCGTGCGGCTCAAAGACTAGCGGGGTTCAGGTCTTGAGAAGTGTAGGGATGTGAACTGCACCGGATGATCTCAAGAGGGCTATTTCAGTTCCAACCCCCTACAAATGTGGAACACTTCCTCTAAGATGTGACGTCACCGGTTACCTCAAAATATCTCTATGTTTACGTCCTGATTACCGCAGGTACCCTGACAGGTGACAAATACAGGCTCAATATGCCGACCCACTGCCAGCATGAGTTTTTAATCTACAGGTGTGGAGCCTCCGCACTCATGACCTGCCATGTGATTCTATACCAAATATCGACCTGCGCTGGCGCTCTGACATGCACGTGGTTGATGGAGAGGCTTGATGTTGATGACTGATGACTCTTCCATCGACTTCGATTGAGTACCTAACGGTGCTATGCATCTCCCACGTGCTCTCATCATCATTGGTATCATTTTTGTTCTCAATAGCTTTTTTAAAAGGCGTCCTCATCACCGCCAAGTGTTCTGCCATATAATGAATGTAGGTACAAGCTGACGATACGCTGTCAGCATCAGGCTTTCCCTTCCCTTATAACCGACCAAATGGTTGCTGGCAGGCGGACCCAATTCGTTGTGTCGTTCGATCGCCCAGCACTAGGGCCTTCCAACGCGCTTACTTTATTCCGAGGACCCGTTTAGTGTGGCGCGCGTCGTATTTATCCGCCGCGGGCCACATGCTGTCGTTTTAGTGCATGCAGGTTGTTCTGACGACGTGTGTATTTTTGTAATGCCGTGGACGGCATTGAAAAGGATGGCTTCAGATGTGACGCGCGGCGCATCTATTCGCCGCAGGCAAGATGCTTTTCTCAATGTGCGAGTGCGGTTTTTGCTTGTTATACTTGGCCCGGGCGCTCGTTCCGGACATGCGCGCCAGGACGATCAATGGGGGAGGAGGGGGGGGGGGGGGTGACCCGTTAAACGCACCGACCCCATCGGAGTAGGGGATGCTCAATCAACACATGGGAACGTTCAGACAGTACAGTAGCAGTGAAAGTCGGCTGTTGGAGGGGCATTGACACGGAGGCGGTGATGGGAGACCATATCGGCCTGTTGCAACGACGACCGGATGCTCGGCGCCTACACCTCGGCAAAATGTAAGCCCGGCGGAGGAATCGCCGACCCTCCGGCGGTTCTTTGAGATCCCCGGCGCTTCCTTTCTAACCTTGCGTTGTATTTATGCACCTTAAAGAATGGAAAGTTCTGTGGGAATGTTGAGCTTACGCACTCGCACATTTTTTTCTGGTCCGTTATATGTCGTGCACTCCTTTCGTGCTTGCATCGCACCATAGTAATTGGCATATCTAATATGCGAACATGTCACTTGTGTATGTTGTTAAACGATGTGCTGACCCCTGCCTGGTATTGCTTTGTGCGTTTCAGTGAACACTATGTCGGAAAAAAACATGTCGATGAATAACGTAGGGCCTGCATTGTGTGCCATCGGACACGGCACGCCGCAATTAAGTCCATATTTAGACTTAAATTAAACATTTCACAAATTTCAGTTATGGCGCATAGTTAGGGGCGACTGTCAGTTTTCCACGAGTTTAAATCCAATTTTGTCACGACGGGCTAAATGCGTCCCAGATGCTTGACTCAATGATTCCTCACGGGGTGGCGATGGAGGTAGGCCTACGCATCACAGGCAAGAGCTACCCGCGGGTAGCGATGGAGGTAGGCCTACGCATCACAGGCAAGGGCTACCCGCGGGTAGCGATGGAGTAATTGTGAGCCGATGGGGAATTCCGGCTGGCCGACGTATGATGCCGGCATAGTTCAGTGACGATAGGGTGGGGCTATGTAGTGACGCCGCGGTGAGCCTTACATCAGGTGGCTACTGTTGACTAGGAAATAGACGTCCGAAGCATGTGTGGCGTATGCTTGCACGCTTTTGTTCATCATTGAAGTGGCCTGGTCGTTGCACATAGCCTGCGCAGACTGCGTGTAGCGATCACACACACACAGGTCTTCATAGGTCACAGGTCTGCACAGGTCTCCACACAACAGGTCACAGGTCTCCACAGGTCACAGGAACACGCCACAGGTCTCCACAGGTTACAGGTCTGACCGGCGACAAGCATACATGAGATGGTGTGAATGCATGAATGGTAGTTGCGGAATTATGGTAAGGAGATGTTTGCTACTCATGTTGGGACGCAAGCATTTGTTTCGTAAAGCCCATGTAATATCGGTGAGCGAATGCTTTCGTCACCATTTGCGGTCCCTCCAGTTAGCTTTTTTACAGGGAATTGCCTGGATGTTAATTACCTGCAAATCAATACAGTGGGCCATCTAGCTAGCAGGTCGTCTTTGACAATGGCATGTATGCTGATTCTAAGAAAATGTGATTATTGCCCGAAGGCGTACTACTCCCAAGGAGCTTTTCTTTCGTGAGGTTGATTATTAGTGAGCACAGCCACTGTCTCCAGAAATATATCCATAACATTATACATTACACGGCGTTACGGTCCGAGTGCGCGACTTAAAAAAAAAAACATTCAGGAACTTCGCCTAAGTCGTTCAGTCAGTCATGGCGCTTGCCGCTTTTAATCCAAGCTGGGCTTTGGGAATCTCGTGATCGCTGTTTGGTGTCCGTCGGGCCACCGAAAAAATCCGTCGGGTGAGCATAACAATACTGCTGAAAAAAGGGCAGCCAGTGCTCTAGTTACCCGGACGGCCAAAAACTGAGTCGAAAGAAATGACGACGGTATAACTCGGAGTCTCCCGCGTAACATCGACATCGGCATCCCGTTCCGCGGCTTCCTTGACTAACAGGCCCCAGGAGCCTTTTTTCCTCGTAAAAGCCTTACGGGCGCCCTGAAACAGGCGAAGAGGACTGGGTCCTTCAACCCTATGGGCGCTCCACTCACCTTCAGGGGTAGCCCAACACCTCCAGGGCGTAGCCCTAAAAGCCCCCCCCCCCCCCCTTTGCTGCACTGCATGACGGCCCGTTTTAGCCACTTTGTCGCTATAAAGGCCGCGCTTTTATTCGGGAACCAGTTTAATGTAGGCATCACATTTCAACGCCTCGGGGGCCTTTTCTATGCTGGAGAAGCCCCACGAGCGTCTCAAACTGCCTTAAGTACAGGCCCCCTCCTTGGCTAAGCCACTGCACGTCCTGGAATTCCGATATGTTTGTAAGTGCTCCTTAAACAGTAGATAGATACCATTTTTTGCTACTATTTTCCTCTTGTTCTGTACAAATGAATTTGGTAGTCATCGCCTGTTACACATTTCTGGCGGATCGGTTACATTCACCTGTCCGTTGAAGCCGTGAGTGGAGGTTTCCAGGCTTTTTCAGGGCGTTGACGTTACTGAAACAAAGACTTCAATGCGGCGCGGCTGCTAGCCGTGGGGTGTAACGCCGCGGAACAGCCAGAACATCGGAAATTCTCGTACAAATCATGAACAAACTGTTTGCGTGAGATGCATATGACCAATGACCCCATTAGGTACAATTGAATGGCAAATATGATGATGTGCTTTGCAAGCTTATGTGGCAAGCCATTGCTAGGAAATCGGCGTGGAAATTGAAAATCCTTACGCCATAAATGCTGCAAAGCTGAGCGGGCCGGGATATCGGACTGTCTTCGTACCGATAATGAACAAACTGGCAGGAGCAGGTGCATTTAGTCAGGGGGCCGAATGCCTAGACCATGATGATGGGAAATTGCAAGTGTGTACATCTAATGGTTAAAATGCAATGAGCGTAAAAAGCAAAAACGTGCGTGCGCGGACTACTGGAGAAATGCAGCCTGAATGTGGAGCTATCTTCTTGCCAATAATAAGCAGATTCGTGGCTGGTAGGTGTGTATATGTGCGAACCGATCAGGTGGAATTAAACGGCACAAATGAGCATGTGTTTTTGCGAGCTTATATTCCGCAAAGCCAAGCCAACATTTAATCAGTGTTGTAAATGAATACACCTACACAGAAGTTCGCGTACTGGGGATAGGAATGTGGTCCCCAACTTTCTTAAAATTTTACATTTACCCACTGGGCCTCGACTGGAAGAGAAGTAACCAAAATGCTTACCCCGGAACTTAGGAGAACTTCTGTTGTCACTGCCCCTATGTGGCAGCCGGCCAGCATCCACGCTAGTCACTGATGGTTAAATTGGTTTTTCTCTAGGTTAAATGGCCTTGTGACGGAAATACCATAATAACCAAGAAAAACCATCTCCTGCTACCAGGCACAAATGTTGTCGCGAAAGGCTGGGCAGGTGGGGACCGACGTCAAAACAAGCCATCCATGAAACAGTTCCACACAGATGTGCATGTTGCCCAGTTTTCGTTTGGATGTGCTGTCCATTTTTTTGCCCATTCACCCCTTTATGTGGGCTTTCTGCCCAAACAAACCATGCTCAGTAGTTGGAGTAAATTGGAGCGCACTGACCCTGATATGAAAACACGCAGATATTCGTCAGTTGTACAGTGGACGGGCTGTTCTTGCAAAATGAAGTTATCACAGGCATATAGGTACTACTCTGCATCCCAGTTTGGCTATCCATAATTTTAACCTGCATACCACTTAGATGTTAAAGCAGAGCGACCACATGCACGCCTAAAGAACGCAACACACGCGGCTCGACACTCACGGTGACTAGCAGACAGATAAGGACCGAGTAGTGTCGGCGCCGCGCACAGGTACGGACCGAGTGCGGCCGGCCCCGTTAACAGTAACGTGCCGAGCACGGCAGAATGTTGATAGGCACGGACGGAGAACGGGGCATCTGTCACATCCGGTGCAAAAAGAGAGAGAGAGATAAATAGAGAGGAGAGAGAAGAGAGAGAGGAGAGAGAGAGAGAGAAGAGAGAAGAGAGAGAAGAGAGAGAGAGAGAGAGAGAGAGAGAGAGAAGAGAGAGAGAGAGAGAGAGAGAGAGGAGAGAGAGAGAGAGAGAGGAGAGAGAGAGAGAGAGAGAGAGAGAGAGAGAGATATAGAGAGAGAGAGAGAGAGAGAGAGAGAGAGAGAGAGAGATATATATATATATATATATATATATATATATATATATATATATATATATATATATACAGCAGACAACACACTCGCCGCGCTGGACCACCCACTCACGCCACCGTCGGCGGCAAGACCACGGGGTGCGAGGACTGTGCAAGATCGAAGTGCGTTTGCAATGACATGCCGCTTAAGGTTGCCATGTACATCGCACTTGTCGCTCGCCGTATTTTACGCAATCGGCTAGCTGGTCATATAAATCTTCTACTCAAATTTAGTTCGTTATCTAAGTAGAGACAGACCGATGTTCTCGTTGCCTTGTGACCATTAAGTATCGTTTGTGCGATCTTGCTTTGCAAGCCTTTGCGATTTAATAGTTAACCACACAGGCTTGCCAAACCTGTAACTTCATGTTTGTGATGAAGTTTTGTGTAAGCGACTCGCTGGTCATATGCATCTCCCGCTTACAGCTTTTCCACCATATGTGCAAGCATTTCAGTGTTCCGGCTGCCTCTCAGCACTGATTCTATCACAGAAAGTCGAAAATCGGGTTTGGCGAATGCCTTTTTGTCGACTGATTATGAGCGGCTGCGGAATGGGGGCGTGTAGAAAAGGGCGACGCGCAAAAAGTCGAAACGCCTAAATGGCGAACTGCAAAAAGGCAAAATATAACACAACTGTCATGACAAAATGGCGAGTGGCTTAATGGCGAACTGCAAAATGGCGACCTGTAAGAAATGTGAGCAAAACGAGAATAGCGGCCTTTGCAAAATATCGATCTTATACTAGTGAACGGCTAAGCATCGAAATACAGAAGGGTCACTATTTGAATATGGTGTTGGTGGTGGTTAATGGTGACATGACAAACGTTTCCCATCATATCTGAAGCTTGTCTCAGCATGCTCAAATGTGAAACACTTGTAAGCAGCTTACCATTTAGCCGTTGACCAACTTGGTATGTTGTCTTCTTTGCTTGTCACTGTTTTGCAGTTCGACATTCAAGCTTTTCGACGTAATGATGTGCCGCCATTTTTTTGCAGCTCGTCATTGAGCCTTCCTCAATTTTGGCATGTCTTCATTCCTCCAAGTCGCCATTTTGCAGTTGCAGTTCGCCATTTTCTCGAAGTTAAGGTACGTCGATATGTCACATATTCCTAATTTGGAGGTCGCTATAGGGCAGTCAAAAAAGGCATTCGGCAAACTGCGGGTCGACTTTTTGTGCGGACGCCCTTAACACCACGTCGCCCTCAAACAGCCCACCGCGCATTGAAGTTCTAGCACCAGTGACGTCACGCTAAGTCAAGGAAGATGAGGTGAGAATCACCGGTTAGTTTTGCCTCTCGTTTGCGGCCTTGGTTCAGAGTGGTTCAGTAATCAGATCTCTTTTAGGACGGTGGCGCGCTGCCTTGGGCGGGTTGATGTTAGACTGTTTTCAGTTGTTCAGGTGAACTGAGGATTCGGATTAGTCTTAAAGAACACGTATTTTTAAATCTCTCGAGCGATGCCTCACGTTTTTAGCCCTCAAAGCCTAGAAGACTTGTGCTTCAAAAACATTGGACACAACATGGACGATTTGTGGTGCAAAGACTACAATGAGAATTTCCATGGCAAGGGGGAATACTTATATCTACTTGGCCCATTTTCTAACCTCCGTGAGTATATACAAATATATTTCAATTGATGGCAGTGTTTTGATGTGTTGGCTCATTTGTTGCATTGTCATGGTGGATATGCTCGCAAATGTCATGTGCTTACAATATCCTATATACTTGAAATAAAAATCTCCAAAAGTGCATTTGATCTCAAAGAAGCACATTGCTCATTTTATGATATTGCCGAACCCTGTTGCCAAGCGCTGTGGGTTGCACAAGCAAAGTTACAAAGAGCAGAAAAAATGCTCCCAAAGCATGGGACAGATTTCAAACATCTCAAAGGCACTATTTTAGGGAGAGAAGAAATATGTGAGAGTCAGGTAATGCAGGACATATTGTTTTGGATCTGTCATGGTAAGGAAATGCCTTTGAGCAAGGTCTGGAAAGGCCCAGGCCAGAGTGTTATCTTGTAAAATTGAAGTCAAAATATCTCATAGTTAAGTGCCATGCTATTTTTCAATTGCTTGGGCCTATCACCCTTGGGCCAAGCAACAGCTCTTATGGATTGTACATGGTAGTTGAGCCCTGATCAATTCACATGGTGACAATTTTCCATCACCATGGGAACCCATGCATATCAGAAGATAGACTGGACCTCCATGGCCCTCTTGAGTGAAGTGGGAATTTAAAGTATAACATCCAAGTGAGTATGCATCAGATGTGTTCCTTTGTTGATGCAAATCCATTTTTTATTTTACCCTATTCATAGCAAAATGCTGATGAGGCTCATAATATATGGCAGTGAACTATACCAAGGTAACTCTGACATGCCTCACAGTTTCAAAGTGTCTCAATGACATTTTCAGGCAGAAATCTGTAGTTCCATTGGATTGTACAGTCTGCTACACTTGCATTTGAGGAAAATGAAGAGTTTTGGTACTTACTGTGCATGGTAATGCTGATGCTTACCCACATATAACTTGAGCCAGGAATAGGTTTTGGGTGCCATTTTATCTTAAGGGATATGTTGACTTATGGAACATGCTCTTATTGGGTTTTGTCAGAAATAGTAGAATAGTGGTGAAAGCAGCATAGCTACCCAATGTTCATAGATAATCCGCTACCCTGTCACTAAAAACTATACTTCACAGGCTTCAAGAAATAATATCTTGTTTCATGGTCGTGCCAGCTGGATAGGTTTACCTCAGGCAGTAAAATATATATGTGGCTCAGAATATACAAGGCCCATTATTTGTAGACAGATGTGATCAGTGACATGTGCATAGTTGTGTGTTGCCAAATCAGGTTTTGTGTGCGTCAGTGTCCAGCCTTTTTGTTTTTAGAACATGATCTTTACTGAGTTTGCAAGTGTGTGGCATGAATTGCAGATCTGTAGCAGAAAGTGTTTTGGTATGCTTTAGCTTACACCTGCACATAATCACTGTTCCATACAGTGTTTTTGGTTTGATTTGCTTCACACCGGAACAGAATCACTCCGTTACATACATGATGATCCCAGAAATGTAAGTTACTGTACACAGCAAGACTCAAGAAACAGGTGCTCTTGGCTTTTACTGAGCAAGCCTTTGCTTTTTGCTTTTTACTCTGCAGCAGCTTACACTATCACACCAACAAATTTATGGCATTGTCAAATTTGTGGTAGTCTGTAGTTGATAGTTGAAGTTGAAGTAGTTGGTAGTTGTACCAACTTGAACCAAGTTGTACCAAGTTGTTGTGAAGTTGTGCCTGTAGTTGATAGTTGAAGTCTGTACTCTGGTCTTCATCTACATGTCAACCTTCATCACTGTACTGCATGGCAGTTGCTCAGGAGCATGAAGCCTGGCCTGACATGTGAAGCTGCTGTCTCACAGCCGGCCTCCTCCTGAGCAAGCTGATCCTGGTACCTGAAGATGCATGGCCTGCTGAAGATTGGGCATCTTCAGCTGCTGCTAGACTTCAGCCTGGTGGACCTGGACCTGTCCCATGTGAGCAAGAACATGGGCACCGTCATGAACACAATCGTCAATAGGTGTGTGGTGAGTTGATGCTTATGTGTGCCTGATCAGGCCATACAGGTCCATATTGGGGTGTTCCAGGATGGATGGGCAGGTGCCTCACACCCTTATGTCTCAGGTTTGGCCAAAGCTTTGTTATTGGGGTAATCAGCAGCACTGAACATGCCATGCCATTATTATGATGTCACTCATTTCAGCCTTTTTGGATTTATACTTGCCAGGAGTTTTGTGATGCATTGTTGGAAGGGTGTATGTTGGTAGTTGTGATTTGAGATTGAGCCACAGATCCACAATTGAAATTGATCATGATACCAATACATGATAATAATCCACTCATGGACAGAAACTAGGCAAATTTGGGTACCAATGGGTGCAGAGAAAGTAAAATGAGTGTGTATGGGGCACCTGCTAGCTCACAATGCTGAATAAGATATAATGAAATCAAGCCAGACATTTTTAAAAAGTTCATGCTGATATTTTGCCTGTCATGTTTGATGTATTTCTCTATTACATATGACAGATGGTCTCTTGAATATATATGCACAACATAAAGGGGCAGCATCTGTCACATCAAGCTGCCACACAAGCACTTCCACATGGCACCAAGATCAAAGTCAATCCTTCGCGACATCACCTGGCCCTCATCCGCGGCGTGGTGCCGCGCGGCTCCAGGTGCCCGGCGTTTCACGTCGGGGCGAGGGGTGGGGGAGGGACGGACTACGCAGGGGTGCTGCGAGGCAGAGAGAGGATGGCCTACGTTGTGCGACATTGTCGCCCGTAAGGCTTGGGAGTGCAGCGAGAGCGAGGGCGATGTTGTTTGTTGAAGCCCGCACATCTATGTGAGTGTAGCTGCAAAGCCGAGACCTCTCTCCGTCCACATGTTGGCTCTGGACGCGCTGACCGGGCCTGTGTTGCGGCTGATGTTGTTTGTTGACGCCGATACTGCTTCTGACGTTTGTGGACGCTGCTACCTGCTTCTGGTGTTCGTGGACGTCGATACTGCTTTTGATGTTTGTGGACGCTGATATTGCGTGTGATGTTGGCCCTGGATGCTGATATTGTTTCTGATGTTGCTTGTGGACGCCCTGGCCAGCACCTGCGCCATCTGGACCTGTCCGGCAACGTGAAGCTGCCGCTTCAGGGCCAGATCGCGCTCTTCTCCACGGCCCGCCAGCTGGAGAGCATCAACCTGGCCAGCACCAACACCTCGGACCGCGTCATGTCCGTGATCGGCGCCTACTGCCTCCAGCTCAGGTCCGAACACACGCGCCGGGCGCCGCCGATGCGGTCTGGGCCGCCGGAGGGTGTGCTATGTGTGACATGGCTAGCTAGGTTTGGGTCAGCATCCAGACAAGGGAATGCTGTAGCTACATCCTCCATGTCTTCCCCAACCAAACCACGCAGTTGTACGCACGTGCATGCGCAACTGTCGTGCGACTTTGCCGTGTTTGAAGCTTAGTAGCCTGGTGCACAGGCTCATGAAGCTATCATTTCTCCACTGATATGTTTTAAAACACAGACCAAGCGAGGTAACACTGTATCCTGCTTGCTGTGGTGAACCGATTTCATGGATGGTTCAAATGCTATCAAAACTGTATCCGTTGCGCGGCCGTTGAGCGTTGATCCCCGACCGACCACCACCTGGCGCACGGCTGCCTGTGTCCTGTGTCGGTGGAGTCATCGAGGCCGGTCTGTGTGGCGGACAGGGAGCTGAACGTGGCGCAGTCGGGCGTGACGGACCTGGGCCTCACCTCCCTGAGCACGGCCGCCCTCTCCGAGTCCAGCGGCGCCGGCGCCTCCATCGTCTCCCTCAACGTGGACGGCTGCAGCGTCTCGGCACAGTCGGCCTACGCCGTCCTCAACACCATGCCCAACATCACCAGGTGAGCTGTTCCGCATGTGTGACGTCATTCGTCGATGACGCGAGCAGTGTGGAGCGGTCTCTGTGTAGCGCCATCAGGGGAGATACCCCAACAGCATTCGAACATAACACGCTAAGGGCCCCAACGGAATGCCTGCCTCCGTGTTGCAGCAGGTGTATAGTATACATATGGCGGCGAGATTATAATGTAGCGGGCTGAGACTCGCAGACGTGCGGAGGTCGGCTCCGGCGCTGACCGGGCGACCGTCCCTGCCTTGCAGTCTGCATCACCCGGAGACGGTGGTGGGCGTCGAGCAGCTGCTGCTGCGCCGGCCGGAGCGAGCGCCGCTGGCCCTCACCGAGCTGCACGGCTCGTCGGCCGCCGGCCTGGAGGTGGCGGCGCCCGGCTGCCCGGCCGTCGAGCTGCTACAGCTCGAGCTGGATGGCGACGAGAGCGTGGAGCCAGCCGGCCAAGCTGGCGCGGCTGTCGCGGCTGGCGCTGAGCGTGCCGGCCACGCCCTGCACCGGCCTGGTGGCGCTGCTGGCGGCGCGCGGCGCCGGCCTGACCGAGCTGGCTCTGACGGCCGGTGCAAGGAGCTGTCTGCCGGCCTGCTGCTGCGCTGCTGCCCGGCGCTGCGCCGGCTCGAGCTGCTGTTCTGCACGTTCGTGGAGGAGGGGGAGGAGGAGGCGCCGCCGGCCCGGCTGGGGCCGCCGCTCTCGCATCTGGAGCGGTTCTGGCTGCTGCAGGAGCCGGAGCGGCCGGCGCCGGCGGCGCTGCTGGAGCGCGTGCTGGCCGCGCCGCAGCTGTCGCACGTCTGCCTGCAGCACTGCGCAGCGCTTGACAGACGCTGCTGCTGGAGCGGACGCTGGACGCCGGCGGCCTGAGCCGGCTGCGCAGGCTCAGCCTGGAGAGCTGTGACGAGTTCAGTCTGGACTCGGCGCTCCGGCTGGTGGTGCAGTGCACGCTGCTGGAGGAGCTCGGGGTGCGCCGGTGCCGCGGCGTTTCGCGGCGCGACGCGGCCGAGCTGCGCCGCACCGTGGCGGAAAACGGCTGGCGGCTGACCATCGACTGGCTCTGAGTGGCGGCGGCCCTCTGGCCTGGCCCCCCACCCGCGCGGCGCCGGCGGCGGTGCTCGCTGCGGTACTCGGGAGTCCGCCGGCGTACAGCCGACGGCGGGCGTTCCTCCCGGCGGCTCCGACTGGTGCTGTAGTGTAACGACCGTGTCGACAGGTGTTGGCGGCTGATGGTAGCAATTGTTGACAGCCTACGCCACTCTTGAAGGCATCGGGCCGGTACACCGTGCAGTTAGTAGTGTAGAAAGCCAGTGAAAGCGTTTGTGGGCAAGTGGGCAACAACACATGACTGAGGCTATCGTGCTATTGCTGATGTTTGTTAATAGTTGTTTTGCCCACTCGTGGGTGTCGTGTGATATATTTTTGAAGACAACCCGTGTTTTTACCCCACAAACATGAATGACTAACACGGTGCTACTTACCCCCTCTGTCGACGTTATGATTGCATATTGTTGTGTTGTGCTATGCATAGCGCCTCCATTGTCCGTGTTGCTATCGGCAGCGGTCCTGATAATAATCATCTCATCTCGCATCCTCGGTGTTCGCCTGTTTTTGCGTGTGTCCTCGCCATGTCACGCTCCTGCCGGTGAGCGTCGCAGCAGTGGAGCGCCGCGCGGCCGACGCCGGTGTACGCCGGCGGCGGCGTGCGCGGCTGGCCTCCCACCAACATCGGGACCGACAGGACCCGATGCTGCTCAACTGGCGCACAGGCTCCACTTTCTGGTGGGTAGCTTTTCCAAGCGGTTTTAGGTCGGCAAATAGGAAGCTCGCACAAATGGCTATAGCCATTACGAGAGTGAGTGCTTGGCTGTGGAGTTTCAGTTTGGCGCTGTGCGACATACTCGTTCGCTGCCCTCCAGCTGATATTATCGTGTTTGGTCTTCTACTGTAAAAATGACAGAAGCAATACATATCACAACCGGAACGCCCTGTGTCCTCGTTGAGGGGTCCCAATAACGTTTGAAGTGGCCTTAAACATGCACCTTACCTTCCGTGGTGCCAGTCCGTAACCGTATCTGGCGATGATATGGGACTGACAGACTCGCTCAGGTATCGCTGGGTGGTGGAGTTGGCTAACCTGTCAAGTTTGGAGCTGTCCAGCTTGTTATTTCGCTCCCCTCCCCAGAGCATACCGGTGCCTTCTATTCAGTGGTGGTTTGGAGTCCGCGATCAGTTTACCGGCCGATGCCAAGGTTCTGTCCCAGCCAGTAGAGGTTGGCCTCCGAACAACTCCCAAAAATGGAGATCGCATGAGTTGGAAGAGTAGGACTGAACCCATCAGGGGCATCACTAATGGATAGAGGGGTGAAGCCGTGCTCCAGGGTGCCGCGGTTGGAAAGTCATTTTCTTCACCTTCCCTCCTGGAGCCTTGTTGTGGGTTTCCAGTTCCAACGACAGCCTTTTTGTTCTTGTGTTGGCCCAAACAAATCGCCTCGTCTCACTCCCAGCACAAGTTTCTCTTCTCCCCATGAGCTTGGCCTGCCCTCCCGGGCATCAGATCCTAGCGACGCCCCTGCGACCCCCCCGCCCGCCCCACCCACCGTCATACCACTGCCAGTGGCCTTCACCTTCAAACTACCGACTTTCGTTTCAAGGCCTCTACTCTGGATCCCTAGCAAAGTTGTGCATGACTCTCGCTAGAGTATGAATCGGTCTGGGGGCCAACCAGTTGAGCTGGGGGAAATCCCCACCCTTTAATACGCGCGCGGGATTCGACGTCGACGTTGAGTCAACGTAGTTACGAGGAAGTGTACCCAAACACAAATGTAGGGATGAATTGCCCAAATCTTTGCATGCATCATATATATATATATGACTATCCATGTCACTAAGCTGAAGACGTGGAAGTCATTTTACGTCCGTTGAAAGTCCGGTCAAATCCTGTTGCCTGCGCGGGTAACGGGTACACCCTAGCGGGGATTAATCCAGCCGCGTCAGGTCTGGCTTCATAAGTTATGTTAGGTCAGATGCTGATGGATGCATCCGTCTTTACCGGAACGAATATATTTTATTATATCGAGACCCTTCCGAGCGCGCTCCTAGCAGCAGCGCATATAATTGTAACTGCATAATAGGTTAATCTGTATAGTGGGGTCCTCGGTTGTGTTTCACGTGCGCGGCTCTGAAGCTCGTCATGATTGGGGTGACGAGGTTGCCGGCGAACATTCATCAGTGCGATGAGTAATAACCTAACGGCGATGCTTTCGGCGTCCTCCATACCCATAGGTACTGTATCATAGTTACTGTCGCGTGTGCTGTGGGCAGTTCTATGATGATGAAAACATCTCCGACTCAATAAGTCAACCAAAATGTGCAGTCCCCGGCGCCACACCACACTCACTATTGCCATCGTTCCCTCCTCGCCTCACATCCCAGGGCCTTACTACGCCCGCTCGAAGATCTCTCATTCCAAACGGGCAATAGCATTTATTAGCGAGCTTCACGGAATGTATACAATGACAGCGGTGTGACGTGCTAACGTTCGAAATCCCTCACGAAAAACACAGCGGCGACGTGACCCGCGCGGTGGTGGCACGGGTGCCTCCGCCCGTAACACACGCAGACCGGCAACACGAGATCAGCGAGAGCCGACGCGAGAGAACGCGTCTCATGAGACCACCGGTCAGGTCGGGCCTGCCGGCGGCCGGGGGACGGCTGACGGGCACTACTTGAAGGCGTAGCCCTGCTGCCCCGTGCCGGCCCACGTGCCGACGAAGCGGAGCACATCCGTCAGCTCCACACTGTTGGTCATCTTGGCCGTCATCACCAGCGAGTTCCAGTCGTCCTTGTTGGCCACCTGGCGGCGGGCGGGCGAACGACGCGTCAGGGGCGCCCGCCAGCAGCGTGACGTCACGGGGTCTGGTCGGTAGCCAATGCTGCAGCGTCAGCTGGGCTGAGATCAGCTCTTGCCCGCACGGAAACCAGCACATTTGTACAATGAAAACCGCGGACTGCCACAAGTCGCATGCTCGTGGACAGTGCACACTGCAGGCACAATGAATCACCAGCACCGGACATTGCGTACAATTCTGTTCAATTTTTTAGAAAAAACCTGGCCGAATATCTACCACCCCAGCTATCCCCTTGAGGTGGTTTTCGGTTCAGAACCCACAATAGCCATGGCGTGGCGCGGACCCCCCTCGAATTGTTTTATCAATAAATCACCGCACGTGTCACAAAACGGTGCGAGTGTGACTCGACTTCCCCCGCCTCAGCTTGTCCGTCAGGATCAGTTACCGACTGACCGCCAAAGACGAGTAACACATGCGCCACATGCGAGTCATACACGGTCCCGCTGACCTACCGCCATGGGTCAGCGCCAGGTCAGAGTGCCCCTACGCTCCAGTAACTACGCTACACGAGCGGCTGGCTAGTGAGGACCCGGCCGACCGTGCTCCACGGCGCCCGTTGCACAATCCGAACTGGCGTGGACGGCGGCTTCGTACGCCAGAGCCAGCCGGTGGACACGGCGGCACGCTGACGACAGGAGGCGTGAGCGCCCGCTGTCACCCGCCATCGTTAGCGAGAGCTCGAGCGAGGCCGGAGCGGCGGCCGAGCGGTCCCCGACTCGACGACTGGCACCCCTTACCTTGCCGTACTGGAACTCCATCTTGTTCTTGAGTACCGGGTAGCCGGTGACGACGCACGGCGGCGACTTGCTGCCGTCCGGGTTGAGGAGGCTGGCGGCGTAGCAGCCGCGCTCGTCCTGCGGCAGCTCCTGCCGGCCACAGGGGCGCCGGCCCGGCAAGTCAGTACAGCCCGGCCGACGCAGTGACACGCGCGGGACACCACACAGCGGCTTCAGGTTCGCAAGGCGAGAGCGGGCTTACGGCCCGGTGCGACCGCTAGACCGCGAAGCTGGGTCACACAGTCGGCGCTGCCCAACCGCCCACCCCAGCTCAGACTCACGGCGCGCTGCAGTCAGCTTTGCCAACGGCGGCGTCATGGACGAGACGGCCCGCGCTCGCCGGTGGTGGACCCGGCCGGGCACCGGGCGCCGCAGCGGAGGTGGCGCCCGCCGCCGGCCGCCGGCCGGGCCGCTCCTCACCTGCTCCACCGACTGGTCCATGCTGACGGCCAGCACCCACTCCTTGGCGCTCTCGGTGTCGCCCTGCTCGACGTTGGCCTTGGGCGGCAGCGGGATCTCGAACGGCACGTCCGTGTTGGCGAAGTCGCTGTGGTCGATGGTGTCGAGCGAGCCCTCCTCGATGGCCTCGCACAGGTCCAGGAAGTGGTTCCAGCAGACGAACGCCATAGTTCTCCCAGCCCACCTTCTGCGCACCACCGGACAACACACGTGGGCTCAGATTGGCCGGACTCAGACGGACTTGGCGCAGCACAGACGGGTCTGGCGCAGTGACGGCGACTGACGACACTTTATAATCGAAAGGCTTTTGCTCAGTTACGGCAAGACGCAGTGCAGCAGCCATTTGATCAGTGCAGCGAACATTACATCGCAGACGGGTTAGATTTCAACCTGGCGGGCCACAGCAGAACAGACCTGCAGGCGAGGTCCTCATCAGTGATCAGGCCAACGGATATTGGAATATGAGTGGCATCATGACATCTGCCCACACATAGGTACCGTAGCACGCTGCCCACTAGTACCATCACCAACATAATTTGGGAGTCACTCGCAAGTTTCACATGGTTAACAATATACACACAGAAGGGAACCACGGACCACAACATGACCATCAGCGAATTCGCTGCACCTCCACATTCGCCAGGCATGTGCGACCCACGAGAAGATGCACCTCTGAGCGTACCACGCCACACGAGGCCCTGAGTGCGAGCCACTACCCCGGTCCGGCACCGGACTATGGCGGCCACCGCTGCCGGCCCGGCCGCCGCGGTACCGACACCGCCGGCACAGGCGCCGGTGCGGGCCGCCGCCGCCGCCGGTCCGGCCGCGCGGTACCGACACCGCCGGTCAGGACCACGGTCGAACCGCTGCCGCCGCCGCCGCCGCTCCCACCTTAGGCGTCGACGCCGGCCTCGAAGAAGGCCTTGTCGGCGGGCACTAGCTCGGTGTAGCGCAGCAGCGCCACCGAGATCTTGCTGGCGATCATGGTCAGCTGGTCAGCGCCGTACGCGGCCGACCGGGTGGCCAGCAGGTGGGCCACGAACAGCATGGTCTGGAACGCCTCGTGTCACCGCTGAGCCGGCCTCGGCCGAGTGGTTCATGTTGCCCACCTGCGGCGCAGGCGGCGCCGGCGTCAGCGTCACCTGTCTCGCTCAGCACGACCGCTGCACACTGGGCGCACGGGCCGCGGGGGAGTCACTGCAGCACGTGGACCGCAGGCGGCCATAGTGAGTCCAGGAACGGCACAGCACCTCCCTGACCTGTTCACCGTGACACGGCTGTGGCACCCGACGCGGCCTTCGACGAGAGAGGTTCGCGTGCCACCGAGACACATCATGTATACGTGTGTCAGCTCAGATGCGCGCTGCCTTACTAGCTGCCCATAATTGCCCGGGCAGAAGCAGCCGAGTTCTAACGTGACAGCGCACGAGCCCAGAGCCCAGACCAATCCGCGGCAGCCTCCGCTGAAAGCTGGCTCCACCAGCGCCACGCGGCCACACATATTATCCAAGATTCACGAACCGCGGGGGGGGGGGGTCATCCACAATCCAACGGTGTTCACTGGGCCTTCAGCCGCTGCTGATCGGCGTTCGCAATCACGCGAAGGCACACGACAAACTGAGCCGCGAGTGGGCCGTCCAAACCCATCGCTCGCCGAGCCGCGGACGACCGAGCACTAACGCCGGCGCCCACTGCGGCCGCGGCGCGGCGCCACTCACCAGGTCAAACAGAAACTCGCGGAGCTCCGACCACACCTTGTAGCTCTCGGCCGTGGCCAGCGCGTGCTGGCCGAACATGCTGACCGTGATGTACTTGTAGATGTTGTAGTTCTGCGGCTGGGCCGGCGCGCCGTTCTTGACGTACAGCTTGAGAGCCTCGACCGGCGAATTCTCCTGCGGTCACGCGTCGAGCGCAGGTGAAGACGACGAGCGGCCTCACGCGCTCCGAAGACCCCGGCACCCCTGACTCCCCGGCCACGCACGGCCACACCCTGCACCACTGATAGGGTGTGGGCAGCGATGGGCGGAACGTTCGGAACCTACCCTGATATTTCGGTACTCGCTCGGCGTGGAGGACAGACCATGCGACCGTGGCCCAGTGCCGCTGAGCACGAGTCCCACAGCGTGCAGTCAGGCCCTGCTGGCTGTAAGTCAGCTGACAACTGAGCAAAACAGGGCGACCTGGCAAAGGCCCGTCATGCTGTGGTATTGTGTAGCACAAACGGGATCCATCCGCAGGCCTGTTTGATAAAGCCGGAGAGAACATCTTGTTGATCGGCTGAAACGGCACCGCTCGGAAGGTGAATTCAGGGCATACGCCTCAAACGCACAACGTATACACCCAGCCGCGTTAGAACATAGGCAGCTCTGAGTCCAGCCACTTAACGAACCGTTGGGGGTGGTATTCTAAGTAGAGCAGTTATCTTTATGTCGTTATGCCGCCCGAGCCTGATTTTAAAATCATGCCGCAAGCCAACACGCACATGACGTCGGTCTGCAGCAGCCAAGAGAGAGGCGAGAGAATGAGCCAAGAACCCAATGATACCAGCGGATGAGACCCTGACAGCAACAGCAGCAGCAACAGCTGCCACGGGGTTGTCGTTGGCCCAGCGGTCGCAGCGTAGGGCGGCAGCACCAGGGGGGGGGGGGGGGGGGGCAAGTCGTTGGGGAGCCGCCGCACCTCTCGGCCGGCTCCTCACCTTGATCAGGTGCGCGGCGTATAGGGCCAGGTACTTGTGCAGCACCTGCGATCCGTGCTCCTTGGCCATCTCAATACACTTCTGCCACTGACCTGGCCGCAGCAGGGGAGGCTGGCGTCAGCGCGCCGCCCGCGCCGCCGCCACCCGACCGACGACAATAGGGCCCCCGCGACCACACTCACGCAGAAAGTCCGCAGCAAAGCGGCGATGCGAACAACGCCACAGTGCAGCCGACGCGTGGTCGTTTTCCAGACACTGTTAACAGTGATGAAAAAAACTACAGGTGCGGGGACGACCTGACAGAGGCATCACGACACGGACGATTCCCGCAACGGCACTGCAACCCGTGCGCCCGTGAGGTCACGTCGATGAGAGAGCATCCCCGCATCTGGTAACTGTTACGCACGTTAAAGAATGCTCATTTCACTTGTTTGAAGCCATCACTTCATGGATAACGCCATGACACCGGGCACGCTGATTTTCGTACTAACGCTAACACGTGAAACCTCCAGTGCATGAGCTCCAGCTGAGCCAGCGATGGTGTCCCTGCTTTGGACCAGCACCCACTGCTGTCCACCCGCTGTCACCTATCGAGCAGCCACCAACGGCGCCGATCATCGACACCACGTCACATAGGTTTGGGCGTGACTTTGAAAGCATCCTCCCGGACAAACGTATCCGGACCACGGGCGACATCGGCGACAGCAGCCGCCGGACGTACGCACCCTTCTGGACGAACATGTCCAGACCCTGGATGACGTCCACGCTAGCCAGGGCGTCCGCCTGGCCCTCGTTCTTGAGGAACTCCTTGTACTTCTCCTCCACGGCCTTCAGGAGGCTGTCGGCGGGGACGGGACGCCGTGAGACGAGCGTGCAGACGCCGCCGCGTCGCGGGTGTCGCCACGGGGGGAGGGGGCCAGCCGGGAATCTAACCTGTCCTCCACCCAGCCTTCAGAGTGGTGACCCCTAACGCCGATGCAGAATCGGAGGTTTTGGGGGGGGGGGTAGGAGGACGATGCCTCGAGCGTAGAAGGAGCGAACAATGGTTCCTTTAAGCAGCATGGTGTGCCTGTTCTAGAAAAGTAACAGTGAACAACTTTTAGCAATGCAACTCCCTTAAACTGGCGCGTACAGAAGGAAGGACAAAATGTGATAAAAGCGTACGCAGGAAATAGTTGCCCAGTTTGTGTTCCATTTGTTTCCAAGTTAGTCGCACTCCGTCCTTTTTGCCCCAAATGCCACTCGCTCAATCAATGGCGTCACGCATAACATGCTTATCCATGGCGCAGACAGCTCAAGATGCGAAGCGTATGCCGTTACTAAACTAGTCAGGCATTAGCACGTTCCTGATTCTAAAAAAGGAATGCTGCCTAGCGACATACACATCATCACTTTTGTGTTATCATCGCTCATGACGCCACGCTCAAAGACTGCGTTTTGTAGGCGGGCGGCGGTCTCTAAGCAGCTGGCCAGCACGCAGCCTCGACACACACAGGCTGGCGGATACCCCCTCCCCTCCTCGGGGGTCGCATTGGGGACGGCTGGTCGCTGCGTGACCCCCAGACGGCTGACCTGGGGTCCATCTCCTGCGCGATCTTCTTGGCCTTGTCCCACTCGGAGGCCAGCACCAGGGCCTTGATCGCCTCCTTGATGTTGTCCGAGCCGAGGAACACCTGGGCGGCCGCGTTGTTAGCGCCGATCTCCAGCAGACGTTTGCCTGCGGCGGCCGGCAGAGCCGCGTCAGGACCGGGCCGGCGCCACGGCTGCCAACACCGGACAGCGCTCCGGCAGGGCCGCGCTGCCTGGCTGCGCTGCCCGCCGCGCTGCCTGGCCGCGCTGCCCGGCCGCGCTGCCTGGCCGCGCCGCCCACTCCTGTGACGGCTCCGGGGCACAGCTCATGCCATTTGGCTTATAACCGATTACTTACTATTAGTTCTGCCAGACACAGGGCATGGATTCTAGCAGGGCTTACGGTTGTTACGAGTATGATGTACATTTACTGCAAGTGCTTTCATTAACTGCGTTTCACTGGTCTACTCTTCCCATTATGACTTACAACTAGGATTTTTAAGAAACTGATCAAGAAAATCAGCGATGGAAGGAAACCTCAATGCTCATATCATCTCTCAAAAGGCTATATGAAGCACATAGTCCCTACAATCTTCGCCACTGTCTTCTATCTTCGCGTCCATCTCGTATCTATCCTCCGTCTACGGTTGGCAGCAAGAAACCAAGCATGCGTCAGACATAAGTCGCCTGATGTGGCGGCGGCAGCGGCGGCGCGGCGGCGGCGGCGGCGCGCCTACCAAGCTCGGCGGCCAGCTTCGGCCCCTTGACGGCGCCGAGAAACTTGATGGCCAGCTCGGCGGCGCTGGTCCAGGCCCTCTCCACGATGGCGCGGTCCTGCGTCATGGACGGGTTGATCTGCCGGCCCGGAGGAGTGACGTTAGCCCTGGGGGCGCCAGACGGCGCTGGCCGGACCAGCTGCCCCGGGCGGAGGGCGGGCCGCACCGCCGACCGAGGCCGGCACACGCGCGGCCGCGTCCGCAGGGTCGGGCGGCGCCCTCTCCAGCCGTCCGCCGCCAGCTCACACAGCCATCACTGACTGGAGGTCAGCGCCCCCCCCCCCCCCGACCTGCGGCGACGACGAGGGCGTTCGAGCATCCCCATGATGCAGGCGGCCGCGAGCTAGCACCGAGCTGCGGGCACGCTACAGCACGCTGCTTAAGAGGCAATGCGAGATGAGGTCGGCGCGGACTGTTATGCAATCAGCATTTGCCGTGCGCGTGTGCTGCTGATGCAGGCCATGGCCGGGTTTTGAGAGGGAGAGGAACGTCATCTGCTAACGCGTCATCCCGGTGGTGTGGTGGTTAGAGCGCAGCTGAGTCCCGCAGCGAGCAGCCGCCGCAGTTGGTTCGGGACCCGGGTCCTGACTCAGCCGCCCGGTTAGCTCTTCAGGCGTCCAGCTTCCTCAGCAAGAGGAGAGAAAACCATCTAACGCGGCCGGCTGCGTCAGGACGCCGCTGGCGCCTGCGACATAAGCAGCACTATTCGGTTAACAGGCTGGAACAATATGATACTAAGATTGCGGCACCTCCCGTGGCGGAGGTGTCCCTGTAACACACCGTGCTGACAGGGACTCCGACCTTAGCGTCAACAGATCTCGCGATGAAACCAATTTTCAGAAGCCGTGTCCGGCACGCCCCTGGTGCGGAGCACTGGAGCAGCCAGGTGGACACCGTCTGGCAGTGAGGGAGACCGCTGACGCCGAAGTCAGTGCCGAGCCTGCCGCGGCGGCATGGCCCGTGTAACGCCGGAGCGTCGCACCTGGGCCCAGCTATCCGTGGGTTTAACCAATGGACCATCCTGCCAAAAGCCTGCTCGGACGGTGGACCCCGCGGCAGGACGCACCGCGGGCTCCGCTCTCCGGCTCATCCCTGGTCAGAGTACCGGAGGATCGTGTTGGCGTGCGCGCGCAAACAGGCCCATTTTGCTCGTTTTTCGTGGGCGCCGGAGGCAAGGACAGGGGCAAGCCCCCCCCCCCCCCCCCACCAACGTCAACAAAGCCCAGCATTTCCCCCTCTATGGCAACAACTTTGCGTTATCCCTATGGCGTTACACACTACAAATCGATTGGTAATACGTTTTACTCTCTTCCTCGCACACCTACCGCGTTTCCCCACCCTGGCCCCATCCCCATGGCTGTTCATGGCACGGGACGCCGGACAGAATTAATGACTCGTTGTCGGCTATCCGCGGCATATTTCGTGTTCCAGGAGGAAGTGCTGTGTCGAGGGTGTGTGCACGTGAGTGTCATCACACGGCCAGGCGCCCACCTTCATGTAGCAGTCGATAGCCTTGGCGACATCGTCCGTCTGCTCCCACTTGGCGGCCTGCTCCAGCAGCAGCTTGACGTCGCCGCTGGCCGTGCTGGTGCCGGTCTGCTTCATCACGTTCTTGTCGTACTCCTCCTGCAGCTCGTCCAGCTTGTGCGGCGCGTACTCGCGGCACACCCGCAGCGCCTCCTGCCACATGTTGGCCTCCTGGCGGCGGCCGGCGGCGGCGCGTCAATGGGCTGGTGCCGGCCCTCGGACCTCTCCCTCCGCCCCGACACCGGACGGGAGTCGAAGGCCGTCACATCGCCGACCACGCACGACACGGGCGTCCGACAGGACTACGCGTGCTTTTATCGAGAGCGACGCACGACGTGTGCAGAGCTCATCAGCGGACAGGACATCCGACAGGCGCTGACATCACAGTCGACTGCACCCGCCCAGCGCCAGCACCGTCGCCGCGCGGCGCTCACAGCGGACATCACCCACAGACCGCAGCGGCAATCCCACCGCCGCCGGGCAGCCGGGCAGCGGAGGCGCTGCGAGACTCCACTCACCAGGGGCCGGCACCGGCGGCCGGCGGCTCGTGCGGCGCGCGGTCCCGCCAGACGGCGCTCACCTTGTAAAGGCCGATGGCCATCTCCGAGCGGCCGGCGCGCAGCAGCAGCGACTCGAACTTGCTGTAGTTCTGCTCCTGGAACGCCTGGCGCGCCTGGCCCACCAGGATGTCGGGCACCGAGTCCGGGTCGTAGTTCTCCGCCACGCGCTGCGCCGCCGGCCACTGCTGGTTGTGCACGTACCTGGCGGCCGGCGGAGGGCGGTCAGCGGACGCCGGACTCAGCTGGCGCCGTCCCCCCCCCCCCGGGCAGCGGCAGCAGAAGCCCCTCAGCGCCCGAAGCGGCTCGCTGCCACACGCCCAGCAGCCCCGGCCGAGCGCATCGTGTCTGCGCGGTGCGTGATCCGCCCCCACTGCGACGCTCCGGTTCCGTCCGCGGCCCGTCGAAGGTGCACACCTCGCGTCCACGGAAACGCTCGCGGAATGTTAAGCTCACTGGCATTCACAGGGCTGGTGCGAACACACTTGAGGAATGATATTATCTACTGTTTGTCATAGAGTCGCGTGTGAGTTGGCAAAAACCTTCCAGCGCGCTTTAGAACATGTACTAACGAATGTCATGAGCGGAACAAAGGGGTAGGAGCACAGAGAACATCCTCCCATCTCCATACATTTGCCCATTGGGCCCTAAGTGTCCAAGTCCAACGGCCAAGCAATTTACGATCACCTCTCTGTCCAACCTCTCACACAGAGCATTCTCGGGCCACCGACCGGTCCGCCAGACCCAGCTGATCTACACTCGAGAGGCCGCAACACGGCAGTGACCCACGGCCGGCCGGGTCCGGTGTTCACAACAGGGGTGAGCTGGAATTGAAGGCTGGGACTCACATGAGCACAGCCTCACGCGGCTTGCCGGCCCGGATGAAGGCCTCCTCGGCGTCGGGGAACTTGCCGTCGTCCTCCAGCGCCATGGCTTGCTTGTAGTGGATCTCCTGGGTCTTACTCGCCTGGCTCCCCTTAGCCAGCTCGAACGCGAAGTCGAACTGAAGCCGATCGGTCAGCGTCAGGGGCGGCCGTAGGGGCGGCGGGAGGAGGACGGGCCGAAGCCAGCCACGCCCGACCGGCGTCACTCATGTCCGGCCGGCGCCACCCACGTCCGGCCGGCGCCAGCCACGTCCGGCCGACGTCACTCGAGTCTGCCCGGCACCACCCCAAGTCCGGCCGGCACCACCCACGTCCGGCCGGCGCCACCCACGTCCGGCCGGCACCACCCACGTCCGGCCGGCGCCAGCCACGTCCGGCCGGCACCACCCACGTCCGGCCGGCGCCACCCACGTCCGGCCGGCACCACCCACGTCCGGCCGGCACCACCCACGCCCCGGCCGGCACCACCCACGTCCGGCCGGCACCACCCACGTCCGCCCGGCACCACCCATGTCCGCCCGGCACCTCCCAAGTCCGGCCGGCGCCACCCCACGTCCGGCCGGCGCCAGCCACGCCCGGCCGGCACCACCCACGTTCGCCCGGCACCACCCAAGTCCGGCCGGCGCCACCCACGTCCGGCCGGCGCCAGCCCGTGCTCTGGCTAGCAGGACAGCTGTCCCCGACGCGGCCCCGCTTGGACGTCTGCCCCACAGCAGCACTGTGCATCAGCTCCTCCCATGACACGCACATCCCAGTCCAGCTAGGCGGCTGCGGCGCGGGCCCGTCCCCGGCCGCCGCGACGGAGGCGCCGCCCCTCACCTGGAGGCTCTCGCAGGCGTACTCGATGCACTGGTCCAGGTAGCCGAGCTTGCGCAGCAGCTTGACGGCCGACTCGCCGCCCATGGTGCGCGCCCACAGGTACGACACCTGCTTGGCCGCGTTGTTGCCGCCCGAGTTTTTGGCCACCTGGCGGCGCGGCGGCGGCCGGTCAGGGCGGCCGACGGGCGGCAGGCCGCACGCCGCGGACTCCGGCGGCCGCTAACGGACACGGGCCGACTGTGGGAGGCTCGCCTGGGTTCCGAGTCTGGAGAGGGCACACCGCTGGCCGGGGAAGGGGGGGGGGGGGGTCTCAGAAGACGCACACGAATGTAGCCTGAGAGTCGCCGACACAGCATAACCACCACCGTCGACGGCCGGCAACGGCACGCAGAAGCCGAGAAGTCGCTGCGAGACGATAGTGGTGCCACAGAGCGCGACCGAGCACCCTCCGCGGCCGGCTCCCACCGGCTGGCCGCGCCCCACTCACCCTGAAGGCATCCTCCCAGCTCTCCAGACCCCGCCACATGTTGACCGCCGCCTTCCAGTCGCCGCCGGCCACGTAGTGCTTCTCGGCCTCCTTGTAGTTGTTCTCGTTCTCCAGCTCGCCGCCCAGGTGCACGTGCGTCTGGTTGACCAGCTCCGGATGGTGCTCCGTCACCAGCCGCATCATCTGCGGGCACGACCGCCGTCCGACACGCAGCCTGTCCCGGCCGCCGCCGGTGCTCGGCCACGGCAGCGACGTGGCCGTGGCGGCGACGTCGGCGAACGCAGCGGCGCGAAACACGGTGAGGAGAGTGGGCGAGGCGTCATGAAGAACTCGCGCGTGGCGTAAAGTAACACTACACATCGACAACGCACGCGTCACAGCACTGGTCACAAGCTATGACTGTAAATGTGTCGTGGCTCACAAGATACTGTAGATATGGCTGTAGATGTGTAGATGAGTTGTGACCCGCAGCACCTCTCCCGCGGCGCACCAACGACACGATCTGGCGGGACGTCCCCGCGCCGACGGAACCGGCGCTGCCCTGCGCGGCGCCGCACTCACGTGATCGTACTGCCGCTGCTTCTTGTACATGGTGATGGCCAAGTCGGGCTCCTGCACGGTGATGTAGAGCTTCTCGGCGTCGCGGAACTTGCCCTGCTCCTCCAGCTGGGCCGCCTGCTGGATGTACATGTGGCTCACCTCCTCCGGCTGCATGTACTGGCGCGCGATCGAGTACGCCTTGTCCCACTTGCCTGCCGGGATAAGGCGCACAGGGGCCGCGGCCGTCAGGCGCTGCTGGGGCGCGCAGCGGGCCGGCTCAACGGTCGGTGACGCCTGCTGCGGACGGCGGCGGCAGCGGCGGCATCGTACCGCGCGCGCACCCTTCGCGGTCTACGCAGCCATGGTTCAAGCCGTTTGCTCGCGGGGCGCGCAAACCCGGTCACTGCAGCGTGGACCGTGGACATCACCCGCTGTCCACACTGTCCAATGGACAGGCCCGCTGATGCGTGCTTCCCACGGGCTGTATTGTTTTGCATTGATTAGCATTTCTGCGACTCAGCACTTCTGGCACTGCGTCCACGCACTTCTGCGACTAGAAATACACCCATCGCGATGATTTGGAGAGGTATGGCCAAGGATGGTCGACGGGGCTTCCGTCACCCACGGGCGCCACGCTCAGCTGGTTGTTGGGAGCAGACAAAGTTGCTGGGACCGATGCGCTGATGACTATGCATCCGCCGTCAGAGCGGCGGTCCGGCCGGCCGGCGCCGTCAGGCCGGCCGGCAGCGCCGCCGCCGGCTCGCCCACCTGCGTTGTTGTACATCTCGATGGCCTCCTTGAACATGCCGCCGTCCATGAAGAGCTTCTCGGCGGTGGCGTGGTCGCCGATCTGGGCGAAGTGGCCGCCCAGCTTGAGCAGGTAGGGCGAGATGTCCTGGTCGCCGCCGGCCGCCTGCGACCGAGGCCGCGTGCGGTCAGTGCTCAGTCGGCCCGGCTGTCGGGGGCCGCCGAGGGAGCGGAGCACCAAACGCTGGTGCGCAGGCCGGCAGCAAACTGCACGGGGGCAGGACGTGAAGGGCCGGCTGGCAGGCGGCGGGACGTGTCGTGTGGTTGCTCAATCAGAAACAACGAGATGACGTCTCGCCCTGACCCTGGCTCAAAACTCGCTGAGGATGGGACGTATGCAACGGATCCGCCGCCTACGTTTCAGGACGTTCGTGCGAGGATGACGTCACAGTTATCGACTTAAGGTTGTGGTCGTGGAGCGCAGCCGCCCATGAGCAAGCAATATTTACGAGGTGCGGACGATTCGAACCTGTTTCTTCTTCTTCTTCTTCTTTTTCTGCACAGCTCCAGGATTTTCGGACATGTACCCCTTCAGGAGCGCAGGAGAAGGATCGTGGAAAAGGAAAACGAGGTGAACACAAACACAAAAACAAACTTCACCATTATGAACGAGAAAACCCCAACACCAACATAGACTATCAATGTAAAAGCAGTGATACTATCCCCGAAAGCTGCAAAAGACTGAGGCCTGCCTGGCTCGTGTCACCCTCACCCCCCCGCCCACCTGTACTATCTGCATGGCCTTCTTCCACTGGCGCGCGTGCACAGCCGCGTCCAGCGCCTTGATGGTCTTGCCCGCCTCGATGTAGTGGTTGATGGCGGCGTCCAGCTCGCGCTTGGACACCAGGTGGTCGCCCCACTCCTCCTCCAGCTGCACCACCACTGCCGACAGACGTACACCGGCCAGTCCCGGGCGCTGGCACCCGCCCCGCGGCCGCGTCCACCCCAGACGCGCGGACCACCCCGACAACTCACTAGGCCGGGGCCGGCGGCGTGCGGGGCCGGCGGCGACTCGGGCCGCGGCCGGAGACCCACCTGCGGGGAAGTTGGAGCGGGCAAGCGCCACGCAGCGCGAGTAGGCGTTGCCCTTGCGGTAGCAGTCGAGCGCCGGCTCCAGCTCGTTGACGCGCTCGTACATCTCGCCGGCCTTCTCGAACAGCTCGGCTGTGATCAGCGCCTGCGCGATGCCGTTGATGAGGCCCACGTTGTTGGCCAGGTCGGGCGTGTTGAGCGTCACCCTGGGGGCCGGAGCGAGCGCGCTCAGCGGCCGGCGGCAGATGGGGCCGCCGCAGCAGGCGCGGCGGGGGCAGACAGAGCCGAGCGCACCGCCGCAGGCCGGCCCCCTCCGCGTGCCGCCAGCGGGGCGTCCGCGAACAGACCACGCGCTGCTCTCCCGTCGGTGGGAGTGGATGCGCCGGCGGGCGACGGTCGGCGTGCGTCACACCCCACCCGCCCGTCTGACCCGCGCCGACCCCATCCCCTGGCAGATCTGACCTGAGACGCCACTCCGGCGGGCGCCGGACAGCGCAGCGAGAGTGAGAGCAGCGACCCCTGAAGGCGCCCCACCTGGCGGCCTTGGCCGGCAAGCCGCTGCGCAGGTACAGCTGCACAGCGTGCAGGTAGTCGCCCTCCTGCTCCTTGAGCTCGCCGGCCTTCTCCTCCTGCCGGGTGGTCATCAGCCACTGGTGGTAGTTGGCGCGCAGCTGCGGCAGGTCTGGGTGCCGCCGAGTCTCGGCCACGTTCAGCGCTGCGGGACGGCGCGCCGTCAGAGGAGCGGCGTCCGCGGCGGGCGGCGCTACGCACCGACACGCCGCCGGCCGCCAGTGCGCGGCCGGGACGCCCCCACCAAGTCAGACCATGTGACAGGGCTTGGCTGCCAGGGCTCTTACTCGTCTACCAACCAAAGCCCGTCGTTAGACATCGTGTTTAGTCAGTGGCCTCGTTCCATCAGACTTGAGAAGACCGCTTACACCTGCGCACACACAGGCCACTGATCACCCGTCCACGCACCTTCCTCCCACTTGTTCATGTTCTGGTACATGCGGATGACGCTGTCCACCTGGTTGTTGTCCAGGTAGATGGCCTCGGCGTCCTTGAACTGTCGGTTTGAAGACGGCCATGCGCGCCTTCACCTCATAAAAGTCCATTCCGTCACCATGACCTGCACAAGGAGAAATGATCAAAGCATGACCACCTCAACGTCAAAGTAGCGTGGCCGGCCAACATACATGAAAGAAGGAAATGACGGCGATCATCCCAACGCCATTAGAAATAACGAAGCAGCCAGAGCAGTGCCTGCTGCATCACCTGACTCAAACGATCCATCTTGGGGTGCGGCTGTTCTCTGTAGCGGGGAAGGTTCTTCTACAAACGGGAGAAAGCCAACAACGAGACTGGCGGTCTCCACGACACGGTGTCCAAGGGAGGTTACCACATACATCCCACTGCGGCGTCTAGCGTAGGGTGACAGTAATCGCACCGGTCCGTTCATGAACTACGCTAGGAACTGTCGTCATCATCACGCATGAGAATCGCGGCAGCTCGGCTATGAGATTCGACAGGCCGTAATTTGGCTACTTGATCTAACACCGCACACGAAATGCCCGTCACAGAGTTCATGCAGGCGGCGGTACGCTGGGGCGAGTCTGAGTCTGTCGGGCGAGGCGCGCTGGGCGGCCGGTCCAATGCCAGAGACGGGCGCCCCGCCGCCCGGCCCTCACCGAGCTTCTGCGCCACCTGCTCGGCCAGCATGATGATCTCCCGCAGGTACTTGGCCTTGGAGACGTCCCCGAGCGCGGCGAAACACCGCTCGGCTGGCGGCGCCGGCGGCCGTGTTAGCGGAGCTCGACAGGCGGCAGAGGAGGCGGCCCGTTCACAGCCGGCACCGGCGCGCGGTCTACAGGTGGCAGCACCGGCGCAGCGCGGAGCGACACACCAGACAGCTCGGTGGCGGACGAACACCAGTGATGTTGAGCCTTCCGACTACATCAGGTATGACATGGGAAGAAGCCACGGCAACACGCGCCAGCGTTCAGTGAGCCGTCTTCCGAGGAAAGAGCGGCGCTGGGCTGGCGTATTGCTGGGGCAGGCCTCTCCAGTGGCAGCCCCGGAAGGTTACAGCAACCACTGTACACAACAGCCAACAAAACCCCGCAGAACAAGTGGTGCTTGCCAAACACACAGCGAACACGTATGGCTGCTTCGCGACCAACTCACGGCATCCCAACGCCTGAACCATCGCCGTACCGAAGTCGTGCTATCAGGGCGGCGCGCCCGACAACACGGCGACCGCAGGCCGACTGGTGGGCGCCGGGGACCGTGCGGCGGGACCGACCTATGTGCAGCTGCTCGCTCTCGACGGCCAGCCGGCCGAGGGTGCGCCACATGGCCTCGGCCTCGGGCGTCAGCTCCAGCGACTCGAGGAAGTTCATGGCGCGCAGCAGGTCGCCGTCGTCGATGGCCGTCCCGAACTCGATCAGGCCCTCGTCCAGCGTGTACGAGTACTCCTGGCGGCTGTCCTGCACGATCACCTGCGGGGCGGCGCGCGCGACGGCGTCACGGGACGGGCGGCGCTGGATCACACCAGGATATCGGCATACCCCCGCTCGCTCTGACCAGAGCGCGGTACGAGGGGATTGGGATCGACCGTCCGCTCGAGGGGATTGTCCGAGCGGGACAGTCGCAGCAGCCCGGCCCCCGTGGTCCTCCCGGCCTCAGCTCTAGACCTGTGTTCAAAACGGATGCCGCAGCGCTCCGGCGCGGGACGGCCGGCCACTCGCCTCGGTCTTGTTGTCGCTGCGGTCGATGTCGATGATGTCGCCCTTGATGGGGAACATGGTGACCCTCTCCGGGGCGTCGATGTTGTACCAGATGCAGAGGTTGGACTGGCTCTGCGCCACCACCACGTCGCTGCCGGGCACCCACTGCGGACGGCGGCCGGCGGGTCAGCGCGGCCTGGGGTGAGCAGCCACGGGCGCCTTCATCATGACAACGGCCAACATCACCCAGTCGGCGCCACGCGCCGGCAGCGCACCACTCCGCTGACACTCTCACCGACTGATCCTCGGCACCACACGCGTGGTCCAGCGCCCCCCTCCCCCCCCCCAAATGCGTCACATTCCGAATAAGGGGTCCCGCACTCGGACAAGCCGCAATCGCGCCAGGAGACACGCGAGTGCCTGCCGCACGCACGTGTCAGTGGCGCGAGCTCACCGCGCCCGTAACCGCTCACGGGCGTCGTTCGCGGCGCGGCGGCCTCACGTCCCGCCGCGTGCCTGGGACGGCACACTCGCCTGGACGAACGTGCAGTAGTTGAGGATGACCGTGTTGGTCTTGGTCTCGATGTCGACCAGCTGCAGCCGCTGCCGCTTGTCGCGGAAGAGCAGCTTATGGCCGGTCTCGTTCAGCTCCAGCCAGTCGATCTTGGTGTCGTGTGACACCACGCCCAGGTTGACGCCGTACACCAGGTCGACTGCGGACGGTGGCAGCTCAGGCGCGCGCCGCACCGCCGGCGGCGCGCGCCGGCTCGCTCCGCCTCACGGAACGCCCCACACACATCGCGCGCAGAGGCAGGCGGAGCCCGACACTGCACGGGGCGAGCGAGTGGACGTCTGTCACTCTCCGCCCCTCTGGCACCGGGGAGCCGCCACGTGCAAATGCGACACAAATCTCTCTGCAGATATCACAAGCAGGAAGGGCTGTACGGGGAGGGGGTTCCAATGTCCGATTGACGGGCTGACCAGGGGCGGCCTCGGAAGGAGGGGGGGGGGGGGGGGGGGGGGGGGGGGGGAGGGGCGTTCCCGTTGTTGACTCGTGGCTGCCTCGCGTTCCACGGGCCACCCCGAACCCCACTCACTGATGGTGATGGTCTTCAGGTCCACCAGATAGGCCATCTTCTTGTTGTCCTCGACACCCTTCTGACTGCGCTCGTTGATGCGGGACGCTGATCAAGTGCGGGTTCATGAACTCGGTCCTGGCGGCGGTCGTGGACCGGTCACGCGCCGACCCAAGCTAGGTCACGCACAGGTCACACACACACACACACACACACACACACACACACACACACACACACACACACACACACCCACACACACACACACACACCCACACCCACACACGCACACACCTACACACGCACACACACAGGCATACGTACACGCATACGCACACCCACACACGCACGCGCACGCGCACACGCTCCCACCCCCCACACACCTATATATCCACCCACACCCACACCCACACCCACACCCACACCCACACCCACACCCGCACCCACACCCACACAGCTATCGCCACAGCTCGATGAGTAAACAGCTGAGGTCGCCGCCCAACGCGACCCATCATTGGTGCCGGATGTCACAGCTCAGCAGGGAACCGGCTGGCGATATCTACGTCGAATTGGCAACGTGGGACACCTAAATACACCTGGATACGGAAAGTCGTCCACAGGCAGAGTATGGGTGTTCAATCAAACGCACCAACGCAAAGGGCCCTTGTTATGACCGCGCCCAGACAGCTACCTAACGTCGTCGGGACCAACCCGTCCCTAACCGTAACCAATCCGTCACCAACCATGACCAATCCACCTCCATGACTAATCCGTCCCTGTGACCAATCCATCCTTGATCGTGACCAATCCGTCCCTTACCGTGACAAATCTGTTCCTCATTGTAACCAATCCATCCCTGACCGTGGCCAATCCATCCCTGAGCGCGTCACCACGTCAAGTTCCCCTCATACAGATTCCTTAGAACGCTCACCTGACGGAGCCCAGCAGCTCGTTGTTGCCGTACTCGATGATGCTCAGCTCGCCGGCGTTGAAGATCATGCAGCAGTTGGCATTCTCGAAGAAGAACTTCTCGTTGCCGCTGGTATCCATCCAGGGCACCTCGGAGAGCAGGTTGCGCGAGAGGTCGCCCACCAGCAGCGTTTCGGTGGTGCGCGCCACCAGGTACCGCTCCTTACCTGCGAGGGAGGACGAGTCACGGGACGGCCGACGGAGGCGCCGCACCGACGCCTGCCTGCACAACGACGCGCGACACGGCGACGCGCCACACCACGGACCACCGCCGCCGACCCCCCAGCCCGCGGCAGAAGGGAGCCCGCCGGCACGCCGCCGCCAGACTCGGCCGGGCGGCGCGGCGCGGCCCGGCTGCGGCCAGCGCCGCGCGGGCTTGGGGCGCTCGCCGCCGGCGCCGAAGACGGCGCGCCGCCCGCCCGCCAACGCACCCATGAACTTGACGTCCTCGATCTCGTAGCCGTACTGGGACTTGAGGATGACGCCGCGACCGCCGCCCTTGAGCGGCTTGATGAGCACCTGGGACGGGCCGACGTACGTCATCTCCCACCGGTCGTTCCACACGGCCGCGCCTGCGGACCGGCGCAGGGTCACTCACAAGCCGGCACCGGTGAGCATTCGGAACGAAATCAGGACCGCCTGGCTGCTCCCCGAGTGTGCTTGCTTTCTAAAGCAGAAATTCGCACAGTGTCAAGGGGACGGCAAGCAGCACGGACCCCAAGCACACCGACGTCAGTGACAAGCACGGAGCCAAGCACACACGGCGTCAGGGACAAGCACGGAGCCAAGCACACCAGCGGTCAGTGACAAGCACGGAGCCACGCACACCGACGTCAGTGACAGGCACGGAGCCAAGCACACCGACGTCGCAGTGACAAAGCACGGAGCCAAGCCACCCGACGTTAGGTGGCAAGCACGGAGCCAAGCACGCCGACGTCAGTGACAAGCACGGAGCCAAAACACGCGACGTCAGTGACGAGCCGCAGCCGTGTGGTACGTGGCCTGAGCCTGTTACCGGCTCGCAAAATGTACGAGGTATTCTACTTCGTGAGTGCCAGAATACCGCCCCTGCCGTGGCTTGGTCTGCATTTCGCCCAGGAGAGGGCCAAATCGGGGCAAAGGGGCTCTCTTTCAGACAAAGGGCTCTCTTCGTTGCCTATTGAGGCCTCGTTTTGGAAACTTTTTAGGCTCAGGCGTACCGTTTTAAAACACCTACAGGGCCCGTCGTTCCCGCAAGGGGTTTCTTAAACCGACGGAATTGCCGAGTCCTCCGGTCCGTAGGGCACCTGCCCCTAGAGGGAGGGGGGGGGGGGGGCATGATCCTAAAAGCCCCCCTCCCTTAGCTACGTCACTGCCACCATGAGACGCCTTAAGATAAGTTTTTGAGGACTGATGCTCTGCAAAACCGTGCTTTAAAAGGAACGGTTCCCAGGAACGCCATATCATGCAGGTGTGGATCTACACCCGGGCCACCTCAAAAGAGCGCTACGCGCTGTTTGTCTTTTCCACCGGAAGTGGCGGAGATCATGATTTGTCATTTGGCCGCATGGCAGTGGCAGGGCCCCTGTCATTTCTGGACGCCCTTACCCAAACATCATGTAGCGAGCCCTGCCAGGTGGACATGCTTTAGCCCGCTGCCAGAGCCTGGCCCGGTTGTTTGTTTTGGACCTTCTTCCATTGGGGTCGGCTCGAACAACGCCGCTTGCCCCGCTCGCTCCTGGCGCGACGCAAATCTTACGAGCTTGTGGTCGTGAGCAAACCAGAAACTGCTTGGAGAGACTGCCGCCAATGAAAGGCCTTACCAATCGGTTTGTGATTATAGTGCCCGGTACCGACTCGTCCTAGGCTAAGGTGGGCGGGGTAGTAACTTTCGCTTGAATATAGCGGCATGTTCAATCCGCGATATTGCTGGGCTGCTTTAAATCAGACTACGAAGCTCATTACATCGATGGAATCAGAATGTGGTGTTCTGATGGAGCGAAGATTACACTTTGGGTTGATGGCCTATTTAAATCGGTGGTAGATCCAGTTATATCTGCGATTGGCCTAGCACGGACATTGCTAGGATCCGGAGGCGGAGGTTGCAAACGCGGATTCCACAATCGGCACGAGGTGAATCATCTCCAACCTCGTGCGCACGGATTCGAACTCAGCAGCTGAATACGGAGCCCCTACAATGATCATAACTTGCGCCGTAGTGTCCACAAGCCGCCGGGTGGCACCCAACCAGGCCTCCGCGCTCAAGTCGACGTTGACCCGCCGTGCATTGGTGCGCTGCGGCACAGCGTTCCCCTGCGCGGCGAACGCCGGCCTTTCTGCGGTAATGGCGCCAACTGCCGCGCCCTGAGAACACTCCGAGGGCGCACCGTAGCGGGCCGCGCCACCTCTCGGTCGTCACGGCAGTCACGTCGCGGCGTAACGCCAAGACAACACGGATCGCCCGGGCCTCCACCACCAACACTGCATGTCGGCGCGAGTCAAAACCGGCCAGCCTGGCATAAAATGCAGCTGTCCGTGCGAGGGGCCCCACACCGATGCCAGCGCGGGGGATGGGGGGGGGGGGGAGGGGGGAGGGCGCCCGCCAGCGACGTGACTGACTTGAGCGCCGAGTCGAAGAGCTCGACGGAGCCGCACAGGCTGCCGCAGACGACGCGGGAGCCGTCCCGCTTCCACGTCAGGCTGGTGACCGTGTACAGGTTCTTGATTTCCTTCACCTTGGACTCCTCCCAGAGGTTGCGCCGCGGGCTCCAGTCGAAGACGCGCAGCCTGCGACAGCGCACGCAGGCGTCAGGGCGCGCCGCCCGGCCGACGCGCCGACACCCACGGCCGGCCGGGTGAGCAACAGCCGACTCGCCTCGTGCAAAACCGATTCTGAGCTCTGACCAGCAGTCAACGACACACCCCTCTCCACTTCATCCAGCTGATGCGCACGCCTCGACGGAACGCGTGTGCTGACGTCAGACCTCAGGGGCGTGCCGACCGTTGGCCGGGAGCGGGAGGCCGGCCGTCAGCAGCGTACCGCCAGCCGGCCGTCGAGCCTCTCACCGGTCAAAGCTGCCACCACCACGCTCTGGCCGCTGGGGCTACACACGGTGGTCGTCAGCTCCTTCTCCGTGTCGTCCGGGCGTAGTCGAACTGCTGCCCCAGGCGACCCTCCTGCCGGGCAGCCGGGCGATCAGCAGGCTCAGCCGCCGGACTGGGGCCCCGTATGGTCAGGGCCGCCCTCCTGACGCCTGTCTCCTGTCCTGTCCGGTGCGGTCACTGCTCCTGATCAGAATCCAGCACGGGCAAGGTGTTGGCCTCAGACGCAACGCTTAAGCCATATGAAAACAGCTCCGACGCTCTGACACCGAGTTGATGCTGGTTACCGTGCCGTTGTCACTGACGTGTAGCTTCTGAATACGTGACCGGTCGTCTCCCGACAGCCCCCGAACATCACCGTCGTTCAGGCGCGCCAACCCGGCCGGGGGAGCTCAGCTCGTCTGTGGCCGAAGCCACATGTGGCCATAGACACATGTGGCCATAGACACATTGTCTGGCTATGTCCGGGACCGCTGGATCACCAATCATTGTATGACCATCGTATGATCGAGTATCTCACGAACGTGCCGATGATGCGAGCAGCGACGCGTTCCGGCGCCGGCGCCTGCAGCCTACCTTCGTGTAGAAGATGAACTTGCGGTCGCAGCCGCCGATGCCGATGTGGTTGTTGGCCCAGCAGAGCGCGTAGGGCGGCACGTTGTGCGTCAGAATCTTACCCTGCACGCACGGTCAGCCCCTGAACCGCAGGACAGAGAGAGGGCGGCGGGGCAGCCGGCGGCAAGGGCGACCACGCAGCATGAACCGTACAGAACCAGCCAGAATCAGCCAGACGCCCATAGCCCAGCCTTCATACCGTGCGCCATATTGGGCGGGGGGAACGGGTTGAACAGAGATCAGGGACACTGCTCTGGCGGGGATGTTGCTCAGCTGATCGGCCGGCAGTGCGGCAGTCGGCCGCGCCCCGTCCGCACCCTAGGACCGGAGCTGGCGCC
>NW_023596225.1:38372465-38416422 GCF_011947565.3 Pollicipes pollicipes | reverse complement strand
ACGGCAACACTTATTTGTCGTCTAAATCATTCCGTAAAACAGGAATAGGCAGGCATTAGACTGCGTGTTTTGACTATATTGAAGGAGCACGAAATTATTAGGAATGCGAACTGTGTCACAAAGCTGAGCTTATCGATGGCCAGAAAGTGTCATAACTACGGAGAGATATGAAAGACAGCGCTGTCGGCACGTAAAATTGTCTCAGGCATTTTGATGCAAAACGTCGGGTGAATGGGTGGCTGCTGCGATCTGCTTCAAATCTCTCTGCTCTGCTTCAGATCGGCTCCAAAAATTATCATACTCGTGATTTTTAAAAACTTAACCTGCGTTTATTTCCTCAGACTTGCACCCAGCGAAGAGATCTGCACTCGCAAGCCAGCACGCCCAGTTCTGTTACGCGTGGAGCGCCGATACATTTTGTATCGTTGATGTCCCGACATGCTTCAATAGCCTGCCCAAAATGCACACTTTCCTCAATAACGGGCGTACTTCATGAATCGGTACATAATCTGAGCACTTGGCTCTGAGAAAGACTACTCATTCGGAAGGGCTGAAGTCTCAAAGAACTTCCAAAATCCCAAACGAGGGCCGTCGCGGCACCACTCGCAGGAAGCCCGATAAAAGCCCTTCGCTGACGCTGCCAAAAGCTCGAGCCGTGCAGACATGGGCCGCCTACCATTCTGACAAAACCTGAACCGGAATCTACACGATATAGGTGTGCTTTCTAAACTCAGTCCCCAGGACATGGAGAAACGGGTCCACAAATACAAAATACCTGTAATAATACCTGTAAACCAAAACAACATAATAACCTCTGTGAAGTACATGTGAATGTACCACTAAGTAATGCAAATGCATCACTGTCTGATTCAATACATACAGGATGGCACAGCACTTGTGTAATAAAAGGCATAGCAAGTAAAAGGGAATTAAGCTGCATTCGTAAAGCGAGAACTGTTGCTCGGAAATTCATCAGTGTGCTCTGACAAGGCATGCATGAATGTTCATGTTCTAAACCCGGCTACAAGCAAGCGCGTTTGATGTTTACCCCTGGTACGCTGTCACGACAGCTCAACACCGTAGATTTGATGAAATATGTAGCTGTAAGCGCCACAAAATACCGAAGCCAAGGAAATACATGTTCCGAAAGCATAATGGAATTTTAGCACACTCCCATGTGGAAGAGTGATGGATGCGTTTTACGTTTTCTAGGCAAAGGCGGTGATGTGGGCTTACCAGGCGATGTACATTGCGTGCCTTTTGCATTGAGCCGCCTAAACTAGTGCCTCTTTGGCGGGCTGTGTCGCACAATTTGGAAGCGTTTGGGTAATTGAGCGGGAGCATTATGATTTGAAACGGATATCCAGCTTACACCCGAGAGCCATTTCATTTTCACTGCGATCACAATTCACGGTAAATAAATGCTTCTAAAGCGTCATCTGCCAAGGCCATTTTGCAACGTTCAAAACCAATCTTGTCACACCAGCTTCTTTGCGCGATTAGGAAAACACCTTGTCGCGACTGTTCCTGCGTGCGACTGTTATGCATTTGCGACCCTAATGGGATCAGCCCGTCGCGAGTTGTTTTAATCGGTCTGTTGTGTGATGCAATGGCACGAGGCATCCTAGTCACGCCAATATGCGATCAGAATCATGTCGATGGAATCAAGGAATGCTAACATTATATATATATATATATATATATATATATATATATATATCATTATTTGGTTTGAGTGCAGTATTTGCATCTGCAAGAAACCACAAGTCATGGTACAAGCAAGCAGAAAAGTGTAATGATATATTTAGCACCGATAGTTCTCGAACCTAGGTGCCGCCTTCGCCGTCCACATGTGATGCTCTTCGCACCTGCTGCTACACCTCCGCTGCAGCGCCTCTCAAAAACTGGCTCGGCCTGAACTGTCCATGCAATACCAGCCCGTCCTCCTCGCCGCAGCCGGTTGCGTGTTTGTGCGAGGGCGGGCGTCGGAGTTGGCGGCGCCGCCGGGGGATGTCGGCACGGCGCGGTGCGTCCGCACCGGCCCGAGAGAGCAGGGGTGCGGTGACGCCGCTCGATGCCACATGATTCACCTGTGCGCCGCGTATCGACCACTCCCGGCCGGCCAGGTGGGGCGCCGCGCGCCGCACGTGCTGCCGGCCGCCGCACCGCCGGGCGCGTCAGCCCTCATGCGGCGCGCCGCACCGCGGAGCGGCGGCAGGGCACAGGCGATTGTGGCAATCGATGTTTGGTTTACGGGGCAGAGGCGGATACAAGCATCTCGACAGAGGGGCAACGAAGTGAATGACAGTTCTGTTAGTCGGAACGATGGTCTTTGCTTGTGTGGGGTGGACTGGTGTTGACAGAGGCATCGCACGTACCCGCTCCCCTCCATAACACCATAGCACCCAGTGATTTTCGCACCTCAGTGATATTCACGAGGCTGAATGTGCGCGAAGACATCTGAGTTCGCGTCCCAGAAAACGCACTTTCATGACTCGTCAACGCCGGCAAAGGCGCGGCTGACTGGCAGGGTCAAGCTGGCATGAGCAGCCGCACCGCAGCGCTGCGGAAACGTTAGAATATTTTGGCGACATGGTCCGCTGAACTGGTAGCGCTCTATCAAGTCATTGGGATCAGTTAGTGGGTACCCGCTATAGTTTGCCACGCGAGCTATATCTAGCAGACACTGGGATCCCAAAACCGTCCCTAGAAAGTGTCTGAATACATTTATGCAAACAGAGACGCGTGGAGGACATGGCGTATCAATCAGGCTGATCGACCTCTACAAGGCACTGCCGGATTCAGCGACTGCCTTGTTTTCGTGTGCATCCAAGGTAGGAAGGGGCCGCGATTAAAAATACATTGACTGGGGTGACGTGCGCGTACACAGATCAATATCAGAATATCAGCGACGTCTCTCCCCTCCACTTCCCCAGCGGTGTGTGCCCATGGCTTTGTGTTGCATTCTGACTGAAGGCCGCACCAGCAACCCCAATGACGTCACCCGCCAGCCGACAACATCACCTGCTCGATTACTGGCGGTGAATATCGATTTGCAAGCCCGCGACGGCCCATGGTATCAGCGCCATGTCATTGTTGATCCTGATGTTCTTTGTGTGACTGGCACGAGCGTGTCTTGGGGCATGGTCAGGTCTGGGTGGATGCGGGGTCGATGGCGAGGACGATCATAAATCGGGTTTAGTTCATCGCTGGAAATAGTGATGATGTAAATTGACAGTATATCTAAATTTTCACGATCATTCTATCGACAAACTTCTCTCGCTTCTCGACCACCTTGCGATATATGTCACGGTCTATATCGGCCACCTCCAGAAAACAAAATAAAGACCCCACAGATTTGAAATTATTCAAAATGGAATCTCCTCTCCTCACCACGCTGCTTTTAGATGCTAAGTGGGTAAAATTCTGAACAACGCAGGTACGACCGAGTCATCCATATCTGCAGGCTACAATACAGAACACAGCCACTGCTTCAATCAGTTAAACGCGAAGTCACACAGCCAAACGAAAACGGTGGATAACCTCAGACCTAAAAAGGAAGAATAGAGCCCGACAGGCTGTTCAAAATTGCAAGGCAAGCTCAATGCAATTGCAGCTGGGATGGGAGATATTCAACGTGACATGCTTACAGCCATGGATAGACGTCAAAAAGGAATATTTGTGGAACCAAGTTAAAAAATACCGACTAAAAAAGAAAGCAATCAACCCTCATAAATATCGTCAACAATGCGCACCATGGTGAGATGAAACTGAGATGACACCATTCCATCAGTACAACCTGCCGGCCGCGACATCACAACTGACGAACATCACTAAAAACCACTTTGCCTCACAATCCACGCTGAACATGTCACGGGCTTCCATATGCTACCACCAAGCAAACGTATTAAAGCTTTACGAAACATTGAAGAGGCATTCGAGGAGGCATTCAAGGAAGCATTCGTTATTGTATTCGTGCGCCACAGTTGCGCCTGTGGCGTAGTTTCGCAAAACAGGTTGGGGTTTGAAGGATGAAAAATGATGAAAGACCCCCAAAATATGCCCCCAAAACTATGCCAGCAAGCTAGCCTCCCGCCAGATTTGTTCCACTTCCTTCTAAAAGTTAGGGGGGGGGTGGGGAAGGCTGAAGCCCCTCAACTGAATGACGAACGTACCCGGGTTGTACAATTCGCTTTACAATCTCACCCTTTGCTTTCTCTGAATCATTAGTCTGGGCTCCGTCTTAAGCAATAACTCGAAGAAGTAAGTGCTCGATCATGACACTATGATAATACGCCAAGCCGCGCCTCATTTATACAGCCAATACGGCGTCAAACGTTACACGCCTCGTGCAGTCGGTGTGTGGAGTTAACGGCCATGATTCGGCAGCCTTCATCCCTGTTTTCAGGCGGCCACAATGATGCATGAGGGAAAGACATGGGGTCGGCCTGGGCACGGCTGGCTCTCATCAGGGGCTGATTATGAGGCGGCCGTCCGGACGTATTCCGCTGCCAGCCCGGGCTGACCTCCCTGACCTCCCCGCCGCGCCCCGTCGGGTTCAGCTGACGAAGCGCCCGTAGACCGTGCGCCGAGGCAGTGGCTGTGCGGCATTTCGCGCTGAACCGGCCGAGCTGGTAGCCGGGGCCGCGTCTGCCAGATGTAATCGTGGCGCGCCATGTTTCGCCGCGGTTCGTATCGGCAGTGTCGTTGAGAACAAACGTGCCCGTTTCCCGTTTCACGGGGTGAATTTGTACTTCAGCTAACAGAACAGCCCGAGTTTGGATTCGCCATTTTCTTAGCTGAACTCGGCGCTACTACAGTTAGGGGTATACGGTATTAAAGCAGCCCCTACCAAAACGCGTTGCTCGCGCGAGTGCTGCATGACGTTTTTCCTACCAGCCTACACAGTTTGGGGTGTTACGGACATGCTTTTCGGAGGGTTGTTGATCGAATTCCTTCCCGCCGAGTTTGATGAGTCTGGCACCAAATGCAAAGTTGTTGCGCAACCTCGCGCATGTCTGTTAACCTTCTGTCTAGAGGGGCCGAGCTCCCACGGCGTGCCGGTTCAATGTTATCATGCACAGTGTCAATAACTTTCCGACTTTTGAAGCACGCCACTCAGAATCTGAGGCACAGTTGGCAGCGCGCCAGGTCCATAATTGCGAGCTGGTGCGTTCGGGCTCGATACGACGGAGGACTCTTTTGCCAATTCCCTATGAGATACGAAGGAGTTTGCTGATAGTCAATGCCTGCTGAAAAGGTAATGCAGCATTTAGTCGGGTGATTCCTTACAAAACTCTGGTACAACATCCAGTTAAATACGAAAAACACCAGCGTTGCGCTACGCTGCCACCAATGACATGCTGGCAAGTGTTCGGTGGAAACTGAAGTCCTTGCACTCTATTCCACGTTTAGTCAATTCTAGCATTTAAATGAAATTGATGTCCCGAACCTCGTCCCTCCCGACTTTTATTGCCCCAAGATCCAAGAGATAGGGCATATAAGATTTTTTCATAACGTGCGGAGATAAGTATGATCACAAAAGCACTTTTCACTCCCGTAAAGTCCGCAGAACTGATATAATGCCGCTTGCGCGCCGTCATCGGGCATAGCACTGACGCTGGCGTGATGGAGGCACCGTGCACACGTGTCCCATATGGCCTATGTCAAGGTCAAAATTGGTAAGAACGCCAGTTCAAATAGAAGCGCCTGGCAAAACAACAGATAACAAACACATAAGGGCAGTGTGCTCTCACTTTCGTGTATCCCACTCCAAAACGCTTGTTTTTTGGTACGTCCAACACCTTCAATCGACATCATCTATCAGCAAAAAGCCAAATAAATCGCACATAGTTTATTACAAGAGTACCACCTCACTCGCAAAGCTTCCTCCACAGGACTCAAGCTATTCCTCTGCGATAACAGGCGTCACCAGCCCAAAGCCATGCGGGATACGTTCAGAACGCACTGACAGCCAACTGAGACACCTTTTTAGAGGAGCGGTTCTCGGATCACATAGCAGCACCCAGCAACATCTGTCCATACGTCATACGATTATACACTGACGATCCTATAACAAAAGAACCAACTCTCGGATACTTCCACTCTCTTGTCTAATACGCACAGTAGCAGTCTGAATAAATAGTGACTCTTCCACAGCGCCGCGCGGCGCTCAGCTCCGCCCGGCTGCGGGGGCGTGTCGCCCCACTGACACAACTGGGACGCCCGATGTGACACCCCTGGCCGGGCGTCCGCACACGGCCGCTGTCTGCAAGCCGAGCCCAGCGCGCGGGCGTCCGGCTGGCGGAGCGCGCCGGCTGGACGGGGCGAGATGCGACAGCCGGGCGCGGCTCGAGGCCCACCCCATACGGGGCGGGGCCCTACGGCGGCCACCCACAGGTCAGGTCGCGCAGGCCACGCCCGGCCGCCACCGATCCGCGAGAAGCTAAGACTAGAGGCGGTGGAAAAGCTTTGGCGACTCTACGTGAGTTTACACATCAGACGACGGTGACGGGCCCAGCCTGCCTACCGTCAGTTTAGTGTACGAGGGCGGCGAGAAGCGACGCGTCAAGAACTTGAGGACGTAGAGCGGCAGACAGCTGACCAGCGTGATGGCCAGCACCTTCCACAGGAAGTCGACACTCTGGATGAACTCGCCGGTCTGAGACAATGACACAGAGACAAGCGTTATCGACCGCAGGGACACGGGAGACACGCGTTACCGACACAGGAGGCGGACGGTGTCTGGGACGCCGGAGCAGTCACTGAAAACGCCCCGATGAGGACGTCAGACACGGCACTTCGCGCTGAAAACCCCACACGATTGGTACCTGTTCGTTTTCGGTACGCACTGCACCTCACCACCCCACCCAGCGCTGCACAGCGTCCGGCCGCAGCACGACGGCACATCCCGAGACACATAGCAGGCGAGTCACACCAGGCCCCCGGCGCTGCGACCGGCGCGTGCTGACACACGAGTGCTGCCAGGCGCCATGTCCGCGGTCACCGAGTGCATAGGCCGCTGGTCGTCATTAATCACCGGCGGCCAGCCGCATAGGCGCCTCCGGCTATCGATCCAGGTCGTTTTTGCTGGTGTCACGGACTTCCCCCACATCGCCTGAGGCGCCCTCCCTTTTTTGACTAATCAGGACTGATTACAGCTGCCGTTTGAGGCTGTGCTGCAGCCTGTCGACTGGGCACGTCGACCTTCAAAGGCTTCGAGGTACTGTACCGCGTTGTATGGGGTTGGGAACTGATATAGCCCATTGGTTGCGTGCAGAAGATCATCGAGGGCAACTCGGCATTTACCATACTGTGCGTTATTAAATAATCCATATGTGCAATGCACCTGGGGAAAACTCTGGTGCAGCACACCGCAAAATTATTAGAAAATGAAAAAGTGCGATATCTTTCGACATTATTGAGCCAAGCCACCAAACCACCACTTTTGCACATTGGCGCCCACATTCTGCGCAGTTAGCCCTCTACGTAGTCATCAGCATGCAGATGAGCACATTGCTATGGGAATGATATACGGACATTCACCATGCTAGTTCACGCATATGCGGGAAATATCCCTCGAATCGGATCATTTGGATTGGATCGGATCAGGAAATATCATCAGATCGATAGTGAGTGCCCTCGCTGGTTGTGACATACGCCATACGTAACAGAAACATAGCAAACAACGCAGATTGGCAAGCACAAGCAGATATACTGAGTCTTCAATGAGATTTGAAGGTCACCCCAACAACCAACATCCCTCGAGCTACACAGGTTGTCAATGGCGACGTCACCGTCGCCAGCACAATGGCGACGTCCTCCTGTTCATTCGTGGATGTGAGACGTAGGATGTTTGCGGCTAAGGCAGCCCACCTTTTCCAAGAACTGAGTATGCTTTGTACTCACGCCCAACGAGGAAGAGCCTGACAGGTGCGCCTATTAATTTTTGGACTAAGACAATTCGAGCGTTGGTAGAAATAAAACCAGCGCGCTGCTTGCAGCCTAAGCTATCTAAATAAATTTGGGTTTTAAGCCCCGGGCCAAAATGTGATATTCCAAGTGACGACTGACCTTCAACAGACCAATTGTTCTCAGCCGCCATAAGTTTCTAAACATGAAAATAGAGTGATCCCGGAAACAGCAGTGTTCTTTGCTTTCTTGCGATTCTGGCAACACGCTCTCCAGGCTCCCCCTAGCCGTTTCCAAGTAAACAAATCCTCACAAGCTTTTGTTTTACCGGACTTCGTGCTGGCCCCCACTTCTCCAATGTACAGCAGTCCCTTTCAGACTCTATTCTCGCCGCCTCCGGCTTTTCCCTGGCAGTATTCAAGTGCGGGACAATGGCGCTGACGATCCGCGCGCTTACACAAGCTCGGGACGAACCACATCCAGCAGCCAACAGGTCAGAGCTCAGCCACAGACAACTGGGCAGAGGGCCAGAGTCCTAGCGCAAACCACTGGGTAGAGGTGTGAGGTGTGTGGTGTCCTCCGCTCTATAACTGAGATCCAGAGCTGGCGGTCATCGGATATTGGCTTAGTCGATACCGAGAGGTGTGTACACTAGCAGCCAGCGGGAAAGTGACGCTCCATCAGTCAGCAAGCGCAGGGAGCGGCTCGGTGCCGTCTCGGCCGAGCGCGTCACCCCGGCGCGTTCAGCACTCACCAAAACCACGTCGCGGAAGATGATCATGGAGAGGATGTAGGTGCCGAATGAGAACACCTCGGCGGCCACCATTAGGTAGTGCCAGGTGCGGATGGTGAGGGCCACCATCAACAGCTCGGTCACGATCAGGGCTGAGAAGCTGATGGACACGATGTGGATGAACTCGTCCTCGAACAGCCAGATGGCGCCGTACATCAAAATACCACCTGCCGGGGTGGCGGGAGGGGTCAGACACGGCCTGTCGGACCACTGTATCCCAGTGATACCGAAATGACGTGGAACCAAATGGCACTAGCGTGGTCATGGGAGACCAATCGCTCCGTTCAAATCTACTGCACTTGGTGCCGTTCACATTCAATGAGGCAGGCTGTGACGGTCACCACTGTGGAATGCTACATACGTGTGTACGCAATGCTCTCAACGAAAAAGATGACCGATGGCCACGACTGCAACCTGATTCGTTCTCGACCATGCGCCATTGAGTGTCAAATGGAACATCGTCGACGACAGAGACGTCCACGCCCCACATCGGCCTTCCTCTAGTCTGCCTGCTGCCCAGCGCCGGCTGGCGGCACTCACCCTGATAGATGCTGATGGCGACCCACATGAAGAAGGTCTTGTACGAGAGCGAGCGCCCCTTGGTCAGCTCCTTGTACAGCTCCGGGTAGGTGAGCGCGATCTGGCCGGCCACGTCGCGGTCCAGTAACCAGCGAGAACACCGGGAAGTTGGTGTACACGTGGCGTACCTGCGCCAAGCGCCGCCGGGAGGTCAGGCAGCGCCCTCAGTCGAGCGGACAGACATCGGGGCACGGCGGCGGGCCGCGGAGCGCCGCGCGCTCGTGTGCTCTCGACACGCAAATGCATGGCGAAAGCGTCCAGTTCCGAGCCGACCGGGCGCCGCAGCGAGCTGCCGCCTTCGGTTCAGGGCCGACCGAGCGCCGCAGTGAGCTGCCGCCTTCGGTTCAGAGCCGACCGAGCGCCGCAGCGAGCTGCCGCCTTCGGTTCAGAGCCGACCGAGCGCCGCAGCGCTGCCGCCTTCGGCTCAGAGCGAACGGTCACAGGTGGGCACAAAGGCGTTATTAGCATACTGCTGGCACGGCTGCCGGTGCGCCAAAGGAGCGCTACTTGCTGACATCGTGATCCAGACCAGCGCAAGACCAGCAGCGTGTTTTGACAGGCACGACGCCCGGCGGCGTCCGGCGGCCGCTTCGGGGGGACACTGACCCGATCATCAGCACGCCCTGGTAGAGCGCGATCGAGGCGAAGTAGAAGACGGAGGAGAAGACGGCCTGCATGGTGGAGATAATGAGACCGCGGTGGATGACGAACTGGCTCAGCGAGGCTGAGCCGGTGGTTACGAGTACCGGGCCGTGCACCAGCAGCAGTCTGCAATATGCACACTTAATCACGCGCGGTTTGGTGGTGCAGCGTCCCAGGTCTTACGAAGATTCTTGCGCCGCACATTGTAATTTGAGGTTATCGTGTACAATGTCAGCTCCTTCAAATACCACGCATCTGCAAAATATATTCACAATGCACAATAGAGCGATTTCAGGGCAGCACTAGCCCCGGTTGTGTCGCACTGGCCGTGGGCCAAAAATTCCAATGGTGATAGACGGTACGGCGCCATCCGGTCTCCCAGAAACGCAAGACAGTGGTTCAATGTGCGTACAGTGTGCGTACAGTGTGCGTACAGACAGTGGTTCAGCCCGGGTTTGTGCTTAAGCCACGACGTGAACTTCCAGCCGCTCAAAAATCAGCCACCAGAGGTACCACATCGGGCGCAGGCACCCGACAGCCGCCAAAACGTGTTTAGGATTATGACTCTTGCATCTCATTACTCATCTATTTATATTCATCTCATATATTCCCCGCCAGTGCACCACCTCAAGCGGCCGGTGCGGACGCCGGCCGACCCCCGGGCTGGCGCGCCGCCGCCCCAGGCGGGCGACGGGCGGAGGCTGCAGACGCGGCACGCACCTGGCCAGATGGCAGAACTTGATGATGCTGAAGTCGGCGGCCAGCGAGGCCTGCCGGCCCTCCTTGCCGACGATGCCCTATCCCGCAGTCCGCCGCCTGTCGCCGGGCGGAGACGGCACGGCGTCAGGCGATCGCGCTCGATCATTGGACGGCCCTCCGTGACGTCACGCCACAGCCGAGGATGCGACACGCGTACGGGCGGCACGCCCGGCGCTCAGGGGACTGACGCAGTCGCAGCGCCAATGTCATCGAACGGGTGAGAAGCTCACGGAGTTCATTAACAACTGGGAAAAACCCGCCTTTTGCTGTTTGGTATATACGTCGATTGCCTACAGAGCAAATCCCGCACAAAGCCGCCGGAGTCCGTCTGATAGCGTCCTGTTGCCGACACGACCCCGCCCACCTGGATCATGCTGACGTCATTGCCGCCGTCGCCGATGGCCGCCGTGCGCTTGCCCGTGTGCCGCTGGATGAGCTGCACCACGGCCGCCTTCTGCGTGGGCGAGCAGCGGCAAACAACCACCGCCGGGCACGCGCACGCCAGCTCCATGAACTCCAGCTCGTAGTAGCGCAGGCAGATCTGGCGGCCGCGGTCAGCGCGCGGTGACGGGAGAATCGTCGCGGCTCGCGACGCGTGGAAGCGGGACACGCGCCGGTCCCACGCGACGCCCGCGGCTGAGAGTCACGTGGCGTGAAGACGGTAACTGGGTGGTATGCCATGAGCCCAATAAGAAGAATTGGTTGAAAATCTGGCTTTCCAAGAACTGCCATGCCACACACGTAATGTTCCGCTGCAGCGAAAATTCCTAAAAATTATAAAACCAAAGCCTTCCGATTCGCTGCGGCTAATCAGCGGGGAAGGGTCACACGTGTTCGATATCGCGGGTCAGCGCGGGTCAGCGTGTCAACACTAGACTCGCCGTGAGTCAAACTCTGGTGCGGCGGGTCTGGCGCCAACACGCGAAAGCCTCCACGCACTGCATTGCAAACGAATTTGATCACTTAATGGGTCGTCAAAAATGGACAGGATTGGACAGGGGTGATGCTCTTCGACGAGTCGTCGGCACCAAATCCAACCAGTCCGGCGCAATCGACCGCTTCGACTTCTATATGACTTAGACGTTCTCGGTCCATAACCCCCGGCGCTCAACGATTACCCGTTTGCAAAATGGTACGTTAGTCCCCGCTCCTGACAAGCTGCTGCTTCGCAGATGACATGTAGCATTTATCGACATTCCTTCAGTCCTGTTGAAATTCCCGACAACCCTTGCTGGGACCGAACTCCGAACTCTTCGAACACTGGGTCCTTCTCCGAGCCTTGTTATAAAAAATTTGCGACGCCGACATACACCCATCAGGGTCGCATTGATCCAGTGCACCACTGAGCCAGACGCTGAGCTCAACGTCGGCAAAAATACCGGGGGCAATCGGGGGACCGCGGAACACGTCACTCAGTCCACCTCATGTTAGGCTGAACCTCGAATAACGAGCTGGGTTGGCTTCTAATCGGGAATTCCGCGATCTACCCTGCTCTGTAACGAATAAAGTAGCCCACAGTCAGCTCAGACCTGATCAGGACAGGCACGGCTATGTCGGCTCGTCAGGTTAAGCAAGATCAGCACAGCTCAGAACGCATCGGGTCGGCGCAGGTCAAGTCAAAGCAGTACAGGCCAAAAAACATCAGGTCCGGTCAGCACACCGCCACAGCCCACCTCCATGGCGTCGCCCTTGATGACCAGGGCCGAGTCGTTCTTGCGGCGGAACGCGTTCAGCTCCTGGTGGGCCTCGGCGCGGCTGGTGATGGCCGGGAACAGGTGCAGGTTCTGGGCGCGCGACACCAGCCGCGACGACTGGGCGATGCACGAGGCCGTCTCCAGCTTGTCGCCGGTCAGCATCCACGTCTGCGGACCGGCGGCCAGCCGTCAGTCAGGCCGGTGCTCTAATGCTCCGGCGAGCCAGTCCATCAGCCGGCCGGTGCTTCAGTGCACCGAATAGCCAGTCCATCAACCAGCCGGTGCTCCGGTGCACCGGCGTGCCGGTCCATCAGCCGGCCGGTGCTTCAGTGCACCGAATAGCCAGTCCATCAACCAGCCGGTGCTCCGGTGCACCGGCGTGCCGGTCCGTCGGCCGGCCGGTGCTCTAGTGCACCGAATAGCCAGTCCATCAACCAGCCGGTGCTCCGGTGCACCGGCGTGCCGGCCCATCGGCCGGCTGGTGCTTCAGTGCACCGAATAGCCAGTCCATCAACCAGCCGGTGCTCCGGTGCACCGGCGTGCCGGTCCATCGGCCGGCCGGTGCTTCAGTGCACCGAATAGCCAGTCCATCAACCAGCCGGTGCTCCGGTGCACCAGTGTGCCGGCCCATCGGCCGGCCGGTGCTCTAACGCACCGGCGAACCGGTCCATCAGCCGGCCGGTGCTCCAATGCTCCGGGGAGCCAGTCCGTCAGTCGCCCGGTGCTCCAGCGCACCGGCGAGCCCACCCATCGGCCGGCCGGTGTTCCAGTGCGCCGGCGGCCAGCCATCAGCCGGCGGGCAGCAGTGAATCGCATCCATGCGTCCCCGCCGCATATGCCACGGATCGGTGCGCCGATCAATAGAATCCGGAGTGGACGCATCAATGACAGCGAATCAGTGCATTGGATACATTTGCGAGATGTCACGGGTTAATCAATGGCATCAGTTACGTAATTGACGTGTTAGGCTAGCGTCAGGCAGTGGTACGACGAGATTCAGTGACAAGACGCGTGTTGTGGCCGAAGCATCCACTTCGGCACCAACGGCTCGGGAAACACAGCGATTTTCCTTTACCCGTAGTGAGTTGACGCATTTCCGGGGCGTCCCAAATCCGTAAATATGAATTTAAATCAAAGAGTTCGTGGTAAATCGATGCAATCAGCATTGGCTTAAGGGGGAGGGGGAGGGGTGTCGAGATCCATGATAGCCGCTACCAAGATCCGAACGGCGAATAAAGACGGCTTCCGTAACCCGAAGGACTCAGACTCGGAGTCTAACGCGTCGCACACACACGCAGGCCGTACCTTACGTGACATTGGTATGAAAAGCAGGCATCCTCCGCGTCCACGGAGCTACACGTCAAGTTTGGAAGACCCAGCTTTGTGGCCCAAGAGAGATGTTTAGATGTTACAAGATGTTACGAGATGTTGTGGTCCAAGAGAGATGTTACGCCCCCCCCCCCCCCCCCGGCCCGGACCAGTGACACCTTCCGTGTGACGCGCACCCCCGTGACGTGAATGCTGCAGGTGTGCGACTGACGGCGCGCTGCCCGTGTCCCGCGCCGCCGATCGACTCGAGACCACCGCCAGTGTGTCCGTTGAGCCAGCGCATCAGGTGGTACCTCCCGGGTCACGACCCATCGGCACCGCTGGGCGTACCCGTCAAACGCATGCGCACAGACCTACCCCAGGTCCTGAACTTCCCAGAGCGAGCGTCATGCATGAAATCGCGCTTCGCTAAAAAGTGCAAAGCACGCTTTTTGCTCTTTTGGTTTCAAAATAGCACCATGATCTTTTTTAAAATAGGAATTTCCCATTGTCCACATACACGGAAGCATTCGGCCACCACCTGGCTATGATAGCCGTCTCAACAGCCTCATTTCGCGGGCATCCCAGCGGCACCGTGGTCGGACAGTGGCGCACGTCCGCCGGGTCCACAGTCGCCTGCGAGCCCCCAGTTCGACACCAGGCCACCGCTGAGGAGTTCTCCAGCACCACTGGACCCGGCGCCGCCGCAGCTCCGGACGTCACCTTGATGCCAGCGTTGCGGAGGAGCTCGAGGGTGGGCCGCACGTGGTCCTGCAGCCGGTCCTCGACTCCCGTCAGGCAGAGCAGCTCCATCTCGCGCTCCAGAGACTCCACCACGGCCGACACCTGCGGCGAGGCGGGCCGAGTCATGACTGCGTCCCGGTGAGAGCTACCACCTCTGAGCTCCGCTCTGGGGACAGTATCGCGGCCGGCGCCCGGCATCACGGTTAACGAGCCCAGCTGCGACAGGAACGGACAAACCAGCGGCAAACCGCCGCATACGTATGTCTTCATGTGCAACGCAGGTGCTTTTAAAAACAAAGCCAGCCCGGATCTCTTCAGTGGGTGGATTCTGGCGATCAGTGCCCACGCTAAGCAGCGCTTGCCGCGCGGGTCCTAGTCCTGACATCCCCATCCGATCGCAAAACCCCTGATCAACGGCAAAAACGTCGCGGCGAAAGTTAAATGTAATGCTCGGCACGGTCCGTCCTGCCCTCTGACGTCACCTGACCCTCAGCACTGGTCGCAGGCCATCCCAGGCGCTTTATGAGACTCGAACCTACCAAGCCCAGGGTGAACCAATCAAAAGACAGGTACTCTAACCGTCTCAGCTAGCAGGGCGGACAAGGACATAGACACTCATGAAGCCGACCCCCAAAACGCTACCACGATTGTCGCTTCCCGTGTCCAGTCGGGACCTCCCCGCCCTCCGCCGACTCCCATCCCTCCTCCTCCACCCTCCAGCACCCCGCAGCCGGTCACGCACCTTCGTCGCCCTCCGCCGCCTCCCATCCCTCCTCCTCCACCCTCCAGCACCCGACAGCGCCCCATCGCCGGTCGCGCACCTTCGCCGCCCTCCGCCTACTCCCATCCCTCCTCCTCCACCCTCCAGCGGTCACGCACCTTCGCCGCCCGGTCCGTCACAGACAGCTTGGCGGCCGTGTAGCGCTGCTCAAACTCGGCGTACTGCTCGGGCGTCAGCCGCTTGCTGGCCACGACCAGCGTGCGCAGTCCCTCGCGTGCCAGGTTGTCGCACTCCTCCTCCAGCCAGTCGCTGTACAGCACGATCGACGCCATGACCGTGTCGGCGCCCTTCATGTAGAGCCGGATCTCGCCCGAGCTCGTCTCGCGCACGATGATGCCCATCCGCTTGGTCTCCGAGGTGAAAGGGAACACGAGCAGGATCTCGTAGTCGAGCGTGTGGCCGGCCGGCGTGCGCAGCCGCATGCTGCTCAGGTCGCGGTGCACCAGCGTCAGGTTCTACCTGGCCGCGCGAGGTCAGGTCAGGTCAGGTCAGGTCAGGTCAGGTCACGGTGCAGCAGCGTCAGGTTCACCTGGCCACGCGAGGTCAGGTCAGGTCAAGTCAGGTCACGGTGCACCAGCGTCGGGTTCACCTGGCCACGCGAGGTCAGGTCAGGTCAAGTCACGGTGCAGCAGCGTCCAGGTTCACCTGGCCGCGCGATGTCAGGCAGGTCAGGTCACGGTGTACCAGCGTCAGGCTCACCTGGCCGCGCGAGGCCAGGTCAGGTCAAGTCAGGTCACGGTGCAGCAGCGTCAGGTTCAGCTGGCCGCGCGAGGTCAGGTCAGGTCAGGCCACGGTGCACCAGCGTCAGGTTCACCTGGCCACGCGAGGTCAGGTCAGGTCAGGTCAGGTCACGGTGCACCAGCGTCAGGTTCACCTGGCCATGCGAGGTCAGGTCAGGTCACGGTGCAGCAGCATCAGGTTCACCTGGCCATGCGAGGTCAGGTCAGGTCAGGTCACGGTGCAGCAGCGTCAGGTTCACCCGGCCGCGCGAGGTCAGGTCAGGTCAGGTCAGGTCACGGTGCACCGAAGTCCGGCTCACGTAGAGGTCAGATCACTGGGGCCGGTGTCGTCACAGCGCGCTGACGCCGCTGACCTGACGGAAGAGGCCGTAGGAGACCAAATCGGGTAATGACCACCAGTCCGCCTCGCATGAAGGTCAGGTTGATCTAGAAGAAAGCAAAGTACTGCAAAGCACTTCCAAAGTTATGGTACAGCGGGCAAACCTGAGCTCTTAATCAGTGGAGCCTGACATGGTAATGCTGCCTGCAGCTAACCGCAATCTACACGGCAGGCCCAGCGGTAGAGCGCACATCAGCGCTGCCCAGCGTCAGACAGCATCGGATGTAGGTATAGGTGTGAGTGTGGGTGTGGGTGTAGGTGTATGTATGTGTGCGGGTGTGGGTGGGTGTGTGGGTGCGGGTGCGGGGCGCGTGCGTGTGTATGAGCGCGGGTGCGGCGAGCGCGCGCACCTCCTCGGTCCAGGTGACAAGCGCCACCTCGTCGGGCGAGCTGGCCTGGTAGACGACTGGCCGGCGCGCGGCGCCGCCGGCCGGCGGCTGCTCGCGGCCCGACTCCAGGTCCGGCGACAGGCTGCCGCCGGTCGAGCTGCCCTCCGAAGACGACAGCGGACTGGCGTCCATCGTACCTGCGGCGGCCGGGCGGCGTCACGGCCGGTGACGTCAGGCGGACGGCGCACAGCCCACCCCAGACACCGCTCAGGGGCACACATCGTAGACGAGCCGGCGCCGGACATCACACGTGTGGAACCGGCCGACAGGCACGACGCCAGCGCTGGTAGCGACAGGCTGAAACAGCTTCTGCCAGCCTGTCTTTACCGGCCGCAACGCTCGGCTCTCGGTCCATCACTGACAGCATACTAAAACTGGTTATAGAAGGAGGCCTAGGTCATCGTAGAATCCAGTGCAAGTGTCAATGGGGCATAGGTATAAGATTTGATTTATCCCAATTACATCACATGCAACGGACGTTTTGAACATGCTGTTGTATTCGTCTGCTGGTTCTGGTCTTTGGACTGAGTAGCAAGCGCTAGGATATCAATGTGGCGGCATGATTGAAAACGAGGATACACCATTTCCTCACCTCCCGTCAATTTGTGCAGGTCTTAACTGGTAAAAACGGTAAAAACAATAAACTGGCGGGCACCAATTTCAGCAGGCCAACAACGGAAATAAAACAACGAAAACAAAATGCCAACACCGCGCGAGGGACGTTCGACACGAGTGAGGGGCACCCAGTGCCAGTAAACGGCACGCGTCAGAACCGAATAGGAGTAAGACGTTAAACATCTGTTCACCGGAGACTTCAATACAAAGCAAAAGCACGACTATCGGGCAGATATTATGCGCACGTAGGCGGCGGATGTCGAAACGAATCTGAAGAATGCGTCACACAACAGCTAAGGACATCACGTAAGACTCGAGTTAAGTGCACTGCCCGCCATCAGTCAGAAGCAAGAATCAGGACAACGTAATCAGGAAAGGAGGAATCAGGACACGCCAGCCAAGTACATCACACACGACAGTAAACCACACCAGTGTCCGGCGTCCTCCAGCTCCAGCCGGTCGGACGTCGGCCGCTCGCCAGCGCCGGTCCACCGACTCACGTGGGCGTGACGTTGTGGCAGAGGGCGAGCGCGCGCACAGCCTCGGCCACGCGCGCCACCATGGTGCGCCGCGTGCGGCCGCCGCCCGGCGGTCGGCCAGCGGTCGGCGGCTCGGCCGGCGGCGCGAAGTGCTGCTCCACCAGCGCTTTCACCTGCGCGCAGAGCGGCGGCCGGCGCGGCCGTGGTGACCCGCGACCCGGAGAGCGCGGTTACGGCGCGAGGCGCCCGGCGCGGACGCCGATGACGAACTCCGAAACAATGTTCGGGACAAGACATTCCCGCTAACGAATATGACAAGGGCTATTCAATTTCTTGCAAGTCAACAGCACCCAACAGTTGACTGTCCGTACCTGCAATTCTTTTGTGGCAAGTGCACCACACAAGTATATGAAAGTAAGCAGGTAAGGTACTGCCGGCGTTTTGAAACTGTTTACAAACATTTACTTCCCCCCCCCCCCCGTGTTCCGCGGGGCGCCCCGAACCGCTGCCAACAATATCGGCCGCGTTCATTGCCAGCCCCCTGTACGCCACGCACCACCTGCCGCAGGCATTCCCAGCCACGGTCCCGCATCTACCGCCTCCACCTCGTTCGAACGTGTCGACGCCGTTACGACACGGTGCCCCATGTGGATCTTCTTGAGCGCCATCTCGTTCTGCGTCAGCAGTGCCCCGTCTTGTCCGTGAGCAGGTAGACGATGCGGCCCAGCTCCTCGGGGATCGTGGTTGGAGCGCACCACCGCCTCCGGCATCTCGGGCGTCGCGCTGGATCGTCCACGAGTAGAAGAATCTTCCCCATGTCCAGGTTGACCGGCAGACTGCGACGGAGCGGGGAGCGATGAGCCGCTCGGTCGGAGCGGGGGCGGCGCCCAGGGACTCTATACGCCTCAACACTTCACAATGTTGGTGCGCGTGGCGTCGATTGAAGGCACGTGTTTCACTGACCACAGCTCGCCGTTTTCCATGTCGCTTATCGTCTAAAAGCACCATGCGTTGTCAGTGCGCATGGCAACATAATGACGTCTGCACTCCTGTGTCTTGGAGCGTATCCGTTGAGTCAAACATGGCTTTCTTTCAGAGATTGAAAGCGACGTCATCGCAATAGTGGAAATCACGTATGGGTTGGTGGAAATTTCACGTATGCGTTTGGTGGAAATTTCAAGCATGGATTTTAGACATGCTCCAAGCATTTTCCGCAAGATGAGAAACCAACTTCTAAAATGTACCCAGTTCGCGCAGCAACTTGTGCTTAGAGCTCGTTAAGTGAACAGCTTACAGCAGCAATGCATTTTTAGGATTTCGCAGGCCTTCGTAAGTTTGCGTGCACTTGAAAATGTATTTGAAAAAAATCTTACAATCAGTAGATCGCTTAAGGTCGAAAGCTCGCTGCCTGCATGCAGGTGACCACGCGGTTTTATTTCATGTCAATACGTTGAACCGAATAGAGTGAAAATGCATGTGACACAAATCCCATCCGTCTGCGTAATTTTGGGACAAAACATAAATTATATTGAAGTGAGCGCTAAGCAATGGCACAAATTGAGTGCCTAATCAAGACTACCACCAGACAAGGCTCCTAAGCAGTGTACCCCAAAAGTTATCCAATGTCTGCCGCCACTCACCTGAGAGGTATGATGTAAGAGAAGAGGAGGACGAAGCGGAAAGAGGTTAGCGGTACCACGGACCCTGCCAGCCCTTCAGACACATCATCACCACCGAGAGCGCCAGCACCACCCGAACAGGATCTACGGAGAGAACCGCGACACACTGTTATCGGCAGAATCCATGGCGGGACGCGGCGGCAGAAGCCGGCCGCGTCGCTGCCCCACTGGGCATGGCGACAAGCACTTCACCGCAACGGCACATGACAAACCCGGGAGCACGGCACGAGCAGAACCTCAATGTCACTTTCTCTCACAAGCCAACTGCCGTGTAGAAGAAAACGTGAGCGGCGCTTGAGACCAGCGTGGCCACAAACTCAAAACAACACACCGGCAAACCGAGCGCGACCCCGGCGCGTCCAGCACCGCGGGCCGCGCCGGCAGCACGCGGAGCCACGGCCGCACGGACACCGCCACATCCTCGCCAGGGCCGGCGCCGCGCCCACCTTGGTCAGGTTGTTGATCTCGGTGTCGAGCAGGCCGACCTTGCTGCGCGGCGCCGAGTTGTTCATGACGGAGCGCGTCTCGCGCCCGGTGTACACCACCAGGCCCAGCGCCGTGCCCGAGGCCAGCACCGTGTTGGCCCACAGCGTGTTCTCCACCGACAGGCTGTCACTGTCGTTAGAGGCGTCGTGCTGCCGGCCGGGTCACGCGTCAGCACAGGGGCGCGGCCGTCGGTTCACGAGGTCACACTCGGACAGTTGCTGGGAGAGGAAAACGTTGCTTTACACTAGCGGGGTTAGATCAACCGGCGGAACGACGCAATACAATTTGCATTGCCTCCACGTCAATGCATTGCTTACATGACGCGTAAAAACATTCTGATCATCGAAGAACCAATTTCGCGCTTTGGATATCATTAAAGATACACCACATGATACGTGGCCTGCGCGTAAATCATCAGTTCTCAGCTGCGATCATCGTCTGCACCCGTGGCCGTCTGCAGTCGCCGCTGACCCGCGTGAATGTGCCGATGAAGTTGTGGATGTCCTTCTGCGGCTTCTCAGCGTACACCTCGGCGTCGATGCCGAAGAGGTGGGTGGAGCGCGCCAGCTTCTGCGTGGAGGAGACGGCCAGCCGCAGCTTCCAGTCCGTCTCGCCGTCCAGCTGGTCGGTCCTGCAGCAGCACGCGCCGACGGGGCCGGGTCATGGCCGGTCGGGGTTAGGGTACCCGAAGTAGACTATGACAGGTAGGGCTGCGTAGATGGGAGCAGAACAGGGCAGAACGGGAACGGGGCGGGGCGGGGCGGGGGCAGGGTAGGGTAGGGTAGGGCAGGACAGGACAGGACAGGACAGGACAGGATAGGACAGGAAACGATAGGGTACAAAGTATACCATAGGATGGGATAGGACAGCAAAGAACAAAACGGAATAGGAAAGGCAGGACAGGGGCAGGGCAGGACACAGTAGGACAGGACAAGACAGGACAGGGCAGGACAAGACAAGACAGGACAGGACAGACAGGGCGGGGCGGGGCGGGGGCGGGGCGGGGCGGGGGCGGGGGCGGGGGCGGGCGGGGCGGGGCGGGCGGGGGCGGGGCGGGGCGGGGCGGGGGGCAGGGCAGGGCAGGGGCAGGGCAGGGCAGGGCAGGGCACAGGGCAGGGCAGTGCAGGGCAGGGGCAGGGCAGGCAGGCAGGGCAGGGCAGGGCAGGGACAGGGCAGGGGCAGGGGCAGGGCATGGGCAGGGCCAGAAAAGGACAGGTCAGCTAGCATCTGATCCGGTCCGGGCGAAGCAGGGTCGAGTGGGCCGATCACGCCACAGTACTGGTTGAGCCCATTTGACTGACCTTACCTCTGTCGAGGTAAATACAGGGGAACAGGGCGAGCCGGCCAGCACAAGACGGGTCAGGCCATATCAGACCAGTACAATTAAGCCACCCCAGTTCACATCAGCCGTATGACACGCTAAGCCGCAGACTCTTAGATAAGCTAGGAAACAGAGCCAATGACGCAGTGTGATGCACACCAGCTGTGTCTATCCTGGCCTCGGCGAATACCCCCGACATCACGGACACCCCCTGATCTGATGAAGCAGGCGCCACTGCGTGCGGTGGTCCGTAGCAGCACCGTGACCTGACCCTGACCCTGGCCTGATGAAGCAGGCACCACTGCGCTTGGTGGTTCCGTAGCAGCACCGTAACCTGACCCTGGCCTGATGAAGCAGGCGCCACTGCGCTCTCGGTGGTCCGTAGCAGCACCATGACCTGACCCTGACCCTGACCCTGACCTGATGAAGCATGCCTCCGCTGCGCTCGGTGGTCCGTAGCAGCACCATGTCGGCCGGCACCCGCTGGTTCTTCTCGATCAGCAGCATGTCCCCCACGTGGATACGGCTGCTCGACACCCTGTCCAGCACGAGCGACAGTGAACAGCAGCGCTAGTCATCTCCTCCGCACAGGCGGCAACGGGGTCACCTGTGCGGTAGGGCGACAGTAACCATCAATGTCAATAGGATGTATACCTTACCATGATGGTGGGCACTCTTAGGACATTTTTACAACACCATTTTTCAGCAATGGCGGTGTCCGACAACCGTATGACCGAAGCGCCTAGAAAAAGTGGCATGCTTTGACTGTGTTACCAACACGGCTCCATGCGGACGCCAAAACAAGTAACCCCTAACAGACGGCGCGGGCCCACGCGATAGCCACTTCCCAACGATACACCATCCATCCATATGCTGACGAGAAAGAGCATATCATAACACGCGGTGACAACTAATCTGTCCTCCAACTCTACGCAATGCAACTATTCCACATAATACGAACAGATGCCGAGTGGCACAGGCCGCTCCTGCCGGCTCGGGTCATTGCCATAACGTAGCCTGGTGCTCCACCACACGCACCTGACGTGCCCCTGGTTGGTGAGCTTGCTGTACTTGGTGCTGTTCATCTCCTGTCGCGTCCGGTAGCGCCGGTAGTCGTCCACCGCCTCCCGATCATCGTCACCGCTATGACGAACCCCTGGCGGTCGTCACAAGTGTAACTGCCCATCGGCGCCGCGGGCGGCGCAGGTGAAGGCAGGACTCGCATTTGGAGCGCCGGACGCGCCTTATCTGTGACAGCGGGAATGGAACACGTGTCCCAAGTGCATGCTGAGGGTGTTTGTGACTAACGTCCACAGCTGAGCGCGGTCAGGCCCCTGCCACGTTCCTATCGTAGCCAAACCGAGATGCTACTGCACGAAAGCCTGCGAGGGCAGCAGGCGTCCCTCGCGCTCTCGGCACCGCCGGGTCGGAGAGCAACATCAGCCACCAGCGCAAGTCACGTCCGATTGGCGGCGTACAGCTTGCCGTCCAGGGGCAAAAAGGCTTAGGTGCTATGTTAACTGATGGCCCTTCGACCTTTTTTGCCTTTGGACGGCGGAGGCCGCTGCTGCTGATCACTCGCTCGCTCGCTCGCCAGCTCCTGGCGAGGCAGCTCCATGAATGCTAAACGGGTTACAAATTTTAACCTGGATGACGTAACCAAGGGGGGGGGGAGGTTGGGTCCATGACCCGTGGCCCCCTCAGCCAAGAAGTTTACATTAGATACTGGCCGATTTCGCAGGAACTCGTCACAATTCGAAGGAGTTCGGGGAACATCCGACAATCACTACACTCCCATCCCAGCGCTCCTGCGGAAATTTTGATCTACGTGCCTGCGTTAAGATCGACCCTCACACTGCTGACACGAGCTAACGCTACATCTTCGGCGGCGGAGCTACCAACGCCAGCAGCGTCGCCGCTTCGCGCAGCCCACCACGCGTAAATCTCTCATCCCCTTCGACAAAATGGCCAGCGTGGCCCGATGGCATGAAACGGGGACGGCATGCATGTCATGGACGCGGCGATCAACAGCCGTGGAGACGTCTGACGCATTAAGCGAAGGTGTGACGCATGTAGCGAATGTATGACGCCTGCATAAGCGCGTGGCGGGGGGATGGCTGGTAAAACCGCCCACGTGTTGTTGTTAATTGGGGTTTTAGAGCGCGTCGACTGCTGAGGTCATATTGCGCCCATAGCCGTGAGCCACCCACGACCTCAACCTCTGCGACGGACCGGCTAAAGGCCGTGTAATGGCGGCCTGACGCATGCGCAGTCAAAACTGCACGGCTAATCACAAACAGCTGTCGCACATCCTGAGTCATGGTCTCCGAGAGGCTCTGGGCCGCATACAAGACACTTGATAGCGGGCCTATCAGCTGGGCCACTCACAGGCGCTATCGCTCGCTCGACCTCCGACCGCAGAGCGGCGCACCGTCACCACAGGCCGCTAGCTGAACCCCGGCATCAGCCGGCGGTCGGACACGAGCGGGTGAGCCCGGCAGGCGGAGCTTACCAGCGGCCCCCAGTAGGTGTATATGTAGCCCACCCGCAGCTCCGGCACAAACTGCGACAGCGCACCTATGACAGGAAGAACAGGTTCAGGAACATCTTGAACTGCTCGTACAGAACCTGGGAACAGCGCGGGCGTGTGACACACTCGACCCACTCATGTCATTCAGGAGATATCAATGGCCTTGTGGGAAAAGCAGTGCCGCGCCAAGCCCGCCTCGGAACCTACGTGGCGGCTGTGAGACATGAAAACGCTCGGAGAAGCTCGTATGGGGCAGTACAGGACACGCTATTCAGAGTGATTTCGGTCCATACTGAACCAGCCAATGCTTGCCCACACAGCGTGAATAATGCTTACACCTGTACAAAAAACCGGCATCAGTAAGTCACAGAATGAGAAGGCCCCCGAGATTTCAACAGCTATTCACCAGCAAAATACAACCGTCGTCGTCTTCAGTGGGATCACCCGGAACCGAGCTGGGCCTCACTAGGCAAGAACGTGCACACCGCGGCCTGTACCCACAGCATTTCATGGCGCGTGCCCGCCCCCTTCAGCCGTTCTCACCTTCGGAATGAACGTGATAATGTTGTATTTCTGGTTTTTGATCGTGTTCGGTGGAAATTTCTCTGTGCAGGGGCGTCCGACCCGGACCAGCCGAGCCCGGTAGTCGCGGTCCCCGATACAGGCCGAGAACAGCCACTGGAAACAGCTGGGCACAGGGCGGTCCGTGTTAGCAACAGCACCCGTCACCACAGCCGAGCAGCAACGGGAATAGCCGCTGGCCATTCCGCACACGATCCGCGGGGCAACAACAGCACGCGTCGCGACAGCCGAACAGCCGCGGAAATGGCTGCTGCCGCACGGAATGCGTTGGCAGCAATTTCAGCACGTGATACGGCAGCAGAAAGACACTAAAAACAACTGTCGACAAACAGCCTATCAGTGACAACGTACAATACGACCAGCGGAGTAGTCATCGGAAACAGTCGTTTCCACATAGCCCACGTAAGCAACAGCACAGGGTACGGCAGCGGACCGACGGTACGACAGCGGACCGACGGTACGACATCGGAACGGACACTAGCGACAGGTGCCAACACAAGGCCGCCTATCAGTACACGGCACGAGGCAGCGGCGGGGCAGGCGCTGAACCAGCCGCTTATATGCGGCCGCTTGTGCCGTGTTACGCGCCCTGTCAGCAACGGGCGCATATTTCAGCCGGCGACAGACAATGCAAACAGGGGTTTCAGAGTGCAACAGCGCGGCACCCACGCCGGTATGAGCAGACGGTGCGACAGCGGAATGGGCAAGAGAAACAACCGTCGAAACATGACCCATGTTCGCAATTTGCAGGACAATTTCAGGACAGAAACACATTCAAATCAATTCAAATTTAGCCACACCCTTGTGTGCTTTTCACTCATACTTGATCAGACGGGTCCAGTTTGATCGATAGTCTTTGTTTTGTTTTGTTATATCGATAGTTTTGCGAAATCCCTCCAAACATGTCAGAATTTTGATTCAACGTTTGGGTTTGGGTGGGTTTTCCGACTGGAGACATCCCACAGGACTCCATGCTCACAACTACGAAAGCAATCCCGGGTGGAACGGAGAACAATTCCTGATTCAATACACATATGATGGAGTCAAACACCACACCAACACGTGCTTCTTCATTCCATTCCACACCACGTGCCATTGAGTCTGAGTTGGTCTGCCCCACGCTCACTTGGTGTTATGGTTCTACTCAGCACGGAGCGAGAGGTAACATTTGTTAATTTCTATCGGTCGACGAGATCCAGTCACCACACAAAGACAACTTAGATTTCGCTTCTTCGAAGCCCACCACGCGCAGTGAACAAAACAGTTGTGCGCCTGTGGGAGAACCTTCTGAGAGGTGCTTGTACTGAACCAAAACACACGAAGATGGAGGAGGGCTGTCGGAAGGGACGACATAGTGCATTGCAAAAATGTAGTCTGTCACTACTACGGACTCGCCAAAATCCGTCCAAGAGAACCCTCAGAAGGCTGGCACCAGTCCCACAACCTTACCGGGAATTCTATAAATACATTAGGCCTGAGCCCGATCCTGACTTGTGAACCGCACCTGGTCGGCGACGAGGCCCCGCTTCCATCTGCATTGGGCAGCGGACGTTCGCAACGTGTGATTTTGCCTCAGAGCTGCCAGACACCGTGCTGGGGAGTTGGCTGCGCAGCCCATGGGCGACAGCACGGCCCGTCATGGGTTCAAGCGGCCGGATTGGATCGCTCTTGTTTCAACGCGCTGACGGCTCCATGACCACCGCCAACAAGGAGCGGCATATCTGCATGCAGCGCTTATGCAGGCGTTGAGCAAGACCGCGAGGGGGCAAAGAGGACATTGGTCCCTACCTGACACCGCAACTCCCCATACAACCGTGTTGGCACCGATCCTGGCGGGAGGACCATTTCGGAGAGCGCATCATCAGCTGAACAGACGCCCAATCCGCGATCGGCTCACTCTCCTGATCTGAGCCCTCTCCCCGTCCCCCAGATGTGTGTCTGTGGGGGTATCCTGAAATGAAAGTCTGCAGCGAGAGCTCTCAAGCGCTCTAAGAGTCCTCACAGCCTCGATGATTTGATTGGGGATGTCGGCCACGCACCGCACAAGACCGTAGCTGACGCTCGCGCCCGGGCGACAATTTGGGGGTTTCGGACCCATCGACTGCAGTGGGTCACGCATACATCGCCGCCTCCTCCGAAGATGGGGTCACCTGGAGCACGTGCCGTCAACAGCTCCCCACGTCATGACTGTGTGTGAACGATTGATGACAAACATTTCAATTAATCGGAAGACCTTTTGCTTTAGTGCATTCGATATGCGACGTCATTGCTATGCCACGCGCAAATAAAATTCGGACATTTTTCCGCTCTGTTCGTTACATTTGCTTTGCTTTTTCTAGCAGGCGGGTTCTTCAATGTTGGCAATGTACGGAGAGGCGAAAATGCTCGTGCCATACACGGCATGAGAACTCCAAACACTGAGACACAACATTCTGCTTATACATCTTGTCGGTGCTGCTGTGGTACCCCGCAGACTATCACTGTGCATTAATGGTCCCGATCTTTCAACAGAGCATGCAGGTTTTTAAACGCTCCAAGAGTGGCACACGCCCTTTAAGGTTGAAGCAAAAGTGGCCGTACGATGCGCTTCTAATGGCATTCAGGCCAATAGCTTCATTGGCCAAAAATGGGTAAAATATCGTGAGTGCTTCAAGTGTGTATATGCATGTGTGTGTACGTGCGTGCCTGTGTGCGTGCGTGCAGTGAAGTGCGCGTGTGCAGTGAAGTGCGTGAGTGCTTGAAGCTCTGTTCTGCGTCACACACGGATATGTGAGGCCCCAGCAGAATGAGGAACGACGCAACTGAGCGAATCACTCGCCCAGCTACGGGTTCGCCATGGCTCAAAGGCCACATCCAGGTGTAGCCAGTAATAATGTCCCGTTCATGTCCGCCAAATGAACCCAGGTGACCAGCAGGACATACATAGTCCCTAACCTTCATAAATACGCATTTTCTTTCCTCCGATGGCGTCCATGGTGCCTGTTAATGCAAGACCTCTACTGGTTCATAATCCTCCCATCATTTCACTTTGTTAACGAACGCGCTGCACGTCGTCGCGCACCCTTTTATGGAACGCCAGTGAATGCGGCGGTTGAATTAACGCCCAAAGGTCATGGTACGACAGGGATTCGAACCGACGGCCCCGATCGTGGGAGCTGACGGCGCTAGCCACTCAGCTATTACGCCCGGCAGCATATATATATATTATATATATATATATATATATATATATATATATATATATATATATATGTATATATAACCACGAACAGTTCTACCGTCCAGATGCAAAAAGGCCCAAGAGCCACTAGTTAACAAAGCACTTAAACCTTTTTGCCTTTGGACGGCACAGTTCGAGACATTCAAGATTATAAAAACATGGTCATGTCATTGATCAATGGCCCAAATGTTCACACCTAGTGTTTACAACCCCAACTACTAATCATCATCAATGCTTTAAACCCGTGATTCATAAGCGCTAACATCAGCTTGGGCGGACGACACGCAGCTCGCGACATGAGATTGTCGTCGATAATGGCCCATTACCAGAAGCTCCCGCCGGTATTTTGCCGCAGAACATCACGTGAGCGTAAACATAACTTGGTATGCAACCCTTGGCATTCTACCGAAGTACACCACGTGGGCGCGGAAATGCCTCGGTATGCAGTCATCTCACCAGATGACGCACCAATGCTAGGAATGGCCTTGCCGCTGTCAGTTGCTGACAGGAAGTCTATAGCTCACCGCGGCGTGCAGTTTAAAACACGCGTTCGCAGGGCGCGGCCAGCCGTCATTCACGGCAGGGAGAAGAAGCGCCACTTGGCCAGCTATCCACAATCGGATAACCCGGCCAGTTGTGGCCTCCGAAAGCACGTTCCCGAACTGTATGGCACGGCGGGTGTGTGCTCCGCTGTTAGTGCCTGGCAACCACTTCGTACGGCGCAAAGCAAAGCTTAAAGTATGTATGTGTCATCTTGCAAGTCTACGCATTTCAAGTATGTACACACTCGCATAGTGGACTTCGGTTGAATGCCGACAAAGTCACGTAGCAGTGGCTCAATTTAGGAGTTCTGCATGCTCGGAGCGATGACCCCAGCATAGAGATCAACTCAGGGGTTATGTACATTAGGGATTTTGATGCAGACATGTCACGCCACACCACAGGGGGGAGAGGCGCAGGACGATAAGCAGGACCAGGGGGTGCGCGTCGGTCCAAAACGGCGTGACGGAGGAAGTTGACTGCAATGACCGTGCGGATGCCGTGACGTCATTGGGGCTCCGGCGACCGACAGATCGCCGAACAACGCACAACGAGATGGCGCCACAAAGCGTGTAATTCCGGTCCAATGCAGGTAATTGAGGTCTCCAACTGATGCGCACTCTCATCTCTTTACATCGGATCCATAATAACGCACGTGCATTGCCAATCGCCGATGCACGGCGGGTGGCCAGATGACCGACTGTGAACTTGTCCGTCGTACAATACACGGTGCATGCGGTTGGCGCATTTGCACCACCCGTATGCACCCGCCCACGCCAAATTCCCAATGACGTCACGGCGCCCGCGCAGTCTGATTGACTAATCTGAATGAACGTTGTCACCCTCTCCGCCGCACGTGGAACGAGCTGAGCGCACCCCGGCTGGACAGGAGGGGCGGTGGGCGGGACGGGCTACCGACCGGGAGAGGTGTCGACAGGGCGCCGCGCAGCACAGCCGCCGGCGGCCGGAGATGAGGCGGGTGTGCTCTGACGAGCGCCGACGGCCCGACGGCTTCTCGTCCAGCTCCAGGTCCTCTTCCATCATCGCGCCACGCCGCGAGACGCACCGCGTCACAGCACGCTGCGTCAGGGGACGCCCGTCACGTCACGTCACGGCGGCGGGCGCGGTCGCCGGTCGGGAGCGGCGCGCTCACTCTCCCAGCGACGCCGACACAACACTGCCGACCCGGCCGGCGGCGATCTGACCCCGGCCACCCGATCAGCCGACGTAAACCGTATCGCGCGGCCGTGGCGCCAGAATAAACACAGCGCGCGCGCGCGGCACTGCACCGCGGCGGCCGCGTCGGGCGGATAGCTGCACCGGCGGGCCGACGGTAGCGCGGCCAGGCAGGCGGCGTTCCACACCGCCGGCGGCCGTCACACAGCGGGTGCCAGTCACCTCACACGCGGCCGGGGGTCGATCGGCCCGCCGGCAGCACCGGCGCCTGACGCGACGCCGCATACACTGGCGGCCGACAGGTGCGCGCAGAGGCGGCGTCAGGCGCCGGCGGCGGCCCGCCCCTCTGCAGGCCCGCTCGCAGCCGGAGCGATAACGCGCTCCCACGCTGATGGGGTGCTGTGAAAAGCAGTCGCTGGGAATGTAGCTGCGTCCGCCTTCGAAGCTTCGATGCCCTACTCGCAACTAACTGGCACTCGCTGTCGGCCGACGGCGTCCAATGTCGCGCATCGGTTGCCGTGGAAAACAAAGCGAAGCCGGTGAGCCAGCCTTCCGGCCACGCGACCGGCACTGGCACTCTGCCGCTGTCGTCCCGCGTGCCGCCGCCGGCCCCGCTCCAGCTCCATCTGCCACTACTATGCCGATCCCACCGGCGCGCCGCCAGCGGGACGGAATCGATCCCCGGCGTCAAACACCCGGCGGATCGTACTCCAGCGCGGATCAAGCCAGACGTGAAGATCGCGCAACCCACCGACAGACGTTGAAGCAGTGAGGAAGTCATAGCAGCTAGGTGCGGTGGTAATGGAAGTGGACGTTGGCTGGGCTTGGTCAGCAGTACGCTTGCAGCAGTCGCCGTGGTGCTCCAGAAGGCTACATGGGAGACTCATAAAGTGTGGGTTTCCTCGCACTGAAAGTTTTGTGGGCATGGTGGGTCGTGTTTAAGACCTAACATGCACGCGCCAGAGGCAGCAAAAACTTAATGTTGTAATATGACTGAATGCATTTATGCAGAAAAAAATGAAGCACCTGCCGATCCATGACTGGAAACTGATCGAACTACGCTATTCATCTTTCAAGTTTGCTTACTGCATCTTACAATATTGTTCTGAACAGCTCAATAACGCACGCGTTCGTCTACATGGTCACATGCTGTAGTTGTCTGACAAACGAACCGCGTAATGTAACACAAATCATATTCGCAGTCTTGAGACACCCTGCTGCTCACCGGTGCACTAAATGTAACAGATCCACCCCATCTTATGACAATGCTGTTTACCAAGTCGTTTCTGTTGTTTTGACTGAACAAGGGAGACCTTCAACCACACTATGACGATATGAGGTACAAAAAGGCAAAAATTACTGCTTTCTGAGCTTCTGCAGTTCATGTCGGTTTTTACTGGTAAAATCCGCAATAGCCAGAAAATGACAAAACCTAGCCCGGTCGACTGAAAAGCCAACCCTGCCTGGAGGCATCTCACACCATCCAGGAGCCTAACAAGGCGCCGGAGTGCGACCTGTCCCACTGTGCGGGTCCGCCATGGGCGTCCGGGCGGCGAGCGGCCACCGCCGCTCCATCTCTCGTCTGGAGAGACGTCTCCATCCCACGCGGCCACGCATGGACCGGGCCATGGCCGGTGGCCCGGTGCCCCCTGTTGGTCACTGCACGCGCGCTGTTTGGTGGTCGTGTATGTATTCATCGCGGCAGGAGCGATATGGCACCAGAGGCATCTCTCGGTAATATCGCCTCTCATGATTTGGTGCACTTCATGCCATGCCATGCCGCACCCGCACCCGCACCCGCACCCGCACCCCTCCCCTCCCCCCTCACCCGTCCGCCTGTGGCGCCGTTCCGACCCCTGCCCCAATGTCCTGCTGCAGCCAGCCTCGCCGGTAGCGCACCACCGACCGAGGCGACATTCAGAGCGAGCGACCGGAGCGCACTCGCTCCGCGGATGGTCCCAAATCCCCAGCAATCGCCAGTACTCACGGTGCCTTTCAACCGATCTGAGCAGCTTTCGCACTGGCCAAGCAGATAGGTGCCTGGACCCCGAGACCGACGCCGGGCCTTTCCCGGCATCGCGAATCGCAATCGCATTGCAATCTGAACCTTCGATGATCGGACACAAATCACCTGGTGCCTTCGCTTCACATCCTGGAGCCCAGGAGCGCCTTAGGTGTGCCATCTCACGTTAAGGTGCAAAGCACTCACGTGCCGTCCCCCCCCCCCCTCCGGGACGGTGACGGGGCCGCGGCCGGCGCGGTGCTCACCTGGCCAGGCAGCGCGGCAGGCAGCAGCAGCAGCCGGCCAGAGCCGGCGAGTCGCGGCGCGCGCGCCGCCGGTCCGCGCTCAGCAGGTGGTCCGTCTCATCCATCTCGGGCGTGCCGTCACAAGGAGAAAACCGCGTCAGGGGCACAGAGTCATCATCGTCCATTACTGCAACAGGCCATGCTGTCACAAGGAGAAAACTGCACCAGGGGCACAGAGTCATCATTGTCCATCACTGCAAAAGGGCACATGGTCGGGCTGTGCCCCTGGCCAGCTCAACTGGTGCCTCCCCTAAAGAAGCATGCAGGTCAGTATGATACTGGATCTGATTTGGGTCAGATGATCAGTGACTTTTTCAGAGGCCATTACTTTCAGGTCTGACCAGGTCCAATAAATCTGCTGGGTGAAAGACAGCTTGCTACATTATCTAGTGGTACATATTTTGCAATGAAAACTTATTATTAAAAACAAAGCACAGAAAGCACAAAGTCCACAGTATGCACATTTGAAGAGTTACAAAATGCATACCATTTAAGGAGCACATATGCATGTAGACTGTATGAAAGATCACATGTGGTGTAGTGGATCCCATGCAAGGTTAACACAGTGGTATGGCCAAGAAACTGTGTCCTTATCAGCAGATATAAATTTTGCCTGACTGCTGAAAAGCTGACATCCAGCTTACATGCTTCTGGGCACTGTGCATGGAACACAACATGGTCCTTTTAACTGGGAATCCTTTGGTACAATCCAAAGGTGCCTGGTGGCTACCATGCTGGTGACACTGGGGCCAGGGTAACATGGTCAATCCAGAGGTCCTTACAGGGATACAATATATTGGCCCTCCCATGGCACCTAAGACACCTTCTGACCAGAACCATTGGCCCTGGATTGTCACAAGGTCCTCAGCTGAGTGCCTTCATGAAAGCAAAAGGAGCCCTTACTGGGAAACCATGGCCAATGAAAGGCACAGGACCTCAATTTGTCTTGTTTTTGTCCCTGGTTGGAATTGGAGCAAGACTTCTAGACATACACAGATTGCCACTAATTACCTCACTTGTAAACTTGTCTGGTATCATTTTTGTATTGCCTTTTGTTGCTGTATGCTGGCCAGCCCCAACCAGTAAAAAATCCCTGACATTTGGGATCCATCCATCCCTGTTTAATATGTGCAGCTTGCTGACTTTGGACCCCATGTTAAACAAGCTCCCAGTTAAGAATCCTGGACACAAGTATTCTATAAAGGGTCCCTCACTGTCACAGGGGCTCTAACCAATAAAATAGGTCTTCTGGTAATCACAAGTCCCAGCCTTGCCCATGCATGGATAAGGATGGAAGCATCATCCTTTGGAACTTCAAGGCAGTGAATATACATGTGTCTCCAAAGAAGAGAACCATTGTGTGCCTTTAAAAATAAATACATTGATTCTAAAACCCAGAACGTTCTGGAATGAATGGTAAACCCTAATGGGTCAACTGCAAAACAAACAATCCAGTCAACCGTTTGCCTTTGGAAGTGCCCCATAAAGCTGGCTAACCAAATCACTGCTTGGTATGTGTTGAGCAATGCTAAACAACCGCACAGGAAACGAATATCTCATACATTGATACAAAAATAAACAATGTACCAGCAGCTCCACATAATCACATCACCATATCACACCCACCAACAGCCTGAGGCCCCGGTGCAATAGACTGATGTAAAAATGGCCTGTACACATCTAAAACCTATCCAGTATTTCGAAGAACAAGGCTCGGCAAAGCCCATACACCACACACCTTGGCGCTACCCTATCAAACGACGTTAGCAAAGTGGGGCCCCAAGATGCAGGGAAGTCACTATGCGATGTGTTTACTTCCGGCACGAGCCGATGCATGACGTCACTGGGAGGCACTTCGTTCATATCGCATAATCAACAAATGATTGCACAATGGTCGCAGATTGCGTTATTCGAAATGCACCGCCAGTGATGAAGAGCTTCTCTAATCGGAAGACCATTTGCTGACGCTGGCGATGCATTTTCTACGTGAACAAATATTGGCCTTCAAAAAAAGGCTTTAGAGACTTGAAGTGAATGACTGAAGTGAATCACTGATCCTCTTCCGGTAAGTTCCAGTACTGCAGTCACAGGCCTCGTTCTTCTTTTAATAAACCGAATCAATTGAATTTAGTCTGAAAGCCGTGCAATACTGGCATCAGTAGGTACAACAGATTTTCATGAATGTTTTAAAACCTTGATTTGCCCATCTGTGCAAGATGCTAAAGAGTAGCGTCATCCCCCACACCCACCCGGTGCGCATCAGCCGACGCATGGCTCCGAGACGGAGCTGCCAGCTGATAAGGCGACGATATTGAGGGCAATAAACGTCGGCAACACTTCCACGTAGCGACAGTGATGGAAAAACTCATTGCTAGCCTCGTAAAGTTTCTTCCACGTAACAGTTCAACGCATTGTATTAAAAAGGCTTCAATTGGCGTGAAAATAACACACACGGCTAGATTTTCGGGGCTGTGAAGTTGGCTGCAACGCAGAAAAGATAGCGAATCATAGTTTCGGAGTTCTATGCTGACCATAAACAATTTGCATTATACTTAGTAGCATATTTTCCAACGCGGGCTAAGGGACGTTATCAAGCAAACCTTGGTTTCGTTGCTAAAATATAAGTACTTTTCTGTCTACCCCATTAATTAAACTTGGATTAGTTTTAAAAAATCACAGGAAAATATCTCTGCCTTGACTCCTAACATAGGAATGCCCTTGCCCAAAGCTGTCGGATCGGATCATACCGGTACGATCCTTGGACCGGATGGACCGAACGGAACCGGATGGGGCCGGATGGAACTGGGTGGAATCGGATGAATCCATACAGGATCGTATGGGCTGGACGGGGCAAGATGAGAGCAAATAAAATCCGAAGGTACTGCGTTGGACGAGCCGGCACGGGACCGGACGCGATACAACGGAAGATTAGATAGTCAACGTCAGCGTTCCAAATTCATCCAGTAGGATATCCATAATGTAAATATAAATTCATTGTACCAAAATTCTGGTTATCCAACGGCCTCCACAGTTTGCACGCTGTTCTTGGGCGTATTCCGTCAGCCTTTTCCACCGTGATCCATCTGAAAATATTAGCCAGTTTTCATTTGACCTCCTCGTTTCATTTGACTGCCGCGAAATCAGCTGGCATATGCGCCGTGCTTTTCTGTCTGCTTTTTGTGTTTTGAGTGTTCTGACGCGAACTGAGATACCGACGGGGGTGCGTGACCGGTTCGAGAAGCAGTATTACTTGTTGTCGTTATTCGGCACAGAGTTCAACAGCACATAACTGCTGGGGTAAATACGTACAGGTGTGTATTGATGGTGCATCGACTAGTGTCAATATTGCATAGATTATGTAATAGAAGTGCAAGGCCTGCGCAGGAAGTACCGATGCTACATGGATAGGCGACAGGTGAAATTTGTGACTTTTGGGGAACGCTACTTGTTGTCATTGCTATGCAAGGGTGGTTAATAAAATATATTCAGGTATTGGTGGAGGGCTATTGTATCTACTGATGCTGATATTGTGTGGTTTGTGCACCAAATTTGGAAAATCAGGTGTTTTAGACAATGTGAGACCTATAGGGAAATTATTTGGTTCCTATAAATGATGCTTGCCTTAAGGGGTGGGACTTGGAAGCATGAAATATGATCTGATAGACAGGTGTTGTCCCATTACACCATCTATCACTATTGTTGACCACAACACCTGCACAAAGGGCTTGCATAGACTCCCCCCCCCCTGACCATGGGGATGGTGGAAGTGTTGTTCCTGTAGGTTTGTGGTGATAGCTTGTGAATGCACAGAGATTGTGTTGATGGGTGGGTAACCAATGTCCAATAGGACTCACAAATCATTGGAAGGTATACCCATCAATTGTTGCTCTCTGAGACAAGAAACCATTCCACTTGGCACCTGCTTGCTTCTTTTGTGCCTACACAACAGGTCTTGTAACCATGATATCCACATTCTGGTGCTTTCCTTGAATTAGGTGCCTTCTTCAGAACTAGGCTGCAAGGTATTGCCTCCATGGTCAGGTTGTGGCCACTGTATGATCACATGGGATGTGTTGCTCCCTCATGTAAAAGCAATAGGGCCAGTGTGAGGACATCCTAGAGGCAGTGGCAACTAAGAAAATGAACAAAATATGATTTTTTTGGAAGTAGATTAGGAACATGAATTTGCAAATTAAATTGCAATGTATTTTGTTAGAGGTTATTCATCTTGGACATTGATCTGCTTCTCATTTGACAATCACTTGCATAATGCTGGGCCTTTCTCCTGTCCTCCACCATAGGAAAGCAGAATGCCTTTATCGCTTGTTTGTGCCATGACCAAGGTGAAGGTGTTTTATATGCAGCTATCCAGCTTGGGTCCAACCTTTGTTGTTGGTTGCTAGAAGCTTTGATGATCCTGGACATTCTTCGACCAAAATCAGGGGTTGAAAGAACCTAATGACTGTAGCCCAGGCCTAAGGCAGCAGTCACACAGCACTAAGGCAGAGACCACAGCATACAAGTTTTCTTGCACCATACTCAGACAGAGGCAAGAAAGAGGTTCTTCAGTTACTGCTGTGTTAAGGAATGAAATTGCTTGCATGAGTCTCATGTGCCCAAAGATGTCCTCTTTCAAGTGTTCTCTCATAGTATGCTGGAAGCCAAGCATTTGTGCTTTCTGAAGCAACAGGCATTGTACCTCATGTCCTATTCATTTGTTCCTTTAGCCAATGGGAAATGTGCCTCATGCACATGCCATACAATCTGGAGTTGTAAGGCTGGAGGCAGCCTGTTACAATTGAACTTCTTTTCACATCACAATCAGGTTTGTCAATCAAAGCTTTTGCCCATTCCTGGCAGATAGCCAACTACTTGACTCCCAAGTATTTTGTTCTTGGATCTGCAGGGATGGCTATAAAAATGGTGTGTACTTGAAGTTCTAATTCACACAGACACAATCATTCCAGTGCAGTATATTCTACACATTTACACTTTCAGTGAGGCTGGCATATGTTTTCTGTCTGAGTTTCTCTACTTCTTAACCAATGCAGTCCTCAGTCTATCAGACAACGAAACCCACCAGGTGAGTGACACACGCCCTTCAATAGTGCCCGTTCCGTTAATGCCCAACCGCGTGTATGTTAAGATGCTTCAATGATCATTTATCGCCATCTTCGTTCACCGGTGTGGCGCGTTTTGTAGATTTTGATGTGGAGTAATAACATGGTACAAAACTTATGATGCGTTTTTACTGAGTGTGGACTACTTTAAGTGTTTTTGTTTGTTTCAGGCTGGTGGGGCTGTGCGAACCGGCAATGAAGCTGTCAGCCGCCGCGTTGGTCTTCTACGCAGAAGTTTACAGCACGGTGGCTTCAAGGCCGTGGTAAAACAGTGGACAGGATACTGAGAGTGGATCATGCATGGAGAGCTGGGGCGGAACAGAATCTATGCTGGACGATGGCTGCTGTGTTAGGTAAGGACTGATCTCTTGCTAAATCCGAGTGGAACTCCTCTGGAAGTGTTCCACATTCATATGTTAATGCTGAGGCACATTTCATTGTCCGCATGTCTTTCCCTCCATCACAATAATTCGTTAAAAGGTGCTGGGCGCGGCTTAGGATTTGTAGACTGGGGCTTAGGTTTCTTATAAAGAAGAAGTTGTTGTCCATTGTCACTTCATCATTCTACGGGTACCTGTGCGATTCATTTGTAACAGGCCACCGATGCTGGAAGTGCTATTGGATGCTGTGCTTCACATCAATGAGTCACCAATGTTCACTTGCTCTGATACTGTAAGCAATGGTTTCTTGCTGCTTGCTCCACGTGTTTCTTGGGCTCCCCACTGAACTTGTCCACTAAATTACTGCTGCTGGGCTGCAACATGTCACAGGGAATGTCAATATGGAAGTCAGTGAGATATAAGCCAAAGTAATGTCTATCGGCTCCCAAGATTACTTGAGCACATCCAATAGTGTAATGATGTTGGCAAGGTTCATTCGTCCACACAGTGTGTTCCTCCGTATAGCCGAGTTCGTTAGAACACCTGGCTCCTACTCACCAGTCCGTGGTAAGGCTTCGCTCAAGTCACTTGGGCGCTCGTTATTTGCGTTTGACCGGGGTGGCCTGCGGCTGGGGGCAGCGGCCGCGCTAGCTTATGTTCAGGTGACGTTTTGAAAGCCAGGGCAGGGCGTCCTCCAGGCATTGCAGCATGTTAAGCTTTCGCTAAAAAAAGCTGTGTTCTGTTTGTGAACTTTCAGAATTTCACGATGGTTAGAGTGGGATCAGAGCTTAAGCAGCCAGCACTGCCTAGGGTAGATGCCTGATCCCACAAATTCGGCCATTCAAAGTGGTGTGAGATATATACGTTTTTTTAAAACATGTACCTTTATGCATTTTTGGTGTTAGGTAAATAAACCGCACATGTGTGCCTAATTTGCAGTTATTATCACTGTTTTTACTGTGGCGAGTGACCCTGTTTTGGCCCCCAAGAACCACGAAAAAACGAACTCCGGGAAAAGGGCCTTTAAAAGGTCTCTTAACTTTAGCGTGAACGGTCATTTTGGCCATTTTCCGTCAATCCCCCCCCCCCCCTCCCGTGTTTAGTACTGTAAAACAACATGCTTAGTTTTCTTTCCTCCTTTTTGCAGGTAACACCAGCATTGGAAAAACCATCCAGCACATGTGGACCAGGAAAAGGAGCACAAGGCAAAGCTTGCAGGAACTGATCCCCAAATACCGGGCCAGGCCAACGGTCGTTGTTACCACTGTGGCACGTGGCTGGATACGCGCTTGGAGCAGGTATGCGCGCGGAGCACCAGCTGCCCGTCACTGCGGCTGCATGTCCAACTGTGTTCGGCCGCACCACTCGCAGCCGCAGTCACCCGCTGTGTGCAGCGCCGGAGGCCACTCGCTGAGGCGCGCGCCGGTCGCTGTCGGCAGGCACGGCGCTGCTGGGCAAGGAGGCAGCCATGGCGTGCACGGTGGCTGTGGAGGCGGTCATCACCGACCACTACAACAGCCAGATCCGGGAGCTCAGCCGGCTGCAGGCCGAGACGGGCCAGGACCACACCGAGCTGCTGCAGGTTGCAGGCGCCGGGCCGCCGCCGGACCGGACCAGTGCAGGGCACCGGCGGCTGGGTGCCGCCGGACGGGTGGCCACGTGCACTGTCTGCTTCTGGCTCAGGCTTTCACCGGCCACAGGCCGATCAGAACCCCGGTGCGGCTGTGGCCACGTCGCGTGCGCTCATTGGTTGCTCTGTTGTCAGTTACAAACTGTTATATCACACCCGCTCGTGCTTTCCTCCTCTTAAAATCGCCACAAAAGTTCGCCATGCGTTCCTGCTATGCGGTCTAGTGCCGAAGCGGAACCTCTCCATGTGAACTCCGTTTGCCACCCAGCAAAGCTGGTTCGCTGCATTTTGTGTGGGTCGTTCTTAGCAACGAGTCGATGCCCATCAGTTCCCGTCTTCTCCTCCATACGATGCTGGAGTCCGCCTGCTCCCTCAAATGCCGTGTTGTACATCCATTCTGGACTGCCTGGTGTTCCGCTGGGTTGGCGCAGATCATATCCAAGTTTCCGGAGTGGATTGAGGAGATGGAGCACCACGACACCGGTCCTGGCGCATGACGCCGAGCAGGCGCCCCGCCTACCAGCCTGCTCTCGCAGGCTGATCAAGGCCGGCTGCCTGGGAGCCATCTGGGCTTCGGAGAGGATCTGACCGCTGCTGACGTCACAGGAGCTACGGCCCGACGGAGCTCCTGTGACGTCAGCGCTCCAGTGCCGAGCGGCTGGCTTATCGTGTGCTGCACTACTGAGCTAGGAGATCACGTTGTATGTTGGTTGGCTGATTGATTGTTGTATGCTATGAGATTCTCGATGTGTTTTGAAATAAAACAAAATGAGGTGTGATTGAGTTATGCGGAGAGCCCTCTGGATGATGCTAGTACATCACTCTTGGGAGATCTTTCGTGGTGTTGTTGGCCTACATGATATATAGGCTGGTGAGAAGCCCATGAAAGGGAGTATTCCGCATTGAAGTGCGGTGTTTCTACCGTTTGAGCTGACCAGGAAGGGCAAGCCAGCAGAGCACTGGATGGCAACCAAGAAGACCATGGCTCGAGCCTCGGCAATTCCAATGAGATAATTCGGATTGTGACCCGTGCATGGCTGATAGTCAGGCATTCATCCCCGCCCTTTCAGGACCACGATAACACCTGACGCGGCCGGAGAGTTAACGGACCGAAACATTGTGTGCATACCAGCACTACAGACGGGGGCGGAGAAGTCAAAACAATTACTCCGTCCCGCGCGATACTAATATATCGTCTCAATCCTTCCGCAACACTGTACCTTTGGGGATTCCCGAAGAAAGTGTGTCGACAGTCAACCTTAAGGTTTGTGTGTGGTTTGGAAGCATATAAGAATCGCCTTGAAACGGGCACAATCTCATTCTCCGCGCACAAATATATATGTCTGAAAACACTGCCGTATTTCGTCTGGACCCGCGCCGAAGGGCGCGGGTCCAGACGACAAGACACGTTTCAGCAACAAGACACTAGCGGGCCATATGAAACCAGTGGGCGCCTATGGCGGGTACCACTTCTTCGAGTGGCTGGTTAAACCTCAGCGAATTGCTATGAACGCGCACAGTCACGTTGTCGGCGTGCGGTTTTCGAATATTTTAACACTGCCTGTAAATTTATCTCCACACACCGGGCAGACAACCGGAATCAATAACGCAACGGTTGCGGGTCATGCCAATCAAAAAGCCTCTGGCGGCACAAACTTGACATTTAGGGACGTTTATTGTCCCTTAAACCAGAGTTATCAAGTACACGGTCCCACCATCTGCGCGTGGCAATACATGCTATTTTTAAACAACGATTCTAAAAAAACTTTCGGATTTTCGTCTGCACGTGCCGTGTGGCCCGCCTGCATTTATTAGAACGCCGTCAGGGGATTATTAGAATGGTTGTGGCTGACCCCGAACACGATTTTGTACCGTCCGGTGTCTTTCAGCGGGTGCTGTCGAACGTGGGCGGCCCTCTCGCGCGCGATTACATTTTTGTTCAAACATTGCCGTATTTTCGTCTTCAGCGAAGAATGACAACGGCACTCAGTAATGCGAAGCGCGGGGGGCTTATCGAACAAGTAGATGCCATTGGCTGATCTTTAACTTTGGGTATCGTTCCCTGGCATTCAGGACATTAGTATCGTAACGCACACGCTTGTCTCATCGGACGTGACTATAAATGATCTAAAAGCTGCTGAATTTGAAGAAAACTCACCCAGCGTTCACCCGTACCCAGCAACACGACCTCAGGTGTTCTGTTAAAATGGCGCCACCGGCGATCGCCAATGTTTCAGTGTTGTTGGGAGTCCTCAACCCGTGCTATCAGACGTGCACGATCCCCTCTCTCCGTACGCTGACTACACAAAATTTGCAGAACGCTGCGGTATTGTGCCCACAAGCGCCGTTATGCCACCGCATTCGGTAACACGCAATCAGAGCGCTCGAGTGCTGTTCGATGGCCCTGGGCTAGCGGCGTCGACACGCGCCCGAGCGCGTTGATTATAACAATTCTCAAGCGTTGCCTTATTTCGCCTCCACGTGGCTTGGGATCGCCCTCATTCATATAATGCGTTGTCAGGTGATCATATCAAAGTAATAGGTGTCACATGCTGAGCACGGCTGCCCAGCGTCGTTCAATAACGCAGAGCCACCGCTACCAGAGGCGCAAATCTTACCTCCACCCCTCCCCCCGCGCTCGTTGTTATAAAAACTGCCGTATTTTCGTCTCGCAACGCCCCAAGCGACTGCTTTCATGGAGCGTCAGACGTCAAGTAGACGTTGGAGGGCACACTGTAATACTTCACGCACCGTGACACCGATCTTGGCCGACACCCTTTTACGTGACCCCTGAAAGGGTATTATTGAAATGGTGGCCGGCGTGAGCGTGGGCTCGAAAGTACAACAGCGTTTAAAAAATAAGTTATATACCGGCGCGGAGACTTGATCATGATTATTTCACGGTATTTCCGGAGCGCAATGTACTGACACCGTCACATCAAGCTTGGCCAACGGCACCTGTCTGCATCTGTTCGGGATATTGTCGCGACTCACAACTACCACATACCATCTCCCGTCATCTCAAAGCGGGTAATGTGCTACGACACAGTGACCAGCGTCCGCTCGCTGCACCCACCGCCGAAGCTGGCCTGCCCGCGGCTGCCGCATGTGGGACGCGCACCCGGGCAGTCAGGTAGTCAGAGGCGTCACGCCAGAGGTCGCTCTGCAGGTCCCCAGATGCCGCATGTGGGACGTGTACCCGAGCAGTCAGGTAGTCAGAGGCGTCACGCCAGAGGTCGCTCTGCAGGTTCCCAGATGCCGCATGTGGGACGTGCACCCGAGCAGTCAGGCAGTCAGTGGCGTTACACCAGAGCCGCTCTGCAGGTCCCCAGATGCCGCATGTGGGACGTGCACCCGAGCAGTCAGGTAGTCAGGGCGTCACGCGAGGTCGCTCTGCAGGTCCCCAGATGCCGCATGGGACGTGCACCCGAGCAGTCAGGCAGTCAGGGGCGTCACGCTAGAGCTCGCTCTGCATGTCCTCAGATACCGCGTGTGGGACGTGCACCCGAGCAGCTAGGCAGTCAGAGGCGTCACGCCAGGGGCCGCTCTGCCGGTCCCCAGATGTAACGCGCTGGAGCTGAGCTCCTGTAGAGTTGTGCGAAAACCACTGGCTGCGCAGCTTGTGCTCGGCGTACGGTGTTGCATTGAAGGTGTGTGCGCGATGCTGTATGTTCCTATATCTGTCTCCTGTCAGCGACGGATCACTCGGTTTGTCGCCTTCTTTGCAAGACGTAGGCACATCTTTTGTCTATTGCGATATATTTAGGCATGCAATGACGTGATGATAACAGTTGTACATGTCAGTCACGGTACACACTTGCCACACGGCCCACAGGAATGGCTTTAAGAATGCTAAATAATCCCTCGTGAAAAGCGAACTCAATCGTGCATAAAGTACAGACCTAACAGTAAACAAAACTTCAAATTTGTACATGTAACGCACGGGAAACAGCTGGTAGAAAAGAGCTCGTCTGCCATGGTGTCATAAGTTGTTTGTTCCTTCTGTTGTGTTAAAGGCCAGGTTACAAGGAACTGGCTATAACCGCATTTCAAATGAACTATTAACAGCAACAAACGCAGTTATGCTCAGCAATGCAGGCAAGCACAATATTACCTTATAAATACCCTGCCCCTATCACATGCACACGCACACACGCAGTAAAATACAAACACATTTCCTTTGGAACCACGTATATCAATCTGTCTTCTAGAAACGTCTTTTTGTAACCCGCGGTTTTTGACATGGTATTGCGGCCATTCGTTAAGAAAAATGGTCCTCAAATCGATGCACTTTGCTTACTGCTGACATGTGGCCCCACCCAGCAAAACTGACCACGGGCGTTCTGGTACCGACACGAATGGACAGTGTTTGAAAGTTAAATGAAGTTATGCTTACGGTTTGCTATTATCTGTTCACCAAACATTCCCACGCGAGCAAGCATAAATAACTCAGATGTTACCCAGGTAGCCGTTGTCTGTCCATGCATGTAAAAAATCTTCGAAGTGATGTTTTTATAGGCACAGTGGCTCTTTCCTTTTCAATTATGTCCTTGAACACTAAGGAAGGTCTATTAAAGCTGAAGCAGCTGTAGCCCAGGGTAGTAATCGGGCGAGTCGGCTGGTCTGAGCTCTACCTGTAATACTGCTGAATGCAAATATACTGGCAGATGCGCTGTTTCACGGCGTAATGCGCGACGTAAACAACTGTGTAGATACAGCGAGCCTCAAGGGTGTATGATATCGTATTCAGTCGCTCTTGCGTGGAAAGTTGAGCTAAAATCGAATTAATTTGACGGCCATGTGATCCATTTTAACAGCACTATATCATTTGAGCCATGGAGATGACTTCATTATCCAATTTAAAGCGAGGTTTAGCAAAGAGGCTTTCCTGACATCATATTTTCGGCGCATGTCTTCGGAAACTGAACGCCTTAAGAAGTAGGTCGTCAGTGCCTGAACGAAACAGCACGGTCTGTGTGACAAGAAGGCGTGTGGAACAGTTCCTTTCTTGGCCTGTGCACAAGAAAGGTAATATGCACAAAAACAATACAAAACAATACTTTCCGTCCTAATGTTTCGCCATTCAATACTATAAACAGAATACTTGCTTGGTGGAGGTGCCAATGCAACGTGCTTTAGGTATTGCTTTAAGCTTTTACTCTTTGGCGAACTT
>NW_023596225.1:38345455-38371465 GCF_011947565.3 Pollicipes pollicipes | reverse complement strand
CTGGAGCCAGGGGCAGAGGTGCCGATACGATCCGCTGATATACACGGATGGCTTGAAGGGTGACAGAGGCCCCCTGATGTGGCGTAATCTGTGATGGTGGACAAAGTGCTTTATACTGTCATGCTGTTAAGTTTTTACGGCTGAACTAATTGATACTGAGGTGGCTGAACTCTGCAGAAGAATGTATTCGCCGTGGGAATGCGCTTCGCTGCCTGACTATCTTTTGTCCACTTAAGACAATAATAACCGGCCAACTACTGGACGCTTGCCAACTTCCTTTCTGGCGCGCTATTTCCGGAACCCGGAGTATCTTCGGAAACAATCAGCTGATCAAGCTGACAAAACGGCAAGGAATGCTCCTGGGTCGTGCGAGCCCAGCACCCCCATTTGTTGATCGGCTGTGGACTGCGGACTTGTCGACCTACGGGTCGTTTTCGACGTGATCGTTCAGGTCAGATGACACGGTCACTTACAATCTGCTCTAAATGACGCGCCCATGCAAATTTAATCTGATAGATCGACTAGACTAAATAGACCAAGAATAAGTAGACCTGGATGTCTGCAGCGCGCGACATATTTCTGTACGTTGATATGATAACCCAATACTACATCAGCTGTAGTTCTGTCGAAACATTGCGACGGTGTTGTCCCCATACTTGCTCATCGTTGCAAACTTGGCATTTCTTAGAGACCAATATGTGAAATGCAAGCTACGGAGATATACGTTACTTGTAAAATGACGATATCAATCATAGCTAAAAAAAGCCGGGGATTTGTGCATCTTACAGTATGCAGGTCAAGAGATCAAATATCGTCCCTGCCTCAAGGAAACACACTGTAACTGTAACACACTGTAACTGTCATGGGCCGATTCCTGAAAACAGTCGATAAACTGCGTCTAAACTGCTTCTGTACCGTCGTGAAACCAATAACTTTTGCACTTGATCGACCGAGCTTGGACGAACTACAACAGAAATAAGTCGGCCATAAGCGTAACACACCCAGCGCGACCGTACGGGGAGCTGCTTTTCGAAACCGACATACAGGAGCACGTGACCAACTCTGCAGACAAGAACGACATCTAGCGTTGCATTTTGTGGGATCGTTTTGACATGACCTGGTTGACATCAGGCTTCGAGTCAGTATGACATAAGTCGTGACTTAAAAAGTGACGCTTCACCAAGGTGGAGGCATTTGAAACCGTGCACAACTAAAGCTGTTTTCATGATATCGTGTCACAACAGGTCAGTTTGTAGCGGCATTGAGGCATGACTGAGCGTGACCCGAAATTCGATTTGCGTTGCAATAATCATTTGACGCGCGCTAAAGCTCATAAGTTAACTGTATTCCCTAACAATCACGCAATAACAAAACTAACAATAGACGTACCAAAGGAACCAAAGTTGTACCTCTGTTAAGCTTTTCGCCTTCTCTTTGATAGCCAGAGGTCTTACAAATTATGTCCTGAGCGTTTTTAGGAACACTGAAAATTTCAGATCGCAAGCTGAATTCACCCCTGAATGTCACGGAAAAACGAGAGAGAGGCTGCAAACCCCAACAAATGATTAGCTGATCCCATTCGTTGGGGTCTGTTATATTTTGTCAACCAGCCATATATATATATATATATATATATATATATATATATATATATATATATATATATATATATATATATATATATATATATATATATATATATATATATGTATGCGTGTTTAGATTATGGGTGTCAAATTCAGACTCCAAGACCAGTTTTCCAGTTTCGTCAAGAAGAGAGCTCATGCTACCGTTTGAATGGAAATTGTTGTTGATCTTTTTCCTTGAATACTTTGTTCTCAATGAAAAAGTAGTTGTTTGGTTTAACCATATCTTAGCGACATCAGAGCAGACGAACTCAACAGGATCCTTGGCAACGAGATCCTTGGTTTTATACACCAGAGCCAAACTAATTTTTTGATACAACTTGTGACAAGCTGATCTTGGGTGAACCGTGTTGAGATTGCCGTAGTCATTTCCATTTAAAAAAACAAAAAACAGGTCAGCTGTGTAATCCCAATTCAGCGTAATCCAAAATCAGGTCTTTGCATGAAATGAAGCCATTTCCTTAGCACTAAGACTTAGCGGAACACATTGCAGAAAATTCACTGGACCTTTCAAAAATGATTGGCTACCGGCTAGTGGTTGTGAAGGTAGTCATGCTTGAAGGACAGATAGCGCGTTTTCATGGCCTTAGTCGGAATAGCACTTCCGATTTCGTGATGATTCGCCTATTTTATGGTTTCGTCTTCGCCGACCCTGGTGCCTTTTCTATCGTCATACCCCCGAGTAAGACCCGTCTTGCGATTTCACTACAATATTTTGTGATGGCCTCCAAAGGGACGCTCTTTATTAGCTCAACGTTCTTCTGTTGACAGTATTGACCTTCAATGACCGAGATGGTACTGTTAATCAGTGCCTTTTGGTGCATTCAAGGTCAATAGTTGTCAGCGCAAGATCTCTCGACTCACAACGCCAAAAAACCAGGAGCTTCAGGCCTTCCTTGCTTTTATCGAGGTGTCAATGTCAATACAACTTAAGCTAGTTAGATATTTTTACAGCGCTGCTATATTCTTTGTCGTATCACAGGCTGACCCAAACTTCCAACGGCATTGATTTGTGCGCTGATGTTCACTTATAGATGAGGACCATAGGATTATCACAGGATTATAGGATTCACAGGATTATCATAGGATTATGCCGTGACGATCTGTAAAAGGAAAGTCTACAGCAGTTTTGAAAGAATGGCCATGAGCATTTATTCAGGGGACATTCCGGTCTGCAGGTAGATGTTTGTGATCATCTGCCGTCAGCTGGTGCACCTAACGAGCGCACCCAGCGTCGGAGCGGCGGTGTCGTCAGCCCCGAGCCCGGCGGCACGACGCGACGGGTTTAGCTTCGGCCCGAAAGGCCGGGCGCGCAGGCCCGCCGTCCTTTGTTCGCCAACTTGCCGGGCGGCAGGCGGCAAACTTCTGAGCGGTTAAAGGTCAGCCACTGCAGTGACGGGTGTCGCCGCGCGGGGTCCTCGGCCCCTCCGAAAGTGACGGGACGGCCATCGTCGGCCGCGCCCGCCGGCCGCTGGGCCGATCCCAGCGCTGATTAGGCCCAGCCCGCGCCCGCCTGTCCACGCATGCGCCCCCTCATTGTTTTGGGACGGGCCGGCCGGCATTCCTGGGGCCGGGCGTTCCCTTTAATCTGCGATCGTGCCCCCCGCCGCCTATCTGCCGGGCGCCATCGGCGCCGCTGCCGGGTGGTCCTTGGCCGGCCTCTAATAGTGCCGCCCCTGGACAGGTCGGCCGCTGGCGCACCGCGGGCAGGCCCGGCCGGCGAGCCGTCCTGACCGCGCCCGGCGCCGGCGGCCTGGTGCCTGCCACGTGCGGCTGACGCGCCGCTCCTGACCGAACCCAGCGCCGGCGGCCTGGTGCCAGCCACGTGCGGCCGCCGCGGCAGGCCCGACCGGCGCGCCGCTCCTGACCGGGCCTGGCGCCGACGGCCTGGTGCCTGCTACGTGCGGCGGCTGTGGGTAGGCCCGACCGGCACGCCGCTTCTGGCCGGGCCTGGCGCCGCCGGCCTGGTGCCTGCCACGCGCGGTGGCCGGTGGCCTGGTGCTGGCCATGTGCTGCCGCCGAGGGCAGGCCCCGCCGGCGCGCCGTTCGCCACCGCGCCCGCGCGGCCCGCGCCGGTGGCTCGGCCGGCCAAGTGCGGCCGACGCGGCGCCTCAGACAGGGCAGAGTGTTTAGGAAAGCGTATTTTTGGTAGTTTGCGCCGTCAACAGCGGGTCTGGCACCGGCATCTGTGGGCTGAGGATCCTGGCAGAACTTGACCAATTGCGGGTGGGACCACTTTACGAGTTAACGTGCGAGTGTCACGGCGATGGAGGAGGCCAACTGAGAAGGATCAAAGAGGGCAAGACGCTTAGATCGACGATAGCCACTCACCGTGGCTACCAAAAGTAAACACGGTCCGGACGAATAACAGCGGGCCTCTGACATATCTCACCAGTCTCTGCCGGCCCCTCGGCCTTTAACCCATTGAAACCACTCCCGCTCGCATGCCAATCATTTCCGCGTGGACAGTCTCGCACTCGGGGCGTCACTCTCGGTCAGCGTCCGGACTGCGGAGGGCCCGCGGCTTGCCCAGCTCTGGCGGCTACGGGTTACAGGGGTGATCCAGATGATCCGGACCCGCGGCCGGCCACGACACTCCTTGGCCCGGCACCGTGGCCGAAACGTGAGACCGACCTGCGTCTCCCGGGTCAGCCGTGGGCTCCGGTAATCGGCTTTCTGTCCCGCTCCCATGCCCGCCCGCCCGCCTGGCCGTTCGTCGTTTTAAGTGCCCGTCTGCTTTCCGCTTGTGCTGATCGTCACGAAAGAAGTGCACCAGGCGGGAGCGTGAGAGCGTTTGTTGGATACCCTGTGCCGACTTCGTTGTAGTGGTTGTGTTCGGTTCCATGTCCATCGCAATGTTTGCTTTACGCGGTTCTAATCATGCGTTGTTTGTTATGAGAGCGGCGTCACAGGGGGGAGGGGGGGGGGGGGGGGCAGCGGGGGCAGAGTGCATGCTCGCACTGCATTAAGAACACCTCGCGGATTGAATCAATCCACGGATGGCGGATTGGGCCGCTGCAAAACATTTGGGCATCACACGAATTTGGACTGAACCGGGTTTTATAGTTTGCCATGTCACACGGACTAAAAGGGCTGGACACCAACGAAATACAAAAAGACGTTTACTAAAATTGGGACCCTCCCACTGCAATACTCCCATAAATGGAGCTTCAATTCCACATTGATGTCAACGTGCCGCTTAGCGAAACATCCCACAGAAAAATGATTTCTAGCTAACCAACAGCAGTTTGATGGGTGGTTATTAACTTATTACCTTTTATCCGTACAGGTGCCACGGTGTACCATGGCTGATCACTAGCAATGTGTCTGAAGCACATAGTGTAAGCCGACCAGTAGCCGGTCCGGCCATTTCCGGCTCTGCCGATCTGTGGATTCATGCCGTCCTTGATGCTGTTAGCTACCCTATCAGCAGCGCGGACCGCGGACACGGCGGCTGTCTAATAACCGCCGGTTCGTCCAAGGCCGTCCAAATAGCTGATGAGGTTCAGGAGAGTGCGACGTTAGAATCGCTATTTTCTATTATTGTTACCTGAGACTCGGCATTGTTACAACAGCCAAAATAATCCTTTGCGCAGACCACGCACAATTCCTCCGCTGTAGCGATCCCAATAATTCGGTACACCTTCGCGATCGCTCTGGATCCACCCTGACCTAGGCTCGACGGTGCTCCCGCCCCCCCCCCCCCAAGCAAAATTTGTGGCTCCACCGCTGGTTTGTAATACGAAGCAACAATAGCGAGACGCATGCACTGCAACACCTTACTATGACACAGTGGGAAGATAATTTTATTCAACGTGAGCAATGATATGTCACCTGCACTGCAGAATTCCACAGGAAGCTGGCGTCGATGCTCATTGGGTGACTTGGCCCATGGGGATTTTACCATTTAACCTGCAGGAACGTAGGTTGTTGCCCCTGCATTTGTAGGGGCGTGATTTATTTATAATTTCCACCAACATTTGCCACCAGGGTGAGGCAGGTTTTGCACCGAGGTTTAGCAAAACAATTTGTGTACCAATTTGCGGAATTGTGGTGAGTTCAAGTATCTGATTTTGAAAAGAAAAGGCGGCTTAAAGCGTGTTTTTTATTGTGGTTGAGAGAGCTGGATGACCTTCAGAGGATCGCGAATTACCTCACTCGACCTTCATCTTTTAATAACCCGGAGGACCACCCTTGTGGTGCGCGGAAAACCGCACAATCGTTTCCTCTCGCGCGGCAACAATCCGCCGTACTTAGCTGAGGTGCAGCATTGTTGCGAGACTCCCTCTTGTTTCCCGACATTCAACGGCTAATCCTCCTTTACCGCCCAATTACGCGGCCGCCACTTTGTGTACCCAGGCTTGCGCCGGCGTTAATCGTATGCCACAACCGCGCTCGCCCACCCGTCCAGCGCTTCAAACAAGAACGAAGCGCCGCACCCAATCTCGCTGTCAGGGTTTCAATAAAAACGGCGCTAGCGGCCGGGCAGAGGGCAGGGAGCGGGCCGGGGGGTCCGGGGGCCGACCACCTGGCCGCCGCAGCCGGCCGGCTAACCACACACGAGTTATGACTCCATTACGGGCGGATCGTCGCGCGGTGTGCACCGATTACAGAGTACAATGGATGGCTGGCCGCGCCCCCGGCCCCTCGCTGGAGCTGCCACGGTGCGGGGCAGGCTCTGAGACGTCCCGGTCTCTGCCGGCCGGCACGCCGCGGTGGAGAGCGGCACGCCGGTTTATTGGCGCGCATTTTGCTCATGGAAAGGGTTGGAGCATGTATGCGGGGTTTTGCACTGAAATAACCATATTGAAGACCTTTCGGTGCTGTTCACAATCCTACCTTCTTATGATCTAAGCCCGTCTAGTTTCTGAGCTAAACGCTCGCGAAAATGGGGGAGAGTATTTCGGGGAGAGTACTTTGGGGAGAGTGTTTCAAAGTCACTTCGGCATTCGTGACATCATAATAAGTCATTCAAATTCTGCCATTCCATAAGCCATGAAGCGATCAAGACCAATAAAATATGACTATCGAGGCGTTCATATCTGGCGTTCGTGAGCAAGATTTCCAGATATAATGGCCGTCAACTGGCTCTCAATCAATGTTGTGCAAGATGCAATGACATTATCAAACATAATGCAATGAGGAGCATATTCACTAAACATAGAATTGTGCTGTCTGGAACACAAATGCTGTCTAGAGCTTTCGCGTACGCTCTGCAGTCTCAGCTTACGCGACGTTGCCCATCTCTTTGGGGTGCCAACACAGGTAGGTCATTTGTAAAATCGAAGGCGTAATTTGTACGCCTTGTTCCGTATTTTGTGATGTAAAATTTGTGTGGTTTGCGATGACTCATTCACTCATTTCTTCATATATATATATATATATATATATATATATATATATATATACATATATGTGTGTGTATATGTATGCCGTATTTTCTACATGACATGTATGAGGTTTGATGATAGTTATGTTCTATAACATTCTGCTCAAATTTACTCCGCTTTCCATACGCGGGCTATTCTCAAATTGATAATAAAACAAAATGGCTCGTAGTGTAGTATTGGACAATTGGAGCACACCTCGTCTTCGAGAGGCATTTTAAACTGCCTGCGTTCTGACGCTACTCATTGATGATGTCATGGAGCACCCCACTGATGCACATGGTACATGGATTGCTGAATACATTGACATGTCAACCACGGAGCACCTGGAACGACGCCTACCCGTGAATGGCGCAGTCTTCTGACAGTGATCCATATTTCCACGATCTTTTGAAGTTGGCTGTATGACTGGCTGTTATGACTGACAAAAACAAAAACAAAAACAAAAACTGACAAAAACAAAAACAAAAACACTGACAAAATACGTGCAAAGTGAAGGGGCTGCAACAAAGCCCAGTTCCTTAAAGCTTTACACGTTTTCGTCGGTGTCAATTAGGATTTTTCCATTTCACCAAGTACCCATGTGTCCTAACGTTCCATACCGGATCACTTATGCTTAACTACTTATTCATTCGCTCATCACATGCCAATTAAGGCACCTTACGACAGGTGGCGGCGCCGAGAAGACTTGTAAGGCGCCCGCCAATAATCCTGAACGAGACCATCATTTCTGAGAGGTTTTATTGAAAGAACGAACACTCAACACTTCTTGAGTCTCTGTCCTCTCCAAACCCTGTTCGCCTCTCATTCCTCCTGCGTCCCAGTCATCAGTCGGTGGCGCCGATTCTGCATTTCGATGTTTATGGTTGGTTATGCACCAAAGTTTTTACCATTGATTATTGCTGGGGCTGAATAACATTATTTGCTGCGGTTGTGTCACCGTGCTTTGAGTCATGTTTGACATGTCAAGCATGACTCGAAGCACCTCTTCATGCCAGCTGCCATGACAATTGCAGCGTAATTCTCAATATTCGCACGATGCTTGATGCGATGAAAGCGGCGGAAGTCAACGTGGCGCAAGTCCAATGCAAGCAACATTTCTCTGGTAATGGATACATCGACAGGGGATAATGTTCCAAAATGTATGGTGAGAACGTGACGTTCTCTCTGCAGGACAAGCTGGTGATGTGCTGCCTATATCTTGTTTTAACACAAATATACAATTTAGAGCGTCTAGCGTGCAAAAAAAAAAAATGCAAGAAAAACTGATAGCGTTCGACCGTCGGGTAAGTAGAATGAGTTTTTTGGTCTTCAATAAGCGAGAAAGTCAAATGGTGCAGTGCGTGCTGCAATATTTGGTCCAAGTATTGATTATGTGTTTATTTTCTTCGACAAATATTGAAGATATTATTTTTATGGTGTTGTTTGTATTATGATATCTTACGTGCAATGTAGTAAACAGTATCGCATAACACATCGTAGGCCCACTTTTATCATCTGCTTGGATTGTTGAGGTCCAGCGAAGCTCTTCTGTGGTTTCAGCAAGTCCATTCTGAATGTTCTTTGGGGCCATTCATAAATTACGTTACGCCTGGGGAGGGGAGCGGGGCGGGCATGCAGCGCAACCAAAGCGTAAGGGGAATGATGAGGGTTTCGCACCGTGTCACGACACGTTCAAGCGTGGCTGAAGATCAACGTAGGTGTGTTACAATACTTTAAAATCTTGAAGCGGCAATATTATATGGATGTAGGTCGTGAGTCTGCTTTTCCTTATGGCAAACAATATGCCCCTTTTTGTGCAACACCTCCAGCTAAGTTTTGTGGCAAACAGGTATTATTACCTTTTCGGGACCATACGCCGAGCACAGCATTTCCGAGGAGCGGGTTTTACCCAGCGTGACCAGTGCGTAACCAGGAGGATGGGATGGGGAAAATAAATAAAATGCGTAACGTAATTTGTGGTCGGTCCCCATAGTCTTGCCGAGTCCCAGACAAGGATCGCAAACTCATGGAGCACACGATTCCTTTAGTATTCATGACGCTATCCTCATAAGTATATCGTACTACTCAGACCTATTTGCGAAGTGGAAGATTTTGGACGCCATTTTCGTTACGGACAGTATAGTCACCGCATTACACATGTTACGCATCCAACATCATCATTGAGCCTCCCAGCCGTTCGCGCTACAGCATGCGGCGCCGCGTGCGCGTCTAGTGACAGAAAAGAGAACTAGAAGTGGCTGCGTTCGGCACCAGCTGGCAGCAGTGCCCAACGCGTGGTGACGTGCCCAGCTCCGAGCTGGCAGCCGGCCGTGTCACTTGTGATGCAGTCCGTACTGGTGTCGACCCGGCGGCAGGCCGCTGGAGCCGCCCGTAGCCGACGACCTCCGCACGCCGCCGTGGTGTACCACAGCCTGCACCTGCCGGCACGGCCGACCAGCCCAGTGTCAGCCGAAGTCAGGCCTGCTTGTCTCTCTGGTGCAGTGATTGCCTCGGCACCCGCATCTTTACGTCCGTGTTGCTGGAAGCTCCTTTTCCTTACAATTCCTAGAGCCGCGGAATTATGTTCATCACGTACGAAGACAGTTCACTAGCTGTATCAGTGATGTTTTTGTTGACTGCTTCATATTATCTTATCGAGCGCATTAACCAAACGACTTCGGTGGGCTTAACCAGCTTGCAGGCAACAGAGCACGGGCTGAGAAAAAAACACTCCTGTTTCTGGAATCTCAAGAATCCCATTAATCAATTTCCTAATGCAGCATGATTTCCCTTCCATCGGAAATATCCCCCACCTCAACCCTCTCGCATCCGACACAGGTGATCCCAACCGCACTCATGTTGGCAGCAGCGCAAGACCGGCGCGACGCCGCCACACACGCCTGCGGCCTGCCGTCCCCTACGGAGCCGGCGTGGCTGCCCCAACTCACGGCCGGGACGGGCTTCTCCCTGCGTACGTTAGTGTAGTCGAGGCTGCGCACGAAGGCGGCCTTCAGCTGAGAGAGCACGGGCCGGCCGGGCCGCGGCGCCGACTCGGACCGGCTGCCGCCAGATGTCAGCACGCTCTCCAAGCTCTGCTGCTTGCGCAGGCTGCTCGAGCGAGCGTCTGGGAGCCAGGCACGGACAGAGTTAGATTCGTGCTACTTTAGATGTCACGAAACGACGGGCCCGCCTGATGAACGAACACTTCTCAACCAACGACGGAAAGACACAGCTGTCGAAACATGGTATATAGGATTCCGCTCCTTGGCAGAACTAGGATTACTGAAATAAATTGGGTAGCCTACGCTGATGTCAGGAGAAATGAAGTCAAAAGAACGAATCAATATATTTCGCCATGCGACGTCATCAAGGCTGTCGAAGTCAAAGCCACAGAAACAGTGACGGAGCCTGGGAGGGGGGACGGGGGGAGGCGGCAGGAAAAGTGCTTGCCCTTCCTTCCCATACAAACACTTTAAGACTGAGAGCGGTGCCATTCCCCAACTTAAACGGGGCTAATCTTAAGATTGTCTTAACAAAATCTGGGTGATGCTCTCAAGGTCTCGCAAAAACGAGGATCGTTTGAGATTTTTCGCCATAAAATTCACAGCATTCTGCTGTTTTTATTTCCGTTTAGCTTTTCATCCATTCATTTCATTTTCATTCATCACTCATTTTAATGAAATGTTGACAAACCTTCAATTTGATAGAAGTTAGTGCCCTGGGGATCTTTGTCAAAATGACACGTTGTCGGCGGCGAATAATCTGTGCGCTGTTGTTTAGATTTACAACCGCTCAACCCCCAACTCTCAATGCGTTTTGGCACATGCTTCGAGCTGTTGTCAGCAAGAAAGGCCGTGAGCTCGTGGCGTTCGCCATTATGAACTGTGGGTTCGATGAAAATAATCGGCCTAAGTATGCCAAGAGTCACTGGATTAAATGACGTTATCAAGCAAGCATTGGGACATTGGTTATATGGCGAATACTCAACGTTTTGAAGCTGTGCTCATTGTTAAGTATTTTACCAAAATCGGTCAACACATTCCAATGTTTCTTTCGTTCTGGAACACACCTCACAAAATGTGTCGATAGCAACTCCCGATAGCCATTTTGTGGCACAGCCAGGTGGAAAGTGCACCACTGTATTGTACTTCAAACCTAAAATGAGCCTGAAAACGACCGCCCCATCATGCTGCGTAATAATTTGGCAAACCACATGACTACTGAGAAAGCAGTCCTGATATCCCATATGTGGAAGTGGTGGGTGCATCATCTCATCCACAATCGTGTTAGCGTATTCATGTTCAAAAATGCTATCTTGTCCTCGATAACGAGTTTCCCGCAACACAGAGTGAGGTCCTCCGCTTGCTCTGCCCTCTCTTTTTTACAATTGGCGAAATAGTCTTAGAGAGGTGAAACCGACAAATTGTGCCAATGTTAAACCCCCTTATACAGATGACAAGCTGAGCAGATAGGCGAATGCCACCACACCATCGAGGGGTTTGCACGACCTTGTGGTAGCGAGGAATGGTGGTCCCAGTAAGTCCATGCCAGCTCGATCAGCCCTCAAGAGCCCCCTCGAGACTTCCGCTTGCCCAACTGGGAGTAGGGCTTCCTACACTTATCGATCGGTTTAAATGAAAATGCATTCGGAACGATATGGTATATCACATGTCTTGTAGCCTCTGTGCAGGGAAATTTTATGAACACCTTGGAGACAAACGTTTACAGAGAGGATACACACCACGGGAGCCCGCCACACCACAAGCTGGCCTGATATTCGACAAACGATAGCTTTAAAGCAAATGCTATATCAACAACAAAAGACAACGCGGATCCCAGGATTTGCGCCTCCATAATCTTTGCCCGAGAATGAACGCGCAGCGATCTTGGAACATGGTTTGAGCGAAGTTATCCACGTTATATGCGTCCAAGAAAAGTGTTGTGGTTATTATGATCAGCACTGACGCCCACTGCCAAGCTACTTTCCATCCTTCCAAAAAGCGTATCCTGGAGCGGCCTCTGTCCGCGCCATGCACCCTAAAGTTACTCGTCATACGTAGAAAAGTAGTTGAGAAAAGGTCAAGAGATTTAAACGATCTGCTTCAACCCGCTCCGAAAAAAAAACAACAGAAAAGCGGAGCGGACGGAACCGCCCTTCCCCTCCTCCCCGCCGGGAATGGGGTCATGCATGCGTCTTGCGTCACGCAAACAAAGCGACTGACACATCAAACGGCCGTGCCTGTCACCTCATCTCCTTTGCTCTTTAAAGCCTGCGTAGAATAATAAGTCAACACTGAGTACGTACGTCACCAAGCACACGTGAGCGCAGTGTCAGACCCGGCCAGGTGTAATGCCAGCTCACATCAGTGGAGATCGTTCACTGCAAACTCTAGACGCCGGACGACCTGACCTGGGTAGCCCTGGCCTCTGGTGACGTTCTGCACGCTGTGCCGGTGCTGGGCGCTGGTGAAGCGCGGCGCGGCGCGCACGGCCGGCGAGCCGCCGTCGCCCGACTGTTTGGGCGGCCGCGGCGGCGACGGCGGCGTGTGCCGTGTGGTCGGCGACGGCGTCTTGCTGTCGCCGGCGTCGTACGGCTTGCTCTTGGCCAGCTCCACCTCCACGTGCGCCACCGGCCGCTTCCTGCTGTCGACAGGCGGCGGCGGCAGTGTCACGGTGCCGTTCGTGGGAGTAGGCCACCACCAGCTGCAGCTCGCACGCACCGTTCGTAGTGAGGCTGCGCACTCCCTTCATTCACGCGGGGATTTTCTGGCTGTCCTAATGGGAAACCATGTAACCTTTTCACATGATCTGCCAAGCCCTTTTGTTACCCCCAGAAAACAACGGGTTGAGCATGCCTTCCGCGCGACACGTTCCGCGCGACCGCCAGAACCCCGCAGGAAAACAGACCACACAACGACGGCTGCACCATTGACCGCCAACTCTACATGTTAAAGCGAGCGAGCTGGCGAGCCCGGTCCCCGACCCTCCAGTCGGGCCATCCACTCGGCTCACTCGGTGCTGTGACGCGCGGCGGTGTGGCCCGACGCCTGTCCATGCGGCAGCGGCCGGTCGCCGCGCGCGTGCCCCTTCTTGTGCGCGATGAAGTCGTACAGCCGCGAGCGGTACGCCTCCACGCTCAGCTGCACGCTGTCGTCCACCGGCGGCACGATGGCGCGGCCGAACGACGGCTCCTTGGACGGGTTGTGGAAGCTGCGAACATACGCCAGACGTCCGTCAGTCGTCGCTAGAGCGGAACACGCGTGGCTGGGAACAGAGCTGCCAAAGTGAACCACCGTCGTGGTTGGGTTATTTTACTCAAAATCATGTGAGCCAGTCTGTTCGCAACGTTGACTCATATCTCCGAGGTGCGCAAGCTCCATCGAAGAGCTCAACCGCATGATCGATGAGACCTTTCATGCCTCAACACACACCACCCGCTGCGAGGCGATGACCACAGCCTGTCCGTGTTGGCGCAAGCGTGACACGCGGCGGGCGGGCTGACCCCTTGACGTAGGGGTGCCGGAGCGCCTCGTCGGCGGTGAGGCGGCGGCTGGGGTTGAACACGAGCAGCTTGGTGACGAGGTCGAGAGCATCCGGCGGCACGTCCGACGCCAGCACGGCCGTCAGGGGGCGTCGGTGGGTCAGCACGGCCCGGTCCAGCAGCGACGAGGCGTACCTGAGGTCAGCGGGTCGGGGTCAGCGGGAAGGCCTGCCTGAGGGTAGCAGTTAAGGGTCGCCGGGGAGGAGGCACAAGCCGGGTCAGCAGTTCAAGACAACTCGGGAGGAGCCGTGCCTGAGATTTTAGGGTCGGTAAGGAGAAAGCACACCTGAGATGAACTGGCAATTGTCACTCGTTAGAAGGCGAACCTGAAGTCGGCGGCCCAGCCAGCCGGTTTTTATCACCCCCATAGGCCACATTACATCTATCATCATCACAAAGCATCATCGCATCAGCAAATATCATCGTTATGCAACGTAGCATCACGGCATCACAAAACGCATATAATCATCCCATCCCGCCAAAACACGACAGCAAACGCGGAGCAGCTCCAGCTCCTGGAAGGGACCGAGGCCACTGACCCCGAGCAGACGGATGCCACGTCCTGCGGCGAGGGCGTGTCCAGGGTGGCCATGATGCGCTCGATCTGGTTGATGGTGGATGTTCCGGGGAAGAGCGGTCTTTCCAGCAGCATCTCCGCCAGGATACAGCCCAAGCTCCACATGTCCACGCCTTTTGTGTAGCTGGAGACGAGGGTCGTGTCGCCGGCCAGACCGTCCGTAAGCATAACACATCATTCATTTCCACTACATGGTCTGAAGATGTCAAGTTACCTTGAAGTGTAGAGGCACACAAGTTGGTAGTTGTATTAACCTTTCAACTTTGGGCGCGCTAATTTCTCAATCATACGCCCTGAAAAACTCGTTCAGGGTTCAACAACAGGCGCGGCGGCAGCGAGGGAACCGTATCTGCGCGAGACCGTACTTACGATTTGGCCGAGAGGAGTATCTCGGGCGCCCGGTACCAGCGCGTGGCCACGTAGTCGGTGAGCGGCGGCTCCGTCTCCGTGTCGCAGGGCTCCCGCGTGCTCAGGGACCGCGCCAGGCCAAAGTCGGCCACCTTCACATTGCAGTCGGCGTCCAGCAGAATGTTCGACGGCTGTTGGAATGCGGGCGGCGGGTCAGACCGCCGAGCCATTGACTGCAGACATTTCGCCGTTATTTTTGCTAGCGATCTTAGTTGTGGGAAGAGTCGTCTAAACGAAGAAACAGCTAAATACAGGAATTAAAACCAGTCTGTTGTTCGTTTGTTTTCTAGTGTTGAGTCATTTGGTATTCAACGGAGTCTGTTAAGGATAAGCACGGGTGCAATGCCAGACGGCGATTTCATATTTTGAGCAGTGTGAGTCCAGATTCATTATCGATGAATTCACAGATCTCCATAGAGCCTTTTCGGGTACGAAAAGAGAAGTAAAAATTTCACAGAACAATTCAATGACTAAATGCTACCACTAAGGTTGTCACGGCCACCAGCCTTGCTCCCACATCACTGTCTTCGATGGCAGTTCGTGTATCATTTTTGGGGTTTGCCCGGGATGCACCTTTAAAATTCCCTTCGTACACTCCGAAAACCTGTGAACAACGGCAGCCAATCGTCTAATTGGCGATGGAGGTCATGCATGTCGGCGCTGATGGTTTGCCTCGGCGAGGACGGCAAGTGTTGTCTTTGCCATTAAAAGCTTGCGAACTAGCACGATAAATTACATGGCTGGCTTTGGACATCATGTCGCGCTTGAATGCTCACTTCGCCGAAACCGACGGAACAACAAACGCTGGGCCGGCCTGATCGCCAGGCGGGTGGCGGTGGCGGCCCGGCCAGGCCCGGCGGCATGCCCCGGGGCGGCGGCCGTGACCCGGATCGCCGGTGCCCCACGTCGTGGCGCCATCAGCGCCATCGACCCCGCCGGTCGGCATACCAGCGGCCAGCGGGCGGCGCCAAGGCCCCGAAGGGCGCGCGCCATCGCCGACCGCGGGCTAACGCCGGTCACCGTCGGCTGGCCGGGCCGGCGCCGTCCTCGGCCCCGCCTCGTGATGCTGTTCCGTGAAGCCCGCCCGGCCTCATGTGGACAGCCGCTCAGTCACGGCCGGTGTTCTGAGAACGGCTGCGTGCGTCGGCTCCGACGCGGCGGCCTTCCTGCGACCCTCGTGACCGTCGCCGGTTAGGCCGGCCGGGGAGGCCCGGCGGCGCCGCCAGCGGCCGGTCGATTGGCCGGTCAGTGACCTGGGCCGCCCTGGACGCCGCCCCCGCCGCCGACACTGACCTTCTGGTCGCGGTGAATGACCTCAGCCGAGTGTAAGTACTTGGTGGCCCGGAACAGCTGGTACATGATGTACCGCTTGTGGATGTCCTTCAGAATGCCCTGTTTCTTGATGACATGGTGCAGGTCCGTGTCTGAGGCAGAACGCGACGAGACATGATGGAATTTGTTCACATTTTAAATAGCTGTAATAGTAAGGCAGGACCAGGATGGCTCAGCGGTTCATGATGTGGATGCTATTCTGGCCGAATGCCGGTGAAGGAAATTCTGCACCGGCCGAATGCCGGTGAAGGGAACTCTACACCGGCCAAATGCCGGTGAAGGAAATTTTACGCCGGCCGAATGCCGGCGAAGGAAATTCTGCGCCGGCCGAATGCCGGTGAAGGAAATTTTACACCGGCCGAATTGCGACGTCTGGCGCAAATATGACGACTGAAGACGCCGGGCGCGAACATGACTGCTGTAGCTACCGGACGCAAACATGACTACTGAACCCACTGCTTTAAAGTAAGGGGCACACGACGAAGCGCGCTGGACATCCTTGACACGAATGTTCGCAACGCAGGTTACGTTCACCCGTGCATTAATACACGACTGATGCTAGAAAGCTCGCTCACTCGAGCCCAGTAAACGGCAGATTGCCTCCCCGGCTACAGAGACGTAGCCAAAGGGCGGGAGGGGGCACCGGGTCATGTTCGCCTCTGAGCCAAAGGGCTTGCACTAGATTCTGGGCGCTTTCGCATAATCCGCAGCGGTCCGAAACAAATTTGATACCCTCTCTTCCCTCTCGTGACGAAGGGTCTGTCTCCGCGTCCGACAGTCTGTCCGAGAGGCCCATCGCGTGCGTGTGTGCGACATCAAACATTCAGCCACGCGAGGAATGCGGCCAGCGATCGGGCTTTTAATGACATATCGCGGAGTGAATGCGGCCTTTTTTGTGCACCCGTCTGGAAACGTTGTTTTTGTCATTCTTTGGAAGCGGCGCACGCACACTTCGGCAACACTTTTTTAGCTACCACTTCGCCTAAATGCTGGCTTAGTTTGCCGTTTTGTTCACAAGTCAGATTTCATGATCACAGAGCTGAAACACAGTGTGCGGCAAATCATCCGACCAGCGAGTGTTCAAATGTAAGGTTGCCATCCTGTCTGTCTGCCTCTCTGCCTCAATGTATCTCCAGTTCTTAAAGCGTTCGCTCACCCATGTACTCGAACACGAGGTAGATGTCGCGGTCGCTGTCCGCTCGGATGACGTTCAGGAGCCGGATGACGTTAGGGTGGTGCCGAAACTCCTGCAGGAACAGGATCTCGCGGAACGTGCGCTGAGCGTCCGTCGGGTTCCTGAAGGCGTCGAAGATCTTCTTCAGGGCCACCACGTCACCGGAGCGTCTGTCGATGGCCTTCCAGACGATGCCGTACGCCTGCGGATGGGCGTGCAGTTGATGACGCGGGGTTAGTGCGGTGATGACGCCTGGTGACGCCTCTCCAGGGGCATGGCTGTTAGACCGGTAAAGGAGAACGCGCCCGTGTGCAGGGAAAGCCAGTCGGAAAGTGCCGTCGATTTGCGTTTGATTGAATAAAAGGTTGGTGGTCCCTGTGTGGGAGGGAAATGGATGGCTGTAGTTACTCGGTATTGTATTTAAAATGTGAAGGTTTGCTAAGCGCTTCCTTGGCTATGTATAAGCTACCAAGCAATAATGAATGCACAAATGATTGTAAACTAATAATGTTCCTTATCAGATCCAGCATGCGGAATGATTGAGGATGGAGTGCTAGGTATTGTGTTTTCAAGATATTTTAGTTTTCACAATACTGTTGACGTCTATTTTCCTTCGGGGTCAACAATATCCTCGGTTCAGTTCAAATCAACAACCACTCTTGCTGCTGTCTATCACATGTGTTATCATCAACGATGATAAAGGCGTCACTTAAGTAATGTTGTTACATTTAATGACGTAAATGTCGTAGCCATCAACAAATCGCGACGACCCCACAAGAACGTAGCATTGCAATACACATGACAGCATCGTGTTCCGCGTTCCAGTGTTAAGGCCATACCTGTGGCTGGGGTAATCCTACCCCTCCCCTCATTATTGGCATTTGCCTGACCTCTAGAGGAGGGGAGGGGAGGGGAGGGAGGGGAGCCGATTGATCAATCAGGGAAGGATGGGGGTCTGGGCTGGGGTACCGGTGCGTCAGTCAGTTATTGATCAGGTATGACATGGCAGGCCATTGTTCCGTTCGCCCTCAAGCCAATAAAACAAAACTGAATTTTCTGATATTGTGGCAATTTGATGCAGCATTTTACGTTACAGTCGCCAGTAAGGTCGCTGCAACGTGTGAGGGGCGAGGCCATAAAATACGTAAGGGCTGTCTATCCCTGTAATGCAGATGAAGCCAATAACTGAGCGTGTGGAGCCAGACACCTTCGCTGGCCGATACCAATAGGACTGATCAATGCGTTGAAAGACCGTCTGTCATGGGAGTGTAACAGACGGAGTTTCACCGATGCAGCACGCGCGCGATAAGCCGTAGATGCCTGTCGGAGAATTGTCTCAGTATGAGTCCGGCCAATCCCGGCAATCTCAGCAGACGAAATCAATGGGTTTTCAGTGACTGATTTGGGGTTACGGTACTCATGGCTAAGGGATTGCGAAAAAGCTTTTAATTGTTTTGATACTTTTCATGGTCTAATTTCTGTCAGTTTTTGATTCTCGGCTCCGCACTCGGCATCCATTTTGAAAAGGTGCCGCTATCCGCTTTCCGGTCGGTTACTGAAGCGCCTCTGGGCGGGACAATGCTGCATCCCTTAGTGTGGTATAGAGGGTTCCTCCGCCCGCACCGCACAGCCGGTTGCATGCCCTCATCTGCCTTCAGTGCTGAGCTCTAATATACACTCTTAAAATCACCCCAAAACGGTTGGATGCGTCAGCCCGCGAACATCGGCCACCACGTTTGCCAATACTCTTGTTATATTTCTCCTCCGTCATAGCCTGTTAGCCTCGTGTCGCTGCCAGGTCAGATCGCGGTGATCTAAGCCTGGTCTCGATCCGTTTCATCAGGTTTTTTCGGAACGACCAAATTGTGAGTTTACCATGTCTATGGAAAGGATTAGATGAAACTCCGCGGTGGTTTTGCAATATTGCAAACAACATGATCAAAAAATTTGTCTGCAAATACCTAAGCCCTTCAGTAGGCGAGCCTTTAAAAATGCACCTGTTATTACTGAAATTTGCATGGTGGCTAAGTAGCCTGACTTATTGGGGTGGCGCTGCTGTCCGGTATCCATGTACATTCGAGGAGACGTTTCCCAATGGCAGGCGTATTTAGGAGACTGTAATCAACCAAACGTTTTAATGGACTGAGTTCATTTAACACGTCCATTTAAGGGCTGTTCTTTGGCTGTTCCGAACTTGAATATTTACGACCCAAATAAGGTCTGATTAGGCTAGCACGGAACGTTTATTCGCGAACAGCACCAGTCCGTATGCCAAAAATAGGGACACATTTCACAAGGGTAGCTAGTAGCTGCTACAACAGCAGGGCTACTGCGACAATCATCTTTCGGGCATCGGACTTCGCAACATCTAATAACCTTTTTCGTGATGGTTTTGTGGGATTCCGCTGTCTTAACGTATTGCATTGCTGGCCTGTCCGCACGAATTTGCGAGTGATCACGCTCATCCAAGTCTGAATTAAAATGTAGCCGTTCCCACCGTGTTAGTATCTAACATTTCCAAGTCGATTGCCGGCAAAAACACAGTGATGCCTTTCTTCTGCCATCCTTTGCATTTCATCTTTTCAAGTGCTACCGCCAAAAATACTGTAAGCAAAATGCATGCCAAATTGATCTAAAAATATGATATTAAATTGATCATATTTAGCATTTATCATTAGCATGGTATCGCGTGCTAAATCGTTGCGTGGTCTCGCACTTTGATTCTTCCAGTAGCTGGGCGCGAATCCGCCTGGACCAATAACTCAAAGAAAAAAGTGTTCTGCATAAAATTATAACTCAATTGGGCATGTGTATGGCATGGGCGCAAATCACTGACCTCTGAAATCTTGATTTTTTAAGTTACAATGTCTTTTCGTTGTGTAATTTCCATCCCCGGAAATTGAAAAGATCTTAAGCGTTTGTCAACCAGCTGACATGTCACGTGATGCAACGCGGAAGCTGATAAGCGAACAGCATCGATTAGACAAGCATTTTCGCACCTCGCCATTCAATACAAGTTGAGTGATAATACAAGCAAACGCAATCCGAGCTTATTACGCATCAGACCGCATGTTGCGCAAGCACCGCTTGAGTCACATCAGAAAGTTTTCATCTTGAGCAAGCTTTCAATGCCGGGCGGGCTCAGCACGGCACGGCCCGGCCGTCACGCCCTCTAAAAGGTGTGACGGCGTATCTTAGCGGCCACTTATAGAAGATTCATGGAGGCTTCAGAAACAAGATGACCTTTTTTAATGTCGTGCCGGATAAATAGTTAGACGCATACATGAAGCTGTTCGATCAGATCAATTTACTTGCGACTTTATGATATCGCCAAAGTTTAACCCTGATATTTCATGAACATGGAGAACGACGTTTTCCATTCGACGTTCTGAAAGCGCACAACGCCTGCGACGTTTTCAAAACGTACAAGTTTTAGTGGAAAAAAGCTTAGCAGCGTGGGTCGAAACCAGATTTATATCACGACGAGACGACGTCGCTACGACGCAAAGCTAAAAGATTCTGAATGCGAAAATGGACAAAGGTGGAGGTCGATGCGTGTAGACAGCCACGCGCTCTCGTACGCAAAACACGCATCCACCCACTTTGGAACTTTTGTAAGGATTTTGTGTGATATCAGCCAACAAAAAGGACGGGGACCCGAAAAACAACTATACAGTGTATGCGAGCATACCTGGTACGTCTCGCTATGTACAGATCTCAAAACTTTCCCACCCATCGGAGTGTCAGCTTTCGTTGCAAGGCGACCAGCGGCACCTTTCCCCGAAACCGATCTCACACGCAAGACCAGGAGGCCTAAACTGAGACGGATTGGTCCATGAGACTACACGGGCCTTCTGTGGCGTTCATTGAGACCAGCATACCGTAAAGCGTCAGCGTGTTGCGCGATGGTTTGGTCCGATCCCCACAAGGCCCAAGTCACTGTAATTGCATTGATTTTGGTCACCGAAATTGCCAGGATTGGCCAGGCACTTAGCCGAGGTAACGTGACCTGGAGAAACAGGGTGCGAACGGTATGCCAGCGGACTCAGACTGTTCACGTCTCATAGCAGCCGGATTTCCAACTCACTGGTCAAACCCATTGGTATCGTCCTGCCAACGGTGCCGGGTCCATTAGGCGAATTTCTGGCATTACTGCATGATGATAGCTGGTAACCGTCCGTTGTGACCTCACTCGCCCCACGCCGGACATGGTGCTTTACTTGTCGCAAAATGTTGAAGAGTATCAAAGAAGACTGAAGACTGGAATCAGCTTCGAAAGAAGGTACATGACTATCACGTAATGCATACTTACCCTTTCCCGAGTCTCTTCCGAATTTCGTACCGCTGAGTAATATGACTATCAACTTCATTAATTTTGTCCATTCCTTTCGAATTATGTTTCTTCTTGTTCGATTGCACCACCGGCATCTCTGCTTCTTGTCGGCCAAGTAGTGTTCGATTCGCTCAAGTAAGATTTCGTCCTCTTCTCGTGTCGGTGTTCAAAAGAAGTGCTGCAAGCAAGCATACCAATTTATCAACATTCATGAGCGGCTTAAGCAAATCTTTTTTACCACACAACATTGGCATTACAACGCAACGTGCATCCAAAGCTCCTCACCGAAACAGACATGCCCGAAGCACGTCCGTATAAAGCCAAAAGGCATCGAAAATAGCATGCAATGGTACATGTACGTTTTACTTGCGATTGAATGCAGAATGTTTGTAAACCTCACCAGCGGTCGCAGTGTCGGTGTATCGAAAGTCGATGTGGCAGTCAGTATCGCGTGTTCGGCCGGTGGTGACGTCCCGTGGCTGGAGCTCGGCCGCTGGGCACCGACTGGCAACAGCCCTGCGCTGCACAGTAGACAGAGGAATCGAATAGCCCCCTGTCGTGCGATCGTCGAACCAGTGGGTCGACGCCGGGCTCGTCCGGCTCGTCGGTTTCGACACCTGAGTCTCAGCTGATCTCAGCTGATATGTTTGAGAATTCCTGGTCGCCATAACAACTAAGTTAGCAGTGACGGCTGGTGGTGCTTCTGGCTGGGAAGAGATCAATAATCGGTGCTTTGGAATCGCGCTGGTCAAAACGTCAAATTCTGCCAACATTCCATTGCATTACATTGTTCGAAGCAGTTGCGTGCACCAAGTGACGTAACTTTTGTTTCTTATAGCAAGCAAGAAGTTCTCATTTCAAAAGCATTTTTCCATCACAGGCAAACCCCGCACACCTGAAACACCGTACCTTTCGCGCTTTCTCTCCGGCCGTAAAGCTATATGGACCAAAGTGCAACGATAATACAAGCACCATCAGGTGCTGCTCGTTTCGTGCTGTACACATGAAAATCTTTCGATATTTTTTTATTTTTAAAGTGAGATTATACGCGACCAAATCTTCTCAATGGTTGGTCCAATTATGCATGTGATTTGTAGCAAAACTGAGCAATATTTAACCGCGCTTGTGTTCCCGCCATCAACACTCCGTACAGTCCGACGCAGGCAGCCCTTGCCTTAAGTGTGGACAGGGCCCCTATTCCGATAAAGAGGGGGCCATCCATGCCACGATCTGGCTCCCTCCGGGGCGAATGCTGGCTGCGCTACTGCTTTGTGGAGCCGTTATTTACTGCACTAGGTATTATATTTTGGCAATATGTAAGAGGCTCATTAAAAACAGCCCCAAGTTGTATGTCTTAATCTCAAGCGGCTCGGAAATTACAAGCCAAAAACCATGGAGCTTTTTCTGGTGACTTCAACGCAGTAGCGCGAAGCGGTGGCATGGTGACGTCACACCGTCTTGAACGCGTTTCAGCGCGATCCATAAGTGCAGGAACCAGGGGGGGGGGGGATAAGAGCGGCGCTTGCTTCCTCAAGACTTAGGCTGAAGAGCCTAACTTTGATAAGTCTAGTCTTAAAGTTTTCGCATACCAAATCGATATAATTTTCTCACTTAGAAATTATTGGTAAGGTGGAGTCGGTTGGGGCTGGTCTTCATGAAGTTTGGAACAAGTTTCCCCGCTTTTTATTGCACCTTTTTATTTTTTACGTGCTTTCTGGTGAAATCAAGGCAAAGTTTCACTTTGGTGGAAGTTGGTTGCTTTGCGGGACTTGTTAAAATGGCATATTGTGGTCGATGAATAATATCCGCGCCGTTTTATTTACATTTAAGACCACTTGAATTACGTTTGTCAAGCTGGTAACATACCCATATTCATACAACGATTGGTTCTCGCGACACTTGGCATGCTATGGGTTCCATCGTAGACCTTCGTAGTTCAGCTTGTGCGCTCATCGTGGTGAAATCAGTAAATTTATCTCTTACGCAACTTTTAGGGGAAATGTTGGAGACCATTTTACGTGCTATGAACTTACAACAACTCCATTAATCATTCAATCACTAGCAGGGGTAGGACCTAGGGAAAGTGACGTGCCGGTGTTAGTTTTTGCGCTTAAGGCAATCTGGTCCCGGCGCACACGTGCGCAGTTTTTTGAGCTCAATCAAAAGTCCGCTGCCGAACGAGTATCGAGCTGCTGGGTCTATTGACGACATTGCGTCTTGGTGTAAATGGCGAAATCACCTGAATTGGGTACCATTCCTTACAAAAAGGATTTCAGCCGTTGTTTTTTCAGATTTTTTCGACACCGGAACTTTCTTTCAGGGTTAAACATTCAACGGCTATTCATGATACGTGATTGATGAATTGATCGTGGATGGCTCAGAGTAAGCGTGATGGCCATTACACGAATCCTAAATCATAGCGACTCAAGTGACATCTGGGGGATGCAAATATTAGTATGTTGATGGTGGTACCGGTTAAAAGTGCTGATGTCAGTCAAATTGAAATTGTCATCATGCTATCTATGGTCGGGCAGCAAAACCTAGTGACAAATATCTGACAAGCGCAAAACCGGTTGATAGTGTCTCCTTACGACTGCAATAAGCAGATGCCCGTGCAATAGTTGTTAGGGCTGTCGTTCTCGTATGGTGCGTTAGTGTGTTCGTAACGTTGTGGTGTCAATTTTTCGGCCGTTTTTCGGTGTTGCTGGGTCCTGAGAGGGGCTGAAAAGCATTCAGTTTTCAGTCATCACGCGCAACAAACGAATTTTGTCTTGGAATTGCTGGGACTCGAACAATGGTCTTCTGATAATGAGCCCATCGTTGTACTGTTGAGCTTGCCGAGTAGGACGTTGTGAAACTTTGTGCATGTCCCAGCGCACCAGGCGACGTCACTGCTCTGTACAGCTGTTCAGACGGCAACACTTATTTGTCGTCTAAATCATTCCGTAAAACAGGAGTAGGCAGGCATTAGACTGCGTGTTTTGACTATATTGAAGGAGCACGAAATTATTAGGAATGCGAACTGTGTCACAAAGCTGAGCTTATCGACGGCCAGAAAGTGTCATAACTACGGAGAGATATGAAAGACAGCGCTGTCGGCACGTAAAATTGTCTCAGGCATTTTGATGCAAAACGTCGGATGAATGGGTGGCTGCTGCGATCTGCTTCAAATCTCTCTGCTCTGCTTCAGATCGGCTCCAAAAACTATCATACTCGTGATTTTTAAAAAGTTAACCTGCGTCTATTTCCTCAGACTTGCACCCAGCGAAGAGATCTGCACTCGCAAGCCAGCACGCCCAGTTCTGTTACGCGTGGAGCGCCGATACATTTTGTATCGTTGATGTCCCGACATGCTTCAATAGCCTGCCCAAAATGTGACACTTTCCTCAAAAACGGGCGTACTTCATGAATCGGTACATAATCTGAGCACTTGGCTCTGAGAAAGACTACTCATTCGGAAGGGCTGAGGTCTCAAAGAACTTCCAAAATCCCAAACGAGGGCCGTCGCGGCACCAGTCGCAGGAAGCCCGATCAAGGCCCTTCGCTGACGCTGCCAAAAGCTCGAGCCGTGCAGGCATGGATCGCCTACCATTCTGACAAAAACTGAACCGGCATCTACACGATATAGGTGTGCTTTCTAAACTCGGTCCCCAGCACATGGAGAAACGGGTTCACAAAACACCAAAGACCTGTAATAATACCTGTAAACCAGAACAACATAATGACCTCTGTAAAATACCTATGAATGTACTACTGAGCAACGCAAATGTATCGCTGTTTGATTCAAAACTTCTAGGATGGCGCAGTGCTTGTGTAATGAAAGGCATGGTAAGTATCAAAAGGGAATTAAGCTGCATTCGTAGAGCGAGAACTGTTGCACGGAAATTCATCAGTGTGCTTTGACAAGGCATGCATGAATGTTCATGTTCTAAACCCGGCTGCAGGCAAGCGCGTTTTATGTTTACCTCTGGTACGCTGTCACCACAGCTCAACACCGTAGATTTGATGAAATATGTAGCTGTAAGCGCCACAAAATACCGAAGCCAAGGAAATACATGTTCTGAAAGCATAATGGAATTTTAGCACACTACCATGTGGAAGAGTGATGCATTTTACGTTTTCTAGGCAAAGGCGGTGATGTGGGCTTACCAGGCGATGTACATTGCGTGCCTCTTGCATTGAGTCGCCTAAACTAGTGCCTCTTTGGCGGTCTGTGTCGCACAATTTGGAAGTGTTTGGGTAATTGAGCGGGAGCATTATCCAGCTTACACCCGAGAGCCATTTCATTTTCACCGCGATCACAATTCACGGTAAATAAATGCTTCTAAAGCGTCATCTGCCAAGGCCATTTTGCAACGTTCGAAAACCAATCTTGTCACGCCAGCTTCTTTGCGCGATTAGGAAAACACCTTGCCGCGACTGATTCTGCGTGCGACTGTCATGCATTTGCGACCCTAATGGGATCAGCCCGTCGCGAGTTGTCTTTAATCGGTCTGTTGTGTGATGCAATGGCACAAGGCATCCTAGTCACGCCAATATGCGATCAGAATCATGTCGATGGAATCAGAAGATTGCCAACATCATATATATATATATATATATATATATATATATATATATATATATATAT
>NW_023596225.1:38282384-38345445 GCF_011947565.3 Pollicipes pollicipes | reverse complement strand
CGTGACGGGCGTCCCCTGACGCAGCGTGCTGTGACGCGGTGCGTCTCGCGGCGTGGCGCGATGATGGAAGAGGACCTGGAGCTGGACGAGAAGCCGTTCGGGCCGTCGGCGCTCGTCAGAGCACACCCGCCTCATCTCCGGCCGCCGGCGGCTGTGCTGCGCGGCGCCCTGTCGACACCTCTCCCGGTCGGTAGCCCGTCCCGCCCACCGCCCCTCCTGTCCAGCCGGGGTGCGCTCAGCTCGTTCCACGTGCGGCGGAGAGGGTGACAACGTTCATTCAGATTAGTCAATCAGACTGCGCGGGCGCCGTGACGTCATTGGGAATTTGGCGTGGGCGGGTGCATACGGGTGGTGCAAATGCGCCAACCGCATGCACCGGGTATTGTACGACGGACAAGTGTCACAAGTCGGTCATCTGGACCACCCGCCGTGCATCGGCGATTGGCAATGCACGTGCGTTATTATGGATCCGATGTAAAGAGATGAGAGTGCGCATCAGTTGGAGACCTCAATGAGCCTGCATTGGACTGGAATTACACGCTTTGTAGGCGCCATCTCGTTGTGCGTTGTTCGGCGATCTGTCGGTCGCCGGAGCCCCAATGACGTCATGGCATCCGCACGGTCATTGCAGTCAACTTGCCTCCGTCACAGCCGTTTTGGACCGACGCGCACCCCCTGGTCCTGCTTATCGTCCTGCGCCTCTCCCCCCTGTGGTGTGGCGTGGCATATCTGCATCGAAGCCTCTAATGTGCATAACCCCTGATTTATCTCTATGCTTGGGGCATCGCTCCGAGCATGCAGAACTCCTAATTGAGCCACTGCCACGTGACTGTCAGCATTCAACCGAAGTCCACTATGCGAGTGTGTACATACTTGAAATGCGTAGACTTGCAAGATGACACAAACATACTTTAAGCTTTGCTTTGCGCCGTACAATGTGGTTGCCAGGCACTAATAGCGGAGCACACACCCGCCGTGCCATACAGTTCGAGAACATGCTTTCGCAGGCCGCAACTGGCTAAGTTGTCTGATTGTGGATAGCTGGCCAAGTGGCGCTTCTTCTCCCTGTCGTGAATGACGGCCGGCCGCGCCCTGCGAACGCGTGTTTTAAACTGCACGCCGCGGCGAGCTAGAGACTTCCTGTCAGCAGCTGACAGCGGCAAGGCCATTCCTAGCATTGGTGCGTCATCTGGTGAGATGACTGCATACCGAGGCATTTCCGCGCCCACGTGGTGTACTTCGGTAGAATGCCAAGGGTTGCATACCAAGTTATGTTTACGCTCACGTGATGTTCTGCGGCAAAATACCGGCGGGAGCTTCTGGTAATGGGCCATTATCGACGACAATCTCCTGTCGCGAGCTGCGTATCGTCCGCTCAAGCTGATGTTAGCGCTTATGAATCACGGGTTTAAAGCATTGATGATGATTAGTAGTTGGGGTTGTAAACACTAGGTGTGAACATTTGGGCCATTGATCAATGACATGACCATGTTTTTATAATCTTGAATGTCTCGAACTGTGCCGTCCAAAGGCAAAAAGGTTTAAGTGCTTTGTTAACTAGTGGCTCTTGGGCCTTTTTGCATCTGGACGGTAGAACTGTTCGTGGTTATATATACATATATATATATATATATATATATATATATATATATATATATATATATATATATATATATATATGCTGCCGGGCGTAATAGCTGAGTGGCTAGCGCCGTCAGCTCCCACGATCGGGGCCGTCGGTTCGAATCCCTGTCGTACCATGACCTTTGGGCGTTAATTCAACCGCCGCATTCACTGGCGTTCCATAAAAGGGTGCGCGACGACGTGCAGCGCGTTCGTTAACAAAGTGAAATGATGGGAGGATTATGAACCAGTAGAGGTCTTGCATTAACAGGCACCATGGACGCCATCGGAGGAAAGAAAATGCGTATTTATGAAGGTTAGGGACTATGTATGTCCTGCTGGTCACCTGGGTTCATTTGGCGGACATGAACGGGACATTATTACTGGCTACACCTGGATGTGGCCTTTGAGCCATGGCGAACCCGTAGCTGGGCGAGTGATTCGCTCAGTTGCGTCGTTCCTCATTCTGCTGGGGCCTCACATATCCGTGTGTGACGCAGAACAGAGCTTCAAGCACTCACGCACTTCACTGCACACGCGCACTTAACTGCACGCACGCACGCACACAGGCACGCACGTACACACACATGCATATACACACTTGAAGCACTCACGATATTTTACCCATTTTTGGCCAATGAAGCTATTGGCCTGAATGCCATTAGAAGCGCATCGTACGGCCACTTTTGCTTCAACCTTAAAGGGCGTGTGCCACTCTTGGAGCGTTTAAAAACCTGCATGCTCTGTTGAAAGATCGGGACCATTAATGCACAGTGATAGTCTGCGGGGTACCACAGCAGCACCGACAAGATGTATAAGCAGAATGTTGTGTCTCAGTGTTTGGAGTTCTCATGCCGTGTATGGCACGAGCATTTTCGCCTCTCCGTACATTGCCAACATTGAAGAACCCGCCTGCTAGAAAAAGCAAAGCAAATGTAACGAACAGAGCGGAAAAATGTCCGAATTTTATTTGCGCGTGGCATAGCAATGACGTCGCATATCGAATGCACTAAAGCAAAGGTCTTCCGAATTAATTGAAATGTTTGTCATCAATCGTTCACACACAGTCATGACGTGGGGAGCTGTTGACGGCACGTGCTCCAGGTGACCCCATCTTCGGAGGAGGCGGCGATGTATGCGTGACCCACTGCAGTCGATGGGTCCGAAACCCCCAAATTGTCGCCCGGGCGCGAGCGTCAGCTACGGTCTTGTGCGGTGCGTGGCCGACATCCCCAATCAAATCATCGAGGCTGTGAGGACTCTTAGAGCGCTTGAGAGCTCTCGCTGCAGACTTTATTTCAGGATACCCCACAGACACACATCTGGGGGACGGGGAGAGGGCTCAGATCAGGAGAGTGAGCCGATCGCGGATTGGGCGTCTGTTCAGCTGATGATGCGCTCTCCGAAATGGTCCTCCCGCCAGATCGGTGCCAACACGGTTGTATGGGGGAGTTGCGGTGTCAGGTAGGGACCAATGTCCTCTTTGCCCCCTCGCGGTCTTGCTCAGACAGCCTGCATAAGCGCTGCATGCAGATATGCCGCTCCTTGTTGGCGGTGGTCATGGAGCCGTCAGCGCGTTGAAACAAGAGCGATCCAATCCGGCCGCTTGAACCCATGACGGGCCGTGCTGTCGCCCATGGGCTGCGCAGCCAACTCCCCAGCACGGTGTCTGGCAGCTCTGAGGCAAAATCACACGTTGCGAACGTCCGCTGCCCAATGCAGATGGAAGCGGGCCTCGTCGCCGACCCAGGTGCGGTTCACAAGTCAGGATCGGGCTCAGGCCTAATGTATTTATAGAATTCCCGGTAAGGTTGTGGGACTGGTGCCAGCCTTCTGAGGGTTCTCTTGGACGGATTTTGGCGAGTCCGTAGTAGTGACAGACTACATTTTTGCAATGCACTATGTCGTCCCTTCCGACAGCCCTCCTCCATCTTCGTGTGTTTTGGTTCAGTACAAGCACCTCTCAGAAGGTTCTCCCACAGGCGCACAACTGTATTGTTCACTGCGCGTGGTGGGCTTCGAAGAAGCGAAATCTAAGTTGTCTTTGTGTGGTGACTGGATCTCGTCGACCGATAGAAATTAACAAATGTTACCTCTCGCTCCGTGCTGAGTAGAACCATAACACCAAGTGAGCGTGGGGCAGACCAACTCAGACTCAATGGCACGTGGTGTGGAATGGAATGAAGAAGCACGTGTTGGTGTGGTGTTTGACTCCATCATATGTGTATTGAATCAGGAATTGTTCTCCGTTCCACCCGGGATTGCTTTCGTAGTTGTGAGCAGGGAGTCCTGTGGGATGTCTCCAGTCGGAAAACCCACCAACCCAACGTTGAATCAAAATTCTGACATGTTTGGAGGGATTTCGCAAAACTATCGATATAACAAAACAAAACAAAGACTATCGATCAAACTGGACCCGTCTGATCAAGTATGAGTGAAAAGCACACAAGGGTGTGGCTAAATTTGAATTGATTTGAATGTGTTTCTGTCCTGAAATTGTCCTGCAAATTGCGAACATGGGTCATGTTTCGACGGTTGTTTCTCTTGCCCATTCCGCTGTCGCACCGTCTGCTCATACCGGCGTGGGTGCCGCGCTGTTGCACTCTGAAACCCCTGTTTGCATTGTCTGTCGCCGGCTGAAATATGCGCCGTTGCTGACAGGGCGCGTAACACGGCACAAGCGGCCGCATATAAGCGGCTGGTTCCAGCGCCTGCCCCGCCGCTGCCTCGTGCCGTGTTACTGATAGGCGGCCTTGTGTTGGCACCTGTCGCTAGTGTCCGTTCCGATGTCGTACCGTCGGTCCGCTGTCGTACCGTCGGTCCGCTGCCGTACCCTGTGCTGTTGCTTACGTGGGCTATGTGGAAACGACTGTTTCCGATGACTACTCCGCTGTCGTATTGTACGTTGTCACTGATAGGCTGTTTGTCGACAGTTGTTTTTAGTGTCTTTTGCTGCCGTATCACGTGCTGAAATTGCTGCCAACGCATTCCGTGCGGCAGCAGCCATTTCCGCGGCTGTTCGGCTGTCGCGACGCGTGCTGTTGTTGCCCGCGGATCGTGTGCGGAATGGCCAGCGGCTATTCCCGTTGCTGCTCGGCTGTGGTGACGGGTGCTGTTGCTAACACGGACCGCCCGTGCCCAGCTGTTTCCAGTGGCTGTTCTCGGCCTGTATCGGGGACCGCGACTACCGGGCTCGGCTGGTCCGGGTCGGACGCCCCTGCACAGAGAAATTTCCACCGAACACGATCAAAAACCAGAAATACAACATTATCACGTTCATTCCGAAGGTGAGAACGGCTGAAGGGCGCGGGCACGCGCCATGAAACGCTGTGGGTACAGGCGCGGTGTGCACGTTCTTGCCTGGTGAGGCCCAGCTCGGTTCCGGGTGATCCCACTGAAGACGACGACGGTTGTATTTTGCTGGTGAATAGCTGTTGAAATCTCGGGGGCCTTCTCATTCTGTGACTTACTGATGCCGGTTTTTGTACAGGTGTAAGCATTATTCACGCTGTGTGGGCAAGCGTGGCTGGTTCAGTATGGACCGAAATCACTCTGAATAGCGTGTCCTGTACTGCCCCATTACGAGCTTCTCCGAGCGTTTTCATGTATCACAGCCGGCACGTAGGTTCCGAGCGGGCTTGGCGCGGCACTGCTTTTCCCACAAGGCCATTGATATCTCCTGAATGACATGAGTCCGGTCGAGTGTGTCACCACGCCGCGCTGTTCCCAGGTTCTGTACGAGCAGTTCAAGATGTTCCTGAACCTGTTCTTCCTGGTCATGGCGCTGTCGCAGTTTGTGCCGGAGCTGCGGGTGGGCTACATATACACCTACTGGGGGCCGCTGGTAAGCTCCGCCTGCCGGGCTCACCGCTCGTGTCCGACCGCCGGCTGATGCCGGGGTTCAGCTAGCGGCTGTGGTGACGGGTGCGCCCTCTGCGGTCGGAGGTCGAGCGAGCGATAGCGCCTGTGAGTGGCCCAGCTGATAGGCCCGCTATCAAGTGTCTTGTATGCGGCCCAGAGCCTCTCGGAGACCATGACTCAGGATGTGCGACAGCTGTTTGTGATTAGCCGTGCAGTTTTGACTGCGCATGCGTCAGGCCGCCATTACACGGCCTTTAGCCGGTCCGTCGCAGAGGTTGAGGTCGTGGGTGGCTCACGGCTATGGGCGCAATATGACCTGTGCAGTCGGCGCGCCCAAAAACCCCAATTAACAACAACACGTGGGCGGTTTTACCAGCCATCCCCCCGCCACGCGCTTATGCAGGCGTCATACATTCGCTACATGCGTCACACCTTCGCTTAATGCGTCAGACGTCTCCACGGCTGTTGATCGCCGCGTCCATGACATGCATGCTGTCCCCGTTTCATGCCATCGGGCCACGCTGGCCATTTTGTCGAAGGGGATGAGAGATTTACGCGTGGTGGGCTGCGCGAAGCGGCGACGCTGCTGGCGTTGGTAGCTCCGCCGCCGAAGATGTAGCGTTAGCTCGTGTCAGCAGTGTGAGGTCGATCTTAACGCAGGCACGTAGATCAAAATTTCCGCAGGAGCGCTGGGATGGGAGTGTAGTGATTGTCGGATGTTCCCCGAACTCCTTCGAATTGTGACGAGTTCCTGCGAAATCGGCCAGTATCTAATGTAAACTTCTTGGCTGAGGGGGCCACGGGTCATGGACCCAACCTCCCCCCCCTTGGTTACGTCATTCAGGTTAAATTTGTAACCCGTTTAGCATTCATGGAGCTGCCTCGCCAGGAGCTGGCGAGCGAGCGGGCGAGTGATCAGCAGCAGCGGCCTCCGCCGTCCAAAGGCAAAAAAGGTCGAAGGGCCATCAGTTAACATAGCACCTAAGCCTTTTTGCCCCTGGACGGCAAAGCTGTACGCCGCTAATCGGACCTGACTTGCCGCTGGTGGCTGATGTTGCTCTCCGACCCGGCGGTGCCGAGAGCGCGAGGGACGCCTGCTGACCTCGCAGGCTTTCGTGGCCAGTAGCATCTCGGTTTGGCTACGATAGGAACTGTGGCAGGGCCTGACCGCGCTCAGCTGTGGACGTTAGTCATACTCTCAAGCATGCACTTGGGACACGTGTTCCATTCCCGCTGTCACAGATAAGGCGCGGTCGGCGCTCCAAATGCGAGTCCTGCTTCACCTGCGCCGCCCGGCGGCGCCGATGGGCAGTTACACTTGTCGTGACGACCGCCAGGGGTTCGTCATAGCGGTGACGATGATCCGGGAGGCGGTGGACGACTACCGGCGCTACCGACGCGACAAGGAGATGAACAGCACCAAGTACAGCAAGCTCACCAACCAGGGCCACGTCAAGGTGCGTGTGGTGGAGTACCAGGCTACGGTTATGGCAATGACCCGAGCCGGCAGGAGCGGCCTGTGCCACCGGCATCTGTTCGTATGTATGTGGAATAGTTGCATTGCGTAGAGTTGGAGGACAGATTAGTTGTCACCGCGTGTTATGATATGCTCTTTCTCGTCAGCATATGGATGGATGGTGTATCGTTGGGAAGTGGCTATCGCGTGGCCCGCGCCGTCTGTTAGGGGTTACTTGTTTTGGCGTCCGCATGAGCCGTGTTGGTAACACAGTCAAAGCATGCCACTTTTTCTAGGCGCTTCAGTCATACGGTTGTCGGACACCGCCATTGCTGAAAAATGGTGTTGTAAAAATGTCCTAAGAGTGCCCACTATCATGGTAAGGTATACATCCTATTGACATTGGTGGTTACTGTCGCCCTACCGCACAGGCGACCCCGTTGCCGCCTGTGCGGAGGAGATGACTAGCGCTGCTGTTCACTGTCGCTCGTGCTGGACAGGTGTCGAGCAGCCGTATCCACGTGGGGGACATGCTGCTGATCGAGAAGAACCAGCGGGTGCCGGCCGACATGGTGCTGCTACGGACCACCGAGCGCAGCGGAGCATGCTTCATCAGGTCAGGGTCAGGGTCAGGGTCAGGTCATGGTGCTGCTACGGACCACCGAGCGCAGTGGCGCCTGCTTCATCAGGCCAGGGTCAGGTTACGGTGCTGCTACGGACCACCAAGCGCAGTGGTGCCTGCTTCATCAGGCCAGTGTCAGGGTCAGGTCACGGTACTGCTACGGACCACCGCACGCAGTGGCGCCTGCTTCATCAGATCAGGGGTGTCCGTGATGTCGGGGTATCGCCGAGGCCAGGATAGACACAGCTGGTGTGCATCACACTGTGTCATTGGCTCTGTTTCCTAGCTTATCTAAGAGTCTGCGGCTTAACGTGTCATACGGCTGATGTGAACTGGGGTGACTTAATTGTACTGGTCTGATATGGCCTGACCCGTCTTGTGCTGGCCGGCTCGCCCTGTTCCCCTGTATTTACCTCGACAGAGGTAAGGTCAGTCAAATGGGCTCAACCAGTACTGTGGCGTGATCTGCCCACTCGACCCTGCTTTGCCCGGACTGGATCAGATGCTAGCTGACCTGTCCTTTTCTGGCCCTGCCCTGCCCTGCCCTGCCCTGCCCTGCCCTGCCCTGCCCTGCCCTGCCCTGCCCCGCCCCGCCCCGCCCCGCCCCGCCCTGCCCTGCCCCGCCCCGCCCCGCCCCGCCCCGCCCCGCCCCGCCCTGCCCTGTCCTGTCCTGTCCTGTCCTGTCCTGTCCTGTCTTGTCTGTCCTGTCCTACTGTGTCCTGCCCTGCCCTGTCCTGCCCTTTCCTACTCCGTTTTGTTCTTTGCTGTCCTATCCCATCCTATGGTATACTATTGTACCCTATCGTTTCCTGTCCTATCCTGTCCTGTCCTGTCCTGCCCTACCCTACCCTGCCCCGCCCCGCCCCGCCCTGCCCTGCCCTGCCCCGTTCCCGTTCTGCCCTGTTCTGCTCCCATCTGCGCAGCCCTACCTGTCATAGTCTACTTCGGGTACCCTAACCCCGACCGGCCATGACCGGCCCCGTCGGCGCGTGCTGCTGCAGGACCGACCAGCTGGACGGCGAGACGGACTGGAAGCTGCGGCTGGCCGTCTCCTCCACGCAGAAGCTGGCGCGCTCCACCCACCTCTTCGGCATCGACGCCGAGGTGTACGCTGAGAAGCCGCAGAAGGACATCCACAACTTCATCGGCACATTCACGCGGGTCAGCGGCGACTGCAGACGGCACGGGTGCAGACGATGATCGCAGCTGAGAACTGATGATTTACGCGCAGGCCACGTATCATGTGGTGTATCTTTAATGATATCCAAAGCGCGAAATTGGCTCTTCGATGATCAGAATGTTTTTACGCGTCATGTAAGCAATGCATTGACGTGGAGGCAATGCAAATTGTATTGCGTCGTTCCGCCGGTTGATCTATACCCGCTAGTGTAAAGCAACGTTTTCCTCTCCCAGCAACTGTCCGAGTGTGACCTCGTGAACCGACGGCCGCGCCCTGTGCTGACGCGTGACCCGGCCGGCAGCACGACGCCTCTAACGACAGTGACAGCCTGTCGGTGGAGAACACGCTGTGGGCCAACACGGTGCTGGCCTCGGGCACGGCGCTGGGTCTGGTGGTGTACACCGGGCGCGAGACGCGCTCCGTCATGAACAACTCGGCGCCGCGCAGCAAGGTCGGCCTGCTCGACACCGAGATCAACAACCTGACCAAGGTGGGCGCGGCGCCGGCCCTGGCGAGGATGTGGCGGTGTCCGTGCGGCCGCGGCTCCGCGTGCTGCCGGCGCGGCCCGCGGTGCTGGACGCGCCGGGGGTCGCGCTCGGTTTGCCGGTGTGTTGTTTTGAGTTTGTGGACCGGCTGGTCTCAAGCGCCGCTCACGTTTCTTCTACACGGCAGTTGGCTTGTGAGAGAAAGTGACATTGAGGTTCTGCTTGTGCCGTGCTCCCAGGTTTGTCACGTGCCGTTGCGGTGAAGTGCTTGTCGCCGTGCCCAGTGGGGCAGCGACGCGGCCGGCTTCTGCCGCCTCGTCCCACCGTGGATTCTGCCGATGACAGTGTGTCGCGGTTCTCTCCGTAGATCCTGTTCGGGGTGGTGCTGGCGCTCTCGGTGGTGATGATGTGTCTGAAGGGCTGGCAGGGTCCGTGGTACCGCTACCTCTTCCGCTTCGTCCTCCTCTTCTCTTACATCATACCTCTCAGGTGAGTGGCGGCAGACATTGGATAAGCTTTTGGGGTACACTGCTTAGGAGTAGCCTTGTCTGGTGGTAGTCTTGATTAGGCACTCAATTTGTGCCATTGCTTAGCGCTCACTTCAATATAATTTATGTTTTGTCGCATAATTACGCAGAAGCGGATGGGATTTGTGTCACATGCATTTTCACTCTATTCGGTTCAACGTATTGACATGAAATAAGAACACGCGTGGTCACCTGCGTGCAGGCAGCGAGCTTTCGACCTTAAGCGATCTACTGATTGTAAGATTTTTTCAAATACATTTTCAAGTGCACGCAAACTTACGAAGGCCTGCGAAATCCTAAAAATGCATTGCTGCTGTAAGCTGTTCACTTAACGAGCTCTAAGCACAAGTTGCTGCGCGAAACTGGGTACATTTTAGAAGTTGGTTTCTCATCTTGCGGAAAATGCTTGGAGCATGTCTAAAATCCATGCTTGAAATTTCCACCAAACGCATACGTGAAATTTCCACCAAACGCATGCGTGAAATTTCCACCAAACCCATACGTAGAAAGTCCACCAAACCCATACGTAGAATGTCCACCAAACCCACGCGTAAAATATCCACCAACCCATACGTGAAATGTCCACTATTGCGATGACGTCGCTTTCAATCTCTGAAAGAAAGCCATGTTTGACTCAACGGATACGCTCCAAGACACAGGAGTGCAGACGTCATTATGTTGCCATGCGCACTGACAACGCATGGTGCTTTTAGACGAAAAGCGACGTGGAAAACGGCGAGCTGTGGTTAGTGAAACATGTGCATTCAATCGACGGTATGCACGCTAACATTGTGAAGTGTTGAGGCGTATAGAGCCCCTGGGCGCCGCCCCCGCTCCGACCGAGCGGCTCATCCCCTTGCCCGCTCCGTCGCAGTCTGCGGGTCAACCTGGACATGGGCAAGATCTTCTACTCGTGGACGATCCAGCGCGACGCCGAGATGCCGGAGGCGGTGGTGCGCTCCACCACGATCCCCGAGGAGCTGGGCCGCATCGTCTACCTGCTCACGGACAAGACGGGCACGCTGACGCAGAACGAGATGGCGCTCAAGAAGATCCACATGGGCACCGTGTCGTACGGCGTCGACACGTTCGACGAGGTGAGGCGGTAGATGCGGGACCGTGGCTGGGAATGCCTGCGGCAGGTGGTGCGTGGCGTTAAGGGGGGCTGACAACAAACGCGGCCGATATTGTTGACAGCGGCTCTGGGCGCCCGCGGAACACGGGGGGGGGGGGGCGGCGGCGGGTAAATGTGTGTAAACAGTTTCCAAACGCCGGCAGTACCTTGCTTGCTTGTTTTCATATACTTGTTGATGGCACTAGCCACAAAGGAATTGCCGGTACGAACAGTCAAATGTTGGGTGCTGTTGACGTGCAAGACATTGTATAACCCTTGTCATATTCGTTAGCGGGAATGTATTGTCTCGAACGTTGTTTCTGAGGTCGTCATCGGCGCCCGCGCCGCTCGCCTCGCGCCGTAACCGCGCTCTCCGGGTCGCGGGTCACCACGGCCGCGCCGGCCGCCGCTCTGCGCGCAGGTGAAGGCGCTGGTGGAGCAACACTTCGCGCCGCCGGCCGAGCCGCCGCCCGCTGGCCGACCGCCGGGCGGCGGCCGCACGCGGCGCACCATGGTGGCGCGCGTGGCCGAGGCTGTGCGCGCGCTCGCCCTCTGCCACAACGTCACGCCCACGTGAGTCGGTGGACCGGCGCTGGCGAGCGGCCGACGTCCGACCGGCTGGGGCTGGAGGACGCCGGCTGGCTGTTTGCTTTTGATGCGTCACACTGGTGTGGTTTACTGTTGTGTGTGGTGTACTTGGCTCGCGTGTCCAGATTCCTCCTTTCCTTATTGCATTGTCCTGATTCTTGCTTCTGACTGATGGCGGGCGGTGCACTTACTCGAGTTTTATGAGATGTTCTTGGGTGCTGTGTAAGGCATTCTTCAGATTCGTGTCGACATCCGCCGCCTACGTGCGCATAATATCTGCCCGATAGTCGTGCGTTTGCTTTGTATTGAAGTCTCCGGTGAACAGATGTGTAACATCTAACTCCTATTCGGTTCTGACGCGTGCCTTTTACTGACACTGGATGCCTCTCACTCGTGTCGAACGTCCCTCGCGCAGTGTTGGCATTTTTGTTTTCGTTGTTTTATTTCGTTGTTGGCCTGCTGAAATTGGTGCCTGCCAGTTTATTGTTTTACCGTTTTTACCAGTTAAGACCTGCACAAATTGACGGAGGTAAGGAAGTGGTGTATCCTCGTTTTCAATCATGCCGCCACATTGATATCCTAGCGCTTGCTACTCAGTCCAAAGACCAGGACCAGCGGACGAATCCAACAGCATGATCAAAACGTCCGCTGCATGTGATGTAATTGGGTTAAATCAAATCTTATACCTATGCCCCATTGACACTTGCACTGGATTCCACGATGACCTAGGCCTCCTTCTATAGCCAGTTTTAGTATGCTTTCAGCGATGGACCGAGAGCCGAGCGTTGTGGCCGGTACAGACAGGCTGGCAGAGGCTATTTCAGCCTGGCGCTACTAGCGCTGGCGTCGCGCCTGTTGGCCAGCTCCACACGTGTGATGTCCGGCACCGGTTCGTGCCCGATGTGCACTCCTGAGCGGTGTCGGGGGTGGGCTGTGGCGCCGTCCGCCTGACGTCGCCGGCGCGTGACGCCGCCCGGCCGCCGCAGGTACGAGGACGCCAGCCCACTGTCGTCTTCGGAGGGCAGCTCGACCGGCGGCAGCCTGTCGCCGGACCTGGAGTCGGGCCGCGAGCAGCCGCCGGCCGGCGGCGCCGCGCGCCGGCCAGTCGTCTACCAGGCCAGCTCGCCCGACGAGGTGGCGCTCGTCACCTGGACCGAGGAGGTGCGCGCGCTCGCCGCACCCGCGCTCACACACGCTCACACCCACACCCACACCCACACCCACACCCACACCCACACCCACACCCACACCCACACCCACACCCACACCCACACCCACACCCACACCCACACCCACACCCGCACACATATATACAACCCACACCCACACACCCACCCACACCCGCACACATGCAGACATCCACATCCATACCCACACCCCTATATACACCCACATCCATACCCACACCCATGCATACACCCACATCCACACCCACACCCAGTGCTCCCTGGCGCTGGGCAGCGCTGGTGTGCACTCCTCACCGGACGTGCCGTGCAGACTGCGGTTAGCTACAGACAGCGCTGCCGTGTCCGACTCCATGGATTTAAAGCTCGGGCTTGCCCGCTCTGCTTTTGCTTTGGAAGTGCTTTGCAGTACTTGGTGCTTTCCTCTAGATCAACCTGACCTTCATGCGAGGCGGACTGGTGGTCATGACCTGGTCTGGTCTCCTACGACCTCTCTCTTCAGATCAGTGGCGTCAGCGCGCTGCGACGACACCGGCCCCAGTGATCTAACCTCTCTCCATGTGAGCCAGACTTAGGCACGCCGTGACCTGACCTGACCTGACCTCGCGCGGCCAGCTGAACCTCACGCTGCTGCACCGTGACCTGACCTGACCTGACCTCGCGCGGCCAGCTGAACCTCACGCTGCTGTACCGTGACTTGACCTGACCTGACCTCGCGCGGCCAGGTGAACCTGACGCTGGTGCACCGTGACCTGACCTGACCTGACCTGACCTCGCGTGGCCAGGTGAACCTGACGCTGGTACACCGTGACCTGACCTGACCTGACCTCGCGTGGCCAGGTGAACCTGACGCTGGTGCACCGTGACCTGACCTGACCTGACCTCGCGTGGCCAGGTGAACCTGACGCTGGTACACCGTGACCTGACCTGACCTGACCTCGCGTGGCCAGGTGAACCTGACGCTGGTGCACCGTGACCTGACCTGACCTGACCTGACCTCGCGCGGCCAGGTGAACCTGACGCTGGTGCACCGCGACCTGACCTGACCTGACCTCGCGTGGCCAGGTGAACCTGACGCTGGTGCACCGCGACCTGAGCAGCATGCGGCTGCGCACGCCGGCCGGCCACACGCTCGACTACGAGATCCTGCTCGTGTTTCCCTTCACCTCGGAGACCAAGCGGATGGGCATCATCGTGCGCGAGACGAGCTCGGGCGAGATCCGGCTCTACATGAAGGGCGCCGACACGGTCATGGCGTCGATCGTGCTGTACAGCGACTGGCTGGAGGAGGAGTGCGACAACCTGGCGCGGGAGGGACTGCGCACGCTGGTCGTGGCTAGCAAGCGGCTGACGCCCGAGCAGTATGCCGAGTTTGAGCAGCGCTACACGGCCGCCAAGCTGTCTGTGACGGACCGGGCGGCGAAGGTGCGTGACCGCTGGAGGGTGGAGGAGGAGCGATGGAAGTAGGCGGAGGGCGGCGAAGGTGCGCGACCGGCGATGGGGTGCTGTCGGGTGCTGGAGGGTGGAGGAGGAGGGATGGGAGTAGGCGGAGGGCAGCGAAGGTGCGTGACCGGCGATGGGGCGCCGTCAGGTGCTGCAGGGTGGAGGAGGAGGGATGGGAGTTGACGGAGGGAGGCGAAGGTCCCGACTGGACACGGGAAGCGACAATCGTGGTAGCGTTTTGGGGGTCGGCTTCATGAGTGTCTATGCCCTTGTCGGCCCTGCAAGCTGAGATGGTTAGAGTACCTGTCTTGATTCGTTCACGCTGGCCTTGGTAGGTTCGAGTTTCATAAAGCGCCTGGGATGGCCTGCGACCAGTGCTGAGGGTCAGGTGACGTCAGAGGGCAGGACGGACCGTGCCGAGCATTACATTTAACTTTCGCCGCGACGTTTTTGCCGTTGATCAGGGGTTTTGCGATCGGATGGGGATGTCAGGACTAGGACCCGCGCGGCAAGCGCTGCTTAGCGTGGGCACTGATCGCCAGAATCCACCCACTGAAGAGATCCGGGCTGGCTTTGTTTTAAAAAGCACCTGCGTTGCACATGAAGACATACGTATGCGGCGGTTTGCCGCTGGTTTGTCCCTTCCTGTCGCAGCTGGGCTCGTTAACCGTGATGCCAGGCGCCGGCCGCGACACTGTCCCCAGAGCGGAGCTCAGAGGTGGTAGCTCTCACCGGGACGGGGTCATGACTCGGCCCGCCTCGCCGCCAGGTGTCGGCCGTGGTGGAGTCTCTGGAGCGCGAGATGGAGCTGCTCTGCCTGACGGGAGTCGAGGACCGGCTGCAGGACCACGTGCGGCCCACCCTCGAGCTCCTCCGCAACGCTGGCATCAAGGTAACGTCCGGAGCTGCGGCGGCGCCGGGTCCAGTGGTGCTGGAGAACGCCTCAGTGGTGGCCTGGTGTCGAGCTGGGGGCTCGCAGGCGGCTGTGGACCCGGTGGACGTGCGCCACTGTCCGACCACGGTGCCGCTGGGATGCCCGCGAAATGAGGCTGTTGAGACAGCTATCATAGCCAGGTGGTGGCCGAATGCTTCCGTGTATGTGGACAATAGGAAATTCCTATTTTAAAAAAGATCATGGTGCTATTTTGAAACCAAAAGAGCAAAAAGCGTGCTTTGCACTTTTTTAGCGAGGCGCGATTTCATGCATGACGCTCGCTCTGGGAAGTTCAGGACCTGGGGTAGATCTGTGCGCATGCGTTTGACGGGTACGCCCAGCGGTGCCGATGGGTCGTGACCCGGGAGGTACCACCTGATGCGCTGGCTCAACGGACACACTGGCGGTGGTCTCGAGCCGATCGGCGGCGCGGGACACGGGCAGCGCGCCGTCAGTCGCACATCTGCAGCATTCACGTCACGGGGGTGCGCGTCACACGGAAGGTGTCACTGGTCCGGGCCGGGGGGGGGGGGGGGTGTAACATCTCGCTTGGGCCACAACATCTCGTAACATCTTGTAACATCTAAACATCTCTCTTGGGCCACAAAGCTGGGTCTTCCAAACTTGACGTGTAGCTCCGTGGACGCGGAGGATGCCTACTTTTCATACCAATGTCACGTAAGGTACGGCCTGCGTGTGTGTGCGACGCGTTAGACTCCGAGTCTGAGTCCTGCGGGTTACGGAAGCCGTCTTTATTCGCCGTTCGGATCTTGGTAGCGGCTATCATGGATCTCGACACCCCCTCCGCCTCCCCCTTAAGCCAATGCTGATTGCATCGATTTACCACGAACTCTTTGATTTAAATTCATATTTATGGATTTGGGACGCCCCGGAAATGCGTCAACTCACTACGGGTAAAGGAAAATCGCTGTATTTCCCGAGCCGTTGGTGCCGAAGTGGATGCTTCGGCCACAACACGCGTCTTGTCATTGAATCTCGTCGTACCACTGCCTGACGCTAGCCTAACACGTCAATTACGTAACTGATGCCATTGATTAACCCGTGACATCTCGCAAATGTATCCAATGCACTGATTCGCTGTCATTGATGCGTCCACTCCGGATTCTATTGATCGGCGCACCGATCCGTGGCATATGGCGGCGGGGACGCATGGATGCGATTCACTGCTGCCCGCCGGCTGATGGCTGGCCGCCGGCGCACTGGAACACCGGCCGGCCGATGGACTGGCTCGCCGGTGCGCTGGAGCACCGGGCGACCGACGGACTGGCTCCCCGGAGCATTGGAGCACCGGCCGGCCGACGGACCGGCACGCCGGTGCACCGGAGCACCGGCCGGCCGATGGACTGGCTCGCCGGTGCGCTGGAGCACCGGCCAGCTGATGGACTGGCTCGCCGGAGCACTAGAGCACCGGTCTGACTGACGGCTGGCCGCCGGTCCGCAGACATGGATGCTGACCGGCGACAAGCTGGAGACGGCCTCGTGCATCGCCCAGTCGTCGCGGCTGGTGTCGCGCGCCCAGAACCTGCACCTGTTCCCGGCCATCACCAGCCGGGCCGAGGCCCACCAGGAGCTGAACGCGTTCCGCCGCAAGAACGACTCGGCCCTGGTCATCAAGGGCGACGCCATGGAGGTGGGCTGTGGCGGTGTGCTGACCGGATCTGATGTTTTTTGGCCTGTACTGCTTTGACTTGACCTGCGCCGACCCGATGCGTTCTGAGCTGTGCTGATCTTGCTTAACCTGACGAGCCGACATAGCCGTGCCTGTCCTGATCAGGTCTGAGCTGACTGTGGGCTACTTTATTCGTTACAGAGCAGGGTAGATCGCGGAATTCCCAATTAGAAGCCAACCCAGCTCGTTATTCGAGGTTCAGCCTAACATGAGGTGGACTGTGTGACGTGTTCCGCGGTCCCCCGATGGCCCCCGGTATTTTTGCCGACGTTGAGCTCAGCGTCTGGCTCAGTGGTGCACTGGATCAATGCGACCCTGATGGGTGTATGTCGGCGTCGCAAATTTTTTATTACAAGGCTCGGAGAAGGACCCAGTGTTCGAAGAGTTCGGAGTTCGGTCCCAGCAAGGGTTGTCGGGAATTTCCACAGGACTGAAGGAATGTCGATAAATGCTACATGTCATCTGCGAAGCAGCAGCTTGTCAGGAGCGGGGACTAAGGTACCATTTTGCAAACGGGTAATCGTTGAGCGCCGGGGGTTATGGACCGAGAACGTCTAAATCATAAAGAAGTCGAAACGGTCGATTGCGCCGGACTGGTTGGATTTGGTGCCGACGAATCGTCGAAGAGCATCACCCCTGTCCAATCCTGTCCATTTTTGACGACCCATTAAGTGATCAAATTCGTTTGCAATGCAGTGCGTGGAGGCTTTCGCGTGTTTGGCGCCAGACCCGCCGCACCAGAGTTTGACTCACGGCGAGTCTAGTGTTGACACGCTGACCCGCGCTGACCCGCGATATCGAACACGTGTGACCTTCACCGCTGATTAGCCGCAGCGAATCGGAAGGCTTTGGTTTTATAATTTTAGGAATTTTCGCTGCAGCGGAAACATTACGTGTGTGGCATGGCAGTTCTTGGCAAGCCAGATTTTCAACCAATTCTTCTTTTTGGGCTCATGGCTTACCACCCAGTTACCGTCTTCACGCCCCGTGACTCTCAGCCGCGGGCGTCGCGTGGGGCCGGCGCGTGTCCCGCTTCCACGCGTTGCGAGCCGCGACGATTCTCCCGTCACCGCGCGCTGACCGCGGCCGCCAGATCTGCCTGCGCTACTACGAGCTGGAGTTCATGGAGCTGGCGTGCGCGTGCCCGGCGGTGGTCGTTTGCCGCTGCTCGCCCACGCAGAAGGCGGCCGTGGTGCAGCTCATCCAGCGGCACACGGGCAAGCGCACGGCGGCCATCGGCGACGGCGGCAATGACGTCAGCATGATCCAGGTGGGCGGGGTCGTGTCGGCAACAGGACGCTGTCAGACGGACTCCGGCGGCTTTGTGCGGGATTTGCTCTGTAGGCAATCGACGTATATACCAAACAGCAAAGGCGGGTTTTTCCCAGTTGTTAATGAACTCCGTGAGCTTCTCACCCGTTCGATGACATTGGCGCTGCGACTGCGTCAGCCCCCTGAGCGCCGGGCGTACCGCCCGTACGCGTGTCGCATCCTCGGCTGTGGCGTGACGTCACGGAGGCCGTCCAATGATCGAGCGCGATCGCCTGACGCCGTGCCGTCTCCGCCCGGCGACAGGCGGCGGACTGCGGGATAGGCATCGTCGGCAAGGAGGGCCGGCAGGCCTCGCTGGCCGCCGACTTCAGCATCATCAAGTTCTGCCATCTGGCCAGGTGCGTGCCGCGTCTGCAGCCTCCGCCCGTCGCCCGCCTTTGGCGGCGGCGCGCCAGCCAGGGGGTCGCCAGCCCGCGGCCGGACCGGCCGCTTGAGGTGGTGCACTGTCGGGGAATATATGAGATGAATATAAATAGACGGATAAATGAGATGCAAGAGCCAGAATCCCAAACACGTTTTGGCGGCTGCCGGGTGCCTGCGCCCGATGTGGTACCTCTGGTGGCTGATTTTTGAGTGGCTGGAAAGTTCACGTCGCGGCTTAAGCACAAAGCCCTACTGATGTGCCCACATTGAACGACTGTCTTGCGTCTCTGGGGGACCGGATGGTGCTGTACCGTCTATCGCCATTCACCTGTTTGGCCACGGCCAGTGCGACTTAACCAGGGCTAGCGCTGAACTGAAATCGGTCCATTGTGCATCGTGAGTAGGTTTGCAGATACGTGGTATTTGCAGGAGCCGTCATTGTACACGATAACCTCAAATTACAATGTGCGGCGCAAGAATCTTCGTAAGACCTGGGACGCTGCACCACCAAACCGTGCGTGATAAAGTGTGCATATTGCAGACTGCTGCTGGTGCACGGCCGGTACTCGTACCACCGCTCGGCTTCGCTGAGCCAGTTCGTCATCCACCGCGGCCTCATCATCTCCACCATGCAGGCCGTCTTCTCCTCCGTCTTCTACTTCGCCTCGATCGCGCTCTACCAGGGCGTGCTGATGATCGGGTCAGTGTCCCCCGAAGACGGCGGCCGCCGGACGCCGCCGGGTGTTGTGCCTGTCAAACACGGGGCGTCTTGCGCTGGTCTGGGTCACGCCGCCAGCAGGCAGCGCTCCTGTGGCGCACCGGCAGCCGTGCCAGCAGTACGCTTATGACGGCCTTGTGCCCACCTGTGATCGTTCGCTCTGAACCGAAGGCGGCAGCGTTGCGGCGCTCGGTCGGCTCTGTACCGAAGGCGGCAGCTCTGCGGCGCTCGGTCGGCTCTGAACCGAAGGCGGCAGCTCACTGCGGCGCTCGGTCGGCTCTGTACCGAAGGCGGCAGCGCTGCGGCGCTCGGTCGGTTCTGAACCGAAGGCGGCAGCGCTGCGGCGCTCGGTCGGTTCTGAACCGAAGGCGGCAGCGCTGCGGCGCTCGGTCGGCTCTGAACCGAAGGCGGCAGCGCTGCGGCGCTCGGTCGGCTCTGAACCGAAGGCGGCAGCGCTGCGGCGCTCGGTCGGCTCTGAACCGAAGGCGGCAGCGCTGCGGCGCTCGGTCGGCTCTGAACCGAAGGCGGCAGCGCTGCGGCGCTCGGTCGGCTCTGAACCGAAGGCGGCAGCGCTGCGGCGCCCGGTCGGCTCTGAACCGAAGGCGGCAGCTCACTGCGGCGCTCGGTCGGCTCTGAACTGAAGGCGGCAGCTCACTGCGGCGCTTGGTCGCCTCTGTACCGAAGGCGGCAGCTCTCTGCGGCGCTCGGTGGGCTCTGAACTGAAGGCGGCAGCTCACTGCGGCGCTCGGTCGGCTCTGAACTGAAGGCGGCAGCTCACTGCGGCGCTCGGTCGGCTCTGTACCGAAGGCGGCAGCTCGCTGCGGCGCTCGGTCGGCTCTGAACCGAAGGCGGCAGCTCGCTGCGGCGCTCGGTCGGCTCTGAACCGAAGGCGGCAGCGCTGCGGCGCTTGGTCGGCTCTGAACCGAAGGCGGCAGCGCTGCGGCGCTCGGTCGGCTCTGTACCGAAGGCTGCAGCTCGCTGCGGCGCTCGGTCGGCTCTGTGCCGAAGGCGGCAGCTCACTGCGGCGCTCAGTCGGCTCTGTACCGAAGGCGGCAGCTCACTGCGGCGCTCAGTCGGCTCTGTACCGAAGGCTGCAGCTCGCTGCGGCGCTCGGTCGGCTCTGTACCGAAGGCGGCAGTTCACTGCGGCGCTCGGTCGGGTCTTAATCGAACCCGTTCGCCATACATTTGCGTGTCGAGAGCATACGAGCGCGCGGCGGTCCGGGGCCCGCCGCCGTGCCCCGATGTCTGTCCGCTCGACTGAAAACGCCGCCTGACCTCCCGTTGGCGCGACGCAGGTACGCCACGGTGTACACCAACTTCCCGGTGTTCTCGCTGGTGCTGGACCGTGACGTGCCGGCCAAGATCGCGCTCACCTACCCGGAGCTGTACAAGGAACTGACTAAGGGGCGCTCGCTCTCGTACAAGACCTTCTTCATGTGGGTCGCCATCAGCATCTATCAGGGTGAGTGCCGCCAGCCGGCGCTGGGGAGCAGGCAGACTAGAGGAAGGCCAATGTGGGGCGTGACGTCTCTGTCGTCGACGATGTTCCATTTGACACTCGATGGCGCATGGTCGAGAACGAATCAGGTAGTGGTCGAGGCCATCGTCTCTTTTTCGTTGAGACATTGCGTACACACGTATGTAACATTCCACAGTGATGACGTCACGGGCCGCCTCAGTGAATGTGAACGGCACCAAGTGCAGGTAGATTTGAACGGAGCGATTGGTCTCCCATGACCACGCTAGTGCCATTTGGTTCCACGTCATTTCGGTATCACTGGGATACAGTGTCCGACAGGCCGTGTCTGACCCCTCCCGCCACCCCCGGCAGGTGGTATTTTGATGTACGGCGCCATCTGGCTGTTCGAGGACGAGTTTATCCACATCGTGTCCATCAGCTTCTCAGCCCTGATCGTGACCGAGCTGTTGATGGTGGCCCTCACCATCCGCACCTGGCACTACCTCATGGTGGCCGCCGAGGTGTTCTCATTCGGCACCTACATCCTCTCCATGATCATCTTCCGCGACGTGTTTGGTGAGTGCTGAACGCGCCGGGGTGACGCGCTCGGCCGAGACGGCACGGAGCCGCTCCCTGCGCTTACTGACTGATGCAGCGTCACTTTCCCGCTGGCAGCTAGTGTACACACCTCTCGGCATCGACTAAGCCAATATCCGAGGACCGCCAGCTCTGGATCTCAATTTATAGAGCGGAGGACTCCACACACGTCACACCTCTGCCCAGTTGTCTGTGCTGGTACTCCGGCCTTCTGCCCAGCTGTCTGTGCTGAGCTCTGACCTGTTGGCTGCTGGATGCGGTTCGTCCCGAGCTTGTGTAAGCGCGCGGATCGTCAGCGCCATTGTCCCGCACTTGAATACTGCCAGGGAAAAGCCGGAGGCGGCGAGAATAGTCTGAAAGGGACTGCTGTACATTTGGAGAAGTGGGGGCCAGCACGAAGTCCGGTAAAACAAAAGCTTGTGAGGATTTGTTTACTTGGAAACGGCTTAGGGGGAGCCCGGAGAGTGTGTTGCCAGAATCGCAAGAAAGCAAAGAACACTGCTTTTTCCGGGATCACTCTATTTTCATGTTTGGAAATTATGGCGGCGAGAACAATTGGTCTGTTGAAGGTCAGTCGTTACTTGGAATATCACATTTTGGCCCGGGGCTTAAAACCCAAATTTATTTAGATAGCTTAGGCTGCAAGCAGCGCGCTGGTTTTATTTATACCAACGCTCGAATTGTCTTAGTTCAAAAATTAATAGGCGCACCTGTCAGGCTCTCTCCCTCGTCGGGCGTGAGTTAAACAAAGCAAACTCAGCTCTTGGAAACGCTGGGTTGCCTTAGCCGCAAGCATCCTACATCTCGCATCCACGAATGAACAGGAAGATGTCGCCATTGTGCTGGCATTGATGACAACCTGTGTAGCTCGGGGGATGTCGGTTGCTTGGGTGGCCTTCAGATCTTATTGAAGACTCAGTATTTCTGCTCGTGCTCTGCATGGTTTGCTATGTTGTTACGTGCGGCTTATGTCACAACCAGCGGGGCACTCACTATTGATCTGATGATATTTCCTGACCCGATCCGATCCAAATGATCCGATTCGAATGATATTTTCTGCATATGCGTGAACTAGCATGGTGGGTGTCAGTGTATTCATTCCATAAGAATGTGCTCATCTGTATGCTGAGCACTGCGTAGAGGCTAACTGCACAGAATGTGGTGCACATGTGCAAAAGTGGTGGCTTGGTGGCTTGGCTCGATAATGTTGATAGATATTGTACGTTTCAATTTTCTCATAATTTGCGTTGGGTGCACCAGAGTTCTCCTAGGTGTATTGCACATATGGACTATCTAATAACGCACCGTATGGTAACGGCCGAGGTGTACTCGATGGCTTTTTCGTTCGCAACCAATGGGCTATATCAGTTCCCAACCCCATACAAACGCGGTTCAGTACCTCGAAGCCTTTGAAGGTCGACGTGCCCAGTCGACAGGCTGCAGCACAGCCTCAACGGCAGCTGTAATCAGTCCTGATTAGTCAAAAAGGGAGGGCGCCTCAGGCGATGTGGGGGAAGTCCGCGACACCAGCAAAAACGACCTGGATCGATAGCCAGAGGCGCCTATGCGGCTGGCCGCCGGTGATTAATGACGACCAGCGGCCTATGCACTCGGTGACCGCGGACATGGCGCCTGGCAGCACTCGTGTGTCAGCACGCGCCGGTCGCAGCGCCGGGGGCCTGGTGTGACTCGCCTGCTATGTGTCTCGGGATGTGCCGTCGTGCTGCGGCCGGACGCTGTGCAGCGCTGGGTGGGGTGGTGGGGTGCAGTGCGTACCGAAAACGAACAGGTACCATCGTGTGGGGTTTTCAGCGCGAAGTGACCGTGTCTGACGTCCTCATCGGGGCGTTTTCAGTGACTGCTCCGGCGTCCAGACACCGTCCGCCTCCTGTGTCGGTAACGCGTGTCTCCCGTGTCCCTGCCGTCGATAACGCTTGTCTCTGTGTCTTTGTCTCAGACCGCGAGTTCATCCAGAGTGTCGACTTCCTGTGGAAGGTGCTGGCCATCACGCTGGTCAGCTGTCTGCCGCTCTACGTCCTCAAGTTCTTGACGCGTCGCTTCTCGCCGCCCTCGTACACTAAACTGACGTAGGCAGGCTGGGCCCGTCACCGTCGTCTGATGTGTAAACTCACGTAGAGTCGCCAAAGCTTTTCACCGCCTCTAGTCTTAGCTCTCGCGGATCGGTGGCGGCCGGGTGTGGCCTGCGCGACCTGACCTGTGGGTGGCCCGCCGTCGGGCCCCGCCCCGTATGGGGTGGGCCTCGAGCCGCGCCCGGCTGTCGCCTCTCGCCCCGTCCGCCGGCGCGCTCCGCCAGCCGACGCCCGCGCTCTGGGCGTCGGCTCTGCAGACAGCGGCCGTGTGCGGACGCCCGGCAGGGGTGTCACATCGGGCGTCCAGTGTGTCAGTGGGGCGACACGCCCCCGCAGCCGGGCGGAGCTGAGCGCCGCGCGGCGCTGTGGAAGAGTCACTATTTATTCAGACTGCTACTGTGCGTATTAGACAAGAGAGTGGAAGTATCCGAGAGTTGGTTCTTTTGTTATAGGATCGTCAGTGTATAATCGTATGACGTATGGACAGATGTTGCTGGGTGCTGCTATGTGATCCGAGAACCGCTCCTCTAAAAAGGTGTCTCAGTTGGCTGTCAGTGCGTTCTGAACGTATCCCGCATGGCTTTGGGCTGGTGACGCCTGCTATCGCAGAGGAATAGCTTGAGTCCTGTGGAGGAAGCTTTGCGAGTGAGGTGGTACTCTTGTAATAAACTATGTGCGATTTATTTGGCTTTTTGCTGATAGATGATGTCGATTGAAGGTGTTTGACGTACCAAAAAACAAGCGTTTTGGAGTGGGATGCACGAAAGTGAGAGCACACTGCCCTTATGTGTTTGTTATCTGTTGTTTTGCCAGGCGCTTCTATTTGAACTGGCGTTCTTACCAATTTCGACCTTGACATAGGCCATATAGAACTCGTGTGCACGGTGCCTCCATCACGCCAGCGTCAGTGCTATGCCCGATGACGGCGCGCAAGCGGCATTATATCAGTTCTGCGGACTTTACGGGATTGAAAAGTGCTTTTGTGATCATACTTATCTCCGCACGTTATGAAAAAATCAGTCTTATATGCCCTATCTCTTGGATCTTGGGGCAATAAAAGTCGGGAGGGACGAGGTTCGGGACATCAATTTCATTTAAATGCTAGAATTGACTAAACGTGGAATAGAGTGCAAGGACTTCAGTTTCCACCGAGCACTTGCCAGCATGTCATTGGTGGCAGCGTAGCGCAGACGCTGGTGTTTTTCGTATTTAACTGGATGTTGTACCAGAGTTTTGTAAGGAATCACCCGACTAAATGCTGCATTACCTTTTCAGCAGGCATTGACTATCAGCAAACTCCTTCGTATCTCATAGGGAATTGGCAAAAGAGTCCTCCGTCGTATCGAGCCCGAACGCACCAGCTCGCAATTATGGACCTGGCGCGCTGCCAACTGTGCCTCAGATTCTGAGTGGCGTGCTTCAAAAGTCGGAAAGTTATTGACACTGTGCATGATAACATTGAACCGGCACGCCGTGGGAGCTCGGCCCCTCTAGACAGAAGGTTAACAGACATGCGCGAGGTTGCGCAACAACTTTGCATTTGGTGCCAGACTCATCAAACTCGGCGGGAAGGAATTCGATCAACAACCCTCCGAAAAGCATGTCCGTAACACCCCAACTGTGTAGGCTGGTAGGAAAAACGTCATGCAGCACTCGCGCGAGCAACGCGTTTTGGTAGGGGCTGCTTTAATACCGTCATACCTAAACTGTAGAGCGCCGAGTTCAGCTAGAAAATGGCGAATCCAAAACTCGGGCTGTCTGTTAGCTGAAGTACAAATTCACCCCGTGAAACGGGAAACGGGCACGTTTGTTCTCAACGCGACGATACGAACCGCGGCGAAACATGGCGCGCCACGATACCATCTGGCAGACGCGGCCCGGCTACCAGCTCGGCCGGTTCAGCGGAATGCCGCACAGCCACTGCCTCGGCGCGCGGTCCACGGGCGCTTCGTCAGCTGAGCCCGACGGGGCGCGGCGGGGAGGTCAGGGAGGTCAGCCCGGGCTGGCAGCGGAATACGTCCGGACGGCCGCCTCATAATCAGCCCCTGATGAAGCAGCCGTGCCCAGGCCGACCCCATGTCTTTCCATCATGCATCATGTGGCCGCCTGAAAACACGGGATGAAGGCTGCCGAATCATGGCCGTTAACTCCACACACCGACTGCACGAGGCGTGTAAGCCGTTTGACGCCGTATTGGCTGTATAAATGAGGCGCGGCTTGGCGTATTATCATAGTGTCATGATCGAGCACTTACTTCTTCGAGTTATTGCTTAAGACGGAGCCCAGACTAATGATTCAGAGAAAGCAAAGGGTGAGATTGTAAAGCGAATTGTACAACCCGGGTACGTTCGTCATTCAGTTGAGGGGCTTCAGCCTTCCCCACCCCTCCCCCTAACTTTTAGAAGGAAGTGGAACAAATCTGGCGGGAGGCTAGCTTGCTGGCATAGTTTTGGGGGCATATTTTGGGGGTATCTTTCATCATTTTTCATCCTTCAAACCCCAACCTGTTTTGCGAAACTACGCCACAGGCGCAACTGTGGCGCACGAATACAATAACGAATGCTTCCTTGAATGCCTCCTCGAATGCCTCTTCAATGTTTCGTAAAGCTTTAATACGTTTGCTTGGTGGTAGCATATGGAAGCCCGTGACATGTTCAGCGTGGATTGTGAGGCAAAGTGGTTTTTTAGTGATGTTCGTCAGTTGTGATGTCGCGGCCGGCAGGTTGTACTGATGGAATGGTGTCATCTCAGTTTCATCTCACCATGGTGCGCATTGTTGACGATATTTATGAGGGTTGATTGCTTTCTTTTTTAGTCGGTATTTTTTAACTTGGTTCCACAAATATTCCTTTTTGACGTCTATCCATGGCTGTAAGCATGTCACGTTGAATATCTCCGTGCATCCCAGCTGCAATTGCATTGAGCTTGCCTTGCAATTTTGAACAGCCTGTCGGGCTCTATTCTTCCTTTTTAGGTCTGAGGTTATCCACCGTTCTTCGTTTGGCTGTGTGACTTCGCGTTTAACTGATTGAAGCAGTGGCTGTGTTCTGTATTGTAGCCTGCAGATATGGATGACTCGGTCGTACCTGCGTTGTTCAGAATTTTACCCACTTAGCATCTAAAAGCAGCGTGGTGAGGAGAGGAGATTCCATTTTGAATAATTTCAAATCTGTGGGGTCTTTATTTTGTTTTCTGGAGGTGGCCGATATACACCGTGACATATATCGCAAGGTGGTCGAGAAGCGAGAGAAGTTTGTCGATAGAATGATCGTGAGAAACTATAGATATACAGTCAATTTATATCATCACTATTTCCAGCGATGAACTAAACCCGATTTATGATCGTCCTCGCCATCGACCCCGCATCCACCCAGACCTGACCATGCCCCAAGACACGCTCGTGCCAGTCACACAAAGAACATCAGGATCAACAATGACATGGCGCTGATACCATGGGCCGTCGCGGGCTTGCAAATCGATATTCACCGCCAGTAATCGAGCAGGTGATGTTGTCGGCTGGCGGGTGACGTCATTGGGGTTGCTGGTGCGGCCTTCAGTCAGAATGCGACACAAAAGCCATGGGCACACACCGCTGGGGAAGTGGAGGGGAGAGACGTCGCTGATATTCTGATATTGATCTGTGTACGCGCACGTCACCCCAGTCAATGTATTTTTAATCGCGGCCCCTTCCTACCTTGGATGCACACGAAAACGAGGCAGTCGCTGAATCCGGCAGTGCCTTGTAGAGGTCGATCAGCCTGATTGATACGCCATGTCCTCCACGCGTCTCTGTTTGCATAAATGTATTCAGACACTTTCTAGGGACGGTTTTGGGATCCCAGTGTCTGCTAGATATAGCTCGCGTGGCAAACTATAGCGGGTACCCACTAACTGATCCCAATGACTTGATAGAGCGCTACCAGTTCAGCGGACCATGTCGCCAAAATACTATTCTAACGTTTCCGCAGCGCTGCGGTGCGGCTGCTCATGCCAGCTTGACCCTGCCAGTCAGCCGCGCCTTTGCCGCCGTTGACGAGTCATGAAAGTGCGTTTTCTGGGACGCGAACTCAGATGTCTTCGCGCACATTCAGCCTCGTGAATATCACTGAGGTGCGAAAATCACTGGGTGCTATGGTGTTATGGAGGGGAGCGGGTACGTGCGATGCCGCCTCTGTCAACACCAGCATCCACCCGTCACACAAGCAAAGACCATCGTTCCGACTAACAGAACTGTCATTCACTTCGTTGCCCCTCTGTCGAGATGCTTGTATCCGCCTCTGCCCCGTAAACCAAACATCGATTGCCACAATCGCCTGTGCCCTGCCGCCGCTCCGCGGTGCGGCGCGCCGCATGAGGGCTGACGCGCCCGGCGGTGCGGCGGCCGGCAGCACGTGCGGTGCGCGGCGCCCCACCTGGCCGGCCGGGAGTGGTCGATACGCGGCGCACAGGTGAATCATGTGGCATCGAGCGGCGTCACCGCACCCCTGCTCTCTCGGGCCGGTGCGGACGCACCGCGCCGTGCCGACATCCCCCGGCGGCGCCGCCAACTCCGACGCCCGCCCTCGCACAAACACGCAACCGGCTGCGGCGAGGAGGACGGGCTGGTATTGCATGGACAGTTCAGGCCGAGCCAGTTTTTGAGAGGCGCTGCAGCGGAGGTGTAGCAGCAGGTGCGAAGAGCATCACATGTGGACGGCGAAGGCGGCACCTAGGTTCGAGAACTATCGGTGCTAAATATATCATTACACTTTTCTGCTTGCTTGTACCATGACTTGCGGTTTCTTGCAGATGCAAATACTGCACTCAAACCAAATAATGATATTATATATATATATATATATATATATATATATATATATATATATATATATATATGATGTTGGCAATCTTCTGATTCCATCGACATGATTCTGATCGCATATTGGCGTGACTAGGATGCCTTGTGCCATTGCATCACACAACAGACCGATTAAAGACAACTCGCGACGGGCTGATCCCATTAGGGTCGCAAATGCATGACAGTCGCACGCAGAATCAGTCGCGGCAAGGTGTTTTCCTAATCGCGCAAAGAAGCTGGCGTGACAAGATTGGTTTTCGAACGTTGCAAAATGGCCTTGGCAGATGACGCTTTAGAAGCATTTATTTACCGTGAATTGTGATCGCGGTGAAAATGAAATGGCTCTCGGGTGTAAGCTGGATAATGCTCCCGCTCAATTACCCAAACACTTCCAAATTGTGCGACACAGACCGCCAAAGAGGCACTAGTTTAGGCGACTCAATGCAAGAGGCACGCAATGTACATCGCCTGGTAAGCCCACATCACCGCCTTTGCCTAGAAAACGTAAAATGCATCACTCTTCCACATGGTAGTGTGCTAAAATTCCATTATGCTTTCAGAACATGTATTTCCTTGGCTTCGGTATTTTGTGGCGCTTACAGCTACATATTTCATCAAATCTACGGTGTTGAGCTGTGGTGACAGCGTACCAGAGGTAAACATAAAACGCGCTTGCCTGCAGCCGGGTTTAGAACATGAACATTCATGCATGCCTTGTCAAAGCACACTGATGAATTTCCGTGCAACAGTTCTCGCTCTACGAATGCAGCTTAATTCCCTTTTGATACTTACCATGCCTTTCATTACACAAGCACTGCGCCATCCTAGAAGTTTTGAATCAAACAGCGATACATTTGCGTTGCTCAGTAGTACATTCATAGGTATTTTACAGAGGTCATTATGTTGTTCTGGTTTACAGGTATTATTACAGGTCTTTGGTGTTTTGTGAACCCGTTTCTCCATGTGCTGGGGACCGAGTTTAGAAAGCACACCTATATCGTGTAGATGCCGGTTCAGTTTTTGTCAGAATGGTAGGCGATCCATGCCTGCACGGCTCGAGCTTTTGGCAGCGTCAGCGAAGGGCCTTGATCGGGCTTCCTGCGACTGGTGCCGCGACGGCCCTCGTTTGGGATTTTGGAAGTTCTTTGAGACCTCAGCCCTTCCGAATGAGTAGTCTTTCTCAGAGCCAAGTGCTCAGATTATGTACCGATTCATGAAGTACGCCCGTTTTTGAGGAAAGTGTCACATTTTGGGCAGGCTATTGAAGCATGTCGGGACATCAACGATACAAAATGTATCGGCGCTCCACGCGTAACAGAACTGGGCGTGCTGGCTTGCGAGTGCAGATCTCTTCGCTGGGTGCAAGTCTGAGGAAATAGACGCAGGTTAACTTTTTAAAAATCACGAGTATGATAGTTTTTGGAGCCGATCTGAAGCAGAGCAGAGAGATTTGAAGCAGATCGCAGCAGCCACCCATTCATCCGACGTTTTGCATCAAAATGCCTGAGACAATTTTACGTGCCGACAGCGCTGTCTTTCATATCTCTCCGTAGTTATGACACTTTCTGGCCGTCGATAAGCTCAGCTTTGTGACACAGTTCGCATTCCTAATAATTTCGTGCTCCTTCAATATAGTCAAAACACGCAGTCTAATGCCTGCCTACTCCTGTTTTACGGAATGATTTAGACGACAAATAAGTGTTGCCGTCTGAACAGCTGTACAGAGCAGTGACGTCGCCTGGTGCGCTGGGACATGCACAAAGTTTCACAACGTCCTACTCGGCAAGCTCAACAGTACAACGATGGGCTCATTATCAGAAGACCATTGTTCGAGTCCCAGCAATTCCAAGACAAAATTTGTTTGTTGCGCGTGATGACTGAAAACTGAACGCTTTTCAGCCCCTCTCAGGACCCAGCAACACCGAAAAACGGCCGAAAAATTGACACCACAACGTTACGAACACACTAACGCACCATACGAGAACGACAGCCCTAACAACTATTGCACGGGCATCTGCTTATTGCAGTCGTAAGGAGACACTATCAACCGGTTTTGCGCTTGTCAGATATTTGTCACTAGGTTTTGCTGCCCGACCATAGATAGCATGACGACAATTTCAATCTGACTGACATCAGCACTTTTAACCGGTACCACCATCAACATACTAATATTTGCATCCCCCAGATGTCACTTGAGTCGCTATGATTTAGGATTCGTGTAATGGCCGTCACGCTTACTCTGAGCCATCCACGATCAATTCATCAATCACGTATCATGAATAGCCGTTGAATGTTTAACCCTGAAAGAAAGTTCCGGTGTCGAAAAAATCTGAAAACCAAACGGCTGAAATCCTTTTTGTAAGGAATGGTACCCAATTCAGGTGATTTCGCCATTTACACCAAGACGCAATGTCGTCAATAGACCCGGCAGCTCGATACTCGTTCGGCAGCGGACTTTTGATTGAGCTCAAAAAACTGCGCACGTGTGCGCCGGGACCAGATTGCCTTAAGCGCAAAAGCTAACACCGGCACGTCACTTTCCCTAGGTCCTACCCCTGCTAGTGATTGAATGATTAATGGAGTTGTTGTAAGTTCATAGCACGTAAAATGGTCTCCAACATTTCCCCTAAAAGTTGCGTAAGAGATAAATTTACTGATCTCACCACGATGAGCGCACAAGCTGAACTACGAAGGTCTACGATGGAACCCATAGCATGCCAAGTCGCGAGAACCAATCGTTGTATGAATATGGGTATGTTACCAGCTTGACAAACGTAATTCAAGTGGTCTTAAATATAAATAAAACGGCGCGGATATTATTCATCGCCCACAATATGCCATTTTAACAAGTCCCGCAAAGCAACCAACTTCCACCAAAGTGAAACTTTGCCTTGATTTCACCAGAAAGCACGTAAATAAATAAAAAGGTGCAATAAAAAGCGGGAAACTTGTTCCAAACTTCATGAAGACCAGCCCCAACCGACTCCACCTTACCAATAATTTCTAAGTGAGAAAATTATATCGATTTGGTATGCGAAAACTTTAAGACTAGACTTATCAAAGTTAGGCTCTTCAGCCTAAGTCTTGAGGAAGCAAGCGCCGCTCTTATCCCCCCCCCCCCCTGTTCCTGCACTTATGGATCGCGCTGAAACGCGTTCAAGACGGTGTGACGTCACCATGCCACCGCTTCGCGCTACTGCGTTGAAGTCACCAGAAAAAGCTCCCATGGTTTTTGGCTTGTAATTTCCGAGCCGCTTGAGATTAAGACATACAACTTGGGGCTGTTTTTAATGAGCCTCTTACAATATTGCCAAAATATAATACCTAGTGCAGTAAATAACGGCTCCACAAAGCAGTAGCGCAGCCAGCATTTCGCCCCGGAGGGAGCCAGATCGTGGCATGGATGGCCCCCTCTTTATCGGAATAGGGGCCCTGTCCACACTTAAGGCAAGGGCTGCCTGCGTCGGACTGTACGGAGTGTTGATGGCGGGAACACAAGCGCGGTTAAATATTGCTCAGTTTTGCTACAAATCACATGCATAATTGGACCAAACCATTGAGAAAGATTTGGTCGCGTATAATCTTCACTTTAAAAAATAAAAAAAATATCGAAAGATTTTCATGTGTACAGCACGAAACGAGCAGCACCTGATGGTGCTTGTATTATCGTTGCACTTTGGTCCATATAGCTTTACGGCCGGAGAGAAAGCGCGAAAGGTACGGTGTTTCAGGTGTGCGGGGTTTGCCTGTGATGGAAAAATGCTTTTGAAATGAGAACTTCTTGCTTGCTATAAGAAACAAAAGTTACGTCACTTGGTGCACGCAACTGCTTCGAACAATGTAATGCAATGGAATGTTGGCAGAATTTGACGTTTTGACCAGCGCGATTCCAAAGCACCGATTATTGATCTCTTCCCAGCCAGAAGCACCACCAGCCGTCACTGCTAACTTAGTTGTTATGGCGACCAGGAATTCTCAAAACATATCAGCTGAGATCAGCTGAGACTCAGGTGTCGAAACCGACGAGCCGGACGAGCCCGGCGTCGACCCACTGGTTCGACGATCGCACGACAGGGGGCTATTCGATTCCTCTGTCTACTGTGCAGCGCAGGGCTGTTGCCAGTCGGTGCCCAGCGGCCGAGCTCCAGCCACGGGACGTCACCACCGGCCGAACACGCGATACTGACTGCCACATCGACTTTCGATACACCGACACTGCGACCGCTGGTGAGTTTACAAACATTCTGCATTCAATCGCAAGTAAAACGTACATGTACCATTGCATGCTATTTTCGATGCCTTTTGGCTTTATACGGACGTGCTTCGGGCATGTCTGTTTCGGTGAGGAGCTTTGGATGCACGTTGCGTTGTAATGCCAATGTTGTGTGGTAAAAAAGATTTGCTTAAGCCGCTCATGAATGTTGATAAATTGGTATGCTTGCTTGCAGCACTTCTTTTGAACACCGACACGAGAAGAGGACGAAATCTTACTTGAGCGAATCGAACACTACTTGGCCGACAAGAAGCAGAGATGCCGGTGGTGCAATCGAACAAGAAGAAACATAATTCGAAAGGAATGGACAAAATTAATGAAGTTGATAGTCATATTACTCAGCGGTACGAAATTCGGAAGAGACTCGGGAAAGGGGTAAGTATGCATTACGTGATAGTCATGTACCTTCTTTCGAAGCTGATTCCAGTCTTCAGTCTTCTTTGATACTCTTCAACATTTTGCGACAAGTAAAGCACCATGTCCGGCGTGGGCGAGTGAGGTCACAACGGACGGTTACCAGCTATCATCATGCAGTAATGCCAGAAATTCGCCTAATGGACCCGGCACCGTTGGCAGACGATACCAATGGGTTTGACCAGTGAGTTGGAAATCCGGCTGCTATGAGACGTGAACAGTCTGAGTCCGCTGGCATACCGTTCGCACCCTGTTTCTCCAGGTCACGTTACCTCGGCTAAGTGCCTGGCCAATCCTGGCAATTTCGGTGACCAAAATCAATGCAATTACAGTGACTTGGGCTTGTGGGGATCGTGACCAAACCATCGCGCAACACGCTGACGCTTTACGGTATGCTGGTCTCAATGAACGCCACAGAAGGCCCGTGTAGTCTCATGGACCAATCCGTCTCAGTTTAGGCCTCCTGGTCTTGCGTGTGAGATCGGTTTCGGGGAAAGGTGCCGCTGGTCGCCTTGCAACGAAAGCTGACACTCCGATGGGTGGGAAAGTTTTGAGATCTGTACATAGCGAGACGTACCAGGTATGCTCGCATACACTGTATAGTTGTTTTTCGGGTCCCCGTCCTTTTTGTTGGCTGATATCACACAAAAATCCTTACAAAAGTTCCAAAGTGGGTGGATGCGTGTTTTGCGTACGAGAGCGCGTGGCTGTCTACACGCATCGACCTCCACCTTTGTCCATTTTCGCATTCAGAATCTTTTAGCTTTGCGTCGTAGCGACGTCGTCTCGTCGTGATATAAATCTGGTTTCGACCCACGCTGCTAAGCTTTTTTCCACTAAAACTTGTACGTTTTGAAAACGTCGCAGGCGTTGTGCGCTTTCAGAACGTCGAATGGAAAACGTCGTTCTCCATGTTCATGAAATATCAGGGTTAAACTTTGGCGATATCATAAAGTCGCAAGTAAATTGATCTGATCGAACAGCTTCATGTATGCGTCTAACTATTTATCCGGCACGACATTAAAAAAGGTCATCTTGTTTCTGAAGCCTCCATGAATCTTCTATAAGTGGCCGCTAAGATACGCCGTCACACCTTTTAGAGGGCGTGACGGCCGGGCCGTGCCGTGCTGAGCCCGCCCGGCATTGAAAGCTTGCTCAAGATGAAAACTTTCTGATGTGACTCAAGCGGTGCTTGCGCAACATGCGGTCTGATGCGTAATAAGCTCGGATTGCGTTTGCTTGTATTATCACTCAACTTGTATTGAATGGCGAGGTGCGAAAATGCTTGTCTAATCGATGCTGTTCGCTTATCAGCTTCCGCGTTGCATCACGTGACATGTCAGCTGGTTGACAAACGCTTAAGATCTTTTCAATTTCCGGGGATGGAAATTACACAACGAAAAGACATTGTAACTTAAAAAATCAAGATTTCAGAGGTCAGTGATTTGCGCCCATGCCATACACATGCCCAATTGAGTTATAATTTTATGCAGAACACTTTTTTCTTTGAGTTATTGGTCCAGGCGGATTCGCGCCCAGCTACTGGAAGAATCAAAGTGCGAGACCACGCAACGATTTAGCACGCGATACCATGCTAATGATAAATGCTAAATATGATCAATTTAATATCATATTTTTAGATCAATTTGGCATGCATTTTGCTTACAGTATTTTTGGCGGTAGCACTTGAAAAGATGAAATGCAAAGGATGGCAGAAGAAAGGCATCACTGTGTTTTTGCCGGCAATCGACTTGGAAATGTTAGATACTAACACGGTGGGAACGGCTACATTTTAATTCAGACTTGGATGAGCGTGATCACTCGCAAATTCGTGCGGACAGGCCAGCAATGCAATACGTTAAGACAGCGGAATCCCACAAAACCATCACGAAAAAGGTTATTAGATGTTGCGAAGTCCGATGCCCGAAAGATGATTGTCGCAGTAGCCCTGCTGTTGTAGCAGCTACTAGCTACCCTTGTGAAATGTGTCCCTATTTTTGGCATACGGACTGGTGCTGTTCGCGAATAAACGTTCCGTGCTAGCCTAATCAGACCTTATTTGGGTCGTAAATATTCAAGTTCGGAACAGCCAAAGAACAGCCCTTAAATGGACGTGTTAAATGAACTCAGTCCATTAAAACGTTTGGTTGATTACAGTCTCCTAAATACGCCTGCCATTGGGAAACGTCTCCTCGAATGTACATGGATACCGGACAGCAGCGCCACCCCAATAAGTCAGGCTACTTAGCCACCATGCAAATTTCAGTAATAACAGGTGCATTTTTTAAAGGCTCGCCTACTGAAGGGCTTAGGTATTTGCAGACAAATTTTTTGATCATGTTGTTTGCAATATTGCAAAACCACCGCGGAGTTTCATCTAATCCTTTCCATAGACATGGTAAACTCACAATTTGGTCGTTCCGAAAAACCTGATGAAACGGATCGAGACCAGGCTTAGATCACCGCGATCTGACCTGGCAGCGACACGAGGCTAACAGGCTATGACGGAGGAGAAATATAACAAGAGTATTGGCAAACGTGGTGGCCGATGTTCGCGGGCTGACGCATCCAACCGTTTTGGGGTGATTTTAAGAGTGTATATTAGAGCTCAGCACTGAAGGCAGATGAGGGCATGCAACCGGCTGTGCGGTGCGGGCGGAGGAACCCTCTATACCACACTAAGGGATGCAGCATTGTCCCGCCCAGAGGCGCTTCAGTAACCGACCGGAAAGCGGATAGCGGCACCTTTTCAAATGGATGCCGAGTGCGGAGCCGAGAATCAAAAACTGACAGAAATTAGACCATGAAAAGTATCAAAACAATTAAAAGCTTTTTCGCAATCCCTTAGCCATGAGTACCGTAACCCCAAATCAGTCACTGAAAACCCATTGATTTCGTCTGCTGAGATTGCCGGGATTGGCCGGACTCATACTGAGACAATTCTCCGACAGGCATCTACGGCTTATCGCGCGCGTGCTGCATCGGTGAAACTCCGTCTGTTACACTCCCATGACAGACGGTCTTTCAACGCATTGATCAGTCCTATTGGTATCGGCCAGCGAAGGTGTCTGGCTCCACACGCTCAGTTATTGGCTTCATCTGCATTACAGGGATAGACAGCCCTTACGTATTTTATGGCCTCGCCCCTCACACGTTGCAGCGACCTTACTGGCGACTGTAACGTAAAATGCTGCATCAAATTGCCACAATATCAGAAAATTCAGTTTTGTTTTATTGGCTTGAGGGCGAACGGAACAATGGCCTGCCATGTCATACCTGATCAATAACTGACTGACGCACCGGTACCCCAGCCCAGACCCCCCATCCTTCCCTGATTGATCAATCGGCTCCCCTCCCTCCCTCCCCTCCCCTCCTCTAGAGGTCAGGCAAATGCCAATAATGAGGGGAGGGGTAGGATTACCCCAGCCACAGGTATGGCCTTAACACTGGAACGCGGAACACGATGCTGTCATGTGTATTGCAATGCTACGTTCTTGTGGGGTCGTCGCGATTTGTTGATGGCTACGACATTTACGTCATTAAATGTAACAACATTACTTAAGTGACGCCTTTATCATCGTTGATGATAACACATGTGATAGACAGCAGCAAGAGTGGTTGTTGATTTGAACTGAACCGAGGATATTGTTGACCCCGAAGGAAAAATAGACGTCAACAGTATTGTGAAAACTAAAATATCTTGAAAACACAATACCTAGCACTCCATCCTCAATCATTCCGCATGCTGGATCTGATAAGGAACATTATTAGTTTACAATCATTTGTGCATTCATTATTGCTTGGTAGCTTATACATAGCCAAGGAAGCGCTTAGCAAACCTTCACATTTTAAATACAATACCGAGTAACTACAGCCATCCATTTCCCTCCACACAGGGACCACCAACCTTTTATTCAATCAAACGCAAATCGACGGCACTTTCCGACTGGCTTTCCCTGCACACGGGCGCGTTCTCCTTTACCGGTCTAACAGCCATGCCCCTGGAGAGGCGTCACCAGGCGTCATCACCGCACTAACCCCGCGTCATCAACTGCACGCCCATCCGCAGGCGTACGGCATCGTCTGGAAGGCCATCGACAGACGCTCCGGTGACGTGGTGGCCCTGAAGAAGATCTTCGACGCCTTCAGGAACCCGACGGACGCTCAGCGCACGTTCCGCGAGATCCTGTTCCTGCAGGAGTTTCGGCACCACCCTAACGTCATCCGGCTCCTGAACGTCATCCGAGCGGACAGCGACCGCGACATCTACCTCGTGTTCGAGTACATGGGTGAGCGAACGCTTTAAGAACTGGAGATACATTGAGGCAGAGAGGCAGACAGACAGGATGGCAACCTTACATTTGAACACTCGCTGGTCGGATGATTTGCCGCACACTGTGTTTCAGCTCTGTGATCATGAAATCTGACTTGTGAACAAAACGGCAAACTAAGCCAGCATTTAGGCGAAGTGGTAGCTAAAAAAGTGTTGCCGAAGTGTGCGTGCGCCGCTTCCAAAGAATGACAAAAACAACGTTTCCAGACGGGTGCACAAAAAAGGCCGCATTCACTCCGCGATATGTCATTAAAAGCCCGATCGCTGGCCGCATTCCTCGCGTGGCTGAATGTTTGATGTCGCACACACGCACGCGATGGGCCTCTCGGACAGACTGTCGGACGCGGAGACAGACCCTTCGTCACGAGAGGGAAGAGAGGGTATCAAATTTGTTTCGGACCGCTGCGGATTATGCGAAAGCGCCCAGAATCTAGTGCAAGCCCTTTGGCTCAGAGGCGAACATGACCCGGTGCCCCCTCCCGCCCTTTGGCTACGTCTCTGTAGCCGGGGAGGCAATCTGCCGTTTACTGGGCTCGAGTGAGCGAGCTTTCTAGCATCAGTCGTGTATTAATGCACGGGTGAACGTAACCTGCGTTGCGAACATTCGTGTCAAGGATGTCCAGCGCGCTTCGTCGTGTGCCCCTTACTTTAAAGCAGTGGGTTCAGTAGTCATGTTTGCGTCCGGTAGCTACAGCAGTCATGTTCGCGCCCGGCGTCTTCAGTCGTCATATTTGCGCCAGACGTCGCAATTCGGCCGGTGTAAAATTTCCTTCACCGGCATTCGGCCGGCGCAGAATTTCCTTCGCCGGCATTCGGCCGGCGTAAAATTTCCTTCACCGGCATTTGGCCGGTGTAGAGTTCCCTTCACCGGCATTCGGCCGGTGCAGAATTTCCTTCACCGGCATTCGGCCAGAATAGCATCCACATCATGAACCGCTGAGCCATCCTGGTCCTGCCTTACTATTACAGCTATTTAAAATGTGAACAAATTCCATCATGTCTCGTCGCGTTCTGCCTCAGACACGGACCTGCACCATGTCATCAAGAAACAGGGCATTCTGAAGGACATCCACAAGCGGTACATCATGTACCAGCTGTTCCGGGCCACCAAGTACTTACACTCGGCTGAGGTCATTCACCGCGACCAGAAGGTCAGGTGTCGGCGGCGGGGGCGGCGTCCAGGGCGGCCCCAGGTCACTGACCGGCCAATCGACCGGCCGCTGGCGGCGCCGCCGGGCCTCCCCGGCCGGCCCTAACCGGCGACGGTCACGAGGGTCGCAGGAAGGCCGCCCGCGTCGGAGCCGACGCACGCAGCCGTTCTCAGAACACCGGCCGTGACTGAGCGGCTGTCCACATGAGGCCGGGCGGGCTTCACGGAACAGCATCACGAGGCGGGGCCGAGGACGGCGCCGGCCCGGCCAGCCGACGGTGACCGGCGTTAGCCCTGCGGTCGGCGATGGCGCGCGCCCTTCGGGGCCGTGGCGCCGCCCGCTGGCCGCTGGTATGCCGACCGGCGGGGGTCGATGGCGCTGATGGCGCCACGACGTGGGGCACCGGCGATCCGGGTCACGGCCGCCGCCCCGGGGCATGCCGCCGGGCCTGGCCGGGCCGCCACCGCCACCCGCGTGGCGATCAGGCCGGCCCAGCGTTTGTTGTTCCGTCGGTTTCGGCGAAGTGAGCATTCAAGGCGCGACATTGATGTCCAAAGCCAGCCATGTAATTTATCGCGCTAGTTCGCAAGCTTTTAACTGGCAAGACAACACTTGCCGTCCTCGCCGAGGCAAACCATCAGCGCCGACATGCATGACCTCATCGCCAATTAGACGATTGTCTGCCGTTGTTCACAGGTTTTCGGGAGTGTACGAGGGGAATTTTAAAGGTGCAATCCCGGGCAAACCCCCAAAAAATGACACACGAACTGCCAGCGAAGACAGTGATGTGGGAGCAAGGCTGGTGGCCATAGACAAACCTTAGTGGTAGCATTTAGTCATTGAATTGTTCTGTGAAATTTTTAACTTCTCTTTTCGCACCCGAAAAGGCTCTTTTGGAGATCTGTGAATTCATCGATAATGAATCTGGACTCACACTGCTCAAAATATGAAATCGCCGTGTGGCATTGCTCCCGTGCTTATCCTTAACAGACACCGGTGAAGTACTAAATGACTCAACATTAGTAAAAAAAAACAAACAACAACAGACTGGTTTAAAATTCCTGGTTTCAGCTGCTCACATCGCATTAAAGGAATTTCCCCCACAACTGAGAATCGGTTACAAAAATAACGACAAATGTCTGCAGTCAATGGCTCGGGCGGTCTGACCCGCCGCCCGCATTCCAACAGCCGTCGAACATTCTGCTGGACGCCGACTGCAATGTGAAGGTGGCTGACTTTGGCCTGGCGCGGTCCCTGAGCACGCGGGAGCCCTGCGACACGGAGACGGAGCCGCCGCTCACCGACTACGTGGCCACACGCTGGTACCGGGCGCCCGAGATACTCCTTTCGGCCAAATCGTAAGCACGGTCTCGCGCAGATACGGTTCCCCTCGCTGCCGCCGCCGCCTGTTGGTGAACCCTGAACGAGTTTTTCAGGGCGTATGATTGAGAAATTAGCGCGCCCAAAGTTGGAAAGGTTAATAAAACTACCAACTTGTGTGCCTCTACACTTCAAGATAACTTGACATCTTCAGACCATGTAGTGGAAATGAATGATGTGTTGTGCTTACGGACAGTCTGGCCGGTGACACGACCCTCGCCTCCAGCTACACAAAAGGCGTGGACATGTGGAGCCTGGGCTGTATCCTGGCGGAGATGCTGCTGGAAAGACCGCTCTTCCCCGGAACATCCACCATCAACCAGATAGAGCGCATCATGGCCACCCTGGACACGCCCTCGCCGCAGGACGTGGCATCCGTCTGCTCGGGGTCAGTGACCTCAGTCTCTTCCGGCAGCTGGAGCTGCTCCGCGTTTGCTTTCGAGTTTTGGCGAGATGGGATGATTATATGCGTTATGTGATGCCGTGATGCTACGTTGCATGAACGATGATATTTGCTGATGCGATGATGCTTTGTGATGATGATAGATGTAATGTGGCCTATTGGGGTGATTAAAACCGGTTGGCTGGGCCGCCGACTTCAGGTTCGCCTTCTAACGAGTGACAATTGCCAGTTCATTCAGGAGGTGCTTTCTCCTTACCGACCCTAAAATCTCAGGCACGGCTCCTCCCGAGTTGTCTTGAACTGCTGACCCGGCTTGTGCCTCCTCCCCGGCGACCCTTAACTGCTACCCTCAGGCAGGCCTTCCCGCTGACCCCGACCCGCTGACCTCAGGTACGCCTCGTCGCTGCTGGACAGGGCCGTGCTGACCCACCGGCGTCCCCCTGACGGCCGTGCTGGCGTCGGACGTGCCGCCGGATGCTCTCGACCTCGTCCACCAAGCTGCTCGTGTTCAACCCCAGCCGCCGCCTCACCGCCGACGAGGCGCTCCGGCACCCCTACGTCAAGGGGTCAGCCCGCCCGCCGCGTGTCACGCTTGCGCCAACACGGACAGGCTGTGGTCGTCGTCTCGCAGCGGGTGGTGTGTGTTGAGGCATGAAAGGTCTCATCGATCATGCGGTTGAGCTCTTCGACGGAGCTTGCGCACCTCGGAGATATGAGTCAACGTTGCGAACAGACTGGCTCACATGATTTTGAGTAAAATAACCCAACCACGACGGTGGTTCACTTTGGCAGCTCTGTTCCCAGCCACGCGTGTTCCGCTCTAGCGACGACTGACGGACGTCTGGTGTCTGTTCGCAGCTTCCACAACCCGTCCAAGGAGCCGTCGTTCGGCCGCGCCATCGTGCCGCCGGTGGACGACAGCGTGCAGCTGAGCGTGGAGGCGTACCGCTCGCGGCTGTACGACTTCATCGCGCACAAGAAGGGGCACGCGCGCGGCGACCGGCCGCTGCCGCATGGACAGGCGTCGGGTCACACCGCCGCGCGCCACAGCACCGAGTGAGCCGAGTGGATGGCCCGACTGGAGGGTCGGGGACCGGGCTCGCCAGCTCGCTCGCTTTAACATGTAGAGTTGGCGGTCAATGGTGCAGCCGTCGTTGTGTGGTCTGTTTTCCTGCGGGGTTCTGGCACGTGTCGCGCGGAAGGCATGCTCAACCCGTTGTTTTCTGGGGGCAACAAAAGGGCTTGGCAATCATGTGAAAAGGTTACGTGGTTTCCCATTAGGACAGCCAGAAAATCCCCGCGTGAATGATGGGAGTGCGCAGCCTCACTACGATCGGTGCGTGCGAGCTGCAGCTGGTGGTGGCCTACTCCCACGAACGGCACCGTGACACTGCCGCCGCCGCCTGTCGACAGCAGGAAGCGGCCGGTGGCGCACGTGGAGGTGGAGCTGGCCAAGAGCAAGCCGTACGACGCCGGCGACAGCAAGACGCCGTCGCCGACCACACGGCACACGCCGCCGTCGCCGCCGCGGCCGCCCAAACAGTCGGGCGACGGCGGCTCGCCGGCCGTGCGCGCCGCGCCGCGCTTCACCAGCGCCCAGCACCGGCACAGCGTGCAGAACGTCACCAGAGGCCAGGGCTACCCAGGTCAGGTCGTCCGGCGTCTAGAGTTTGCAGTGAACGATCTCCACTGATGTGAGCTGGCATTACACCTGGCCGGGTCTGACACTGCGCTCACGTGTGCTTGGTGACGTACGTACTCAGTGTTGACTTATTATTCTACGCAGGCTTTAAAGAGCAAAGGAGATGAGGTGACAGGCACGGCCGTTTGATGTGTCAGTCGCTTTGTTTGCGTGACGCAAGACGCATGCATGACCCCATTCCGGCGGGGAGGAGGGGAAGGGCGGTTCCGTCCGCTCGGCTTTTCTGTTGTTTTTTTCGGAGCGGGTTGAAGCAGATCGTTTAAATCTCTTGACCTTTTCTCAACTACTTTTCTACGTATGACGAGTAACTTTAGGGTGCATGGCGCGGACAGAGGCCGCTCCTGGATACGCTTTTTGGAAGGATGGAAAGTAGCTTGGCAGTGGGCGTCAGTGCTGATCATAATAACCACAACACTTTTCTTGGACGCATATAACGTAGATAACTTCGCTCAAACCATGTTCCAAGATCGCTGCGTGTTCATTCTCGGGCAAAGATTATGGAGGCGCAAATCCTGGGATCCGCGTTGTCTTTTGTCGTTGATATAGCATTTGCGTTAAAGCTATCGTTTGTCGAATATCGGGCCAGCTTGTGGTGTGGCGGGCTCCCGTGGTGTGTATCCTCTCTGTAAACGTTTGTCTCCAAGGTGTTCATAAAATTTCCCTGCACAGAGGCTACAAGACACGTGATATGCCATATCGTTCCGAATGCATTTTCATTTAAACCGATCGATAAGTGTAGGAAGCCCTACCCCCAGTTGGGCAAGCGGAAGTCTCGAGGGGGCTCTTGAGGGCTGATCGAGCTGGCATGGACTTACTGGGACCACCATTCCTCGCTACCACAAGGTCGTGCAAACCCCTCGATGGTGTGGTGGCATTCGCCTATCTGCTCAGCTTGTCATCTGTATAAGGGGGTTTAACCTAGGCACAATTTGTCGGTTTCACCTCTCTAAGACTATTTCGCCAATTGTAAAAAAGAGAGGGCAGAGCAAGCGGAGGACCTCACTCTGTGTTGCGGGAAACTCGTTATCGAGGACAAGATAGCATTTTTGAACATGAATACGCTAACACGATTGTGGATGAGATGATGCACCCACCACTTCCACATATGGGATATCAGGACTGCTTTCTCAGTAGTCATGTGGTTTGCCAAATTATTACGCAGCATGATGGGGCGGTCGTTTTCAGGCTCATTTTAGGTTTAAAGTACAATACAGTGGTGCAGTTTCCACCTGGCTGTGCCACAAAATGGCTGTCGGGAGTTGCTATCGACACATTTTGTGAGGTGTGTTCCAGAACGAAAGAAACATTGGAATGTGTTGACCGATTTTGGTAAAATACTTAACAATGAGCACAGCTTCAAAACGTTGGGTATTCGCCATATAACCAATGTTTCAATGCTTGCTTGATAACGTCGTTTAATCCAGTGCCTCTTGGCATACTTAGGCCGATTATTTTCATCGAACCCACGGTTCATAATGGCGAACGCCACGAGCCCACGGCCTTTCTTGCTGACAACAGCTCGAAGCATGTGCCAAAACGCATTGAGAGTTGGGGGTTGAGCGGTTGTAAATATAAACAACAGCGCACAGATTATTCGCCGCCGACAACGTGTCATTTTGACAAAGATCCCCAGAGCACTAACTTCTGCGAAATTGTAGGTTTGTCAACATTTCATTAAAATGAGTGATGAATGAAAATGAAATGAATGGATGAAAAGCTGAACGGAAATAAAAACAGCAGAATATTGTGAATTTTATGGCGAAAAATCCCAAATCATCCTCGTTTTTATGAGACCTTGAGAGCGTCACCTAGATTTTGTTAAGACAATCTTAAGATTAGCCCCGTTAAAGTTGGGGAATGGCACCGCTCTCAGTCTTAAAGTGTTTGTATGGGAAGGAAGGGCAAGCACTTTTCCTGCCGCCCCCCCCCCCCCCTTCCCCCCGGCCCGTCACTGTTCCTGTGGCTTTGACTTCGACAGCCTGGATGACGTCGCATGGCGAAATATATTGATTCGTTCTTTTGACTTAATTTCTCCTGACATGAGCGTAGGCTACTCAATTTCTTTCAGTAATCCTAGTTCTGCCAAGGAGCGGAATCCTATATACTGTGTTTCGACAGTTGTGTCTTTCCGTCGTTGCTCGAGAAGTGTTCGCTCATCAGGCGGGCCCGTCGTTTCGTGACATCTAAACTAGCACGAACCTGACTGTCCGTGCCCGACTCCCAGACGCTCGCTCGAGCAGCCTGCGCAAGCAGCAGAGCTTGGAGAGCGTGCTGACATCTGGCGGCAGCCGGTCCGAGTCGGTGCCGCGGCCCGGCCGGCCCGTGCTCTCTCAGCTGAAGGCCGCCTTCGTGCGCAGCCTCGACTACACTAACGTACGCAGGGAGAAGCCCGCCCCGGCCGTGAGTTGGGGCAGCCACGCTGGCTCTGTAGGGGACGGCAGGCCACAGGCGTGTGTGGCGGCGTCGCGCCGGTCTTGCGCTGCTGCCAACATGAGTGCGGTTGGGATCACCTGTGTCGGATGCGAGAGGGCTGAGGTGGGGGATATTTCCGATGGAAGGGAAATCATGCTGCATTAGGAAATTGATTAATGGGATTCTTGAGATTCCAGAAACAGGAGTGTTTTTTTTCTCAGCCCGTGCTCTGTTGCTTGCAAGCTGGTTAAGCCCACCGAAGTCGTTTGGTTAATGCGCTCGATAAGATAATATGAAGCAGTCAACAAAAACATCACTGATACAGCTAGTGAACTGTCTTCGTACGTGATGAACATAATTCCGCGGCTCTAGGAATTGGAAGGAAAAGGAGCTTCCAGCAACACGGACGTAAAGATGCGGGTGCCGAGGCAATCACTGCACCAGAGAGACAAGCAGGCCTGACTTCGGCTGACACTGGGCTGGTCGGCCGTGCCGGCAGGTGCAGGCTGTGGTACACCACGGCGGCGTGCGGAGGTCGTCGGCTACGGGCGGCTCCAGCGGCCTGCCGCCGGGTCGACACCAGTACGGACTGCATCACAAGTGACACGGCCGGCTGCCAGCTCGGAGCTGGGCACGCCACCACGCGTTGGGCACTGCTGCCAGCTGGTGCCGAACGCAGCCACTTCTAGTTCTCTTTTCTGTCACTAGACGCGCACGCGGCGCCGCATGCTGTATCGCGAACGGCTGGGAGGCTCAATGATGATGTTGGATGCGTAACATGTGTAATGCCGGTGACTATACTGTCCGTAACGAAAATGGCGTCCAAAATCTTCCACTTCGCAAATAGGTCTGAGTAGTACGATATACTTATGAGGATAGCGTCATGAATACTAAAGGAATCGTGTGCTCCATGAGTTTGCGATCCTTGTCTGGGACTCGGCAAGACTATGGGGACCGACCATAAATTACGTTACGCATTTTATTTATTTTCCCCATCCCATCCTCCTGGTTACGCACTGGTCACGCTGGGTAAAACCCGCTCCTCGGAAATGCTGTGCTCGGCGTATGGTCCCGAAAAGGTAATAATACCTGTTTGCCACAAAACTTAGCTGGAGGTGTTGCACAAAAAGGGGCATATTGTTTGCCATAAGGAAAAGCAGACTCACGACCTACATCCGTATAATATTGCCGCTTCAAGATTTTAAAGTATTGTAACACACCTACGTTGATCTTCAGCCACGCTTGAACGTGTCGTGACACGGTGCGAAACCCTCATCATTCCCCTTACGCTTTGGTTGCGCTGCATGCCCGCCCCGCTCCCCTCCCCAGGCGTAACGTAATTTATGAATGGCCCCAAAGAACATTCAGAATGGACTTGCTGAAACCACAGAAGAGCTTCGCTGGACCTCAACAATCCAAGCAGATGATAAAAGTGGGCCTACGATGTGTTATGCGATACTGTTTACTACATTGCACGTAAGATATCATAATACAAACAACACCAAAAATAATATCTTCAATATTTGTCGAAGAAAATAAACACATAATCAATACTTGGACCAAATATTGCAGCACGCACTGCACCATTTGACTTTCTCGCTTATTGAAGACCAAAAAACTCGTTCTACTTACCCGACGGTCGAACGCTATCAGTTTTTCTTGCGTTTTTTTTTGCACGCTAGACGCTCTAAATTGTATATTTGTGTTAAAACAAGATATAGGCAGCACATCACCAGCTTGTCCTGCAGAGAGAACGTCACGTTCTCACCATACATTTTGGAACATTATCCCCTGCCGATGTATCCATTACCAGAGAAATGTTGCTTGCATTGGACTTCCGCCACGTTGACTTCCACCGCTTTCATCGCATCAAGCATCGTGCGAATATTGAGAATTACGCTGCAATTGTCATGGCAGCTGGCATGAGGAGGTGTTTCGAGTCATGCTTGACATGTCAAACATGACTCAAAGCACGGTGACACAACCGCAGCAAATAATGTTATTCAGCCCCAGCAATAATCAATGGTAAAAACTTAAGTGCATAACCAACCATAAACATCGAAATGCAGAATCGGCGCCACCGACTGATGACTGGGACGCAGGAGAATGAGAGGCGAATAGGGTTTGGAGAGGACAGAGACTCAAGAAGTGTTTAGTGTTCGTTCTTTCAATAAAACCTTTCAGAAATGATAGTCTCGTTCAGGATTATTGGCGGGCGCCTTACAAGTCTTCTCGGCGCCGCCACCTGTGGTAAGGTGCCTTAATTGGCATGTGATGAGCGAAGGAATAAGTGGTTAAGCATAAGTGATCCGGTATGGAACGCTAGGACACATGGGTACTTGGTGAAATGGAAAAATCCTAATTGACACCGACGAAAACGTGTAAAGCTTTAAGGAACTGGGCTTTGTTGCAGCCCCTTCACTTTGCACGTATTTTGTCAGTGTTTTTGTTTTTGTTTTGTCAGTTTTTGTTTTTGTTTTTGTTTTTTGTCAGTCATAACAGCCAGTCATACAGCCAACTTCAAACGATCGTGGAAATATGGATCACTGTCAGAAGACTGCGCCATTCACGGGTAGGCGTCGTTCCAGGTGCTCCGTGGTTGACATGTCAATGTATTCAGCAATCCACGTACCATGTGCATCAGTGGGGTGCTCCATGACATCATCAATGAGTAGCGTCAGAACGTCAGAATATAAATAAATAAATATATATATATATATATATATATATATATATATATATATATATATATATATATATATATATATATGAAGAAATGAGTGAATGAGTCATCGCAAACAACACAAATTTTACATCACAAAATACGGAACAAGGCGTACAAATTACGCCTTCGATTTTACAAATGACCTACCTGTGTTGGCACCCCCAAAGAGATGGGCAACGTCGCGTAAGCTGAGACTGCAGAGCGTACGCGAAAGCTCTAGACAGCATTTGTGTTCTAGACAGCACAATTCTATGTTTAGTAAATATGCTCCTCATTGCATTATGTTTGATAATGTCATTGCATCTTGCACAACATTGATTGAGAGCCAGTTGACGGCCATTATATCTGGAAATCTTGCTCACGAACGCCAGATATGAACGCCTCGATAGTCATATTTTTATTGGTCTTGATCGCTTCATGGCTTATGGAATGGCAGAATTTGAATGACTTATTATGACGTCACGAATGCCGAAGTGACTTTGAAACACTCTCCCCAAAGTACTCTCCCCGAAATACTCTCCCCCATTTTCGCGAGCGTTTAGCTCAGAAACTAGACGGGCTTAGGTCATAAGAAGGTAGGATTGTGAACAGCAACGAAAGGTCTTCAATGTGGTTATTTCAGTGCAAAACCCCGCATACATGCTCCAACCCTTTCCATGAGCAAAATGCGCGCCAATAAACCGGTGTGCCGCTCTCCACCCGCGGCGTGCCGGCCGGCAGAGACCGGGACGTCTCAGAGCCTGCCCCGCACCGTGGCAGCTCCATCGAGGGGCCGGGGGCGCGGCCAGCCATCCATTGTACTCTGTAATCGGTGCACCGCGCGACGATCCGCCCGTAATGGAGTCATAACTCGTGTGTGGTTAGCCGGCCGGCTGCGGCGGCCAGGTGGTCGGCCCCCGGACCCCCCGGCCCGCTCCCTGCCCTCTGCCCGGCCGCTAGCGCCGTTTTTATTGAAACCCTGACAGCGAGATTGGGTGCGGCGCTTCGTTCTTGTTTGAAGCGCTGGACGGGTGGGCGAGCGCGGTTGTGGCATACGATTAACGCCGGCGCAAGCCTGGGTACACAAAGTGGCGGCCGCGTAATTGGGCGGTAAAGGGAGGATTAGCCGTTGAATGTCGGGAAACAAGAGGGAGTCTCGCAACAATGCTGCACCTCAGCTAAGTACGGCGGATTGTTGCCGCGCGAGAGGAAACGATTGTGCGGTTTTCCGCGCACCACAAGGGTGGTCCTCCGGGTTATTAAAAGATGAAGGTCGAGTGAGGTAATTCGCGATCCTCTGAAGGTCATCCAGCTCTCTCAACCACAATAAAAAACACGCTTTAAGCCGCCTTTTCTTTTCAAAATCAGATACTTGAACTCACCACAATTCCGCAAATTGGTACACAAATTGTTTTGCTAAACCTCGGTGCAAAACCTGCCTCACCCTGGTGGCAAATGTTGGTGGAAATTATAAATAAATCACGCCCCTACAAATGCAGGGGCAACAACCTACGTTCCTGCAGGTTAAATGGTAAAATCCCCATGGGCCAAGTCACCCAATGAGCATCGACGCCAGCTTCCTGTGGAATTCTGCAGTGCAGGTGACATATCATTGCTCACGTTGAATAAAAATTATCTTCCCACTGTGTCATAGTAAGGTGTTGCAGTGCATGCGTCTCGCTATTGTTGCTTCGTATTACAAACCAGCGGTGGAGCCACGAATTTTGCTTGGGGGGGGGGGGGGCGGGAGCACCGTCGAGCCTAGGTCAGGGTGGATCCAGAGCGATCGCGAAGGTGTACCGAATTATTGGGATCGCTACAGCGGAGGAATTGTGCGTGGTCCGCGCAAAGGATTATTTTGGCTGTTGTAACAATGCCGAGTCTCAGGTAACAATAATAGAAAATAGCGATTCTAACGTCGCACTCTCCTGAACCTCATCAGCTATTTGGACGGCCTTGGACGAACCGGCGGTTATTAGACAGCCGCCGTGTCCGCGGTCCGCGCTGCTGATAGGGTAGCTAACAGCATCAAGGACGGCATGAATCCACAGATCGGCAGAGCCGGAAATGGCCGGACCGGCTACTGGTCGGCTTACACTATGTGCTTCAGACACATTGCTAGTGATCAGCCATGGTACACCGTGGCACCTGTACGGATAAAAGGTAATAAGTTAATAACCACCCATCAAACTGCTGTTGGTTAGCTAGAAATCATTTTTTCTGTGGGATGTTTCGCTAAGCGGCACGTTGACATCAATGTGGAATTGAAGCTCCATTTATGGGAGTATTGCAGTGGGAGGTCGCAATTTTAGTAAACGTCTTTTTGTATTTCGTTGGTGTCCAGCCCTTTTAGTCCGTGTGACATGGCAAACTATAAAACCCGGTTCAGTCCAAATTCGTGTGATGCCCAAATGTTTTGCAGCGGCCCAATCCGCCATCCGTGGATTGATTCAATCCGCGAGGTGTTCTTAATGCAGTGCGAGCATGCGCTCTGCCCCCGCTGCCCCCCCCCCCCCCTCCCCCTGTGACGCCGCTCTCATAACAAACAACGCATGATTAGAACCGCGTAAAGCAAGCATTGCGATGGACATGGAACCGAACACAACCACTACAACGAAGTCGGCACAGGGTATCCAACAAACGCTCTCACGCTCCCGCCTGGTGCACTTCTTTCGTGACGATCAGCACAAGCGGAAAGCAGACGGGCACTTAAAACGACGAACGGCCAGGCGGGCGGGCGGGCATGGGAGCGGGACAGAAAGCCGATTACCGGAGCCCACGGCTGACCCGGGAGACGCAGGTCGGTCTCACGTTTCGGCCACGGTGCCGGGCCAGGCGTGTCGTGGCCGGCCGCGGGTCCGGATCATCTGGATCACCCCTGTAACCGTAGCCGCCAGAGCTGGGCAGCCGCGGCCCTCCGCAGTCCGGACGCTGACCGAGAGTGACGCCCGAGTGCGAGACTGTCCACGCGGAAATGATTGGCATGCGAGCGGGAGTGGTTTCAATGGGTTAAAGGCCGAGGGGCCGGCAGAGACTGGTGAGATATGTCAGAGGCCCGCTGTTATTCGTTCGGACCGTGTTTACTTTTGGTAGCCACGGTGAGTGGCTATCGTCGGTCTAAGCGTCTTGCCCTCTTTGATCCTTCTCAGTTGGCCTCCTCCATCGCCGTGACACCCGCATGTTAACTCGTAAAGTGGTCCCACGCGCAATTGGTCAAGTTCTGCCAGGATCCTCAGCCCACAGATGCCGGTGCCAGACCCGCTGTTGACGGCGCATACTACCAAAAATACGCTTTCCTAAACACTCTGCCCTGTCTGAGGCGCCGCGTCGGCCGCACTTGGCCGGCACCGAGCCACCGGCGCCGGGTGCCGCGCGCGGTGGCGAACGGCGCGCCGGCGGGGCCTGCCCTCGGCGGCAGCACATGGCCAGCACCAGGCCACCGGCCACCGCGCGTGGCAGGCACCAGGCCGGCGGCGCCAGGCCCGGCCAGAAGCGGCGTGCCGGTCGGGCCTACCCACGGCCGCCGCACGTAGCAGGCACCAGGCCGTCGGCGCCAGGCCCGGTCAGGAGCGGCGCGCCGGTCGGGCCTGCCCGCGGCGGCCGCACGTGGCTGGCACCAGGCCGCCGGCGCTGGGTTCGGTCAGGAGCGGCGCGTCAGCCGCACGTGGCAGGCACCAGGCCGCCGGCGCCGGGCGTGGTCAGGAGCGGCTCGCCGGCCGGGCCTGCCCGCGGTGCGCCAGCGGCCGACCTGTCCAGGGGCGGCACTATTAGAGGCCGGCCACGGACCACCCGGCAGCGGCGCCGATGGCGCCGGCAGATAGGCGGCGGGGGGCACGATCGCAGATTAAAGGGACGCCCGGCCCCAGGAATGCCGGCCGGCCGCCCAAAACAATGAGGGGGGGCATGCGTGGACAGGCGGGCGCGGGCTGGGCCCTAATCAGCGCTGGGATCGGCCCAGCGGCCGGCGGGCGCGGCGACGATGGCCGTCCCGTCACTTCGGAGGGGCGAGGACCCCGCGCGGCGACACCCGTCACTGCAGTGGCTGACCTTTACCGCTCAGAAGTTTGCCGCCTGCCGCCCGGCAAGTTGGGCGACAAAGGACGGCGGGCCTGCGCGCCCGGCCTTTCGGCGAAGCTAAACCGTCGCGTCGTGCCGCCGGGCTCGGGGCTGACGACACCGCCGCTCCGACGCTGGGTGCGCTCGTTAGGTGCACCAGCTGACGGCAGATGATCACAAACATCTACCTGCAGACCGGAATGTCCCCTGAATAAATGCTCATGGCCATTCTTTCAAAACTGCTGTAGACTTCCCTTTTACAGATCGTCACGGCATAATCCTATGATAATCCTGTGAATCCTATAACCCTGTGATAATCCTATGGTCCTCACTTATAAGTGAACATCAGCGCACAAATCAATGCCGTTGGAAGTTTGGGTCAGCCTGTGATACGACAAAGAATATAGCAGCGCTGTAAAAATATCTAACTAGCTTAAGTTGTATTGACATTGACACCTCGATAAAAGCAAGGAAGGCCTGAAGCTCCTGGTTTTTTGGCGTTGTGAGTCGAGAGATCTTGCGCTGACAACTATTGACCTTGAATGCACCAAAAGGCACTGATTAACAGTACCATCTCGGTCATTGAAGGTCAATACTGTCAACAGAAGAACGTTGAGCTAATAAAGAGCGTCCCTTTGGAGGCCATCACAAAATATTGTAGTGAAATCGCAAGACGGGTCTTACTCGGGGTGTATGACGATAGAAAAGGCACCAGGGTCGGCGAAACCATAAAATAGGCAAATCATCACGAAATCGGAAGTGTATGTTCCGACTAAGGCCATGAAACGCGCTATCTGTCTTCAAGCATGACTACTTTCACAACCACTAGCCGGTAGCCAATCATTTTTTAAAGGTCCAGTGAATTTTCTGCAATGTGTTCCGCTAAGTCTTAGTGCTAAGGAAATGGCTTCATTTCATGCAAAGACCTGATTTTGGATAACGCTGAATTGTGATTACACAGCTGACCTGTTTTTTTTTTTAAATGGAAATGACTACGGCAATCTCAACATGGTTCACCCAAGATCAGCTTGTCACAAGTTGTATCAAAAAATTAGTTTGGCTCTGGTGTATAAAACCAAGGATCTCGTTGCCAAGGATCCTGTTGAGTTCGTCTCCTCTGATGTCGCTAAGATATGGTTAAAACCAAACAACTACTTTTTCATTGAGAACAAAGTATTCAAGGAAAAAGATCAACAACAATTTCCATTCAAACGGTAGCATGAGCTCTCTTCTTGACGAAACTGGAAAACTGGTCTTGGAGTCAGACCCCAACAACCCAACAGACCCCAACGAATGGGATCAGCTAATCATTTGTTGGGGTTTGCAGCCTCTCTCTCGTTTTTCCGTGACATTCAGGGGTGAATTCAGCTGCGATCTGAAATTTTCAGTGTTCCTAAAAACGCTCAGGATATAATTTGTAAGACAGCTCTGGCTATCAAAGAGAAGGCGAAAAGCTTAACAGAGGTACAACTTTGGTTCCTTTGGTACGTCTATTGTTAGGTTTGTTATTGCGTGATTGTTAGGGAATACAGTTAACTTATGAGCTTTAGCGCGCGTCAAATGATCATTGCAATGCAAATCGAATTTCGGGTCACGCTCAGTCATACCACAATGCCGCTACAAACTGACCTGTTGTGACACGATATCATGAAAACAGCTTTAGTTGTGCACGGTTTCAAATGTCTCCACCTTGGTGAAGCGTCACTTTTTAAGTCACGACTTATGTCATACTGACTCGAAGCCTGATGTCAACCAGGTCATGTCAAAACGATCCCACAAAATGCAACGCTAGATGTCGTTCTTGTCTGCAGAGTTAGTCACGTGCTCATGTATGTCGGTTTCGAAAAGCAGCTCCCCGTACGTTCGCGCTGGGTGTGTTACGCTTATGGCCGACTTATTTCTGTTGTAGTTCGTCCAAGCTCGGTCGATCAAGTGCAAAAGTTATTGGTTTCACGACGGTACAGAAGCAGTTTAGACGCAGTTTATCGACTGTTTTCAGGAATCGGTCCATGACAGTTACAGTGTGTTACAGTTACAGTGTGTTTCCTAGAGGCAGGGACGATATTTGATCTCTTGACCTGCATACTCTAAGATGCACAAATCCACGGCTTTTTTAAGCTATGATTGATATCGTCATTTTACAAGTAACGTATATCTCCGTAGCTTGCATTTCACATATTGGTCTCTAAGAAATGCCAAGTTTGCAACGATGAGCAAGTATGGGGGCAACACCGTCGCAATGTTTCGATAGAACTACAGCTGATGTAGTGTTGGGTTATCATATCAACGTACAGAAATATGTCGCGCGCTGCAGACATCCAGGTCTACTTATTCTTGGTCTATTTAGTCTAGTCGATCTATCAGATTAAATTTGCATGGGCGCGTCATTTAGAGCAGATTGTAAGTGACCGTGTCATCTGACCTGAACGATCACGTCGAAAAACGACCCGTAGGTCGACAAGTCCGCAGTCCACAGCCGATCAACAAATGGGGGGTGCTGGGCTCGCACGACCCAGGAGCATTCCTTGCCGTTTTGTCAGCTTGATCGGCTGATTGTTTCCGAAGATACTCCGGGTTCCGGAAATAGCGCGCCAGATAAAGGAAGTTGGCAAGCGCCCAGTAGTTGGCCGGTTATTATTGTCTTAAGTGGACAAAAGATAGTCAGGCAGCGAAGCGCATTCCCACGGCGAATACATTCTTCTGTAGAGTTCAGCGCCACCTCAGTATCAATTAGTTCAGCCGTAAAAACTTAACAGCATGACAGTATAAAGCACTTTGTCCACCATCACAGATTACGCCACATCAGGGGGCCTCTGTCACCCTTCAAGCCATCCGTGTATATCAGCGGATCGTATCGGCACCTCTGCCCCTGGCTCCCAGCGTGTTCCGCTTCATTGTCGCTGTGTTAGTGGCAGTGCCACAATCCAATGAGAGAGATCCCACTGCCGTCACTCCTAGCCTCGAGAAACCAGAGATAAAGTCATATGCAAATGGTGGGGTTTCCCACGGTGGTCTCGCTAGAGCCGGCCCTAACCTTCGCCGTGCGGGGAGAGGTTTCCAATCACATTCCGCACGAGGATCTCGCTGTAAAAGAGCTAACGAGCATGGAGCAACGAAATGGCAGATGGGTCTATCAGCACATACCTAGTGTGCAAGGAGCCCCAAGAAGCAGACTGCGGCCGTTTCATTCCAACAGTTGGTTTATTTTCCAGTGCAAAACAAGGACACGGGCTGTCATTGAAAGCAAAAACTCAAAATCACCTTAACTTTTGAATTTCCCTGGGAAACCACGGCAAAAGCATCCACTGTCAATCACCCAAGTAAAGCCCTAAGTGCGTCTAGAGTCTATCTAAACGGCACTGGGTTACACTGTTGTAGGTCAGCGGGCTGCCCTCGCCACATGAAGGTTTCTTTTCTGGGGACAGGGTGGCGCTGACGAAAGCGGCCATCAAAGCGGCCAACCGTCGCTCGCGCTCCGCCGGCACCGCGGCCCACCCGGGGTGCTTTCCGGGACCCCTGCTGACGTCAGTGTCACTGTCTGCTCGGTGGTCCGCTGGCGCGGGGCCCGACCTCGCCCCAGCGAGGCCCCAAGCCCGAGCGAGGCCCCGATCCCAAGCGAGGCCCCGAGCCCGAGCGAGGCCCCGAGCCCGAGCGAGGCCCCGAGCCCTCACGCGTCATGCAGTCTGTCTCGCCGGCCGGCCGGCACTTTTAGTTTTATGGCCGAGACGAGGCGGGCAGCCGTCGACGATAACATTAAGATTAAATTCTATTCCGGGATAAGTGGGCGGTTTTTCAGGGCGGCCGCCGCACGACGGAACCCGACCAGGTACAAGGGCTCACTCAGGCTTTTTGTGAGCCGCGTCCATTAGATTTGCCAATTCGCGTATGCAGGAACAAAGGCCAGGGCTTGGCTCAGGGGCGGGTGGCAGTCATCGAGCCTTCAGTAATGCATTTTATGAGGGGTTTGGTGTTCTCCGCGGCACGCCACTCCCCATTCTGTTCAGTCGTGAAAAGTATGTGCTCTTCCGCTCAAACAATAAACTTGCCATTTGCGAGCCATGGTGATGAGAGGCTTTTGAATGGGCTGGAAAACTGTAGCCTCATGGAAGGGGTAGTGTGTCAAAGACAGTTAAAACAATTAACGTTGGGTCTGCGGCGGTAACCAGTGGACTTGCTTCTGAGTTCCCAATGCTGGACAAGCTCCCTCGGTTAAGAGCTTTTAATTCTGAATATCTTAAAGCATTCAGGCAGGCAGACAACATGTTTTGGATGTGTTCGTTAGCATGTGCGGCATTTTCTCTCCATTAATTGCACAGTGGTGCCTGCCTTATTGTCAGGCGTTTGCTCTTGCGTCGCAACATGTCCGCGAAGCGTTGTCCGGAGCGTGCGTCCTTTGAAATGCTGGCACCAGCATCGCGTGCCAACAGCGCGCGGCATGTCATGCCCTAGCTCCATGAAGACGTGGGCCGAATGCACAAGTGAAGACACCAGTGAAGGCTTTTTCTCTTTCTGAGCACCTGTTGGGTTTGAAAGCTGGTTTTTAGAATTTCCATCAGCCCATCAGCTAGAAAATTTGAAAATGTTTTGAGTGAGCAGAATACCTTCAGCCTGCTCTCTGCATCGCTTGCATTCAGTGTACCGTAGACAACACAAATAGCCGGTCTTGACAAGTCCGGAATGGTCTTAGCTTTTTCTGTCCCAAGTCCAAAGCAAAGAGGTAATAACAACAACAATGAAATAACAGGAAGCAGAATTTTCGTGGCGGTAAATGGTTTTATTTACCACGACGGCCGACTGTGTCCCCCCTTACAGCCACCTGGCCAGTCCAGTCCGCGGGCTGGCCCATAGGCAGCTGTTGTGTCCGTCGCTTGGGCAGGGGTGGGCGGCGGCTCGGCCCTCGCGGGCCGCCCACCTCCGGCCGGTCACCCGATGACAGGGCCCGCCAGTGGCCAGTCACCGCACCTCCCCGGCTCCCTCTGTTTGCCCAGCGTCGGAGTGTTCCGCCCACCGGTGGTCACTGCGGGCCGGGCCGGGCGGGCCGCGCCGCGTCCGCCGCTGTTTGCCCTGCTGTCGGCCGTGTTTGCCGTGCCCGGCTCACGCGGCTGGGCGAGGCGGGGCGTGATCGCTGCCCGGGCGCTGCCCGGCGGTCGTCGCCAACCCGTGACGCCTGGGAGAGCGGTGCTCACCACGACCTGCGCCGACGCCACGCCGATCCGGACCGAGCCCGCTCAGAGCTACCTTGGGCTTCAGGCCCGGCCCCAGGCACGCGGCCAGGATTGTTTAAAGGGGCAGGAGGAGGGGAACTCGGCGTATACGCGTTATGTGGACTTTAAAATTTCGACTCGTAGTCATCTGTTGTGGAAAAACAAAGCAATGCTGTCTTAAGAGGGAGTCCAGGCCCCACCCCCACTCCCTTGGGTTGTGCTAAAAAGCCTATCAACGCTGTTTGAGGAAACAAATAAAGAAGGCATTTGGTAAGGGAGGTAAGCATATGTGACATTTTGCAGCCCAATCACCCTGTGATACGGATAATGAATGAACTCAACATAAACCTTCCACCCTGGCATTGCCAGACAGTGCCATGTATGAATGGTAACCTGAAGCGACAGTCCTTTGACCAAAGCTTTGAGAAGACGGTCAATAAGGTGGGAATGATGACTGAATACACTAAACTGTGCTGCATGTACATAAGACTGGAGATCGATGAGCAAATCGGGTACGGTAAAGCGTCCAGGATGTGCATCATTCAATGGTAACGTCATGCGACCACCATAGATGCGACCACCTCATTACATGCTTCATGACGCAGCTCGATTGGCCCGGAACAGGTTGCTTCCAACGGGCAGGAGTGCACAGAAATATGGCTGCCTACGGCGTAAGCTATACTCATAGTTTATAGCATAGGCTCAGGAACGCTCCAAAAGGTTTCTTCTCTAGCTAAAACCACTTCACACAGTGTGTAGGGAGAAGGGGAGGAAGGTATGCTTCTGATGCTGATGCTTCTGATGCTGATGCTGATGCCGCATTCCCAACACACCAAGCCAGGTATCACTGTAGTAAACGTCCCACATGCGGTGCACAACACGCAAAAGGGGTAGTGGGCCGATTTCTTTATTGTACTGTCTTTTTCACGCGACGTTAGTTTACTTAACCTTTTGTTAAGTCCTCAATCCTAAGAGTAAACTTAAGAGGATCGGTGACACAGCTCGCTGATGTGTAACAAAGGGAAATGTATGCTGCAGCAAGCATTACGGAATTTCGCATCCCTACGTAAGTTGTCCAGTGCATTAGCGAGGAACAGTAGTCACATAGATAAGACAGTAGTATTAGCCTTATTCATCGGAAAAGCCAGAAGACTATACCTAACTATATGTTATATATATATATATATATATGTATATATAGAACTATTTTTGAGGAGACCTGACTATATCTCTTTTCTCCTGTTTTTTTCCCAGAAAAAGGCTAATACCACTGTCCTACCAGCACAAACTAAATTATGAGAAGCGCTTGGCTAGGGTATGAACTGGTATTCGCTTGCCCCGCGCTTCCGCAAGTGACTAGTTTGATCTGCTTTCATACGTAGGGACGAATGTATCAGACATTTTTTCTTGACAGTTTCACGAATAATCTTCACAATCACGAAGCATCCGGAGGGACTTTGAGCGAGCACCGCAAAACGAGGGCCAGTATAGATAGGAGAATGGAGCGCTGGACACTTCAGTGCCCTGGGGCTTCTGCCAGGTTTGAGAGTGTCGGAAGTTTTATTATAACATTAACAACCATTTTTGAGAACGTTGTTTAACTGGCACGCTGAAGTGTATTGCAAGTCGATTGCCGTCAGAATAACAAGCCCGACCCATCAATCTCTTTGCGTTTTAGATAGTTCAGAAGCAAACTGAACACAAAGCACTTCTGCAGCAGAGTGGAGGTGAGGGCATCTTCTGCCCCACCTTGGGCCCATTCCTCTGTCAAAGCCTTATACTACTGCTGCAGTAGTGGTAGCCCAGCAGCCCCGTAAGGCCGCTCAGCAGTGGCACTGCGCACAACTGAAGGGCCCTCCAGCGAGAAATCACGCAGTCTCTACACATAACCATCGCCCCCCCCCCCCCCCTCCCCACTGCAACTACTGTGTTCCAAGCCCACGAACTTCAGCACGAGTACCTCAAATATCGTACTTTCTACTTGCTTGTAAGGCACCCCGAAGCTTCGTTCAACGTTTTATAAGTGATGTGTCATCAATGTCGACCAGCCTAGGGTTGCATTACAATCAATAGATAGAATCGAATTCCGTTGCTCTATTTGAAAGCAATGAATTTTTTTATGCGTTAGAGAACATACTCTAATGGCATATTTATGCCCTTTTCGCCATCAGCTGTTTTTTTTTTGTCTTATCCACACGACTGGTCTATTGCCTGGTAGCATGCAAGATTGTCGCCGTAACCATATCCTTTATTAAATTATTGTAGCGAGCAGTATTACTCCATTCAGGTCGCAAGGGTTGCGATTTCCAGCGCACAGATCTTTGTCGTTCCAAAGGTAAAGTGTAGCTGCCGTCACCTGACCTGGCTGTTTTTTATTGTCGTATTAACACCTTTTGACCCTTTCTGCTTGCCTCGTGAGTTTGATATGGCCTCCGAATCTCTTCTTTCATTAAGATACCTTAGTTGGAATACTGTTTTTACTGCGTGGGAGATAACGAAAAAATACAGCTCGCAGATTATGACAACGAATGAAAGTTTCTACTCATCTCATAAGTGTACCCGAAATCTGCGTTTCAGCAAAACCTCTTAAACAACAGGAGACTGTTTGCAAAAATATGTTTCAGGAATGGTAGCAAGCGTACCATCCACATGACTGAAATCTACAGCAAAACCAAGGACAGAATTGTTGTGCATATTCTGTTATCCATTTGTGGAGACCGTAGCTTTTGTTTGCGAATTTGTCTGAGCGCTTGGATGGATGGATTTCTGGAATCAGAGCCTTCGCTGAGCAGCGTGTGTTGCGTTAGCCCTAAACCCACCATCCGATTGTGAGATCCCAGGCCAACGGCCGAATGCTGTGGGAAAGTTTATCGTCCCGTAATGCCCTGCGCCTCGTCCTACGCTCTGTCGCGTGCATACCTTTGCACGGCCCGTGTAACCGACCGCAGGCCATACACGGCAGGTACAATACAAGTTAATTATTAGTTTCATTCAATGTAATTTAGGGCCCAGGCCCGTCGAAGCGCATTGACTTTCCGGCTTCAGAGGCCCTGATCCAACCGGTTTATGGTTCAGCTGGTGCCCATGGCGACCACCGTAGGAGGAGGCAGGACTGTACTGGGGGCGCCTCGAGCGACCACCGCAGGAGGAGGCAGGACTGTACTGGGGCGCCTCGAGCGACCACCGCAGGGAAGGCAGGACTGTGCTGGGGGCGCCTCGAGCGACCACCGCAGGAGGCAGGACTGTGCTGGGGGCTCCTCGAGCGACCACCGCAGGAGGAGGCCTCACTGTGCTCGGTGCACCTCGAGCGACCACCGATGGTGGAGTGCTCGGGGCGTCGGGGGGGGAGGGTGGTACCCCATCACGTGCGGGGTAATGTAAAGGTGCCTTTTCTCTTCTTCGCCGCCGACCAAATCACGTACAGGAAATTTGTTTCCAGTGGCGTGGCGCAGTAGCATATGACATAACATAGCAATGACGTTCATGCCCAGTTGCGCCATGTCGTGCTCGCCTGTCAGGTTCTCACAATCAAGCTCTCTGCATTGTCGGAAGCCCTGTCATGGTCGCACTGTTCAACTTTATACTCACGCAATCGAAATGGCCGGTGGTACACAAGCATTCCATTAATGTAATGAATAGCTGCTGCCGCTCAGACCGCAGACATATGAGCCGTATGTTACGAGATGGCACAGTCGTGAAAACAGTCAACTGCAGTTCTCTTGTCTTACGGGGCTTCAGGTTTAAAACCCATTAAGAACTGGGTACATCATTTGTCAAGAAGTTCTAATAATTTCAGGGCATCATACATCTGGTTGAGCTATTATAACACTGAAAAAACGAATAGATCGTTGTCTTCAGCCGGTTTCGAGATATGGCCCGGTACCAAGAAGCTCCAACGGCTCTGTGCACTTGGCGCGGACTGCCCGGCGTGGGGGCCCAAACCCCAACGCCAGTTATATATATATATATATATATATATATATATATATATTCTGCTCTTTGTTTCGACAAAGGCATGTTACCGAAATATTAATGCATCTGTATCTCAATTCGCTTGGGGTTTCTCCCAGGAATAAGGCTGTTACTGCTGTCTTATCCAGCCTGGGGGACTACTGGCTCAAATACTATCGTTTTGAGGTTATGAATTGAGTCATCCCTAGCTAAATATCTTTGACTGCAGTCTGGCGCGTTTAGTTGAGGAAGTTGACTGCTTACCGCGTGTACGTCATCACTATGACCACATCCACGATTCCACAAGCCTTTGCCATGTTGGACAGCCATCTATTTGCTTGTCGGATACTCTGACGGACATGCTTAGTCGCATGTTTCACACAAGGAGGTAAACTTTATAGGAGGTTTGAAATTAAATACAGTTTTGAGGTCATTTATGCAAGCAGCGCACTTACACCACTTACAACTGAAAACTTTAAAATGCAGTGCTCTGGCACCGCTAAAACACGCTCAGAAAACCTTTGGAGAACTTTTGTCTTCAGTCTGTAGCATCCACGGTAACGGACGAGCATGTTGTGCACTGCGAGTTTTTCCTAGAATATGCTAAACTTCTGGAACGACTTCTTCAACATGTTAATTGGTGGCGGGGCTTTGTAGTCCCGATCCATGCTTGCCTGCTGCTTCCAGTTATCCTGCTCATGAACATTGGTCTTATCTCAACGTGTTCGACGCGTGCCTTACGAATCTTGTCTTCCGAACTATGTCATGGGCTAGGCCTTCTGCCTCAGACCCTCAGAGCTTTCCACTTGATAGCGTGACGCACACAAGGAGGATGAACATACCAACGAACACCTGCAGGTCGCAGCCATCAATCGAGAAGAGCGGGGCGCTTTTCATGTGTCGAGCTTGCCGTAGAGTTTCCATCCGGACGCACTGGAGTGTCCCAGAGCAGACAGCTTTTCCATGGTCTCCACCGGCGCACCTCCAGAGAGTGCGTCATGTTTTAACGGGAGCTGCGTGGAGCCGAATCGCACGAATTTTCCCATGCCGTGTACTTGGGTGGAGCGAGCTGCCGCAGTGGCATGCTTTACTGCTTGCGTCACCCCTTTGTTTCTTTTCTCCTCGTTTTCTGCGCTGTAGCCAGCTTCCGACGTTTGACTTAAAGGGACAAAGAGTGCCGAAACATGGTGATCTAGATGAACCAGAGCAGGCAGAGCAGAGCTAGGAGCGTCGCGCATTTCTGCTCGTCCAGTTGTGACGTCATCTAACTCTTCCGCATTATCGCGATCACAGTCCGGGGCACGTTCGCTGCAGTCAGCTCACTTCATCTTCCAAATAGATCCCGCTGATCATTCCGATTGCTCCTCTTGAAAACGCATCGCTGTCTTTGTCCATGGCATGCCGCTGACCTTGGCGATTACTTGGCGCACTACCAATAAGCTATTTACCAACGAAGCCACACAATATGAATCTCTCTGGCGCACCGCGCTCCCCTCCCGCGTGTCAAGCCTTTCCTCGGTGGCCGGCGCGCAGGACCAGCGACCCCACTTGATACCGCCAAACTTTGGCGGTATCAAGAACAACAGGCGCGGGATAGCGCCAAACTTTGGCTTATCCAGAATGGGGCCTCTCACGCGCGCCAGGTCACTGGCATCGTGCGCATGCGGTGTCGACTATCTGTCCACTACCAAACATAAACCACATCCCTGGAAAAGGCAACAACGCAGTCGTTAGCAATGTAACGCCCGCCATCATTCATTATGCTAATTTAGACCCCACCAAATACCATCCTCACCCTTTCCGGAGACTGATCGAGACCCCCACGGCTTTCCGGAGACTGATCAAGACTCACACGGCTTTCCGGAGACTGATCAGACTCACACGGCTTTCCGGAGACTGATCGAGGCTCACACGGCTTTCCGGAGGCTGATCGACTCACACGGCTTTCCGGAGACTGATCGAGACTCACACGGCTTTCCGGAGACTGATCGAGACTCACACGGCTTTCCGGAGACTGATCGAGACTCACACGGCTTTCCGGAGACTGATCAAGACTCAAACGGCACCGTCACGGTCTTGCCGACGCGGGAATGCTATTACGCGCCGCCGGCTCCCGCCGCAGAAACACTATCTCAAATTTCAGTTTAAGCGTGTAGTGCCCTGAGGTGCCACTGGTCATTAACGGGCCAAGCTCGATCTACAGCCTTTTCTCGACCGCCAACAAATGACGAAGGCTCCCGACAGCCAGCGCAGCTGACGACAATTCCAGCCGCCTGCCGCTAGCTGGAATTGGGCCAATTAAAACGTGATTATTCCTCAGAGAGACCAGGGCAATGAAGACAAAGTTGTTTTTTATTTTAGATATAAATTTTTAGAGTTGGGTAAAAACGCAACTGCATAGTTATAGTTGCCTTAATTAAAATCTAGATTATTTTCCTCTACAGAATGCTATATTGCAGGCCATTGTTTTTAATTAATTTCTCCAAAATACTTAGGTATTAACTCGTTGTGCTAACTTTGCTACGGTTTTATTGAACGAGGCAATCACGGAAACTTTTCGAAGAAATGTCGTTTCAGAACGACAACGCTCACGCTTACTTGGATTGATTTCATCTTTCCTGGAGTACAGAAGGCACGCTTACACATGCGCGACGTGTAAATAAGCTTTTGAAATCACTATTCGCGAAAATAGACCAGGACTGTTTAAAAAATTTGCACAAAACCCAACTATACTTCAATTCCACTGTTTTTTCCGATGAGTAGGGCTAATACTACTGTCTTATCCATGTGAATAACGTTCCTCGCTAATGCACCAAACAACTTACCCAATTTCTCTTCAGTAGAGTTGTGCTACATAATGCGGCCCAGAACAGTGTAATGTTTTTTTAATGCTCTTCTGCACTACATCATTGATTTGAGTTGAGCATTTTCTTTATGTGCGCGCGCTGAGGAAAAGCTGGAGTCTCGGCTGTA
>NW_023596225.1:38182982-38282284 GCF_011947565.3 Pollicipes pollicipes | reverse complement strand
GGGGTAGATAGTGCTGGCGGCCGAAACGGAAAGAGTCCGCTCATGGCTATCGCCAGCCCTATTGGTAACTCGGAGTGGACTTAGCTCAATGGCATTGTGTCCAGGACCGATTTGGAGCACCTTGCAATAGTTTGTAAATGCAGAAAAGCTATGCCATGGAGTGAAATTCGAGATTTTACAGGAAGCGGCCTCGAGGTAAATGGAAGTGCCTGTCTGGAAATGTGATATGTGGAATGGCGCTGCCCCCCGAGACCTAGGCAGAGGAACGGCTCAAAAAGAGGTGTCGCCCATATTCATTTTGCATTTAATTTTTTGTATTGGTTGCCATAGCGTAAATCTCAACAATCTTGGGAGGTGTGTGTGGGGGGGGGGGGGAGGGGGGCATGAAACGTAGAGATTCCACGTTTCTACGCTTGCAGCCCAAAAGGCACGATGTCATTGATTTCCCCGTCCCAAATGTGATGGCTTCCCTCTCACATCACGCGTGACTATTACACTAGATTTTTGAAACAAACACACGTCTCATGACATTCATATACAGCTGTATGCGGGCCTTGTGTCATGCTCACAGGCGGGTACATGTTGCGTCGGCCTGTGGCACACGCTTTGGGTGTGTGCCTAATAACCAGTGTTTGTCCGCGGTAGTGAACTGCCGAGCGATGCATATTGCATTTGCTCTCTAAGCATTTTTAAGATAATTTCAACACCATTCAACATAGTTTAAAACCACGTAAGTTGTTCAGTGCATTAGCGAGAAACATTACTCACATAGAGAAGATAGAATTAGCCTTATTCCCCGGAGAAAAACCAGGACAATGGAAATATAGTTCTGTTGATATTCCGGCAACAAACTTTGTCTAAGCAACAGCAGAAGCAACTTCAAATAGCAACAGCAATAACGATTCAAAAACAAGAGCAGTAGCAAACTTCTGCTATTGTTTCGATAGAGGCATGTTGCCGAAATAACAACCGAACTTAATCTCCATTGTCCATGGTTTTTCTGCGAGGAATAAGGCTAAAACTATTGTCTTATCAACATCATTCAACTCCGGCGGATGAATAGCCTCTTTTTTATATATGTTTGCGGTTCCTCACTGAATTATGAATGGCGTATGAATTATAATCTGCCATTGAATCGTGTGGTAGTATGCATATATATATATATATATATATATATATATATATATATATATATAACTTCAACTTCAGATGGACGCAATATTTAACCACCTGCAAGTCTACAACAACACTTGAGAGCGGTCCTATGTGTGTGCTATAAAGCGAGTGTATCCCCAAAAAATAAAATATGATTGTTGCACGTTATGTAGCAGAGAAAACAACAGACATGGGACGTGGGAATCACTAAAATGTGTTTTTTTCTCAAAGGGGAGGGAGCGACGGTTACATGGGTGTTGTGCCCCCCCCCCTTTCCGATAATTTTTAGCACGAATCGTTCGAGTACAAAATAAGTTTTTGATCAACTCTCACCGTTCTGACACGTTTCTCCACCCATGTGTCCGCTGCTAGCACAAATCAAGAAATCACTTCCAACCAAACGTTTTTGTAACCTTACCAAATCTTACGACGCCTGCAATGGAAGTTAAATTTCACTGCATGGCCAAACTCTGCTGCGCTTAAAAACTTCTGCAAATGTGTCCAAATGATCGAGGAACAGCTAAGTTCACTCTGAAATATCAGGACTGGTGATAAGCACAGACGAACTATTTGGTGTTCGACCGCCAGCATTATCTGTACGTTTGCAACGGGTCAGTATAGTTTCCTCCGGTGCAATCATTCGAGGACACCATTTTAAAACTGCTTGGAGGTAAATGAAACCCACACATATATGCACACAGACACACACACACACACACACACACACACACACACACACACACACACACATATATATATATATATATATATATATATATATATATATAAGTGCATTTCCTCACTCAACGAACATGTAGCCACGTCATGCATTAGACCTAGCGCCAAGGAGTAGTCTAGTGCCGACCTAGATCATCGTAGCTCAAGTAAATTATATTCCGTATAGAAGCGTCCCCGTTAGCGAACGGTGCCAGCATTGTGCTCTTGTGAAACTTCTCAAAAGTGCTTCTTCTTGCTGTGTCATGTCATGCCATGCACTTTATGTCATTGCTGCACTGGGTATCAGCAATGGTGCCTGGTGAGAAGCTAATTGTTATGTTGTTGATAATTGCAGTCATGGCAGGCGATATATCCGCTTCCCTCCATATTTGTTTGCTCCTTGCCTGACCTCACCTAGATCCACCTCCAAAGACCAACCCATGCGCCAAGTCGTGATCTGTTCGCGGTCCGGTCCGGTGATTGGCTTTGACGCTTTTGAAACTTCTCCCGCCCGGCCAATTAGAACAGCTTCATGCACGCGCCAAAATGCACGCCCTTGACGACAGGCGAGTTGGCGCGAACGAAAATGGCACGAACTATCAACTGATCGGCCAAGGCCGTCGATCGCCGTAACAGCATAGGCCAGATTGGGTGAACCCGGCATCGAATAAGACCGAGGTAAGTATAACAATGATACAGGAATGTATAACGTGGATGAGAAAGCAAAAGTTTTGCATAGGCACAGTTCGCTCCACTGTCGATTACGAAATAATGGAGGTGTGCTCAGGGCAAAGGCAGCAGAGAGCAACTTTGTGGTGCTTATTGCAAATTCTCTTGAAATAGGATGTGCGATAGAGTAGGCCTTAGGCGTCTAGCAGTGGACCGTATGTAGCAACACCCCGTCAAATGCCAGATTATTATGATACTGTCGACATTAAACATGATGCGTCACGAGAGAGGGGGCGAATAGTGGGTTCCGTTAATTCTGAGGAAGCGTGCGCTTAGGGACTGGGAGGGGAGAGGGCAGAGACACCATAGGCCAGTGACGCATGTCTCGTGCCAAAGAGGCACCAGTTGCATAAAACGTAAAAATAACACTGCGGAATATGTAAAGGTGATTTCCAGCCATAGAACCAAATGGTATGCAATCAGATCGACACGGAAAAACTAGCATACAGGGGTCACGCATGGAGGCAAATGACGAATGACGAAAAAATGGCTAGTTACGCTTTGAGGCGGTGAAGCGTGCATTGTTAACCGGCCTTGAATAAAGTTCTTAACCTTGATTTCATTTGTGGTAGGTAATTGCGAGTTCAGATGGCCCATCATGTGTCTAATAGCCTATGCACAACCGAGTATCGGAATGGTGAGAATGGCTGTACGGCTAATTTTTTTTAATTTAAGATTTAAATTTTTAATTTAATTTATTTAAATTTAAAATTTAAGGTTTGACGAATCGCCAAGTATTTGGTATTGCTCGTTGTGTACTGTTAATACGCTTTTATGGTGTTGATATCCCATGTTGATGGTTGGACTGTCATTATGGAGAATTTCACTTTTCAGCACCCTTTGGCTTCCAATGTAACGGCAGCAGAGATGAGGTCAGTCAATTGGCAACAACATTGCAAAGATCATTAGCATGTGTGATGGGCGTACAGAGGCGTGTAGTCCGTGTTAAGTCCAGAGTACCATGAGAACACCATTTCCACTGACCGCCTACAACACTCCAACCCATATCGCACCAACGCACAGCGAAGCAAGCGTGCAAGTTCTGCGAAAGTCATCTGCCTGTCGTCAAAAATAACACTTTACCTAGATATATACATATACAGGTATATATATATATATATATATATATATATATATATATATATATATATATATATCACTACATGCTACTGCTACACCAATAGATGCGTTAACATACATGTACATTTCATTATTTAATGGGTGGCCGTAAACATCTATGAACATAATAAATCATTAATTCACGGTGTTGAACGACGCTGAAATGTTGAATGATTTTGAAATCACTTTGAAAACGCTTAGATAACAAATACAATATGCATCGCTCAACAGATTACTACCGCGAACAAACACTGGTTATTGGGCACAAACCCACAGCGTACGTTCAGGCCGACGCAATACCTGCCCGCCTGTGAGCATGACACAAGATTCGCATACAGCTATATGTGAATGTCATGAAACGTGTGCTTGTTTGAAAAATCTAGTGTAATACTCACGCATGACATGGGAGAGGAGCCATCGCATTTGGGACGGGGAAATCAATCACGTTGTGCCTTTTGGGCTGCAAGTGTAGAAAGTGGGATCTTTACGTTTCATGGCACCCCCCCCCCCCCTTCCAAGATTGTTGAGATTTACCTTATGGCAACCAATGAAAAAAATAAATGCCAAATGAGTACAAGCAACAACTCTCTGGGCCGTTCCTGCCTAGATCTCGGCAGGTAGCGCCAGTCCACACATCACTTTTCCAGCCAAGAACATCAATTTACCTTCTGGGCGTCTCCTGTAAAATCTCAAATTTCACTGCATGGCATAGATTTTTTGCATTTATAAACTACTGCAAAGTGCTCCAAATGGTTCCTGGACACAATGTCATTGAGCTAAGTCTACTCCGAGTTGCCAATAGGGCCGGCGATAGCCATGAGCGGACTCTTTATGTTTCGGCCGCCAGCGCTATCCACCCATTTCAAACATGTCAGTATAATTTCCATCGGTGCAGCGACTCATGGACATCATTCTAAGGAACTTTAAATGACATCTGGAATATTCTAGCCCCGGTTAGCCTTTCACGGACAGTATCACGGCCTCAGGGCACGTGACCAGAGCGTGCGTTAAGGCCTATGCAATACCCACACGAGCCTTCGAGCGTGAAACACGGTGTGTATGCGGCTAAATGTATTTGCCATGAAATATATATTTACCCGAAAAATTCAGTCCAACGGTTACATATGACACGTTGAAACGAAGCACACGTCCCAACGAGCACACAAGAGAAGCAGAGTTGACAATAGGACTGGTGATAGATATGAGCGGACTCTACGATTCCGTCGTCAGCATTATCTGCCGATTTCAAGCGTGTCAGCTCAGTTTCCATCAGTGAAATCACTAGCCGACACTATTCCAAAGCTGTCTAAATGGCGATTCATATATTATTGCTGGCGGGTTATTCCCGGGGACCAGCGCTGCTAACTGGGCAGATAGGAGCAGCGTGCCATGTGCCCAGTTGTTCGACATAATATCTAGCAGCCTGCCAGCCGAAGCTCGCTTGTTTTCCCTATACAATGTATCATAGAACGTGTGTTCATCTGAACTTCCATGCATCACGGTCAGGAGCCTGAAAGCATTGCAGCCTCGAGAGATGATTCCTTGGAGCCCACCATGACCTGGAGAGATTTTTCCTCGGGGCACAAAGCCACAACGTACGTTCAGGCCAACGCAACACCTCGACGGCGAGCCTGATACATGGCTTGTGTGTGGTTATGTCTATATACCATAAAACCCATAGGTCACACATTACAAAACAGAGAAAACGCTACGTCAAGTGCAGGAAAGTGAAAAAGAAAGTCCACTTCCAGCTGGTAGTGCCGGCCGCCAAATCACCACTTCCAACCAATACTCATTTCCATTACGACGGCCTGCCATGAAATATTCAATTTCACTCCATGGCCTAACTTTGCTACATTTAGAACGTACTGGAGTTCCAAATGATTCATGAATAAACTTGCATTAAATTCAGACCAATCGATGTCACCAATAGCGGCAATTGATAGGCATGAGCGGACTCCTTACGTTTCAGCCGCTACCATTGTCTGTCCATTTCATACGCGCCAGCAGTTTAAATCCACGATATCACTAGCAACGCCATTTTAAAAATACGCATGCAATTTCGCCTCTATCATGGAGATAGTGGATCCATCCTTCCTGAACAACATACCATTGGGGTATGCCCACTCGGAGTTACTAATAGGGCCGATGATAGGCGTAAAACGAACTCTCTATGTTTCGGCCGCCAGTATCCTTCGTCCATTTCAAACGTGTCAGTATAGTTTCCATCGGTGCAACAACTAGTGGACATCATTCTAAAGCTGTTTAAACGGCATCTGAAATATTCTAGCCCCGGTTAGCTTTTCACGGGCAGCACCGCGGCCTGTTGGGCACATAGCCAGAGCGTGCGTTAAAGCCTATGCAATACCCACACGCCTTCGAGTGTGAAGCACAATGTGCAGGCGGCTAAATACATATACCATGACAGGTATGCTTACCTGAAAAATCAAGTCCAGCGATCATATATGACACGCGGAAAAGCGGTACGCATCCCAGCAAGCATAATAAAGCATAAGGAGAGTTACCATTAGGGCCGGTGACAGGCTTAATACACAGCTCTTTACGTTTCGGCCGCGAGCACGGTCTGTCCATATCAAACGCTGCAGTTTAGTTTTTACCGGTGCGATCACAACCGAAAACCCATTTTGTTTAATAGGGTAATTGAAATATTCCATCATTAGCAGGTCGTGCTCGGGGAGCACCACGACCTACTGGGTACATCGCAATAACATGCGTTAAAGCCGACGCAATATGCAACCGTGTGCGAGACTGAAACAAGCTGTGTATGCGTCTATGTAAAGATACCATGAGACACGTGCTGATGTGAAATTCGCGCATCGTGGTCAGGGCAATAACAACATTCTAGCCTCGGCCGATTATTGCAGGGAGCGCCACGGCTTATAAAACACGAAACGGCAGCGTGTATTTGGGCCGGTGCAGCACCCAACCGCACGCGAGCCGGCGACAATGTGTGTATGCACCTTTATGCATATACCATGAAACGGCATTTCACTGTACGTCACGGTGAGTCCCTGGCCGACGCAGTAGGCCGCTAGTTGACCCAGTCAATGTAAATCGCAGGCGCCAGTCATGTCCCTATTTTTAAAATGGATCCCAGAGGCCAGGCCACGTTAGTGGCATTATGTTCAGGAACCATTTGGAACACCTTGCAGTAGTTTCCAAATGCAGCAAAGCCATTTCACGCAGTTCAATTGGAGATTTCAAAGCAGACGGCCGTCAGGTAAGTTGAGGAGTTTGGCAGCAAAAGTGATAAAAGGTCTGCCGCTGGCACCCGTAACATGCACGGAGGAACGTTTCAGGGAGGGAGGGCGCCCCTAGTCATATTGTTGGCGATTCTTCCCATCAAATTCGATAAGTTTAATGTTCTACATTCTCAGAAGGTGGGGATGCCGATGTACTCGAGCCTTCCTCGGCATAGGAGCCATACGCACATTTCCATAGGATATTCCTCTGCTTCCCCATGTGCAACCATTGTCCTTCATTTGTCAAATAAACGCGCTTCGTGGGAGGTATATGGCTATAGCTGCAAAATAGCAATTGTTCATGCTCGCAGGCGATTAGGTTACTGTGTCGGCCTTAATGTACGCTGTGTATATGTGCCACACAGTTCGTGGTGGTGTGCAGTGGTAAACTGCCGAGGATTACCCATTTTAATTGCTTTTAAACACTTCTAAAAAGGTATCCGCCGATGATTGCACCGATGGAAAATGTACTGACATCTGAAATGATCAGATAATGCTGGCGGCCGCAATGTAAAGAGTCCGCTTATGCCTATGAGCAACTCTGTTGGTAATTCGGAATTGGCTTACTCGAAAAACATCTTGTTCAGGAATGATGACATTTTTTTCCACGAGATGAGGGAAAATATCTGCACATTTTTAAAATGGTGCTGCTAGTGGTCGCATCGATTTAAACTATATTGACACGTTTGAAATGGGTGGATAAGGCTGACGGCCGAAAGGTAAAAAGTGTGATTATGCCCACCATTGACCATATCATTGACTCGAGGTGGGCTCGCCTAAAAAGCATTTTGTTCAGGAATGATTTAAAACATCCTGCAGTCGTTTCGATACGTAGCAAAGCAATATCACACATTGAAATTGGAGAGTTCATAGGAGACGGCCGGAGGGTAAATTGAAGAGTTGGGGTGCGGATGTAATACAAGACCTGGCGTTGGCATCTGAAACATAGACGGACGAACGTCTCAGAAAGCGAGGGAGCTCATAGTCATATTGTAGTCGATTCTTCCCATCCATTGCCGTAACGGTAATACTCTTTATACATTCTCAGAAATTGTCTAATGGTGAGGGTGTCATAACACTCACGGAACCCATGTTTCAAGTCTAGGAGAAACCATTGCCATATAAATCGTGTCAAAATGATGTCCAGCAGTGATTGCACCGATGGAAACTGCTTTGGAATGTTTGTTAGAGACAGATAATGCCGGTAGCTGAAAACGTTGAGCCAGTTCATGCCTGTCTCCGGCCCCATTGGCAACTCAGCGTGGACATAGCTAAATGTGGTTTTTCATGGATCACTCGGACCTTCTTGTAGAAGTTTCTTCAGGAAGCCTGCTGGGAAAGGTGGTTTTCCGCCGTTATCAGGTTCCCTAGTGATAGGAAACGAAGACCATAACTCGTGTCACGTGACGCCATGAGCAGCAGATAAAACGCTGCTAATTTTTTTACTTCATTTTTTTCAAGTGTCATTACCATAATAACGTAAACCACGAGCACGTAGGTACATGCACGTACACTGTAAGTCTCCCCGATCGTTGTGAGCAGCGGGAAAACACAGCCGAAAAACGTGTCCCACTGAAAGTTTCCAACTGATGACTGGTTCATTCGTCCCAGCGACCTCATCAGTAGGATGCAGGACCCGTGTTATTTACGAATACCCCCTTGTTTTTCAATGTTGTCATCGTAAGTAGCTTGCGAATCCTTGTGATATCCTGAGAAGTAAAATAAGTCCAATATTCACATGTGTAATGTGTAAAGCTGAATCGTGAACTAGTTAGCATTTTAGCTCAGTCAGCATTTTTAGCATACACGAGCCAGAGCCGAATCAGATATTTGATTTTCCAGCCTGCATTAGTCGTGAGACAAATGATTCAACACAAGCATTGGGTCTGAACTGAGTCGAATTAAACTTTGGCACTAGACGTGTCCCATACCACGACTGATCGACTGGACGCGCCCGACAACACGGCTGAACAAGTCCGACCCTGGTGCTAGACGTATCCGATACCACGGCTGGTCACGACTGGACGCGTCTGAAAACACGGCTGAACAAGTCCGACCCTGGCGCTAGACGTGTCCCATACCACGGCTGATCACGACTAGACGCGTCTGACAACGCGGCTAGCCACGTCCGACCCTGGCGCTATACCTGTCCCATACCACGGCTGGTCACGACTGGAAAATCTCGGACGGATCTAGATAATTATTTCAACGTGAGGGTCGATGTCGAGTGTTTGCAATGATTTTCATTGTTTTTCAACTGGAATTATAAAAAAAACACATGGAATCGACTTTCATCAAATTCTTACCCAGTCGGTAAAACAGTGTTTTCCTTATCGGCATGGCTTATTTTCACGATTTCAACGTCTGCACACGTCATGCGGCAGCAGTTGTCCCGAAATTTTCATTGACTCAACCGTACCTTGTACCTCAAAACCGGCACCGGCCCGTACTTGTTGTTTAGAAACAATAAGACAAGGACAGAGCATGTTTCCAAAAACTCACACACAATGATAAAACGTCATCAGTCAGAATGATACTTCAGTTCACCAACTTCTAGACGAGATGACAGTGCAGATTAACCGGATCACCGTCCTGAACATGGTGACAGAAGTGATGTAAAAACGAATCTTGCGACAACAATGGAACAGATCACAAATGTGAAATAAAGACGCTCTCTGTTGCACCACGAGTTTCATACCGACAACAAAAAATTACGTCGGAAGGCAACCAAAAACCGCAAAAGAAATATGTGCGCGGCCACACGATCCACGGAGGCGTTGAGTAAGCGAATCGATGGAGGCTACACACAGGTCCGACACAGGTCCACTTCATGAGATGATCATTTCGAGAGACTTTGCCTGGGGCACGCTCCCGTTTCACCTTACTCGTCCCTATCTTTACGTCGCTTCTCAGTATGGGACGAACGTACATGACAGTGACCGCGCCGATACTCGAAACGGCATCCGGCCTGACATGCAGCGGCTCAGACATGCATGGGCGCGGCGCCGGGTGAAACCGGAGCTGGATCCGGGGTCGGAGTCGGCGCTGGATCCGGAGCCAGAGTCGGTGCTGGATCCGGAGCTGGAGTCGGTGCTGGATCCGGAGCCGGAGTCGGTGCTGGATCCCGACCCGGAGCTGAAGCCGTAGCTGGAGCTGGAGCTGGAGCTGTAACTGGAGCTGGAGATGAAGCTGGGCTGGAGCCGGAGCCGGAACCGGAGCGTCATCAGGGCAGTTTAGGCGCGCACCGTCGCGGCGCTGGGTGAGGCTGGAGTTGGAGCCGGAGCTGGAGCCGGAGCTGGGGCCGAAGCCGGAGCCGGGGACGGCGGCGATCCGGGTCTCGGACGCTCCGCCTGCCGGTAGACACACAGCTCTGCCAGAGGTTGCAGGGAGGGAACTCCGGGGCGCCAGGCCACCCACACGGCGTCGACAGAGCGTCACGCCACAGCCGCCCAGCTGAACAAGCCGCGTCAGAGGCCCGACAGGACACGGGGCCCTTCTGGAAAGCAATCGCAACGTAGACAATGTTCAAGGTATTGCAGTCGTGATATCCAGCCATGCGACACCATAAACATGATCTCCGATGTCCGGTGATCTGAAGAACAAATCAGCCCGCTGTGTTGGTGATTGCAGCTTCCTCATTTATCATACAATCACCAAACTGCATTATACTTCCACTGACTAGTTTCGCACTCATTATATGTTGCTATATCTTGGTATCAGGCACTTACATATGACGTCCGTTTCACAACATGATCTAAGTGGCGGTTTCTTGGCAGAAAATGATGATATAATAGGTAAGAGAGTCATAACTGTAATGGCTTTGTAATCCTGGATAAGCTAACTTATGCGCACAAGGCTCAGGCTATTCTTCACGGCGAAGACGGTTACGAAAAACTGAATAAGGATCCGGTCCCTCAGGTAGAGGCTAAAATAAAAAGGTCTCTGAAGAGCACAGTTAGCGGAAAACTTTCGGAAAAAACCATCAAAGATCTAACACACGGTAGTGCGCCTGTGTGCTATGGGCTGCTGAAAGATACTAAACCTGCAGTGCCCCTTACACCCGTGATACCTGCCTCCCCAAGCGTTTGTGGCACAGCAAGCCTTTTCAAGGGCTTCCAATCATTCACAGGTAGGAGGGCTGCCAAAGGGCAGCATTTTCTTCCGTGTAGATGTTGTCAATTTATATGGCAATATACCAGTCAATGAGGCTATCGCTGCCGTGAAAGCTACGGTACACGAACATTTCCATGAAACTGATGCTTCCGGTTATCAAAAGAGTATATCTGCGATCTTTTAGAGCAATATCTTCAGGATTATGTTTTCTCGTTCGGGGATGACTACTATGGACACAAAGTGCGCGTGCGCCCCTCCTCTGGCGATAACATTTTTAGACCGATCTGAAACGAAGGCCCGGGCCGCCAGCCCATTGGAGTCAACTAACCTAGCTTTAAACATCGATGATTACGCTGGAGTATGGACGCACGGACAGCGTGCTCTCGGATAATTTTTAGAGTTCATGAACAATCAGCATCCCAATTTCGCCTTTACGATGGAACATACCGGGGACGGAAAGTAGACACATATTTGGATATATTAGTGTCGGTAGAAAGGAGTAGCAACCGCACAACGTTAGAAACGGAGTTCTTTATCAAGCCCACCAACTCTGGTACAATTCTGCACTGCCAATCTGCGCATCCAACTTCCATTAAGCACAATTCAATTCGAAGCATGTTCCATAGGGCTCTTAACAATGCAAGTAGTGAAAAGAAGGAAACAGCATATACAAAGCATGGACTTTGCTGTTGGCCGAGGAATGTTCTCCACAACTTTTAGGTAGAACGTTGGCAGAGGTCAAAACATCTAGAGCACGTGGGGGGAGGGGGAGGGCGGGACGGGGACGAGGACAAGTCCTGTCGAGCGACAGATTCCTCACATTGCATTACATAGGTGAGCAGTTGCTTTGGAAAATCAAACATACCGTTCGGGAGTCAAAACTGCGCGTACGCATAACTTGGAAGAACGATACGCTTGAAAAGCCTCTGACGAAATATTCTATCTCGGATCCTTAGTTAGTGTCGGTGGACGATAGGTGTCATTTATGCAAGTCCGGGTTTCAATGGGTTTACACGCAAAACACGTGGTTTACGAAAACAAGTGTTAACTGTGTGAAATACATGGGAGGGATATGACAGAGGAGGTCTATGTCAGGAAGTCCATGCACCCTGTTCGTCTGAAATATCATGAACACCTGCGAGATACTAAAAAAAAAAACAGCGAATACGCCTTTCGGCGACCCTTTTTGACAGAACAAACGTAGACTGAAATCCAGGGAGGTATGGGCGCGTCACCCCTTTTAGAGCTCAAAGCCGGCTGCAGAGCACAGGACCATCCACACAGGAATATAAATGAATGTGCTCTTATAAGAAGTCAGCCACCAGACCTTAACGTACAATATCATGGCCGGTTATACGAATGTGATTAGTGCCTCAATGTATAATGTGCGCTACCTGAAAATCGTTTACATGTATGGGCGATGCCTGACGCGTGATGCGCGATGCCTGTTTAATTGAAATAGTTTACATGCATAACTGATGCGAGATGCGCGATGTCAGTTTACTTAAAATTGCTGTCTTGAAAGCGCTTGCTTGTATGAATGATGTGTTATGCGCGATGCCTGTTAAGTTGAATTCGCTTGCGTCTACATGTAATTTTCGCGTATGTCAATTTTTCGATGAGTACTTTATCATAGAAAAGGCTGGCAACTGCTCCCTGTTAAATCACCCCAATCTTGTTGACCTGTATGAACTGTTGCTCGCTGTTGAAAAAAGAAAAATCGAGTACGGTCAGCATGTAATTTTGAATTTACTGCTACTGTTTGTCTCGACAAGGGCATGTAGCTGAAATATCTCATCTATCTCTTCATTCTCCCGTTCATTCTAAGCGGAATAAGGCAATTAATACTGCCTCATCTACATGCATGCTCCTCGCAATTGCACTTAGCAACTTGGGCATCGAGATTATTACAAAAACAAACACTTGTTTTGCAATGGCCACTACATCACTCCAGTCGGCAGCACGTGCCGGCTTCAAAACATGAGGCACGAGGCCCAGAACGTCCCGATGGCGTCCCCGGACGGCCCACGAGCGGCGGCCGGCTCTGACGTCATCCCCAGCAGAAGCCAGCGGCGTCGCCGGGCCGGACGCCCTGGAGCTGCGTTCTCACCTGGCGCGCCGTCAGCAGGCCGACGCCCATGGCCTTGCGCAGCGCGGCGGGCGCGGCCACCCGGCCGGGCGGCGCCCGCCGCACCAGCTCCGCCAGACTGCTCGCCACGTCGTCGGCTGTAACGAAACAACCAGCGCCGGTTGATGCGCGTGCGTGCCGAAAAGGGCGCGCGCTTCGTAAACGTGTCACGGGCGGCGTGCTGCGGAGATCGGAACGGCGTCCAGGTGGGCGCAAAATGAGTCACAACTATTGGCACCGCTTGAAACAACAATCACCCAACAATCAGCTACACGTGCCCGTCATTGGTGTGCGTGCCAGACATATGCAAAAGTCAAGTTGAGCTTCCAGCGTCAAATCTGACCGAGGCACAAATAGCCAGCCTTGGGACAGTTTTGGCGTCTGCCCGTAAACCCTCGGTTAGATGTGTACTGAATGGCATGCAGCCCGAACGGTGGACATTCGGCATTTAACCCGAGAGCAATAGAGACCCCCATTTGCATGGGTCAGTTCAAACCAATCGCCAAAGCCGCTGGGGGAAAATGATATACAATTCAGGGTAAATACAAACCTTCCAGCCCATTGTCACGTGTCATTCCAGCAGGGCCAAGCCATCTGGCATTCGCCATAAGCGCAGTATTTGCTGATTTCGGTTTTGCCTCGGTCATATCTATATCTTCACTCAAAATGTGTCTAGGGGTTCGAGACATCCCAAATTATCCGCGCGTGCGTAACTGTAGCGGCAGATGCCTGATATGATGCACAAATGACGAACCCGTTTTCTTCTGCCGTACATCTCCCACCGGTCTCGCACGGAACCGTGTGTGCTCACCGAGTTGGACCTCGTGCTGGGAGGGCGGCAGCGGTGCCGCCTCGGGCGGCTGGCTCAGCCGCCGCACCTGGACGGCGTTCAGCGAGCTCAGCAACTCGGAGGTCTGGTCTAGGCGGTCCTGCGTGTCGCGGTGGCGCCGCTCCTCTGCCTCTGTCGACCCAGCCGGCGCCCAGGCGGTCAGCGGCGGCGGGCGGCGGCCAGCGGCTCCGCGCAACACCCGTGCTAACCGACCACGCGAGCCGACACGGCCCCTCGAACGGGCGTGGAGACAGACAGGGCCTTCTCTTGAGAAAGGAAGCGACCAATGGTGGTGAGGAGGCCGTGCCGGCTCATGGGCTGGGTGCGAACTAGCTGCAAACAAACGGCAGGAAGGGGGGCTGACCACTGAACCGGGATGCAGAGACCAGTTTTTATCAGCTCTACCTTAATATTGAGCTCGCAGCAGATACCGCGATGGCTAAAAGGTATCACACCAGTGCTTGGCTCCCCTTTCCAAACCCCTCTAGTACAGCTAGTTCACTGGGATCACGACCGGTGCACACTCAGCCCACGATGGCCGTCTGGCGGCCCGCTCTTCCCTGCAGGCCGTCCGACTCACCGAACTGGTCCAGAAAGCCGACGTCGATTCCGAGGTCAGTGAGGGAGCGCAGGGCCGAGAAGTCGACGGCGGGGCGGCCGGCGCTGGCGGCGGCGGCCGGCTGCCCGAAGGCCTGGTCCTGCTCGACCAGACGGCGGCGCTGCTCCGAGCGCCGGTGCTGGCCGTCCGTCAGCGCGTCCAGCAGGCTGTCCACCATCTCCACGGCCACGTCGCAGTCGTCGGCCGCCTGGCGCACGCTGCAGACCGACGCGAAGCAGTGTCGGACGCGCCGGCCGCGACGGAGTACGGTGGCGACGGCGAGCAACGGGCGGGAACCGACGCCGGGACAACAACGCGGCAGCCACACCACATCGGGCCGGTCTGGCTGGTTCGGTGTTCGGCTGAGCACGCAAGACTGAGACACGGCTCCCGCTGCCGCGCATTGCGGCACCAGCTAGGAGATGGGCGCTCACTGGAGACCATCGCGTACAGGCCTAAGGGCCGGAGCATGGCCGGATCTGAGGCGAACATGGAGCGTAGCCGATACGGTGGTGGCGGCTGCAGCTGTCCCACCGAGTCACCTGCGTGCCAGTTCCCCAGTCTGACCGCCCGTCGGTTACCTGTGCGCCAGCTGTCTGGTCTGACCGTCGCCGCACGCCTCGAACAGCAGCTCCGACTCGCTGTAGCTGATCGTGGCGAACGTCGAGTCGTAGTTGGGCGCGAACGAGCTGTACGCACCGTAGTACAACGGCTTCACTGCCGGACGCACAGCAGATTTCCAGTCAGCGTCAGCCGGGCCAAAAAGATCGCGGGGACTGTCGCTGCCCCTAAGAACCACCCACCGCTGGCTGGCAAGCGTGCCAGGAATGGACAGGTGCACCCACATCCTAGGGTAGGGCTTTACGACCTGCGTGAGACCTTTAGACGCAATCAGCAAGAGATACACAGACTATCAGTTTGTCCGAATGGTAGCCGTGCCAGTTTTATTGGAATGGTGTAACAAATGGCCCAGTTCCCCTGCACCTGTGACGACAGAAGTCGTCCCACTGCAACATGCACATGTGACGACAGAAATCGTCACACTTCAACATGCACATGTGACGACAGAAATCGTCACACTGCAACATGCACATGTGACGACAGAAATCGTCACACTTCAACATGCACATGTGACGACAGAAATCGTCACACTGCAACATGCACATGTGACGACAGAAATCGTCACACTTCAACATGCACATGTGACGACAGAAGTCGTCCCACTGCAACATGCACATGTGACGACAGAAATCGTCACACTTCAACATGCACCTGTGACGACAGAAATCGTCACACTGCAACATGCACATGTGACGACAGAAATCGTCACACTGCAACATGCACATGTGACGACAGAAATCGTCACACTGCAACATGCACATGTGACGACAGAAATCGTCACACTGCAACATGCACATGTGACGACAGAAATCGTCACACCGCAACATGCACATGTGACGACAGAAATCGTCACACTGCAACATGCACATGTGACGACAGAAATCGTCACACTGCAACATGCACATGTGACGACAGAAATCGTCACACCGCAACATGCACATGTGACGACAGAAGTCGTCCCACTGCAACATGCACATTCCCAACGCACATTGCTGCGGAGCAAACCCTAGACGGGGCCGGCCAGCGCCAGCACCACAGTTCGCCACCGTTCCAGCGACCGGAGGCCGGGACTGGGGGGGGGGGGGGGCAACTCCTCTGAGCGACGCGGAGCCGACTCACCGGGCTTAGCGACGTTGCGTTTGTCGTCTCTGTAGGGAGGCAGATGGGGCGCACCCTGCGGCAGGCGGCCGGCCAGTGCGCCGACCGTCAGCACACGCTCGGCGCGCTCTCCGCCAACTGGCGTCACGATCGCTAGCGACGTGGTGCCATCTATCCGCTGGCGCAGGAAACCCAGCTGCAAACAGCGACCACCAGGGCGCGTAAGGACGCATTTCAGCCGGCGCAAGACGAAGTTGCAGAATTCATGCAGTTTCTATCGCACTGTCTTGGCATTTGGGCCATCGAAAAAATTGTGACGACACGCCACAGACGCGCCGCAGACGCCGGGTGCCGTCCCGACAAACACACAACGCAAACAGACACACGGACACGGGGCGGGCAAATGCCAAAATATTTCGGACCCTCAGACTCTCGGATTTTGGTCCACCATGCTCAATTCCACAGCGTCTTCACTCAAACTAACGGTCGTACCTTGGCGGATGCGGCGGCTGTGGCGGCGGCGGTGGCTGTGGCGGCGACGGCAGTCCCGGCTGCGGTGGCAGTCCCGGCTGTGGTGGCAGTCCCGGCTGCGGTGGCAGTGCCGGCTGTGGTGGCGATGACCGAGGCGGAAACAGTGGCGGGGGCGGCGGCGGAGGCAGTAACGTTGGCGGTGGCGGCGGTGACGGCGGTGGCGGCGGTGGCGACAGTGACGGCGGGGGCAGCGGCGGCCGAGAGCTGGCACACGGACTCGACGGCGGACGGCGGCGGCCGCGTCTGCCTCTTCTCAGGCGGCTCCGGCGGCTCCGGAACTGTCCTGGCCGCTCTGGTGGCTCGAGCCGGCCCCCTACACGACATCGACCGTCATCATGAGATCCAGCCTGACCGGTGACGAGCTCAGGCTTTACCTGCTGCCTAGCGCGCCATTTAGGAACCCGTCCTCACATGTCGCACATGGCTTGGTCAGGCGAGAGCCTTCCATCACCAGGTGTGGAAGAAGTTGCGGAGCAAACTCAGACTCTGGGTGCACCCAGCATCCCAAACATTCGAAACATCAGAAAACTTGTTCTCGAAAAAGCTACCTGAATAACGTGGATTTGTTGCGGTGAAGCCTACCAAAATGACCAGTCTGCCACCCACGTGGATGCTACGCGGTTGCGGTGGCACCTGGTTGTCTGTCGGAGGCTATCACTTCCGAGCTATGAGCGGCTGATCCAGTCATGGAATATTCCTGAATATCGATGCGATTTATGAGGCCTGACTTAAGGTTGATGATAATTTATACACTTAAGCATAACACGCATCTGTAATGGAATGAGTTCAGGAATGGATTGTGCATGTGCTGGAGTGAATACACATGTGAATCACACTAGTGCATATGCGCATGTGTTAGTGTGAACTGGTGTGCTGTGGCGTTGAGTTGATTTGCAGGAATTACATCTTCCACTGGTTGATGTTCGCATGATACAATTATGATCTATTTTCAGTGCAACACAAGTTTTATAATGAGACACTGCTGCCGATGTACTTCGACGTGATGTGATGATGGGACGAGTAGATGTGAGCTGCATCCACACGTCTTTTAATTGGCGCTCTCCGTGTGGTAGCTCTGATCCCGCTGTGGAGCCACACAGCAGGCCGGGGGCACCTGAAGTTGGCTACACTTTACTGATAGGTGTTTTGATGGATGAAAGGCGCAAACCTTATTATAGCATACAGGGAGGAGGGGGGGGGGGGGGGAGGGACCACGCCTTAAGGCGATTCCACACCTCATGTGCTCGCGCAACTCAGTAACATAGGGTGATAATTAAAGTTGGGAATTCGAATTCTCAGGATATGAATACACTATAATTCGTAAGTTTGAAAACAAGGAATCGAGTCTTGAAAGCAAGGACATTAGGAGTACAGTCACGAAAATCCCAGTTGAATCCTGACAGACGTCATTTAAATATGCTAACAAATGCAGCGAAACCTTTTCGGTGCTCAAATCTACTTCAGATGAACTGGATGGACTGGATATAATACGTATATGCCACATCGGACTGCCTCGCCCGTCCTACGTGTTATTATATTGAACGCCGCGGAAGTGGGGGGGGGGGGGACGCCTTTGAGCGACTAAAAATCTACATAATCGGTTTAAAACTGGAAGCTACACGACGTCAAAGTTCCGATACCATGAGGTAAGATGCTCGACTGTTATAAAAACAATCCGAATCTTTAAGCCCAACCGGAATCTACCCACTTGGAACCCGCTTGCCTTGGGCTATCAAATTGTAGCGAGTCGTCATCTTAACTGGTAACCAAGGACGCCAAATACAGCTACTGATCACCGCCCACAATCTCCTGTAGCTGACCGTTAGGTGCACCAGATCCCAATTTATCCACATCAAATCATCAGTTCACCCTCTCGAAATTAGCGGGATTCCAGCCGGATCTTCCGCTTACGAGCTCAGCATTCTGCCAGTGAGCTGACCGAGGAGACCCCGCCACGAAGCCAGCCAGGAAGCCTCCCCGCCTTCAGAGGCCTTCGCCGCCAGCTCAACAGTAGTCTGCCTAACTATAAATCAGAATAACCCGGTTCGAATGCTGGCAATGCCAGCACAAAAATCTGGGCGCGTACATAATCGCAAACGAGACACCATACATTCAGTCCCAAGACTCAGCAGAATTTGAAGAAGCCCGATAATTAACTGGCCAAAACGTTGGACGATGGTCCCAAGACTGAACTCATCCGCAATGCTAGAATTCGCGTTCACTCGGTTAAGTGGCCGCCTGGATCCAGCTCCCCACTGCAAAACGCCATCTAGAAGTATTAACCTGCGACGTCATAGAAAAGTGCGTCACAACAGGTCCTACGCCTTGGATTGCAATCGTACAGTGTATCGTCAGTGTAATCGTACAGTGTATCGTCAGTGTAATCGTACAGTGACGTCAGTGTATGGTGTAGCCACTTGTGAACCCATAGCCCATAGGTGTCGTCGTAGCCCACAGGTGCCGTCGTAGCCCACATGTCCCGTCGTCGCCCACAGGTCGCGACCTCAGGCAGGTACTTTGCCAATGAAAAGTTGTCCCCCAAGTTTCGCCCAAAACTCAACGACTTCGTCTCTGGATGGCCTTGCACGCCAACCGGTCAAAGCACCCGCAGCGCTGCTACCAACCCGAATCGCCAATCGGAGGACCCTGCGCCCACAGTCTTCAGGCACGATTGTATCCGTATACCATAATAGGAGCTGCCGTTTGTGAGGTGTGCGAGACCCACCCTGGCGTGACCTCGACCTTCAATGACCCCTACATCACCGCTGACAAATCTCAGACAAACTGGTTCATAACGTGACGTTTTGGGAGAGAGGAGTGGGTCTACTTCCAGGTCTGATGAGATGTAAACTTCAACTGAAATTCCCTTACACACCCGCAGCACAGCGATACTGTTCCTGATGCACCTTCAGCGCAACTGGATAAGACGCAGTACACGCGGGGCGTCGCAGGCGCCGTTTCTTCCCAATTTTCGCAGCGTGGATTCATGCGGACGAGGTCCTGGGTGCCTGACATGGCTAAAGCCTTCAACTTCCAGGTCACACGTAAAAGGTTGGAAGCTCGGATACCCAACATAGCAATCTAATGTTCCTAATAGTTTCTAACAGAGACCAGACAGCACAGCATCTGTGGGAACTGAACGGGTGTCTCCTCCCGCGCTAGCGAAGGTCGAAAGCAATGTACAGAGCGCAAGAAGCTTTCGTGTAAACACTCATGCCTATGGCAAGCCGATATATATATATATATATATATATACATATATATATATATATCTACATATATATATATACATATATATATATACATATATATATATATATATATATATATATATATATATATATATGTACATATAAACACTACAATGTCCAGCGACGTGTTTCGCTATCATACCTTCGGAATGATCTCAAGCCAGCTCCAGCATCTATCTTTTCTAAAACAAGGTGCGGCTGTTTCATTGCCAAAGCGCTGAAATAGACAAGAAGCGCCCATCTCACACGACAGCCAAAATCAAACCAAGCAAAGGGAAGGAGCGCTCCACCACACCAGGCCTATCAACATGCAGTAGGAGGTCAACGCGCCACGAATACAGGGCGACCAAGGGAGAAACACGGGCAGCAATGGCATCAGTAAATGCATAGCGTAATATGCAGCTCGCAGTGGAAGCATAATTACACTAATCACAGGAGAAGCAAACAAAGATGTCCGCCTGTCGTCGGGAGACACGCGGACAATGTAATCCCCACAGCCCGCATAGCATAACCTGTTTCGTGGGTTGAGCTCTGACTGGGTCTGGCTGGTGATGGTTGCGGTAGCGGCGTGGGACAGGCGCTGCACATTCACTGCCGAACCCAACCGGCCGCCTGCCCGCCGAACTGACCTGGCGACGCTGTCGGACGGATCGAAAGTGTCCATCGGCTCCGGCTCCGGCTCCGGCTCCGGCTCCGGCACCTGCTCCGGCTCCGGCTCCGGTCTCGGGCGCCGCTCCGGCTGCCGCCGCCGCAGCTCCACCTGCGTCATCGTCGGCTCATCCACCGGCGCGCCCGACGGCTCATCGGCCCCCCGCATGGGATCAAGCTCAGCCTGCTTCGGCCCCGAAGGCCGCTGCAACGGCTCAGGCTTTTCCTGCTGCACCTGTTCGGGCTTTGCTTGCTGCGCTGGCTGGGCCGACTGAGGCTCGGGCCGCTGGGTCGGCTCCGGCTTGCAGTACTGCTCCCGTGCAGAGCCGGCCCGCGTGGTGCGCGTCCCCCGCACAGGCCCCGAGGAGCGACGCTCGTCGGCCGCCAGCCTCGGGCCCGGTTCGGCCGGCTCTGGCTCGGGCCGCTGCGCCGGCGCCGCGGGCTCGGCTGCTATCGGTCGCGCCTGGCGAACCCCGTCCGCCCGCCGCTGCTGGGCAGTGTCCGCCCGCCGTGGCTGGGCAGTGTCTGCCTGCTGGTGCTGGGCAGTGTCCGCCCGCTGCTTCTGGGCAGTGTCCGCCCGCCGCTGCTGGACCGTGTCCACCTGCTCCTGCTCCTGCCGCGGCGTGTCTGGCTGCAGCGGCTGCCGCTGTTGCTGCTCTTGCGAAGTGTCCGGCTGCTGCTGCTGCTGCTGCTGCTGGAGAGTGTCCGGCTGCAGCTGGGTGTCCGGCTGCAGTTGGTGCTGCTGGTGCTGCTGGTCGCGGTCCAGCAGGTCTGCTTCCACGCCCAGCACGTCAGGAGGTAGATCAGCCATGTAGGGCAGCATGGAGCGCAGCGCGATCACCTTGTCCGAGCTCATCATCTGCCAAGGGCCCAGATAGCGAGGCGTGGCATGACGTCGCTCGGCCGAACAGACGCCAGGGTACAGGCGGGGGGGGGGGGGGGGGGCAGAGTCAGAAGGGCCCACGCCCGTCCCAGCAGCGCAGAAGCCAGCCAATGGCACGAGCGTCTCGCAAATACGCAGATTACGACAAAAGACGAAAGGGTAGCTGGTTGACTTGATGCAGTCCAAAAAACAGCGATTTTGGTCCACAAATATCCACAAATATGTATCATCCACATGTATCCACAAATAAGAGGCAATCAGAAAGTCACAAACACACAGTGTACGTAGAAATACATCACTACGTTCAACTGAACTTGCTCGCATGCGGTCTCCCTGTAAGTGCATTTTTTTAGAGAGAGCGACCATTTTTCCAAGGGCACCAGACCAGCACCACAGCGTTTAAACCCAGTTGCTTAGGCGAGGACACCGACCTTGGAGCCGATGTGCAGCAGTCGCTTGGCGGTGCGGTAGTAGATGGTGTCCATGCGGTTGTAGGTCATGGCGTTACAGCACATCAAACGAAAGTCCTCCTGCCGAGCACACCACAAAACATTAGCTTTAACGCCGACACTGTGGAGGAACACGCGCAGGGGCCTAACCAACCACACACACGCACCCCCCCCCATATATATATATATATATATATATATATATATATATATATATATATGCACTATCAGTAGCATGTTTTTTGCGTCAGGCCACGGTGATCTGATCCCAGCAGTGAGTGTTATGGCCACGTCGATGAAAACAAAACTCACGCAAAGGTAGGCAGTCACCCCTTGAAGTAATGAAAAAAGGTTCGGTACTGGATTCGAACATGACTCTCTCATGAGTTTGGCTAGCACAGTCCAAAACCGTCCGTGATTTGTGGGTTGTACATACGCCTACACCACGCAACAGGCTTCATGGCTTTATCTGCTGATTGTCAACATCTGACGAGAATCCCTAAACACGACAAAAACTCAGGCGCAGCCTGGGTCTGTGGCCGGCAGCGCGCACTGGTCCGCACACATCGGCCCGTAGTCGAGCCAGCACGAATTATCATTTTCTGGTCAGTTCTAGTCAACCTGGTGTCGCTGTGACGTCAGGCAAGCGAGATACGGACCTGTTCCTAGTCCGTGTAAGATCCAGCCCTGTTCCTAGTCCGTGTTAGATGCGGACCTGCTCCTAGTCCGTGTTAAATATGGACCTGTTCCTAGTCCGTGTTAGACCCGGGCCCGCTCCTAGTCCGTGTTAGATGTGGACCTGCTCCTAGTCCGTTTTAAATATGGACCTGTTCCTAGTCCCTGTTAGACCCGGGCTCGCTCCTAGTCCGTGTTAGATGCGGACCTGCTCCTAGTCCGTTTTAAATATGGGCCTGTTCCTAGTCCGTGTTACGTCCGGGTATGCTCCTAGTCCGTGTTAAATCTGGACCTGCTTCCAGTCCGTGTTAGATCCGGGTCCGCTGATAATCCGTGTCAAATCTGGACCTGCTCCTAGTCCGTGTGAGATCCGGGCCCGCTCCTAGTCCGAATTCTTCAGTCCTTTCAAAGTTTGGAAGTGTTTTCTTTCCATGTCAATGGAAGGGAAAGGTGAAATCGAGGTGATAGTTGAATGTTGCAGGGAAAATCGTCCTGATCAGACATCATGCATGCAAACGGTCAACGATCTGCGCATCATCACTTTCAATAAAAAATTACGCAGCCCATTAACTGCAAGCTGTGAATGACCAGTGGCTGCAAAAAGTAGCTCCCAGCAAACGCGACGGCTGGGCCGGCCCACTCCAGTTACAAAGTGTACCATAACCATTCCCTCTGCAATCCAAAAACATCCCCTGCCCTCTTCGTGCGCAATATATCGACAACCAAGATTTTCATGAACAAGCTGCGAGAAATCTACAGCAAGCCACTTAACATTTTCTTCAACAAGCAGCAACATTGCTTAAACGCTGTACTTAAGTCTTTTCCAGGCGTTTCCATGCCGGCTTTTCCGTCAAGCTTCGTCTTCGTCCAATATTCCAGTATGGCACAAATTTATATTTAAAGAAGAAACAACGCACGTCGCTGTGAACCCTTTAGTGCTCGGCAACTCTAGGTTGATAAGTGTTCGGATGAATATATCGTGAATATCCGATTCGTGTTTATAAATACCGTACCAATGGCACCAAAACGTCGCCAATCAATCTAACGTCCCATCAAGGTCTTTCTGTCATATTGTAAAATGACATTTGATGCGTAGAGACCGGTTCATCTCACTTGATGTACCAACACCGACCATTGGACTAGCGAACGGTCGCCACTGTCCCGGCCTGAGCTGCGCCCGAGAGGGCAGCGGACTGACCTTGAAAGCGGCCAGGCCGGCGTAGTGCCCGGCCTCCACATTGGCGGCGATGGTGCTGAAGTCCATGGGCGTGTCGATGATACTCGAGTAGCCTGGCGCTACGTCATCAGTAACCGGCACACTGAAGAAGCCCCGCGTGTCCTTCTCGCGCAGGCCGCGCAGCAGGTGTTCGAGGAAGCGGCGCAGCGGCGGCCGCCCGGCGCCCTCTTCCTCCTGCTCCTGCTCCTGCTGCACCGGCGGCGGCGGCGCCTCCTCGTCAGCGTCCATGGCCAGCGGGGGAGCCGGGCCGGCCGGCTCCGGAGACGAGGCGGTGCCCTGGCTGGGCGCCTCGGTGCCCGAGCTCTGGTCCTCCATGCCGGCCGGCGACAGCTCCTCCTGCGGCCGCCGCTCCGCCTGGTGGCAACCAAAGGGAGGTAGCCTCGCGCCCCACAGGTGGAGTCACGCGCGCGCGTACCTGGCGGACTAGAATGACTGCGCCTCATGGACATCTCGAATTATGGACATTAGTCCCTAGGTCCCTACGCGCCGACTGGCAAGAAATAACAAACAAACAAAAGGTATATCAGCCCACCTACTTAAGGCGACTTCCAAGGCCCCTGGGTGGTCACGCACACGGCAATTACGTAACCGAGGGCAGGAGAGGGGGGGGGGGGGCATGATGATCAGTGTGATGTCTTCAGCTGTTTATACCGTTATCAAATAGCCTGCGAACTAAACAACACTGCTGCATGCCCCTTACATCAAAGTCAAACCCATGGACAACGCAACAAACAAAAAAGTACAGAGCAATTGGAAAACGTCAGATGAACATGCCATTGTTCGGACTATTCAACACCTCCACACTACATCGAAGCAGAGGTAGGAGCACACACACCTTCTTGTGTTTGTGCTTTTCTTTCTCCTTCTTTTTCTTCTTTTTATGGCGGCGCTCCTTATGGTGCGTCTCGGCCTCGCTAATGGCCGCCATGCTGAGCCGGAGCGGCGCCACGGACGGTGGCGGTGTCTGAACGCGCGGGTCGCCGCCCTCGGGCACCGGCGAGCTGCCCACCTTCAGCACCAGCTTCAGGCTTGGTGGCCGAGACACGGGCACCTCTGTCGCACACACCGTCCCGGTCACTCAGCCGCGGAACAAAAGCCTTTGTCGCACGCACCGTTCCGGCAAGCCCATGACCCGGGCACCTCTGTCACACACACAGTCACGGCCATACAGTCACGACACGAGCAACTGTCGCACACACAGTCACAATCATACAGCCACCAGACGGGCCCCTCTGTCGCACACACAGTCACGATACGGTCATACAGTCGCGACACGGGCCCCTCTGTCGCACACACAGTCACGGTACGGTCATACTGTCGCGACATGGGCACCTCTGTCACACACACAGTCACGGTCATACAGCCACGACACAACAATTCTGTCGCACACACCATTCTGAAGCGAGGCTGCGACATGGGCAGCTCTGTTGTACGCACAGTCCCGGCCACACAGATGGGACACAGAACCACTGTTGCCCACACAGTTCCAGTCACAAGGCTGCGGCAATGCAGTGTAAAATCATGCATATATGCATTTTTATGGTGTTGTACACCCTAGATGTGGGCAATCATATATTAGATGTGATAAAAGCATTGACAATGAGGCTACTTTAAGATGTAACTTAAACAACATTGCAAGGTTTCCTTGCCTTATAAGAATAGCAAGGAAACCTCACCAAATAAAGGTACATTTGGTTTCACTTAGTTCTCTTCTGCTGCTTGTAATGGAGAGGCTGTGACATACTAGGCTGGAAGTGGAGACAAAGACTGATTTCCACTGTTCCTCTTATGTCCATTGTCCTCCTCCTACTAATCTAAACATTCCTGTGGCTTCTCCATCCTCCTCTACGTTCCTCAAAGCTCACCTCAAACCTTCTCCAGCCTCCTTCAAAATGAAAGCTGGTTTTCCAGAAAAGTTTGGGTGAGACTTCAATAGACATCAGTAACATGGTTTACTCACATGCTATGCTGGTTCTATTTGTTACCACAAAACAAAAATGGTGGACATGTGTCTAGGCTGGTGGAGGTAGATTAATTCCTAAGTTATTTTTACAGACATGTGCATACATCTGAATGCCCACATACACAGTGTCACGTCTAAAGATGCGTAGATGTGTATTTTGTCTAGACGCGTTCTAATAAGCTTAGCAAAAAACTATTTTACATAATCATCCTCTTTAAAGCAGAATATACAATGAGTGATATAATGGATTCACTTACACCTCTACCATCAAGCTTTACAAATTACAATAGCAACAGTCAAAATGCTCCAGAGATGCAGCACACCTGATATAGATGTCATTACAACAGTACAATTCAACCCACAATTCCCCCTAAAAATGTCCTAACTAGGCATATTATATGCTTCTAAGTAATCTAGGTATCATCTCAAATAACCAGAGCTGGAGTCACAATATTTATCCAGTGGAAAAAAAAATAACACTCCTAACCAGAAGCCCAATTTTAGCCTTCAATCTTACCTTCATAACGTTCCCGCTTATCAGGCTTATGCTCTTTGTGCTTCTTCTCCTTTCCCATTCCGAGCCACTGACCTGGTACATGGACACTGGGTTATCATGAGTGGCTCATTAAGTAACCAGAAGCCAGTTTGCATATACAATTGGCCTAACTTACGTCCATTCATTGCTTAGTTCATTAAGATACGAAATCCCAAACCGTTAATTCAACCCGTTTCATAGCATCAATTCAACCTTAGCCCGGAATATTCAAGGCACATCGCGAAACGCCGGCGTAGGCCTCGCATCTCTTCAAACGGCCTGAATAAACTCAAGGTAGTGCGAAAACCGTACAACACTGCCATAAGTAAATACACCAGGCGTTTACGAAACCTTCAGCACCTTTATTCAATTCGATGTTTGATAAAATGTTCGAAAATAGCGTTTCCCCATAGACTTGTCGCACTAACTCCGCTCGCGTATGCGTATTTATTTCGGTATATAAAAACACCACTGGTGGATAAAATCTACGGCAACGCTACCAGTTATGAGAGATTTCCCTCACTTGCGCCCTTTCTTTCGCTGGGCTATGCAGAAAACCTTTAGTATTTGGTAGCTTTGCAGTGTATTTTTTCCACAAAGGGCGTTTTTTTTTCAACTGGAATAAACACGCGTTCCGTTTTCACCACTTCTAATCGCTCTGTGGTTGTGTACATGAATGGGGTGCCGGACGGTGAGCCCGACGAATATATGGTAATGGATTATTATATTTGGTGGTTGGAATGTTACACTGGTACGAGGATATTCTTTGTTTGAAAGCCTGAAGGTTAAGGAAACAGTTGCCTTGCAAGTGGGAGCGTGGTACATCATCCAGAATTTGCGAGATGAGGATTCAGGGCATTTTGACTTGTTTCTATGCGCTTTCATAAACCCGGTGCTGTTTTTTTTTTAAAACTACTGGAGGGTTAGTATGCTTCAGTAAATTGATGCATTCTTCAGCCAACATGGGCTCCAGTCACAGTGACTGATAAGGGGATAGTTTGAGAGCTAACCAATCTGTAAAAATATTATCTGTGTTGCCTCCATGCCATCTGTTCACTGAAGTAGGTGCAGGTGTGAGACAAGCTGAGAGCTGAGAATGCTGGGAGTGGGGCAAATGGAGGGAGTACTTAATGTATTTTGCATGAAAAAAATGTTTCAGGGTGTTTATGCAGCTTTGGATTACCCTTGCAACACCACAATTTTCTGATACAGTGGCTCTCTGCATGCTGAAGTAAGTGGGGGTCATGGAGCTTGCAGATGGCAAAAGTTTATGGGTTGCATGGCCTGAAGTCATTGCAGCAGTTTTGTGGCCTTGCCATGCTGCACAATATGCATCATTTGCAGTTAGGGGCCTGGCCAGCCAGCCTACTCCCAAATGTGTGTTTTTTAATGTATTTGTGTACTGTTGATGGAAAGCAACTTTAGAAATATGGTATTTATAAAATAAGCCATTGGCAGGAGCACATTTTTCAGGCTACCAAAAGTACACCTTTTGTTATCCTATTATGATATGCTTGTTTGTTGTGCTGGCCTATGTCACTACCAGTGTAACATTGACATGCCAGCAGCAACTTAATCACATGCAGGGAAAAAATATGAGAGCCAGGCTTAAAAGCAGAGTCACTAACAATTTCAGGGCATATATGGCTGATCTTTTGAGAGATCATGATGTTGCAAAGGCAATCTAATGCAAAAATGCTGCTTTCAATATTGTAACCAAGTATAATTTGAAAATTCAGAACAATTTGGCCTTGCCTAAGCATGGCACTCAGGTACTTGAGGTTCAGTACATCTGCTCTACACAGATATATTTTTGCAGACTGGTGCAGCAGTCACGCCTATAAATAGGAGGTGGTGAGATAACATAGATCATGCTTGTCAACTTCTTAAAATGATTAGGGGGCCAGATTGGTGGAAGTTGTGAGAAGGGAAGAAATTGAAAAGCTGCTCAGTTTATGTGCCTGATGTTTTGATTATCTACACACACACATGCACACACACACACACACACACACATATATATATATATATATATATATATATATATATATATATATATATATATATATATATATATACATATTTGCAGCTCTCTCATGCATGCTGAAAAATTAAATTGGTGCATAATTTACCATTACATGCTGGCATAATTTGTTGTGTATTTATTCATTCACAAGGATAGAGTGTCCTGTGTCCACATCATAAGTGGCTACCACAGTCCATGTGTATTTATGTTCTCATCAGAGCAAAATGTCTTCAATAAAACACATGCATTGTAGGGGATTTTGATGTTAATGAATTGATGATAATAATTTTTAAAGTCAATTCCACTTATAATTGGAGAACCTGGTCTTCACCCCCTCCCAACATATGCTTAGGCAGGTGCCTTCCCATTGGTAATACCTTTCCCCTGCTCTTTTCAATAACCACAACTTGCAAGTCAGTTTTATGTCTGGGGGGACACTGTTCCAAGTTGTGGTGCTGTTAAAGGGAAAGTGATCCTCACTCATTTCTTGCCCCTGCTTAGGAAATGGGCCCACAGAGCTTAGACCAATATGGAGCCAACTGTTTGGTGTTGGTGATCTGTGGTCGAAATAGATAAATGCTATGTTTCCAGGGTCCTCAACCAATACATGAGACCCTTTAACTGACATTTGAGCTCACAGCCTGGGGGGGGGGTGTTCTTTATGTGACCTAGAATCATCCCTTAAAGCTCTTTAGCCTGCCAAGTGGGCCCTTAATCTTTGGTCTTGAGGCCCTTTGCCCCTCTTTTCGGACCTCCTCAAACAAAGCCCGTGATCGACGGGGGGCCACTAGCCGACACACGACCCCCATATTGGGTACTGTGGGCCCCTGATAGCACAGGGGCCCAATGATTGTTCCAGTGACCCGGACCAATGCAGGTCGTGGCTCCTGGCCTTGCTCCTGCTCGGGAAATGAGCCCCAGGGTTCAGACTGACAGGGAACCAACCGTTCGGTGCTCGTGGTCTCTGGCCGACCGAGACAACTGCATTGTCTCAGGGGTCCTCAAACGCTGCAAGAAAACCTCTGACTGATAGGTCGCAACCCAATGGGGCGTGATTCTTTGCGCGACCTACTGCCAGTCCTTTGGGCCCCTGTGCCTTCCAACCGAGTGCTTGATCATCGGTCTCGCTTGGCCGTCCGGGCTCCTCTTCTGGCCTCATCGAATACTGCCCCTTGGTCGGCTTGGGGCCCCTTGCGACTACAGAACCCTCTGCTAGGCACTGTGGGCCCCTGACCACTGTGGACCCCTGATACAGGGGCCCCGACCAGTGTGAATTGTGGGCCCGGGCTTTGTAGTTGATGGGAAGTGGACCTCCAGCTCCATACCGACACGGAGCCGGCTGTGCGGTACTGGTGGTGCCTGACCGACATGAGGTTCATATCGACTCAGGAGATCCCCGATCAGCGCAAGGGGCCGTCTGACTGTCATTTGGGGGCCCGTCCCCGCAAGTTGGCGCCCCTGAATAAGACGACCATCCCTCCTTGCTCTTAAGCCCTCCAATCGGGCCCTTGATCTTTGTCCGCGGTGGGCCCTACAGCCTCATCGGGCCTCCTAGAACTCTGCCTAGGGTCGGCTCGCACCCCTTGCCATCACAGGGTCCCCTTTAAGGTGCTGTGGAGCACTGCAGACTCTGGGGCCCCAACCAATGTAAATCGCTGGCTCCTGTTCTGTCCCTGCCTGTGGATGAGCCCCCAGGCCCATGCGGACGCGGAGCCGACCATGCTTATTGGTTGTGTCTGACCGACATATGGAAGCTTACCGACCCAGGGGCCCTGAGCAGCCCGCAGTACCCTCCGGATGGCATTGAAGTGCCCGGCGGGCCGGGACCCCTGACTACAACCTCCGGCCGGGTTTCTGGGTCCTTCGGGTCCACAAATCGGTCCCGTAACTTAAGGTCGCGAGGAGCCCTTCGGGCCCCTCGGTATCTAAGCGGGGGACGTGCCCCTGTGCCCCCTGCTTGCGCCGTCATGTGTGAGCCCTGACCCCTACCATCCAATTGCGCAATTCCAGGTTAACAGTAGAATTTGGTGGTGAAAGTTTGACGTGCTGCCGTGCTTGGGAATTATTGATTGCCAACATTTAGTCACGGATCTATTTATGTCATGCATTTGGTAATGGGAGGGGGGGGGGGGGGGCACGTGCCCCGTGGGTACTGTGCGTGCACGCCTCTGGCAATTTGAGTTTTCACCTTTCCCTGAGAAATGCGTAATGTCAGTGATGATGTAGGCACGTAATAATTTATGCACCTCCCTGCCCGGTATTAAATGAGGTGCTCTACATTTGTACCGGGTTTTGAACTAAAATAGCCATCTTGAGAACCATTCGGTGCAGCTCACAACTCTGCCCTTCTCTGACCTACACCTCTCTAGTATCTGAACTACACTGTAAAGCAAAAAAAGGTACTGGTTTTCCTGCATGCTCGTGTGCTTTTCCGCGGCTTGTCAGACAAACAGTTCCATTTCCGATCTGGTTTGAAAGCTTATGTGACTGTGAAGGTTCCAAGTCTGCGATCAAATGGGTACGTAGGCCAAGGTCCATGGACTGTTGAAAATATAATAGGGCTTTCACTGGATTGTTCATCCAGGTCAATTGTGATCACAGCAAATGGCATGTTTCAAGCCATCTTATTTTGAGGCAATGACATGCGTGATGTCATTCATTTGCTGTTTGGTATGGCATTACCACCGTGGTGCAATGATCAGACAGTGGCTGAGAATTAAGAAACCCTTGCCCTCCCCCCTTAAATGCCCCAGATGTTATGTTGCTGAAGTTTTGTACTACTTTAAAATGATTGACAAAACTAATTTTTAGGGAACCTACTAAGGACGCAAAATGTCGTTCCTTTGTTGCAGAGATGGCGGTTAACTTCAAGAAGTGCTCCGTTCAGCTGGTGCTACATCTCATCATCGGGATAGCATTGGTGTTGGTGCACATCTTCCAGTCATGCGTGCTGAATTACTACATCATCTCGCCTAAGAAGGACTCGCTGATCGCCTACTTTTGGTTCGCGGCCGACTTCGTCATTCTGTTTCTGTTTATCGGCTCTCTGGCGATCGCGCACCGGTACCTGCGCTTCAAGCACCGTGACCGTCAAGGCGAGTTCCCGTACTCGCCGAAGCGCCTAATCCGGCGGTATCCGCGATCCAAGCTGGGCATCCTGCCTCTTAGCTACGCGTCGTGGGTCGTCTACTCGACGGTGGTGGTGGCCAAGGTGGTGGTGATCTTTACGTCAGAGATCCCGAACACACTGCAGCCGACGGATCGCTGGGGCCCACAGCTGCTCAAGATCGCGATCGCCTCGTCTGGCGCTGTGTTCATGCTGCTGGTGGAGGGCCACCACGACGCCGAGCCAAACTCGGCGCGCAACACCTACATCCGCCTGCTCTGCGGCTCGACCGCGTACGAGATCATGGACTCGGTCCAGTTTCTCAGCCTGCTCATCCTCTCCGACAGCGGGATGATTCTGCCGTTCACGTTGGAGAACACAGTTCTCGTGCTGGCGGCGGTCAACTTCCTGTTGCCCACACTGACGCTCTACAAGCTGAGTCTGTCTGACTTTGGCCTGGAGACCGGCTCGCCATACATCGTGCTCACCTACAAACTGTTACACCTGGCGCTTGTCAACGTCGCGTACATGGTGATCCGCATCAAGCTGTGGGTGTCGCTGGGCGGTGACATCTCCCTCTTCCTCATGAAGAACATCCTGGGCGTGTTCACGGCACTGTACTCGCTGTACCCGGACTTGCTACGACTGTGCGCCGCCTGCCGCCGTGCGCCGCCGCAGAAAGCCGAGCCGGACGAGCTGGAACTGGACGACGTGCACAGCGCGCCGCTCAACCGCGGGGAGCACGCCACGCCGGCTCCGCTCTGAGCGCGCGCGGCCAGGTCGGGTGTGAGGCTGACGAGCGGGGCGCAGCGTTACTCCGAGCGCTAACTGGAGGAGACTGAGCGGGAAGCTGGGAGCGCAGCGTGCATTCGAGCACGAGCTGGGGTACATTGGTACTGAAAATGCGGGAAAGTGAAAATGCAGGAGTATGCAGTTCACACCGCGCCAAAGAACGGGAAGCTCTGAGTACATCCACCTGGGTTGGGTGATAGGCTCCGAGCCTTTCTTCTGACGTGAGTTGCGAATCTGAGAACGCACCTCACGCCGAGCTCGGGAGCGCTGACACAATGTGACCCTGAGCACAGGAGTTCGGAGCTCGCCATGGGGTATACGACCTGACGCTCGATGATCTGCAGTGACACCGTGTGACGTATCGCTGGTTTGTTGGTGACTCACTGCAATACTGTGATGAATGCAAGTGGACTTAGCTTTGTTTTAGGCATGCTTTGCATCCATAATTCTTTGTGGGTTAGTGTGCTGTTGGAGCTTATGCCAAGTGCTAGGGCGTGGATGGACGGCGAGTGAATTAGTTGAAGCTAGGTACCCTGTGGAATGCGGTCTGGATTTTAAGTGTCGTTGGGAGGGGGCAGGACGTCACAAGACATCAGACATCGGCGTGGCTCGTTTGTTGTCGAGACCTCATCTACGTGTTATCACACCTACGTGTCGGGCTAGTCAGCAGAGCGCAGATAATCAAAACGTCTCAGCCAGTTTGTTGTTGCCATGGACAGCACTGCGCAAGTGGTTTTGACCGCGGCAGGTTCATTGCGGCATCGTACAAACAGCACGTGCTGTCGCCAGGCAACGGACTGTCTGAGGCCCAGGTGCGTGTTCTCCGGCCCCGGTCGGAGAGCGCGTGCTGCCACCGTCCGGGTCGGCATGGTTGAGGCTGTGGCGCGATCGTCTAGATCGCTGACGCAGCGCACAAACGTACTGGGCAGAGGCTGGTTTCCGACACTGCCGTCTCGGCCCGCGTGCTAGGCCGCTGATCACATGCGCTGATGGCGTGGACCTGGAGATACTGAGGTGCCGACCTGCCTTTTTTTGCGCTTGCCCTTTGGTCTGAGATTATTTACGTTAGCGTGCAGTAGGAAGAGTAGAGTTGTTAAATCGTTAGCAAAGCTTGCCCATTCATACGTGTTCTTAACACGGAGCGCGGTCCATCTAGTAGTCTCACTTTATTCGCAAGTAATAGCGAATCTCAGGACGGTTCGCTGTGGCAAAACCTGGGGTGTGCATGTGGTTGAAACACGCCCGATCTGCTTAGACGCGTGAAGCTCGTAACGCTTGTGTGCGCATCTTGCACCGATTGTGGCGTTGTGAGGCGATCCACTGTTTTGCTGCCCGCGTTGGCTTTGTCGTGGCCTGGTGCTGTCGCTGCCGGCTCAGGGAAGCGCGCTCTACGCCGTGCTCATGTCGGTGGGACCAGCCGACAGCCAGCACAGCGATTCGAGATGACGTTCAGATGGCGGCGGGTCACAAGTTGATGCGTGGTGTGTCGTATGCAGAGTACGTCTGATGGCGACGTACATCTGTGGAGTGCGTGTTGCTGTGGTGCGCAGGAAACTGGCCCAGTCGTCGAACAAGATTTGTTACTCTGGTTGTCGAACCAAAGCTGGCGGAACTATCGCCGCCCTCTACTTTTGCGTATTGTTGAATTTGGAACAATATATATATATATATATATATATATATATATATATATATATATATATTGTTGTCTTTTTTGCCCTCAGTCTTGCGGAGGCCAGATACGTCAAGCGTCTAATGCTCACACCCGATGAATGTTTCTTTTCTGATGTTTCTTTTCTGATGTTTCTTTTCTGATGTTTCTTTTCTACGGGACGTAGTTTTATGTGACACATCTAGACCGCTGCCAGCTAAGCTATGTCAGGATTGTTTGTTCTCTGCGTACTATCTCTTTAATAGCATTGCTGAAGGTGTTGAATTTCTGCGCGACGTTCGGACGGTACGTTATTGGGTCTGACGAAGCATTGTTTTTTTTAATTCCGTTACAGATAGGGGGTTTCAGCGTCCCATGTGTCTATGGCGTCGTTACTATTCGCTTGCCCTCACTGTCACAATGACCGTTAAGTTTGACCTAATCATGCGAGGGACAGGGTACCGATCGTCACACGGCGCGTTAGTACTGATTCCTATCTAGCTCAAACCCGCTTTGCAGTGAATTGCGGCGGGCAGATCAGACTGGTGGCGAAAAGAAACAAGGCATGGGAATTACGAACGTGTCGCAACTCACCTTACCTGCAGCCAAAAAATCGTTTGTTGGTCGGCCGTATCCATTCGGTATACTTTATTTGCAAATTCGCTTGAGTCTGTGTGTTTCCGCTTTGCGTTGTCACACGTTGCTACTCTAATGCTATTCGTTTGATTTCTGCACGGTCTTCCACCGCTGTGGTGGCCTGTTCCGCGCACGGTTTTGTGTGACGCGGGGAGGGGCGGCTGCGACGCCGGCCAGCGACGGGCGCGGGCGCTTCCCTCGGGCGCGCGTTGCGCCCCCGCCCGCGTTCCGCGCCGCCGTCGCGCGACTGCTCGCCTGCTGTTCCGGCCATGTCTGCGCGGGCGATGTGCCGCGCATGCGCATGGAGATGTCTGGGCTCAAACTCGCCTGACAATGCATACCGACATCTATTGTTTACCTTGTCCATCGCGACCGCACGATGACCTGCGCACATTGCATTTCAGAAAATATACAGGAAAGAACGGTCTTGCAGCGTTTTATGGCGCCGAACGGCCCCAGTACTTGCCGCCGCGATAGTTATTTATAGCATCGCTTGCAGCATTATCTACAGGTGAGACGCCGTTGTATTTTGAACGCCACATGGGGAGCTACGGACACGTGTGCACTCACTTTTCCAGCGGTTCGGCGCGACGAAGTCGCTGTGCGGGTATGGTGTGATGGGATGCAGGACCAGCTGGTGGCATCGCATGCCCAGCGCTGTGCGGGTATAGTGTGATGGGATGCGGGACCAGCTGGTGGCATCGCATGCCCAGCGCGGCGGTCCGATAAGCAGCTTACGATTGCTTTGAGACAGGGGTGTGGTTTCTTGTTCAGTTGGGGCTCCAGCCTGCCTCGCCCCGCCCCAAATTTGGAAGCCAAATAGACCAAAGTCCGGGAGAAACCAGTTTGCTGGCGCGTGCTGGTGGTAAGTTTTGTCATTTTTCACCGCGTCCCATCCCCAGCTCGTTTTGTGAAACCACGCTCCCGCGTGAAGTTCTTTGGCAAAGGACCTACCTGAGGTAGCTACCCATGATGACGATAGCTGCTGACGTAGCTACCTATGACGACACAAATGCCGACGCCGCACACACGCCACTGTGCTCCAAGGCGAAGGAAGTTTGAGTTTGAGGAGCTGATGTGACGATTTGAGGAACTATTAGAACGGAGTGAGGAACGTAGGAGCAGTGATGCGATAGACGTTTTGCGGATAGCGACTGACAATGACGCCGTCCTTTGGACTTGGACAAGGACTTGCGTCATCATGAGATGACGTCTGGCAACGGCACCAGGTCCGCGTGGAGAAATAAGAGAAAGAAAAGTGCCTGTGGCTTGGACGCTCTTGTTGCATAGGAAAACAATGAAGTGTCTGAGACAACATAGGAATTTATCCGCGAGTGCATGGGTGTAACAATCGGCGCAGGGGAGGGGGGGGGGGGGGGCGGAAGGGACAGAGGGGGCATGTCCCCTACAATTTTTCCTTATTTAGATTTTGTCCAACACTGCAAGTTTTCACATTTTCCTGTTCAAAAATATTATTTTGGGCCAGGCTATTCCAAGGACTCTAATTTGAACCATCCAATCCTGAACTTGCCCTTACCCTTCCCCGACCCCGAATGTCAAGGGCGCAGCTACCCATGCTCTACTGGATGTCGCCACATCTTTAATATTGCTGCATCCATTTGTGCTTGATTGTATGTGATCACATCATGAAAATTGTCGAATCTGCTCAAACGTTATTGGGTTCTGGATCCCATCAAACCCAGTAGTACGTTCGCCCATGCCGAATGGGTGGCTGTATCAATGTTGACATCCCCCACCTGTCTTCTAACAAAACGACGGCACACAAACAATCCACCCACGAACCCAACATGTACACAAACCTGCCACACATGAGATCATAGGCACCCGACAAGCCTCACTGTACATCAACATGTTTATAAAGGGTTGTCTGGGAAAAGAAGGACGGATTCGGTGTCAACCCCAGCCTCGTGTGGACTCGCGTCCGGGTACGCAGACGTCGTCTTGTGCTTTTGTATGAATGCGTTGGTGTGCGTGTTTAGCGGAGTTGTCTATCATTGCTGTTGTCCCTATGATTGGACGTCATCAGTATTTGGCATGCTATGGAAATGTACTAATGCGGCTTTGTTTCTGTGTGTGTGTGCGTGTGTGTGTCTGGATATGAAGGACGGATTCGGTGCAGCCGAGTCTCACACTGGCAGTGCACCTGCCAGTGTCTGACTCCTGACATAGTGCCTCTAGCCTGGCTTTTTCCATGAAACCGTGCGTGTCCTTCTCAAGCTGGCTGAACGTAACGACAGTCTGCCCAGACCCCCTCGTGTTCTGTCTGTGCCTACGCGTGTGTCTGATTCCCGGTGGGTGGACGGAACAGGTGGAGCGTGCTGCCAGGCGCCCCCGCTGCTGGCCTCTCGGCTCCGGCCAAGGCCGTTTTTGCCGCCGATAGCTGCAGAAGCAGAAAGTGCAGTACCCCAAGTCCGACCACGTAAGGGCGACTGCGAGATGGTCGTAAAATGTCAGTCTGGACGCGACGCCAGCGCGCGGCGACGTCTTGCCTCCGCCTGATAGCACACGATGGAGACGTCGCCGATCATTTCTTTTTCTTGGCATCGTCCAGTCGAGATGTGGACGCTGCCTTCTTCATCTTTCCCCTGCAAAAATTAACAGGTGTTGTAAACCTATGCGTACAAGGGATCCATGCGCGTCATTTGCCGTCGGAAAATGCACTATGTTGAAGCAAGCAATCCACAGTTGCATGGAGTTTTGAACTGAGACAGCTATTCTTAAGGGCATTCGGTGCAGTTCACAGTCATGGCCTTCTCAAGACCTAAAATCCTTTAGTTTTTTAGCTACACGGCCACGAAGATGTGCAGACTATGCAGTTAACGTATTTCTTTTTATTACAGGTCTTAGAACATTTGGACACTTGTGTTTGAGGTCAGCGTTCATCTGCCTACCAAAACGTTTCCACAACAACCCCTAAACACGAAGCCATTTCTACCAATTTCAGAATGACCCACACCTGTTACGGCTGCTAGTGTCGTGCAAATGGCGTGAGTAGCCGGTAAGCGCGGGGACGGAAGCCGGCGTCTCTAGTTCCCAGACCACAGTGATTGCGTGCAAGATACCAATCTAAATATCCGGCAGCTTTCAACACCACTGGCCAGAAAGCGCGGCTTGACCTGTTTTGCTGCAATCTTTGCACTTTTAAAACTGACATTTTAATTAAAACACCCTGTAGCAACAGGGAACCGGGGCAGTACATCACATTGCTTCAAGCATGCAAATTAGGTAGACAAAAAAACAAGAAAGTGAAAAGGAGGGTGAGTGGATGCGGACGATCATCGCGCCGAAGTGGAGGCGGATTATCTGTGGATGCGGGGAACGCGATCCCCACATCGTGTCTCTTTGTGCACAGCCATCGCTGATGCTAAATGTTTCCTGGGATTTGCGGTGGGGAGGGGGCAGCTGTCTCGCCGCTCGCGGGAAGCGCCACGGCTCGACTCACTGTGCCAGTTTCGTGGCCCGGTTCGGTGACGCACCGGCGCGTCTACGACCCGCGACGTCATTCTTGATGGCGTGAGACTTGGGCTTCTTGCCGTCCGCGCTTCGGGAGCCGGAGGTATTCCGATGCTGGATCTTGTCCTTGATGTCACTGCAAAGGGGATGTGGTCAGTTCAGCTCATCGGACCCTGCCGTAAGACATTCCTTTTCGCTCCCTTTGTAACATAATCATTATGGGCTGACAAACCTGGGTTTTTGCGTGAGCCTCAGTCCAGCCAGTACAACAGCAACGATCCGCATCTGTGCCTATTGCTCAGGGCTGAGGCGCATATAGCCCGTCCTGCCGCTGCCATTGATGGCACGCGTGCCTGCGCAGCCACCCTGGTGGCGTTACGCACATGCGTTGCTTTTGCTGAGAGGTTTCGACCCATAATCGTTTTCTACGGAAAGCTAGAAACGTGTGGAAATGGTGTTACAAATGAAACGCTTCGCTTGATATTGGGCAGAGTGCTTTACTTCCTTCGCATTACCATCACGTTAACTTACATCGAGGATCAAAGCTATGGCGGGAAAATGTGGAGTGGAGAAAAACGTCAGTAGTGGAGAAGCTAGGCGAACGAGTGCGGCGCACGTAACCTCTTCCTTCTCATGTTTGTGAAGCTGAGTACGTATAATTTCATGTACCAACGTGCTTGTTCTCAGTTTGTTACAAATTCACTGACAAATTTCGCTGGGACTATGCATAGTGTAAACAACAGCTATCCGATCTTGAGTACCTGTAGACGTACAACATGCTATTTTTAACCCACAGAAAAGCATTGTGCTGCTCACATAGACCCGGTGAGCGCTTAAATTTTTCCGTTGGAATGGTTTATGAATTTGTAACTCTCCGATTATCTCTGGGTAGCTTAAAATTGTATTTTTATGTCTGGAATACTAAATAAAGTCGGGCGAGAGCACACCGTGAAAGTTTCATTCTGTAAGCCACTGGCAGACCAACTCTGAACGGTTACCTGACTTCTTGGACTCACTCAGTTCCTTTGGTGATTTGCCTCTTCTCAAGTTCCTTGTCGACAGACCTGGGGACTTTCTTGATGTTCGATGGCTTGGTCATCGCCTCCTTATTCTTGTCATCCTATAAGCAATGCACACCACCGTTTAAGCTTCAGGCCTCCTGCCGATTATAAATCGAATGCAAACAGCGCCAACCAGCTTAAAGGCGCTTCAGCTTTTGCGTTCACACCGTGGTACCCATCAGGCATTGTGAGGCAATTTTCATCACCACCACCTCTTGGTGTCATGGCTCTAACCACCGGTGGGGGGGGGGGGGGGGGAGGAAAAATATCCTATCCAATTTTCGCAGTGACATTTGCCACCCTCCTACGTCAGACACGTGGTTACATTCATGTTAGTGTGGTTTTTAAATGGCGTAGTGTCCATGACATTGCTGACAACATGTGCTTTGTTGATGGCATATCCCGTCTAGTTTAATTTTCACGCCTTTGTTGGTCTCAAAAGACAACATCATAGGCCGATGGAGTGGAGCGTTAAATAGCCCTCCGTCCAAGCTGGTAAACCCCCATAATGATGTCTAGCACCATGGGTTCACCTTTATCAAAATTTGTAATGCGCCATCATAAACGCACGAGGATAACGCTAACTAAAACCTGAGCCAAACGCTTGCACGGCACGTACAGATGTCTTCCGATATGATTATGCGTCCAACCCTATGAGACGCCAATCCGCAGCGGTACGGAAGGTCAGGATCGAATCATTCAAGACTTACAAGTTATAATGCACACTCCCGCGACGCACCCAGGGTCGGTCCAGATGTTGAGCAAACATCTGCACCAGGGGCGTGGACAGGGGCCTTGTGTAACGCCTGTTGCCAGCGGTGTTACCATGGTTTCACCGCCTTGGCCATCAAAATCATCGGTTTGTTTTCGGTTTGTATCGGTACCAGAAGAACCAGTCTCGTACCCAGGCGGGCTGGTTGGTTCACGAACAGGACTGTTTGGTACCCAAGCTATGAAACCTGGTGACGCACTGCTCAGCTCCATTCACGTAGGGCGGGGTCATCCGGAGTATGACCTGACCTAGCTGCACTCACGTATCGCGGATTGGTCCAGACATTGACTTGGCCGGCAGCGGCGCGCTCAGGCGTGTTGGGCAGGGAGGAGGGCTGACTCACGCTCTGCAGCACCAGGTCGGCCGAGAAGGACGGACGCGCCGGCACGATTGGTGAGCGGCTGCACGTACTGAAACAGCGGTCAGTTGTTGGCGCGGGCTATTACGGGCTGCCAAAACGGCCCTGTTTTGAATTTTCGGTTTTGTTACGACGATGAATTTTCTCTTTTGTCACAACCAATCACATATATCTCCGGCGCGATACCACTGATAGTTCTGAGTCCTAAGCATGTCCAGTGTCCTAATCAGGAGGTCCTGTGATGACGAAATCTTCGTGAAGTGCAGTTTTAAAGACCTTGAGAAAACATTCCATACCCGGCACTGTTCGACTGCCGGTCACTAACTACCAACAGATATCGACCATGTATAATCTGGCAATGTGCGGTGGGTCATCCCTGACGCCGTACAGCGCCGCCATGCTGGCTGGTTGTGCTCGCTGCGAATGCTGCTGAAGACGCGGTCGGCGTCGCCAGGCCACCGCGGCAGACACACCTGTTGATCTCCTCCAGCTTGCGGAGGAGGCGCTCGTTCTCCTTAATGACCACGTCCTGGTCGCGCATCAGGGCGTCGCGCAGCGTGTGCATGTCCAGGTTCTCATCGCGCAGCGCTGTGTTGTTGGCCATGTACTCCTGGAGCAGCTCGATCAGCTCCTCCGTCTTCAGCTCCTGCAGCCGTTCCTTGTCGATCGCCAGCTTCTGCTCCGAACGACGCCGGCCTGTCGGGGGGGATGGTCAGCATGACAGGGAAACAGGGCTATTTCTGCCAGACACGGGGTTCGTTGTCAGGCCGCACAAGTAGCACCGCTGCGCCGACCGCGGAGTCGGGTCAGCTGTCAGTACGCGTGAGCGCTGGCAGACAGACACTGCCAAACGGAGGTGGGTGAAATTGCAGTCGGGCTGAAGGTCGGGACAGGTCAAACAAACCCCGGGCTGCTGAATATAGCCCGTCTGCTTGGACCCACGCGGGCCGGTTTCCAAGGAAAAGAATGTCAACCCAACAGCTCAGCAGACACGGAAGAGAACCACGGAACTGTCAGCCGCTTCCCGCAGAAACGCAAAAGCTGCACGATGTTCTCAGTGGTGACTGGGATGGAACACCACGTCTGCAGTTAGAACGTTGCTTGCGTCCGTCCAATAAATTAGCAGTCACGCCAAAAGGCGATTGCAACATATCCCCGACTAAGGAGCTGGGTCGACTCGGTGTTTAGCTCCAGTGGCAACGCACAGTCCGGCTCGGGCGTCGCCCCGTGCGCGTAAGAGGAGCCACCAACGGGCTGGGGATCACTGACGGGCGGGGTCTCCGGTGCCGGGCGTGCCGCCGTTGGAGAGCGGAACCGTCTCGCCGTGGGCGCCGATTTTGACCAGTAGCTTCAGATGGTCATTCTCCTGCTGCAGGATGTGCACCTCGCGCTTCAGACTGAGGATGAGTGCCTCGCGCGGGTCCTGCGGCCGGCCAACGAGCAGCGTCAGCAGAGCCAACGCCCGCGCGGCCGCTGACCGTAAACAGCCGAGAGCCATGCGATCAGCGAGCACCAGTGCCCATACGCATACGGTTACCACACACTCGAAATGGCACAGATGCAGTAGCCAGGGAACAAGCATGGTACAGAGTTGCGCCCTCAGCGGCCTAAGTTAACAAGCACATATACACGTGAATGAAAGTCGGTCGGATTGCAGCTACACGGCTTGTCAGTTGCGTTCCGGACTGGGAGGACATCCAGGCAAGAAGACAGGCCACTGACATATAGCAACACAGGAAATCTGTCATTTTTCCTTTGTGTGCGACTTAAGTTAACCAGATAAAGGATTGAGTCAATTAGGAAACATTATGCTGGACATGGGCACATTATTCCAAAACGTCTCCCAAAATCACCCTAAGCGTCTCATAACGCAAACCTTTCAATTTTTGCACTTCAACATTTATATCCATTATTCACATGGGTCCTGTCAGGCACTGTGGGGCCCCCAATCGGAGTCTGCTGCATCAGCGATGTACCGCCATAACAGAGCATTTCCTCCTGGAGCTCGAACCAGTGTCGATGGACCTAAGGAACTGGATCGCATTCTCTCGGACATGGGGATGCCGCTTACCTATGGGCATGGTCCGTCATTGTGTGTCTTTTGTAAAAGTTTGTTGTGCGTCTTTTGTAAATACCTCAGTCTCCTTCAGTAAATATTCCACGTATGGGTTGTTCAATGTTTGCCAAATCCCAAAATTCGGTTGAAAAACTGTTGCTCCACATGCAGCTGTGTTAACGCAGCTCATGTTTATCCAGTTACGTTTATCCAGCAGACCCAGTAACGCTATCTGCAGATATCTGATATCTCATATCGGTAGGGGTATCCGCAAAACATCGCGGAAGTAACACCTCGTATCCGTAGAACTGCACACACGCAACTCTCTACGTCGCATTTCTTCGCATTGTTTTTTTTGTACACGATTTTTCATCACATGTTTTCATATACGCAGGCCTTTGCATGAAATACGATGCACTGAGAACAAAATCAATGATGCACCACGAAATCACGAAAACTCTCCTTCCACAACACCAGAAATGGCACGCTCCTCAACCAAGGTTAGTGTTCTAGGCCAGGTGGAGACGCCCCTGATACAAGATTTCGACCCACTGGGAATCTACCTGGGAAAGTACTAGGAAATGTACCAAGAAAGTTTCTCGGGCGGGCGCCCACCTTCCCGACAGGGGTGTCCCAGTCGGTAAGGTGACCGGGTGCGGTGACCGCGATCAAGCCCATGTACAGCGAAAAACATCAACGGGAGGGGTTACTACTGCCTTACCTGCGAAAATATATCCGCCAGTGGTGGACATGTGCTCTGACCGAATCTGCCCGCCCTGTATTATGCCAGTGGGATGCAGAATGGAAGATTCAGTCTCCTACGAGAAACGTGCAAAAAGCTTCCATATGCGCCTTAGCTGAGCACAATCGAGGACTTCCGTAATTTAGTCAAATGGATAAGGGTTCTGGAAGATTTAGTCCTCTACGAAAAACATACAAAAAGCTTCCAACTGCGCCTAAGCTGAGCCCAATCGAAAACTCCCGTAACTAAGTCAAAGGGAAGTGTTTGGGAGGCCGCCCCTAACCACCAGCTGGGGCGCCGCGTTCGCCGGGTACTGCACGGCGTGGATAATAGGGCGTCACGCAGCAGGATGTGTGGTGGGGGAGTGTGTGCGTGCTACGGCACCGTATGCAGTGAATCGTGTTCTTTATTAATATCCCGCACTTCACACTGCTCTTCTTCGCGTGCAGGACAAGCTTAACACGCGCTCGGGTGGGGGGGGGGTCAAATTGACCCCCCCGAAGGTTTTTTTCCAGAATGGTTTCCGAACGACGCGGCATAGCCGCGCCACATTTTGCGTAGCTGTAGACGACTGAATAGCGGCTCGTTTGACATAAAAAATGGATGCACCTTGTAAGGTCGCTGACCTATAGCAGGTCAAGGTCAGGTCATGGTTTCGGCGAAAGCAATTGCTAAGGAATCCTTCAATTTGATCCAACAACGGAGTGTTAGACGAAGTCATACATATCTGAGATGCTTTCTTAGGTAACAAAACAACTGAATAAGCAAATTACATTGACCTAAGGTCAGGTATGAAGGTCGCACCAAGGTTAAAACCAACCTGTTTTGTTACTCTAGGGCCTGCTGTGTGGGATAGTTTCCAGTGTTCATTTCGAGTTTATTTATAGCAGGAACCACATAATACGTCTTCCATGGACTTTTCAGAGGTCAGAATAGGTCATTGACCTAAAAAGATCCAGGTTAACATTTTGTTTTAGGAGCATATTGCCTGATGTAATCTTTGTCGCTTAGTCAAATGCAAAACTCAAAGCAATCTTGTACGATTTTGGTCACCTTGACCTTCAAAAGGTCAAACAAGGTCACTGACCTTGAATGAGCATGTGACCTTTGCTTAGAAACGGTTATCTCCGTTCTGAGGCACTTTGGAGACCAACCTGGAACTTGACCTTGTTAAAGCTTTTTACCCGAAGGTCATGACCTAGGAACCTGAAACTTTGACCTAAGTTAATTCACATACAGGTCAACACACCCTGTACATTTGGTGTCTCTAGCTTTCTTAATTCTCGAGAGCTCAAGGGGGTCAAATTGACCCCCACCCGAGAGAAGGGCATCTAGCCGGCATCTAGCCTAGCGTGTTACTGACGGTGCTAAATACAGTGGAGATTCTGTAATTCGAACATCGTTCATAAAGTGACTGATGACCTACATTTGCTTATTTTCCCTGTTGTTGCGTTGTTCGTTACCGCCGTCCCTTTCTTTTCCAATTCCGTAGTCATAATATTACAACCATAGCTGGAAGAAATGATCTTGTAACCCTAACATGTTTATTATGATGCTATTTCTAAGCTAAACCATGCGTAGCTGATGCATGCTACAGTCAGTCCGTCGCTCCTGCAGGTATGCGAATGCGTTGGTAAAACGCCACCCGTGAGCCAATGCGTGATAATCGTTGTAGTTGGCCCTCTGAAACCTGCAAGACCCAAACGTCTGGTTGCTGCATTTATGATTATCTGGACACATTTCTTTCGATATAATGAGATTGCGTATGTTATCTTACCCAGTCTTACATCTGTGAATTTTAGGACTACGCACGACTTATACATTAACTTACTCACTGTGTGATCAAGCCCATTCCACTGGGGAGTGGTTAGTTCCGGCTAAAAACTTGCAAACTGAAATATTTGCGATGGAAAGAACAGCGCGTACCAAAGACTGGACACAAGGAGATGCGTATCGGGAGAAATACGGCGCAAATAACTGTGTATGAGAACAATGGCAGTGCAAAGGAGTGCATGAGCGAAGAAAAGCGTGAGCAAGAGAAAAATGGGAAAAATTGTGCATACAAAGAAATGCGAAGCAAGTTATCACAAACGAATAAATATGAATGCGTATAGATGCGATGCAAAGCAATTCAAGTACGACGAAATGCGGTATGAAGAACTATGTATAAGTTTTGTGGCTGCAAACTTTGCGGTTATGAATATCTGTCCACACACATGTTTGGGGTTTACGAAGATTTGTGCTCACGAAAATTTGCGCACAAGGAAACGCTATACAAATGTACACAATACGAAGGCATGCGTACAAAGTCTTGTGTTCGGACCCGAAACTCCTTGCTCGATGTCGGAGATCATACGCATACAACTGAGCAGCGCCAATGACCATACGGGAGCCCGTCATGGCCAGTCATATTTTCACTTACCATGACGATGATAGGCTTGGTTTTGATCCGCTTAGCCCTGGATGCGTACCTCAGCGTGTTCAGGGACTCACTGACTTTACTCCGCGCCGGCGAAGCACACGCGATCTGAGGAAAGACGTTGCGATGCCAGACAGCTGTGCTTGGAGAAGGCTTTGTTGTAACCCTCTGACGATGCAAAACATTCGCAGGTTTTCGGAGAAAGAAAAGAGAGAGAGAGAGAGAGAAGAGAGAGGAGAGAGAGAGAGAGAGAGATAGAGAGAGAGCGAGAGAGAGAGAGAGAGAGAGAGGAGAGGAGAGAGAGAGAGAGAGAGAGAGAGAGAGAGAGAGACGAGAGAGAGAGAGAGAGAGAGAGGAGAGAGAGAGAGAGAGAGAGAGAGGAGGGGGGGGGACAGAGAGAGACAGAGGACAGAGAGAACAGAGAGAGGGTTAGGGTCACTGCGACCGAAATCGATCATCTATTGAGCGAGGATTATGGCGGCCAATGTTTACCATCAGTGTAACTCCGCTGCCAGCCAGACTGTCTGCCAACAGTTTGGTCAGCTTGCTGTCCCGGTACGGAATGTGGCCGGTCTTTTTCTTGGGGTCACTTAGGTTGGATATGCACGTTCCTGAAACGAACGAAGGGATTTGCGTGACGCCACGACCCAAATGTGCATTTACGGTATCCTCCACGTCTATACACACTAAAATGCGGTTGCTAGGTTGGTCGGAGAGGATAGGGGGAAACAGGCTGTTCAGTTTGCTTGCGGGTCCCAAAGTTTTAATTGTTCCCTATGAAACCCACGAGCGAAGGTGAATATATGTCGACAATGCAAATTACCATAACTTGCACCAAAAACTGCAACGCATCAATAATGGGGATACATTTGACGGCCTGTTAAAGCCTGGTATTGATGAAAAGGCGCAAAGTTTGTAAACTCCAAACTTTGACAAAACTATGCACGATCCAATTAATTTGCTGCTGAGTAGTGGGCTGTAAGCCGCAATCCGTTCATAGCGCGAGTGGCTGCACCCTCACATATTAAGGACATGCTGTAATTAGCAGCTGCCTGTGAAGGTCCGTGGGCATGAGCTGCGTTATAAGAGGCAGGGGAAGAGAGGCGGGCGGTGTGTATGTCCGGATAGTAGCGGTTGCTCCTGCCCCGCGTAGGCGGGGAAGGAACCGTTCCATTGCTATCAATAGCGATATGTCCGCCCAGAGCCATGTGGGCTGGCGGGAGGACTGGCGATTGGTCTGCCCAGAGCCATGTGGGCTGGCGGGAGGACTGGCGATTGGTCTGCCCAGAGCCATGTGGGCTGGCGGGAGGACTGGCGATTGGTCCGCCCGGAGCCATGTGGGCTGGCGGTAGGACTGGCGATTGGTCTGCCCAGGACCATGTGGACTGGCGGGAGGACTGGCGATAGGTCCGCCCAGAGCCATGTGGACTGGCGGGAGGACTGGTGATAGGTCTGCCCAGAGCCATGTGGGCTGGTGGGAGGACTGGCGACTGGTCTGCCCAGCACCAGCTGTGTTGGCAGTGACGGGGTCCGTGCGGCGCCGGCGGGCTGCTCGGCGCGCCGGTGTCGGTATCGACAGCCGGTGACCGTCACCGGGCCGGTGGACGCCAGGTGTCCGGGCAGGTCGATACGCCGACACCGCCGGCCGCTGCATGGTGGGGGAGCGTCACGGCCCGGGTGAACGGCCTGTCGCTGCCGAGCGTCACGTGACCCGCGTCGTTCGTGTCGGCCAGGGCGAGGAACGGGTTCGGGCCGAATGGGGGACGCCGGCTCTTATATTTCACGGCGAGTGCGCCATCATTAAGATAATGAGTTGATAGCCTTTGGACGAAGGCTTGGTTCACAACGTCCCAACAATTTTCCAGAACTGGTAAACGCTATAATTGAGTTGCACTACACGGCTGCCACGCCCAGCTCCCATGCGATAAACGAAATGACAAAGTTAGCGTGCGATCGGGCGGAGTGGGGTGCATCCCCAGTAAGGTTTATCCTTATAAAAATTAAACGGAGCGGCGTGCCGACGCAAAATTTGGGGCAGTGGTAGATAGCTGACAGCCATGGCTCTCGTATCCGAAATAAGCTACAGCCTTTTGAGATCGTTGACCGGATCGATGCTAGGGCAGGTTATTGCCAGGCCATGCTTGTCAACTAAGGTACAACGACGGAGAAACTAAGACATCTGCATCGTTTCTTGCACTCACAGTACCGCAACACCATGGGATGCAGTGTTATCATTACGTGGTAGCGCGGTCGTGTACTGGATTCCCAAATAAACCCACGTTACGGCCGAAAGTTAGCGGACATGTTGCAACATTTAGAACGAATGACGGGCAGACAGGAAGATTTGTCTTGGCCTCCTGTCCCGCCCTGCCCCTTCCAAAACATTTTCCCTGAGGATTTGTTTGTTAGGAGATGCTGCAGCCTTGCAATATGTAACTAAAACGCAAAAGCTCCACCATGCTCCATCAACTTTAAATCAGACTGACCAACTATATAGCGTCAGCAATGGCCCAGAGGAGCGGAAAACCGATGTTTCGTGACGCACGGCCAATAGGTACCGACCCAGAACAAGCTTAGTTCATGTGAAGTTTCAAGTGTCTGAAAGATGCATGACTTAAAAGGTGGGAGGCGATCCTGCTTTGTTGATAATGCGAACCACTAGAGATATCCCTAGCCACATCGAAGTCATACATGGCTTATTTTTTGGTTGTACAGAGCCAGATTGTAAATGGCTAAATACCGTCTCCCAGCCAATGTGTTTATTCGCACTGTAAGATTATGGTGTAGTCGGCATACTAAAAACACATTTGCCATTGATCCTATTTGGTTTTGACGTCCACTGCGCACATGACAGAGACGTCAGACGTACACAAAAGGCGGGCACACGAGCGCAGGTGACTGGAAGAGACACAAACTAAAGTGCACCCCGTGCACGACCAACCATTAGACTGAGTGGGATGCGATGTGCCCCAAAGCCAGCAATCTGATTTCGGGAATGGCGCAAGATGTTCTGAGTCATTTCGTTAACGCCGATACCGAACACCAGGGACAAAAGGCAATATGTCTAAATGGTACAACTAACCGAGGACCATGAGGCTTTTGTTGATGTTGTTGGCTTCCTCAAGTGTCTTGCCCTCGCTGTTGGTCTTCTTCGTCATCTCGCTGCCGGCCAGGTCCACGAAGTTCAGCTTGCCCAGTTTGGATATGTAGACGTCCGAGTCATCTGCCGCCTGTGCTCGCGCAGAGGAAACCCGGCGATGAAGTAGAACAGTGAATAACATGTGCAGACGTGCGCATGACGGATCTTCATATGCAATCAATGGACGTGGCATGCCTCGATGCGAGGTCAGCAATGGCGAACACGGCGCACCTTTACACCGGCACTGTTGCTTTGGAAGATTCGCATATCTTTGTCGGAGGTTAAATATAGCTTCCTGAGTATTAATCAATGAAACAAACGTAACACAGCCTGAGCTATTCCGGCGCAATCCAAGTCAATTCAAGAGTGCAAAAAACCTTTGACCAAATTTACTTCCATGAATTGGACATTGGAACCCACAAAGACGAGTTTAGAACATTATTATGTAGAATTTGAGGTTGGGATCTTAGAAATGCTACACCAGAAAAGTTATGGGATTAATGACGACATAAATTCAGCTCGTAAAGAGCGCTTTGCCACAAGAGCGTGGTTTGCTGAAGCGGATAACGACGAGCAATATTCTACTGTATCGACGGCAATATTCTACTGTATCGGCAGCACACGGCCTCGACCATTAACCAGTAGAATAGATATCTTGATCAAAGTGCCGAGACCGATTACCTTCTGCTCTGAAGTGATGTATACTGTGAGGATCGTGTGACTGCGACTGGAGAACTCGTTCATGTTGTGGCTGGCAACTGCTCGGTTGCGAAGCCCTGTAACCAAGTGTGACAAGTGCAGTCAGCTACAGCACAGCCTGGCTCGTGCCAATCAGTGCGAGCTATGGACATTGGACAACCCTATCTTGACAGTGGGCAGCGTGATTATGCTGGTGTGCATTTGTAGAAGCCGTGGGCCCGTCATACTGATTTCAGTTCTGAGCACTGGTATTCATATTTTGGTAAATACACACACGCACACGCACGCGGCAGAAGCGAGTACAGGGAATGCAAAAAGGAGATGGGGTCGCAGTACACGGAGACCGTGGTCATCAACAGTGGGCCGTCAGCTGACGGTCGCGGCACCGAGGCACGCTCCAGTCGCGTATCCGTACTTCCTTCCTCTAAAAAAAACTAGACAGGCGCATGGCACCTGTCCACACCACGTTATGTACGTGTCACAAAGTGCGTTCAAGCACAAACAGCAGCACATATAATATGAACTACTAAGACAACAATTTCAGTGCGATTCTCGTCTGGATGTTCTGACCGTTTACTAATTTCCTGGTTAGCGAATACTTAAGATCAGCTCCGACAACGAGGCGTTTCGATTGTGCTTTCTAACCTGTTCGCGATCAGCTCCCAACATGCCCCTGGTGGGGAGTTCGCAGGGTTCCCAGAACTACCTGCGTCGACTACGCATTCAACAGGAACGCAATGAAGTTAGGCAGTGCATAGAAACTCTGCTTTCGCTAATGACAAAATGTTGGGTTATCCCTGATTTTGAAACAATTTTTCAGTACCTGGTTTCGCATCTCCTGGATATGCTTATGAATTCTCACTTTACAAAATTTCCAATACATCAATGTTGAAACCCTGGTCTACTGATGTGCGTTGGTTGCGTTGAAAACGGTTAATAAACATGACAACGGTGCCCGATGAAAATGTCTACTCGATTGTGTCCCCAATTGATCGATGTCCCCGATTTCACCTCCAAGGTTACGAATCTGCCTTCACTTCTCGCCCGGAATAGGGGTATCGGGGAGTCTACCCGGAGCAGGGTTACAGACGATCACCCAACATATTACGGAGCAAGGACAGACCTGAAGGACCAGCTGATTCAAACACCCATCTGTCAAACATCAGGCAAAAAAACCTGATGAATCATTGCGTTCTTATTTGCTTTAGCTCACTAGAGCACTGAGCGGGCGATACAACATTTATTAGTTCGGATGGAATGTGTAGCATAGATGCGGTGCACGAAAGACTCAATATCTATTGCAATTTTGCTTGTATACACACCATATAATATATATATATATATATATATATATATATATATATATATATATTCTTACACATACATGCGCACATACATTAAATATTCGTATACTGCGCATATTGGGAGCATTGCCTCTTCAAGGATATTAAAATGAAGGAGTTTTTATTCGAATGTATATATTTCGTTGGCTATTAGATACATACGTATGTATATATACCTACATATGTACAATATGCTTATGTGTATATATATATATATATATATATATATATATATATATATATACACAGAACAAAACTTCTGCGCTTCTAGGAAAAAATATTTTGGTACGGGGTGCACAAATGAAACATGACCAATGGAAGTAAGACAGAATACTATTTTTACTTTTGTGCATGTAAAATACACTCAACATGTGAACACTACGAAGAAACTAACACGTTGCCACAATTGCATCATTGATGCTCACCGCCTATCACCTAATAATTAAACCGGTGCACAAGAACTTGCTTGTCTGTTTTGGGCTGGAGAGAGCTCGTTAATAGATATACTTCTCAAAATTTGAATGCGTGTTCTGCCACTGGATGTCTGTAAAATGTCAGTGTTGTCTGTCCGTTGTTGTCGTATCCATGCTTTGCCATGTCCGTGTCCATGTGATCCAGACGTGCCCTGTCACGTAAGTGCATTGTCAGGCGTCGTGAGAGTGTCGTGGTCACACCGGTGTAGCGTGTAGAACGAAGTTTGCAGCCTTCGATGTTGCATTTGAATTGATACACTACGTCGGTGCATTTCAGCCTGCCGGCTTTGTCTGGGCTATCTCTCACAGGAAATTTAGAGATTTTCTTATTGCGATACTGCCACCGGCGTCCATCACACAGACTGTGCTTCACGACGCTGCCGCCAGCGTCCACAGCACAGACTGCGCCACACGACACTGCCGCCAGCGTCCACCACATAGACTGCGCCGCAAGACACTGCCCCCTCCCCCGGCGCCCACCGTATAGACTGCGCCGCACGGCACTGCCGCCAGCGCCCACCGCTTAGACTGCGCCGCACGTCACTGCCGCACTGCCGTCGCCGAGCCGCCCTACCCACGGGACGACCTACCCACGTGAGGGGCGGAGCGAGACGCCACGTGAAGGAAGGCACGAGGCGCTACGTGGGAGTGGCGCGAGACGCTACATGGGGAGGCGCAAGATGCTACGGGAGGAGTGACACGATACGCTACGCGAGGGGGGGGGGGGTGCAATACGCTATATGAGGAGTGGTGCAAGACGCAACGGGAGGAGTGGCGCGAAACACTACATGGGTGGTGGTGCGAGACCCTACGTGGGGGGGGGGGGCGGTGCAAAACGCCACGTGAGGGGTGGTACGAGACACTACGCAAGGGTGGCGCCAGACGCTACATGAGAGGTGGCGCGAGACGCTGGATGGTCTGGGCCTGTTTAGCGCGCTTTAAACCGCACGTGTTGCAGAAAGATATGAGTCTGACGACAAGCAGCCAAGCCTGACAGCATCGTCCAGAAATCAACAGGTAACAGTTTTGTACCGAAGCGAGGCTGGGTGCAGGACTCGCCGAGCAGGCTGCCCGTAGGGCGGTAAGTTTTGGTGAACTATGTCCACGTGCTAAGTACTGAGAACAAATGCAGGGCTATTGGCATCGGAAAAAGTTTCGTTCTGTTCACTGACGCACACTGACGTTTGCCGACTACTTCTGCTATGAACATTCCGAATGTCTCGGCCCTACTTGTCTTGAAGCGTGATCAGTGATCAATGACTGCCAGTATAGTGGCCAATCTTGTTTTGGGGAGTTGAATGACCTTAGAGGCTTGCAACGGTTTGCATCACCCTGCGCCAGACAGCCTTATAAAGTGGTTTATACTATAGCAGCTGGCTGGACCAGTGGCATCTGAGTGTGATCATCTGCAGTGTAATTATTTAACAATCTTTAATACTCTGCATTAATAATCTTAACAGCTGGAGATCCGAATCATCTCGATAGGCTGGTTTGTCGGAGGACAATCCGTAGCACGCGTGCAGCGTGCAATGATTTCGGTGCATGCTGCACATTGCACACTGGTCTCCTTACAATAGCAGCTGAAAAGAACAGATTTATTTCTTCGGCCACTATCGCCCGCATTGATGCCACAGTACTTTTGCTACGAGAGGTTTAAGATCAGATCTCGTCCGTGGTAAAGCCGGCAGTTTTTTCGCACTCAACATCAAGATTAGCGAAAGGAGACTGCATTGTTGAATGTCGCTGGTTTTGTGTTAAAGGATTACGGACGTGCATAGTTACAACGCGAATCAGGTGGATCTTTATATTATTTTTTCCTGCGTTAACCACTGCGCGTTTGGGAAACCAGAGGTACGGTGTTCGATTCCCCGCGGTGCCCGCCCTTCCTGCCAGGGTGAGAGGCAGGCGACGCCATTTAGCCTCAGCAGTTGAGTGCGTCGTAAAGCGCCAATGACACACTCACTCACATATTTATTTTGCCTATGTCCGGCGGGTGCACCAGTGCTTCTGTCTCTTAACACTACAGCTACCTTGCTTTCAAAGCACCCTAGTGTACAACCATGTGTTAATGTCCCTTACGTGACCAGCGTGACTGTACAGCACACAATCATGCTGTGATGTTCACTGGACGGTGACACTGGCCTCAGCTTTTAACACGACCCGCAGGTCGTTGGTCCTCTGTGCCACACACCCGGGCAGCTGCCGGACGGTGAGGTCGCTCGATAAATCCATGGTGACCCAGCGGACCGGCCGTCGCAGTAGCTCGACACAATGTAACCGCCATCGACCGGCACTGGCAACACACAAACTGGGCGCCAGCCCGCGCCGCGGGCACGCACCCCCAGCCTGGGCATGGAAGCTCTTCCACACACTTCGGGCCAAGAAGTCTGATTCAGAGCCTGAACGTGAAAATTAAGGCTTGTGCACTTGTAGTTAAAAAACAGAAAGCGCAGCGAACTGTTGTAGTGATGGGATCGCTCCATGCAGTTTCCAAAACCGAGTTTGAGCCACGTCTCACAGGAAAGACCAGCAGGGTGGTGAAATGAAAAAGCGATGGAGTTAAACAAACTTAACGGGATCATGCACGAAGGGATTGTTTAATGGAAGCCGCAGGGCATGGGTCCTTCCTCCCGGGTCGTTGTACGAATCGACCTTAAATCAGAGCCTCAGCAACACATTAACGGTAGAAATGAACGTGCCTGCCCGCTTTTGTACCTCTCAATGATGGATATATCAGACGCGTCCAATTTGATTGGCATGATCAGTTTCCTTGAAAACCTTCTGAATAGCTCAAAATTTTGTCTTGAAGTTGCCGCTTAGCCCGGAGAAATGCTATCGAATCCCTGTTTACCACAACGAACGCAATATGTTTCAATTACTTAACTGTTGTTTTCACTTGTGTGTTATGTAATGTTTGCAATGCACTCACTTGCTGGAACGCCTGTGCAATCAATGTCATTAAGGCCTAAAGGCTCTACTTATGGAAAAATATAGGCGAGTACAGGGGTGAAGCTTCCCATTCAGTTGGGAGGGAATTCGCCGCCCTCATCCCCCCCTCACCCCCCCCCCCTAACTTCGTGACGAAAGTGGAAAAATTCGTGGAGAACCCCGTTTTTGGCACACGTTTGAGGCAGGTTGGGTTGCTTTTTTACTGTTTAACTCCCCTCCCCCCAACTCTATTTAGGGGCGTAGATTTTGGTCAGTTGTCAATTGGTCACAAAAATATTTTTGCTTCTTTTGAAGAAAATTTTCAACAGCTGATGTGCAGACTCACTAGGGGAGATGAAGTGTTGGATCTCGTATCGACTGACAAGAAATGGTGTATAGATGTTTTGACAGTAGGTGAGCCACTGGGAAATATTGGCCATGCTATGACAAGGTTTTCATTGTGTCTAGGTTATTTAAGGCAACGCTAATCATACCCTTACTCCAAAGTTTGCTAGAGGTAAATTTGAAGAACTTGCAGTCTTTTTCGCTAGCTGCCAGTGGAAAGATATCCCTATTGGATTGACCGCATATCAGGAGCCTGATATGCAGTGAAGAAACTCTCCACACTGTGTGAGCACTCCTCCACAAGGGAGGAGTGTTCAAAGATATTCTAGAAGCAGGTCAGGAAAGACACATTCCCTTTAGGAAAATGTGAGGAAGTGGCTCACGAAAGCTACCATGGCTGACACAGATAGTGCTCAATTTGATCATATCATGGGCAAAAAAGTAAGACACAGAAAACAACAAGGCAACGTACAGGATTGCTTCAAAAAAGCTAAAAATAAAATTAGGGTGGCAAAAAATTATTAGAAATACGGCTACAAGACGCTTGCCCTAGCGATGTTTAGAATCGTTTTAGCCACCACAAATTTAAATCTAAGGGATCCTCTATCGGCCTCTTCGAGGAAGATGGAAGTCATTAGTGGACGACTGGGATATTGGAGATGCTCTTAGCAAACACTTTTCTTTACTGGTTGCAAAGCAGACTGTGCGTGATCTACCTGGTGAAAGGCAAATCTGCCTGAAGGCAGTGTTGTGGATTTGACGGTGACCGAGGGTATGGTAAGGTAAGGTAAGGTAAGGTATGGTAAGGGATGGCTTGCGGTGAATATAGCTGGATAGGGAGCCTGGATCTGACCAGATATATATTAGGTGGAGCGCTGAATAAACATGCTAGTACTTTAGCTTGTCCCCTGGTGCAAATATTTAATGGGTCATTGAGCTCCCCAGAGTACCCGTGGACTGGCAAAATGCCAACTTAGTACCGATATTTCAGAGGGGAACCAAAGAAGGGCTAGCAACTACAGGCCTGTCAGTCTTACCTCACTAGTGTACAATATTATAAAGAAATTTATGAAGGCTAGCATTCAGTCACCTAAGATAGGCATCAGATGATAACTAACGGTCAGCACAGTTTTCTTTCTAGAATGTCTCGTCTGACAAGTCTGCTGGAGTTCATAGAGCATGCTACTAGTTAGATTGATAAAGGCAATAGTTTGGATGTTGTTCAACTAGGTATTACTAAGGTGTCTGATTAGGTGCCACACCAGCCTCTGTTATATCGATTAAAATTGTATGGCATTGAGTGAAAACTCCTTGACTGAGTGAAGGCTTGGCTGCTAAACAGGAAATAAAGCGTACTGCTGAATGACACGAAGTCTCAATGGTAGCTAATAGAAAGAGTGACTCAAAATCGGTCGGTTTTAGGCGCTTTGCTCCTTATCACTGTCGTGAATAATATTGAGATAGGATGATAAAGCAAGGCGCTAAAATTTGCTGACGTTATTTAAGCAGAAGAAATATCGAAAAAGACCGACGGCGTGAAGCCTGAATTAGAGAAATTAGTGAACTGGGCTTCTCTCTGGCAGATATCATTTAATTATGACAAGTGTAAGATGATGTATTTGGGTAGTTCTAGCAGTGGGGACGTTAGTTATAAAACGTAAGTTCGGGAGTCGAACCATATCGAGAAAAGAAGGTTTCAGTGATACAAATTTTCAACAAATTTAGGCTCAAAAGTTAAGTGGGGCTGCTAAGAGCGAGGCGCTTCGGATGCCGGGAATTATTATCAGGGATGCCCATTACAAGTGTGGGAATATCGTCAGAAGGCTGTACTACGCTTCTGTCGGACCACACCTAGAGAATTGTGTACAGGCTTGGCCCCCCATGCTTCCAAAAACATATAGAGAGGCTGGAAAGGGTACAATGAAAAGCAACTAGGATGGTTAATGGGACTGGCAGCTTAGAAGATAAGGATTGGTCTAGGGGCTTTGGTTTGTATTCACAGAAATATCGTAGGCTTAAACGGGATCTGATTGGGGAATTCAGTAGTATGGAGGTCAAAGACAAGGCAGATCTACGAAGAGCACTGGAATTTAGGCTGAACGAGCCCTCGCCGGGAGGGGGATGTTAATGACATCCTTAACTTTTTAACCTTTAACCTTAACTGAACCTAAGCTTACCAACCTCAGCTTAACTGAACCTAACCTACCAACTAGTTATTACGACTTAAAAACCTCACAACATTAACAACACAATCCTGACGCACATCAAGCTTTCGTGAGCGGAAATCCGGGTCAGTTTTCGCGCCCCATCTGTCCCTACTGCGGCTGGCAGGTGGCAGCACTTCCTGGCAACAGGAAGGGGCGGAGCCTAAATTATCGCGCGTGAACTGAATACTGAAGGCGTTTGTACCAGTTACTCTTGTATGGTTAAAACAGGCAAGAAAAATTACAATTCATGCTGCCAGGGTATTGTGTGATGAAATTATAATAGGAACACCCCCTCACATTGCCCCACAACGACAAAAGACTAATACAGAGCCGGAGCAAAGCTGAAAAACGACCGCCACGCATCACGCCGCGAACAGGAAGGAGAGCTGAGTAATGTTCTTGAGTGTCTTACTTGCGCCAAGATTTTCAGGCCAGAAATTAACTCAGGTGCTTCAAAGAAAGAATGAAATTTAGAGCCGTCACAAAACGTTTCACCGCGTAATTTGAACTATAAAATAATTACAATGTATTCGATTACAGAATCTAGCTGATGCTGCAGTGGCACTAGCCAGTGCTCTTATTAGACATAACTGGTCATGAGGCTTCACCAGAGTACATTTTGAAATGCGCCCCAAATGTGACACGCTCCTTTTAATGGCAGTGCCAATCGCTTTGAACTTGCTTCACACGGCAAACAAATACGATGCTCGACATGCTACTGAGGCCCAGGCCGCGCCCGCCTTAGCGCGTCGCGTGCATGTTGACAGCCTTTGCAATACGTTTTAAGTGGCCATTCGGTTCAAAAATGTGGGCTTACCCCAGTCTGACCAGAAAATTGTATCCTGGTACATACGCTACTTTGATACAACGTTGTGATGCGTGCGATATGCATTACCAGCACTGAGCATCCTGAGTTCAATGTAACTACAGTATCACTTATTTAGAAATGGTAGATCGCTATTGCGTTATTAGATTGCGTGAAATATAAAATGTGCAACCGCGTTTCCGGTTAGGTGCTTCTTTTTGGTCCGGGCCGTGAATCAGAACAAATCAGACAGAATAAATAAGAACAATTAGGTTCGTTCCAGAGCCAATGGCAATACACGCTCTCTTACCCTCTTCGAGTACCGCCAGAAGGTCATCCAGCTCTTCACACTCTACTGTGAACAGGTTTTCGACGAAGAACGCGCGCTTTTTCTTGGACCACCGGACCATCAGGCTCCGTGGCCTTTTCCCCGGCTCAGGCTGGACCGGATTCAGCAGATCGATCACCTGGAGAGCACAGACAGTGGCTTACAGTGAGAGCAGGAGCCAGCGGCTTACTTCTGTCGCAAGGTCCCATGGAGGACGTGTATGAACTCGATTTTGCCCAGCGTGCGGCCGCGCACGCGGTCATAGTGGCAGTCCATGTGTGAAAACCAACACGACTGAGGAACCTGTCCAAAGTCAATGTGTAAAAACAAACACGACTGAGAACGCCTGTCCAAAGTACATGTGTACAAACGAACGCGACTGAGAACGCCTGTCCAAAGTCCATGCGTAAAAACAAACACGACTGAGAACGTCCGTCCAAAGAAACCGTGAGCGGCAGCACGGGGCAATCTTTCCAAAGAGCCTAACAAATGGTCAGTTGGCTTAGGGTGGCCAAGGGAGAGTGTACCTAAACTACCTTCCACTTTCCACCCCAGCCGTTAGCCATCACCGCCTAATTGGCATGTGGCGTGGAAAGCTTCGTTTATAAAAAAACCATCTGAGCATAACTACTAATTATTTCAAACCAAGGCTGTATATATACTGAAATGATAAAAATAAAATGCAGCCATTCGTTTCTCCAATTTCCTTTATATTTTACGGTTCGATGCTGACGGTGTTCCCCATGAAACCACGCACCTTTTCATTGTAGATCTCCAGGTAGGACGCTTTCAGCAGGAATTCCTTGTCCTTCTGCTCGTTGATAACTTGAAACAGGTAGACAAACGACCGGAACACCAAGCCGTGCTCTTCAGAAAACATGTCAGGTACCTTGCGAAACTGAAACATCGTACGGAGACGTCCAGTCACATACAGTACAACGCTGTCTGGCATGCGCGGAGCACAGCTCATCCAGAACCTTAGCAGCAGCCGGCAACTGTCATGCACCTACATGCGTTGTGGAACATTTGAACCGATATTGTTTAGGAAAAGAGCTATTGACAGTTTCCTTTGACGATCGGAGAATCGTCACTCGCTATTTTTAGCAGCTTTTTTGGAATGCACGTTTAGGTTGTCAATTTCGGTGCGTGTTTGCCACCACCAGTTTCTATACGCTTGCAAGAATCGCGGCTATCACATTAACGCTACATTGGTTCTCGCAATGCAACGTGAAGAATGGAGGGCTATCATGCGCGTACATCCTATTTGGTCTGGAATCTTATTCTTCTACGAAGCGATGACACAAGATCACACCACTTAACGTTTCTTAAGTAAAATAGTAAACCTGCCTAACAAGCAGCAAGCGAGCGCATCTCTGTGGGCATCAATGAATATTCGACACATTGGCCCATAGCACATACCCATGCATCATGCGCGCCATGTGAATGGCCTACGAGCGATTATCGACTGACATGAATTCCACAGTGCGCCTCAAATCCCGCTGCGAGCGGCATGCTGGAATTAATAAGCCCGTATGCCTACCGGAGACCACGAGCATTCCGCGATGCTCCAGGAGGGGAGCGCAAAGCATGGGCCAAGGAGTTTGTCACCTCACGAAACAGCGCAGTTCGGTCTGGATCAGCATCAGACAGATAATGGCCTCGCATGTAAGCACACCGTTTCAGAGACATTACAGCACTCTGCACTGTGGTTGAGGGCGTCTAAAGATTGTTGTAACTCGTAGCTAAATAGCAATGCGTATAACTCCTTAGTGTGATCATATTCAAGCTTTACAAGGCCCCGTGCACTGCTTTAGCGTCACGGGGTTAAAGGGAGAGCCAATACTTGTTTCATAGCGGCAACTTACCCGAGAGGGGGCTTTACCATGTCGGCGACGAAGAAACGCGGGTGTCGCGGATAGCAGCCAGTGTCTTTTGGCCGTCTGAACGTTGACGCCCACAGCAAACTCCAGGTGTCGAGAGGGGTTGTGGGGATACCGGACTACGCGGGATATAAGACAAGTGGGTATATGGACATACGGGCGGTGAGCAATGACCATCAAACTGCATGTACTGGAAGCTGCTCGGCATGCACGTAGAAGACGGATGATTACGAGCTGCTCTGTATCTCCTTTGTAAACGACACGGCTGGCAAAAGGCAGGCAAAAGCGTGGCTGTAATTCCTCAGGAAACAGAAGCTTAGGACCATCCAACACCGCAGTGCCTGCATCTGCCAGGAACAAATCACTCAAATGCATCTGCTATAGTCGGGGCGCTGCTACCCCAGCGACGTACCCTGATTTGGGGCACGCCACTCGCAGCACTACTGGCCGCCGGGACTGTATCGATGTGGATCATGCCCACCTCCACTGAACCAAGCGCCGTTTGTGCACGTGTTCGCACACACGCATCGCTCTTGAACTGCGCAGTCAGTTTCAAGCTTGCTGTGCTATTGTTCGTCCCATTTTCGGGTGGACTGAGCTTTGCTGTGCTCCGAGAAATGCTGCCATGAGGTCCAGACTCTGCGGCTGTGCCCCTCTGTAGAAATCCAGACGTCCCCTGGCTGCGCCCCACCGCTGAGATCCAGACGCCCCCGGCTGCTCCCCCACCGCAGAGACTGTGCCGGTGGCCGAGGAGCGACGCATGGCTTCATGAAGTTTAACTTGTGCCGGTGAATGTTTGTAGCATGTGCATGGCTCTTATTCCGTTGATGCTCAAAAACGAGCCTAAAATAAACACATTTTGTGACAAGCTAATCAAACATGTTATCTCTAGGCCTTCTGTAAGGAAAAATGTTATGGCACCAGTCCTGGCCGACCTTCTCTTGTTAGCAAGCTCTATGGTAAGCCCAACGTGGAAGGCTTTGCTACCATTGGATGCACGTATCAAAACTCAACGATACCAGGTAGTGTCTTGGTGGTACGGGGTAGCCACCACACGGTTTGTTTACCCTCTGCGCAGGCCGCTGCGCGACGTCACTACGAGGCACTTCGTCAGTGACCCGGAACGGGCACCGAGTGACCAGTCGAGACTTTGGCTGTCGGACGGCTTAGACTATGCCCTGATTTCCATGGATTTTAAGTATTTCAACATCGTGCTCCAAGAGGCATGCGGATCTTACATGTACGATTACACTGGCAGATACGCTTGCCGGACAGGCGTACCAGGTAATCTCACCGTCCGCCGAAGCTCGTGATGCCGTTTCCCCCGCCCCGAAACTCGACAGGTCCCACAGACCTGTCTTGGAGCACTGCACGAGAACCTGTCGTCCAGCACGGAGGGGACTCAGTGAGCCGGCACTGGCACCGTCGCGCTTCAATGTGGTCGGACCGGCACCGGACTGACCCACCGCTGCCGGTGGTCATATAACACTTGAGCAGGCCAGCAGTCCTCTGCATGTGAAGTGCTGCGCAGCTCCAGCAGACCGTACGCCCATGCCAGGCGGGTTGGTCTAACCGCCTGGCCCGTGTCGGCTTACGGATCGGGCGAGTGGGCGGTGTGTCGTGGGTTCGGATCGTGGGTTCGGATCGTTGTCGGCTTACGGGTCAGGCGGGTGAGCGGTGTGTTGTGGGTTCACTGGCGGCGACGACCACATCTTGTTATTGTTAGGAGAGGCGCTCAGATTTAAGCGTTCCGCTTATGCGCCAGCCCACTCTTCATGTTATGTGCTGCTTAATGTCCACAATCAAAAATAAACATCAAATCAAATCAAATCAATCCGCCGCCCCAGACTAAATGCCGTCACTCGGTCGGCGGGCGCGGGACGTTGGCCTTTGAGAATGCTTGGAGGATGAATCAGCTAGTTACCATGCGAAATCCCTCACAAATTATCTCGCATTTTCTTTTTTCAGTCGTCCACCCTTTCGGTAAGAGCCAGTTGTGTGAAGTGGGGTGCCATTTCCTGTTAGAAATGTGCACGGTCTGCAAGAAATCATAAAAGCCTGAAAGAGACTGCTGGTTGCCCTTGCAACTCAGTCGCCTTTTTCGTTTTCCATCAGACCCGTCAGTTCAAAAGCGCGCATTGCCCAATCCGCAACTGATTCCTTTGAATATTTGCGAAACCTAAGCATTACTGGGTCTACATCGCCATCGCCCGACCGGTCCTGTATTGACCAGTGGGCTCGCCTGCGGCGCCGTGGCTACGACATCGGCGGCCAGTGGCCACCCCTGCGGCCGCGTAACGACTGCCGTGTTTGACAGACGGCAGCGGCCACTGGCCACCACTTCGGACGCGTAACGACTGCCGTGTTTGACAGGCGGCAGCCGGTCGCTATAGGCCGCGGCGCACACTGGCGCTCTTCGAACGCAACAGCAGCCGACTCGGCCAACGCGTCGTCATCACAGCGCACTCACTAGAGAACGCAACCGGTGGCTCATCAAGGCCTGGCACGCGCTGTCGGCAGCCTCGCGTGGCAACCTTGCTGATGACTGTTGACTGACAGCCCAGGCTCGATCTGACAGCCGATGGGCTTCAAGTGGCGCTACTCCGAGGCTGGAGCTGAGAAACTGTGACGCGCAGGGCCTCAGGATCGAGTGGTCGAGTTGGCGAGCACCGAAACCATGTTTCCTACGATGGCTCGTAACGCGGCCCAGCGGAAATGCTTGGGAAGTTCACATCGCTGAATTCGTAGGCTTGAGTGAGGGTCTTGGTGATATGGAGGGACACCAGGTGGGTCGTTTTCCTCCCGTTCGTTATTAATTTTGCCGGTTCCAATGGCAAAGGCACAATCACAACATAAATGAAGTCTGCCGCAAGCTCTAGTGCGCCTTAACTCTTATAGGTCCATTATATAGGTCTTATAGGTCTTATAGGTCTTATAGGTCTTATAGGTCCATTCTGGGACCTCGCGCTACAGCGCAGCACCAAGCTGCTGTCCGGAGCAGTCCTGACCCAGCCGCATGCCCTCGGCAGCAGGCAGGTCAGAGAGGTGGAGGGATTGGTACCCGGCCGATCCGTTTGATGGTGTGAAGGTAAAGCTTGACCTAAATCGAAATGAGCTGAAGAGGCTGCTGTTTGGTCGGTTCTCTTCGCGTGCCAGGCGAGTGGATGGTAAGTGGTCATCGTCATTTAGCCCTGATTCGGCAAGATAAACTAAGTAAAATCGGTCGCAACATTTGAGTTTTGTTTCGAATTTTTAAATTTAGTCCTAAGCTTTCATTGCAACGCAACGATCTTCAGAACTAAATTTAGAACTAGATTTAATCATTGCAACAAATCTCTAGACCCTCTGGGACGGGGAGGGGGGGGGGGGGGGGGGCTACGACTGACAGTGCTAAGCGTGGCCGCACGTTGAGCTTAACCCGTTTATTTCTTAAATCTTACTTAATCCGGGCTAAGGGTGATGGATGCCTGCCACCTACTCACCAGGTGTGCGAAGAGAACCGACCGCACAGAAACCTGTTCAGCTCAATTCTATCCCGGTCGAGCTTCACTGCCACACTATCGAACGAATGGGCCACCGATCAATGACGCTACCCCTCTGACCTGGCTTCTGTCGAGGGCGCGCACCTGGATCAGGGCTGTTCCACACAACAGCCTTGTGCTGCGTTACAGGCTTAGGTTCTAGGATTGACCTCTGAGAGCTAAAGCGAACTGGAGTGCTAGGGGACTTTATTTATACTGATTGTACATGTTTTAATAAACCTCTGAGCGTTGAACCTACTTTGTACCGGCCCAGCGTAGCATGCTGGACATCAGGGCTGACCAAAGAGGTTTATGATTTGCTTGACCACACCCGTATTCGTGACCGAACTGACGAAACCAGCTCGCTAAGCTGCACGCCATACAAGCCTTCCCTAGCGTTCTGAGAACACTCTTTACAGCTTTGCTAGTTCAGAGAAGCCAATTAATCCACACATCGTGACTAATTATTCGAAACATGCAGAACAAAGAAGCATTAAGCCATGCGGCAAGAAGAGCACAACAGCAAGGTGCTAGCTAACAGCCCTGGTGTTCCTAATTGGAAATTGTATATGTATATATATATATATATATATATATATATATATATATATATATATATGCATATATATATATATATATTACTAGTGACACATAAGGAAACATCACAACGAACTCAACAAATCGATGCTTAGTACGTTTTGGGACTGAAATGCTATTATTCAGGGCCCAATTTTCTCTAGCAGCGAAAGGAACGCCCGAGAAAGCATTTGTATTGGCAGGTAAGCTAGATATCATTCACGAAACGGTTACCTGCACAATGGCAAATCGAAGCAACGCGGCGACAAAGCAGCACTAACGACAAACGACTTCTCATGGAAAGAAGAGAGGAAAACTTTTTTCTCCCCCCTGGTCGTCTCGGGCATCCGCCTTCTCTAGGCGTCACATGCTCACGCGTGCTGAATGTAATTACTCGCAATGTAAAATTAGTTTGGGCCCCTGCTCCATCAGAAAGTCTGCTAAAAACAATAACAAAGGCGTTTTCAGCATCGCATTGATACTAACGGCAAACCCGAAGTGCCCAAAACGTTCCAAACAAGCATCGGTTATGCCTGTCTTAAGAGGAAATCATCTATATTCAAACCTTGTCATCGATTTCTAAACCATTTATAAACAGCTGGTAGAAACCGTACCACAAAATTTCTACGTATGGAACCATCTCAGTGCTATATACGTTTACAATCACCGGAACATTATGAATTGGAGCGAGTGTATGAGAGCAGTATTGTCAACAAGAACAATTTCTATGAAGTCCTCTGGTAGGATGCTTATGCATTTTGCAAATTTGGAAAATTGATAATAAAAAAACAAACAGAAAGGCGCATGGCGCTCGTCGTTACAGCTTCAATATGTAGCGCCAGCGACCTTGAGCCATGTTAGCGCTCAAGGTCATGGCACCGCCGGGATTCAAACCCAGTCGCCACGGCACACGCAAGGGTGTCAACTGCTCTACACCATTTAGTCATTGCGCCTCCAAAATTAATTATCTCTGGTGACATCCATGATATAATTCGGCTTCAAAGCTAATTGTCTCCGGTGACACCTAGGACATGATTTGGTAACGCCATCAGATCCATCGCACTATGGGATGTTTGAATATTTCATGTTCACATGTCTGGCTATTTGTGTTCGGTTAAAGTAGGACTTTTTATTGTCAAGAGTTAAGACTTGCCAATTTCATTGCAGACGGTAAATATTGTCAGCCCAGGAAACATGAAAGTTGCATCACTTATTGGAAGGATTGACCAGTTACACGTGTATATTCAATGTTAATGCACTGTGATTCATATTTACTATTTTGCTGATCTATGCGTTATACTGCCCGCGCCACTCGGTGTGCAACGTTCTGAATTCTGGAGGAAGCCTGCCTAGGTTGTTACCTTACAGTTGAAACACAAGATTGTAATTACCTTAAAGTTGGCTACAGCTTACAGTTGAAACACAAGATTGTAATTAAGTGCAAGTCTCAACTCGCAAAAGCATGTGTGACTTGGTTTAGCGGAATAGCATTCAAAATGAACTCATTTGGCAGCATCGACCCAGCGTGGTCTGGTCCTGTGACGCGCGAACACTGCGTCACTAATGTCGCGCGTGCTCGACGTAAGGCGATGTTTATGCCGTGTGGCATAGCCTTTGCATAAAGCTACAGAGCAACTATTTACTACTATGCTTATTGTTATGTCATTTTTTGTAATTTCTTATGCATTATTATCTACCTAATGCGTCCTCAGGCCTATGCGCCGCCATTGCTGCATAAGAAGCCGCTTCGAAATCAGACGTGTGGCACCACCACAAAGCGCAGAGAAGCGTCAGATAGTTAACGAGCAGATGAGAGGGTTAACGCACCTCTGGCCTCCGACAGCCATGGTAAGCTTTGTTGTAAAACTGTTGGGAGTCGAGGACAATGGTGTGAATCGAATGACTCGCGTCCACTGATATTGATGAATTGCGCTTTTATGGATAGTTTTAACAAAATTCTTAACTGAGCGGAATGCTTGGTTGGTTTAATGAAACAGCAATGCGATATGTTGTAAACGGCCGCAAAATGCATGACAGCACACACTTAAGGCAGTTAAGCCCATGGGCTATTCTGATATCTAACATCGGGGCCAGTCTTAAGCTTTCAACGTAAAGCGCCATGGGCAAAAAAATGTGATGCATTTCAATGAGTAAAAGCATAACGAAACCCCCCAGAAGCACAAGACATTTGACATCCACAAGGGTGACACACAACTCTGTTCAAATGAACAACTTCGGTGCAAGGCCGTGATCGCATTCTGGGTGTTCGGACAGGCAACAACACACCTGCCTTCAAGCCGAACCGAGATGCAGCGCAACGGCTACCCGCTATGCCCACTCACAAACAGTTATCCCTCACACACCCCGCAACTGCCCAGCGTTCCTTCAAGATCAAGCCAGACCGGGGCTTGCAACGGCGCGTGACACGCCGCATGCAGCTCGTCCCGAGCGTTGACGGGTCGGCCGTCGGCGGCGGTGGCGGCCGCGGGTCTCGCCGCACGCGACTCACCAGGTGCGGCGGTCCCGTCAGCGTGTGCGTCTTGCCGCTGCCCGTCTGGCCGTAGCAGAAGATCGTGCACGGATAGCCGGCCACCGCCATCTCCACCATACGCTTGGCGCCTGCCGGGAGCTCGTGTCAGCGGGGAGGCGGACGCTCTTACGTCACGTGCCTGCACGTCACACGTCATCGTCACCTGTTACTCCGGGTGGGGAGCGAGCCTGGAGCGTGCTCCGCCGGCTTCTGGACAGTTGTTCCGAGTGGGCTTTATAACGTGATCTTGGCATATCTAAGCGGCATCCGAGTTGGCCTTTAAATATGTTGTTGGCATTTGAGTTTGTGCAGACCATGAACACGACACCGACCAAGGGGCAGGGCAGTCATGCAGCAGGGGTGGATGAGTTACGTTGACAGTGGAATCGCGTGTAGTCTTTACGCTCGTTAAACGGCCACGCGCTACATCACTGGTGAACACGGACATCCGGCTACGAAAGAATTGGCCCGCCAAGTTGGGGTCCAAGTTCATTTCATTGATGAATCATTCCAACAAGTGGCTTCTTGTTTGATTAGGTGCAAGTGCAAAAGCAGCACAAGTCCATTATTAGATGACAACATCACGGTCATATTGGTATATTTTCCGTTATTCCTTCGGTCACAGACTTCGTGAAAAACACGATCATAAATCGTCAAAACATGTTACACAACGGCAGGCACATCGTCCAGTACGCTAAGAAGTGCCTTGCGTGCGTGAGAGGCGGTGATGACCGGCGACAGGTCGCTCCATGATGAGGCCGCGCGATCGAAGAAGCCCTTCGTGCCACAGACAAGCAGAGAGCTGGCAGATCGAGAACGTCCGCCGCCGCCGCCCTGGGTGGTACTGGCACCCGTGCTAAATACACATAAGTGCAACATATGCTCCTGGTCCAAACTGCATCCTCTTGTCAGGATTTTTTAACGCTACAACAACTTTTCAAAGTTTTGATCCTAGCACTTGCCCCACGGAAAGTGGATACCAGGCGACAGCAACTATATTTGGCGCTCATTAGTGCGTAGAGTTTCGGTGGAAGGCAATGGAAAAAGTGATTATCGCTCCGTTGTTTGATTTGTTGCGGTGGTTGGGAAACTGCCTCCTAAATCCTCTGTCCTCTCTGGAAAAATAAGATCGGAAGCTTTTTTTGCAGAGCCCAATCTCCTCGAGCAAATAATGTCCTCGCAATGCTACACATAGAGGTGTGCGCAATGGCTTAACTGGGACGATTCAGGGCTTACACGTGAGTTAGCCGGTTTCTACTACATGCTGAAAGCTATGGCTACCGGGAGTAGCAATGTGGCTTGTAGCTGGTGCTCTGTGCAGGTACTGTGCTGCACCCTTTGAATGGATTGAGCCTACGTTTGAAGAACACTTTGCAAACTGAATTGCTTTCTTTGAGTGAGGCGAGTGGGCGCAGAATGACCATCGTACTCGACGCGCTCGACAACATCAATATGCAAAAATAACTAGGCGAAGTTTGTGGTCGCGAAAAGAGTTAAAACCTCTAATAAATTGAGAAAAAGGAAACATGTCCCCTTTCTTCGGCACACGGAGCGCCCAGACGCTTACTGAAATTACTACGGTCGTTGTGGATACCAATATAGAGGTCGAGCTTAGCCCACAGGTTTCCTCAGATATATTGCGGAGCACGGATTAGACGATCGGCGAAAAGAAAATAGACGTATGAATATATGTATATATATATATATATATGTATAATTATTATATATACACATCATATATATATATATATATATATATATATACATCTATGTGTGCATTTTACCGGGCTGCACGGCGTTTCAGCAGGCTCGTACGACAGACACTGGCAGCGGGGAACGTAACCACAGGGATGGCAGCCGCTACCGAACCAGCGAGATCGCCACCTCGACCGGCAATCTCAGCATAATCCCGTGCAGCGGTGATGTTTCACTCGGGAAGCAGTGGGAGCGAAGCCAGGTGTCACAGGCCTCGCAGGTCTGAGCACAGTCGCCTGCAGGCATCATGCATAAGAGAGTGCGGCATCGTTAGCACACCCCATCGTCCAGCGGCGCCGGTGTGCCGACATCAGTTCGGTCCGAGCGAAGCCCAGTGTTACGTCCGCATCCCGCCAGGCCCGGCGCGAGCTCCTTGGCACGTGGCGCGCGCTGGGTCAGTCAGCCACACAGACGCCACGGCCGCACACGCACCCCGGGCTGCCAGCGCATGCGTGTGTTATGCGAGGGCAAAGCTATGTCGACTTTCATCTCTGTGGGTGCCACGGCGCCCTTCGCGAGCGCGGAACGAGTCAGGAGGCTCAGCCAGCACTGATGAAGAGGCAGCCCAGCCGAGACTACCGAAAGCCAGCAGAGAACAGAAGAGGCAGCCCAGCCGACACTACCGAAAGCCAGCAGAGAACAGAAGAGGCAGCCCAGCCGAGACTACCGAAAGCCAGCAGAGGACGTCGGCGAAGCGAGCGACACATGCAGAGCTACACTGTATGAAGAGCTGCGAACTCCGACACGAACCGGAATGATTGAGTACATCCTCCTGGGTGGCCTCCGGCTCAAACAGAATATTGAATCGAAACTGCTTGGACTTGATGTTCGCAGCTGGCGGCTCCAGCTGTGAACAAGGCACGAGCTGTGACAATGCCGGATCTCCGGGCGGATCGTGGCAGTTTGGACGTCCGATGTCAGCAGCCGATCCCAGAGCCCGCATACTGTCGGCGAGTGACCCTGCAGGATGCGTAGTATGCTTTTGGGATGCACGCACACATTTGCTAGCGACATTTTTCTGGCTCATGAGACCCCTGGTTTTGCTAGCCGCGCTACGGGCATCGGCTGCTAACTTCGGAAGCACGCGGTACAGGACACGTTACCTGAGTGCAGTATCACGTCCTCTTGGCTGGCATCCGGGCCCAGACATATGTTATACCTGAATGGTTTAGGTTTGGAGCCGTTGCCCTCGTTGAGCTGCAACGTGGGCACGATACACCTTACGACAGACACACAATCGTCGCCGTTCAATTAAGAGCAGGGTTACAGGCCGAGTGAGCATCATTTGAGATTCATGGCAATTTTTTAACATGGGCGTCCCGGCACCGACCTGCCGACACACTTTCTAGAAACAAATACTCTTTTTTTGCAACCGTAGAGTACCGTCGACGAGTAGTGAAGGGGTGGCGGGCAGCGTAGCATTACGCGAAGCGGTAACTGGAAATCCGGGTGGATTCGCCATTGATATTAAACACATTTTCACACTCGCTCATTGATATGTTTTTCATATTCGCTTGACGAGAGGTTCCCCATAGACCTCCCCAAAAGCTCAGCTAGCTAGAGCCACCCAGAAAACGTCATTGGAAAACACCTGTTAAAATGTATGAGGTGGATTTGTATAAACACCGTTAAATATAACCTTCCACGTGTCATACGACGTCAAATGAGTAAAATTCGCATGTTTACGGCATTCTTGTTATCTCAAAAATTAATCATGGTAAAACCATGCGGAAGGCGGTGCTCAAGAGCGCTTGGCAAACTATCATATGGATGCTATTGGAAATCGACACATATAGCCTGCGATGTAATTTTAATTCAAAGGAGAGAAGGTGATTGTTGCACTGGCCTGTACGGCTATATCAGCAGCTAAACAAGCACATCAATTTTTTCAAAGGATTGGCCACGCTTTCCTGTGGTCCCCATGGGACTTCGCTCCCCCTCCCCCCCCCCCCCCTCCCACATCACAAAGAGTCTCCGAATTTCGATCACTTACCTGAGGCGAAATCACCTAAAAAATTCGTCATTTCATATATACCGAACTCCTTCATGTGTAATTGTATGGTCACGTTAGTAGCCAACCAAATATGTCAGGGGTACGCGCAAGTTTGTTGTGGTAAAGGATTAGTCTTATTTGAGCTGTCCTCGATGGTAGTTGTAACGCACAATGTGTCGCGTGTCTCAAAAAGGTGACCTAAATGAACCGTAACCATCTAAATATATATGTGAGTTAGATGTTCAGATTTCCATCAGTCGACCATTTAAAACATGATAATCAGGCAGCTGAACTACAATTTTGTTGTACGCTGAAGCGGAACAATTCATTTCCACATCGTGTTTGTATACTTCTATGCAGTCACATATGCAGATGATACATACATACCAGATGTGGCGGACGACCCGTAACTCGGCGCCGTAAGTCTAGGTCATAGCCTCAAGGTCAAATGAATATCCGTGATTTTAACGAATGTGTACCAGACGAGGCAGACGACCAGTAACTCGGCGTCGCAAGTCTAGGTCATAGCCTCAAGGTCAAATGAACATACGTGATATTGACGAATGCACCAGATGCGGTGCATTCGATGCACCAGATCAGCAGCAATACTTCAGCACCGCCCTCATCGTTCACACTGGTTTGATTACGGGCATGTTGAACAATTATTGTTGTTGCCTTAAACTTACATCGGTTCAGTGGCGACGGATCTCACTGCAGGTATTGTCCAATGAGAAGCGGACGTTAGTTGCTGTCAAGAACCACCTATGTTACCAAAATTGAAAAAACGGGTGTAAGGAAGAAGGTCCTCCCCTTTTGACCGCGCGGGCCTGGACCGATCTCCGGGATTTCGTGAAGGGGATGCACAGTCACTAGCCAGGGCCGCAGACAGAGTCACGTTAGGGCGCCGCAGTTAACCAGGGGGCCCTGCTGGTGACAGGCAGCATGAAGTCCAGTCCTGCACATCACCCCAAAAATGATCCGTTGGCTTTACCCCACTTTTTTCGCGACATCAACTGCTACTTTTATTTTTTATGTTGAGGTTATTCAACAGAAAGGCCAGAAGATAACAGAGGATACAATTCCACTTACGTCTAGAAGTGAACCAAATGAAAGCAACCAGGGCCTTTGGCCTTCGCTTTTAAACAATAGCAGCCAGGGTCATTTGCGGATTTTCTCGGGGTTAAACAAGAACCTTGAGCGGCACGTGGACTGAACGCCAGCGCAGACCGACGCGGGGTCCAAACGTGCATCGACATGTCCACCCCTCGTTCGCCAGGACAAGTTGATAGTTTCTTCAGCACCAATCGGCGAAAAATTGAATACAAAAATGTTGGGCATGTGCCCTCGTGGTCTAAAGGAAATAACACCGGCACCCGGCGTTGCAGTTTCCACAGACCGCGCGCCGTTTGCCCCGCAGGGATATTTATCGCGACGGTCAACGGGTGGGTGAAAATGACTATGTCTTAAATTGTGTGCTTTGAGACGGTGAATAAAATCAGATCTTGTACGTGTAGAAGTCATCTCAAGTCGTACATTTTACCCGCGCGATTTTTAGATTGATTCTGGGAATGAATAAGCACGAACAGCGCCACAAACTCATGACGCAATGCCGTAATTTTTATTGCTCGTGTTGCTGTAACTGGTGATTCCGCTCAGAGAATCAACTTCGAAATCGTAAGGGTGGCACTTCCTGGTCAGGATCTGAAGGGACATTCCGTCACAGCCCGGGTCCTAAGCAGCTTTCATTTCGGCGATACAGGTCCGGGCCGCCCTGGTCAATACAGAGGTCCTCAGAGGGACACATCATACACCGGTCCACTCCCTGATGCAGCAGGCCATCTGACCGGGGAATCTGGCACCGGATCGACGCAGGGCGGTCGCTGACGTAAAAGGATCCCTTACCGACGCATGGGGTCTAATACAATTGGCACCAAGGGACCAATGCGGCTTACCCACCCCTGGTTGAAACGACGCGAAGGGACACACGTTCGGCGCTGGAGCCTCTGGCGGATGCGAGGCCTTTCCGCCGTCTCATTACCAATGCTAACCCTCGCACTGTCATATTCCACATCCCCTTTGATTGCTTCCATCCGCGTTGCATTGTTCGGCCGGGCTCAAACTGATTGCAAAACAGGTTCACTTGAGGCTATGACCTAGACTGACTGCGCAGAGTTACGGGTCGTCCGCCGCATCTGGCACATTCGTCAAAATCACGGATATTCATTTGACCTTGAGGCTATGACCTAAACTTACGGCGCCGAGTTACGGGTCGTCCGCCGCATCTGGTACATTCGTCAGAATCACGGAGATTCATTTGGCCTTGAGGCTATGACCTGGACTTACAGCGCCGAGTTACGGGTCGCCCGCCGCATCTGGTACATTTGTCAGAATCGCAAAGATTAATTTGACCTTGAGGCTATGACCTAGACTTACGGTGCCGAGTTACGGGTCGTCCGCCGCATCTGGTACGCTAGTCAGAATCACGAATATTCATTTGATGCACCCATCTGCTGTATGCCGCCGTAAAGGTCCGTTCACGAACTCGATTTAGATATATATATATATATATATATATATATATATATATATATGTGCATTCGGTGTTGCTTAACTGGATAATACACTTTCGTTACCACCATTTCGGCGAAGAAAACGACAGCGTCAATCCATTCTGCATGTTCTTAATACTTTCTCTTCCTTCAAAAAATGGACAAAGTTTCCCTGCGATTGTCGGTGCTTCCCTTCGATACCTTCCATTATTCAGGCGAGCTGTTGATAAAAACCAAGTTGGTTACGTGAGTTGGTTACGTTACTGTGAGCATACGCCGTAAACAGCGAGTGTTTTAGCCTCTCCAAAATATATGGTTTCCATCATTGATCCCTGAAATCATTAATGATCTATGCCCACTGCTGGATGGCTGACATTACAAACTTCGCTTGATTTAATCATCCAAGCGCTTGCTACTCATGTGTTCCACGTCAGTCAAGAACCGGTTAGAAAATTGGTTCCAGACTAGCAATGCATCCTTCCACGGATTATTGGTTATCTTGCTACTTAAATATTTCAAAATGCAGCCCTCTTATCCCAAATGCAGCTCGAGTTGCTGGAATGGAGGATGTAACCTCCAGCTATAGTCCACGGTTCTGTGGATGTGAGGTCTCTCTTCATCAGTCATATTTAGAGTGCTGCCACGTTTTTTTTCTTCAAATTTGCCACGTTCCCTCCATTAAGAGCATCAGGAAGAAAGCCCCTCTTCTCACTTACCCCTCCGATCGTTCAGTGTTAATTAGAAAATCCGTTTTATAATCGTTTTAAACGTCATCACATCGTTCGAGGCACTTTGTAACTAGATCCTAGAAGCGTGAGATATGAGAATGGGGAGTCAGGGATACAATGTCGGGTTTTGTCACCGGGATTTCGACAAATGCCTGCCAAAAAATGCCCAAAATGTTACGCAAAATGGTTTTAAGTACCCCAATAATGTCTCAAAGTTGGCGTAACTGGTAACAAATACTGACGGTCCAGGTAGCTCTCACGCTCATTTTGGTTGCTCTAAGAAAGTGGACGCATAACTAAGATTGATAGAAGAAGTGGAGAGTGGCATCTCTGGTGGAAAAGTTGTGTTCTATACGAATAGTTCCGAACCAACGATGTCCCTTTGCTGACATTCACTAAGGTAATTTCGATATCACTGCAAGAGTAATGTTTCCGAGGATCACATGCAGCTGGTGCAATGGTAAAGCACTACATTCTGCCCCGCCTCGGAATTCGCTCGCTCCGTTTACTTCCACGGTATGCTACGGCCGTCGAAGAGCGATGCCGAATCACGCATGGTAGTAGGGCTTGGGCTCATAGCATTCACGACACGTATATGCTACTCACCATCAGCTGGCCTTGTCCTGGAAAGGTGATGATGCTGTCATCACCGCGTTTATTTTCCCTCTCATTCAGGGGCCGCACTCTGCAAAAGGTCACCGGAAAATAATTCTTAGCCTTGTTTTACAAGCCGCAAACATTCGTCCATTTTGATAGAATGCATGGGCACACACAATTTGGTTTTGTTTCGTCTAATGCATTCATGTGTGGTCGTCGACAAGTGACACCTGATTGCGGACAAAGCCCAACTCAATGAGGGTTCCCACGCAAGCCAGCAAATATACGCCTTTAAAGTGGCGCGCGGATCACTTTTTACCAAGGCATGCTAAACCGCAATAGTATGTGGTGCGATACTGCCGACACTATGGGGCTGTAGGCACACGTGGAAATGACCGATGCCCGTGCGTGTTGACAAGTGACATAACATCATAACATATGGTAATAACATAGCATACATGACATAACAACATAACATACAACATAAAAACCTACAACAGCGTAACATAACATAACATAACATATAGCTACGTAAATGATCGAATGCATGAGTGACAATGAGCCTAGTCAAACCACGACTCGTTCTGTTTTTCGACTAGATTTTCATTTTCATTTTTGACCAGATTTTCATTTCATTTTCGAGTGACCAGACGGCGTATATTTAGCATTGTTGATCTATTCTTCCCACCAAAATTGTCACGCAAAAACAAGATGCAGTGTTTTATGCTAAATGCTTTGTTGTAAGTTCAGATGACTGACATGGAATGATTTGGATCTGAATGAAGAAAAGGTTTCTGATTTCTAAGCCAACAGTGCAATCCTGAAGCCCTCTCACTGTGTGCTGGTTGCAAAGCTAGGTAGCCGTTACTATTGGTGCTACAGTGCCCCAAAACTTTATGAAAATCTTGCCCAGCAAGGTGTGACGTACACAATTTCAGCATAACGATTCCGGAGTAGGGTTGATCGGGTATTAGTCAGGGCTTCGGTTGTCATCCGATTTGTCCCGATCGGTCCATTGGATACTGAATTAGAAGCTGTTTTTTCCCCTTCCAAATCGCTCACGACCCCCATTCCTGTGTATTTGACCCTACACTGTACCCCAGGGGCAAAAGTGCGCGCCCTTCTGCAGCACAGAGGACAAGTATCTACAAGAAGGCAAGACAAGAAGACAAGAAGACAAGAAGCATCTGTGATGCTTAGTGGTATGGTGGAGTTTATTTGAAACTGCAGGTTTTTAATAAAAGGGTGACGGTCAACTGCAAACAGCCAAGAGCGTTGGAGGTGGAAGTGAACGAGGGCGGCTTGCGAGGAAATTGAATATCTGTCCACAGGCATTTGTCATTGCGCCCCTGCAAACAAATGACATTTTAACGCCCATCTTGGTTCCCTGTAATGATGGGGTTCCATTTAAGAACATTGACAAGGAGGTGACCTAAGAACTGCATTTCCCTATCCATATATCTCGCAAGAATCATAGAATTGCTCTATCGTAAAACATTCCTGCGTTCGGACTTGGTTTCCTTTGCCGGGTGCGAAATAGGCCCTCGCCAAAAATTCCACACTAAGAACATGTTCCAAAGACCATTTTTGTCATGTTCCTTTCACAATTACAACCAGCAATACGGCCCCAGCCCAACGGAGCCACAGATCGTGAAGACCGGACCCTGCCTTTGACCGCCAGCCACACCAATCGATAATACAGCAAGATGTTTGGCGGCGTCTAGTCTCAGAGGCACGTGAGACAGTCGGTAAAGGACAAGCACCGGCGGTTCGGGCGCTCGGCGCAGGGCCGCCAGGTACTTGTATCTGCTGGCGGGGACGGAGGAGCCCGGCCGCGCGCCGCCGACGCTGCCTTCGTCCCACTACCACTCGCCTGACTACCACGTTGATGTTTGTCGCAGTCGTCGGCGTCATCTAGCGAGCCGATCGAGCCGTTGATGGACTTGCCGAGGGAGTTTGCGCTGCCGCGATTGCTGCGGAACGGAGCAGTGTGAGCGCTACTGGAGGCAGGACACAGTCGGGACAGCGAAATGTCTGCTGTTGATCAGCGAACCTAGCCGGCAGTAGCAGACATCACTCAGCTGCCGCCGCTTTATGAAGGTACCCTCCAGATGTCGACCACAGTTGCCTTACACCAAATGTCACGCAGTATCTGTGTAAACGTGAAACAACATTCTATATTGTGCAGGCCCTTGGGCGGGATTCCAGGTCAACTAGATTACCCGGTTGTCTCAGCTGAGACAATCAAGTACCACACAAGCTGCTCATAAACACGAGGTGGGCATAACCTCGCCAAAATCACATGGAACAATCTAAGTCTCCCCTGTCCTCAACCATTTTCTACACAAGATAAAATGTACCAGCGCTGCGTCAAGTTTGTGAGTCGGACCAACTCGTGCCGTACCCGACACATCACCGGCCTGTCAGAACATGTCGATGGACGCAGAGCTGTCGCCGCGCAGGCCAGCGGCCGCTGCCAGCCGGCCCGGCAGCGGCCACCAAGGCGCCTCACCTGCCCGCGAGCCGGGCAGCGTGCTCTCAGCCGCTGAAGGTAGCCGAGCGGCGCACGCCATCGCCGCCGCCGGTCGAGCCGCGCTCCCCGCTCTGGCTCCGGGACGTGCGCTCGGTGATCACGCCCATGTTAGCCGCCGGATCGCAGCCCCTCCATCGCGCGCGACCGTCACCGACCGCCAATCACACCTGGACAGGAATGCCGCGTCGGAAGCCACGGCCAGCTAGTGCGCATGCGCCGCGGTTAATCAATCAACAGTGTCCTGTGAAATCGCGTGGGGTGTTGGGAGGGTCCATTCAGTGGCCTCCCCTGCGCAGTGCAATGAATAAAACAGGCCTGAAGTCGATACTAGAACGGTCCGGGATCGTGCATGCGATGTGCGGTCGATGCCGGTTGGAACAGGGTCACAGTGACTCACTGCCGGGTGGTCGGATGTATTTGCGTGCAAACTAGGGTCAGGTTGGCGGGAGGGGCAGTCTGGGGAACCTCCGTAATCAGGATTCAAAAACAAATTTCTCACTGGATTTCAGCCTCTATGTCAATCTTGGAAATGCTTGCGACTATTGTTGTACATTTTGGTTGTGCATTATCATTTTGTTATACGTTAGTTATACATTTCATACATTATACACATACCTATACACATACGTCACTTGAACATACGCGTTTAGAGCACTATCGTACTAGGGATCTGAGGGTCTTGAACCCTCCAAAATTTTGTAACAACCGGGCTTACGGTGGTGCATGGAAAGAAACAATCCAGGGTGCCTCTTACCCGTTCCTGGCAGCCGAGGAAAAGCAACGAACACCTAAGTATCATCTCAAAAACAAGTTACTGGTGGACACTGAAATGATCAAATTGATCAAGGAAGATACTGCGTTGACAGTCGGGACTGCTCTTGGCAGGTTGATAGATAACTTCTCGGATAGTCTCGATAAGGTAAATACAAAAATAAGAGAACAAATGGAAAGAGTGTGTAAAAAATGGAAGATGAACTTTTTATACAAGCCAAGACAAGTGTACAAATAAAATCCGAGCTGGCCTGTACTCACAGGAAAGAAGGGAAACTGGCCGAGTAAATAGATCCAGTTTAGTGGAGCCGTATGTTCAGCACGAAACGCGAGGGAAAAATACCCAGACTACAGACCTTGAAATACTCGGCCGGATTTCCAAACATCCACTGAAGGTGGAGGAACTTTCTGCTACCTGTTTTCTACTTTACGCTCCTAGGTAGATCAGACGCGACCGATTTGGTCGGTAGTACCTTTTTCCTCAAAATTCATGCTCAAAATATGCATTTCAAGCAGCCGCTCTGGCGGGAGAGCTCTCATTGGACTCCCTGCTCACCGCCATGAAATCTATGTTCTCAATTTGTTTGAACCCGCCCCCCCCCCCCCCCCCCCCCCCCCCCTATGGGTCTCATGCAGTGTTTCCAATTCACCAATTGGCTGAAATGTCTGTGTAACAAATGACGAGAGTCTAAGCCCTCTATTTTAGCAAAATATGACCATATATGCGGCCATTATCACACGAACTCAATGAGCCGTTGCACTATGCCTTTTAATTCTTTGCTATGTCTATGGCTGTGGCGTCCATTTCACAGCGGCTCTTTTCGAAGGGTTCGTTGGCTCCGAGAAGCATTTACAAAGCGGCTATGCGCCAGCCGATTATGACGTGGTTTTATGACGTAAATGTTCCCACTTCCACCAATGCGCGTGTCGTCATATGCTTACGCCACCGGTTGTGCCAATCACATGTTCACTTCTGCTGACGTAGTTCGTACCAAAAACATACCCAAATGTGAGATATACCTATCTTTGCAATCATGGTGGTTGAAAAAACACGTAATATAAATCAACATAGATGGCTCCACTTCACCATAAAATAGTCTCATCATCAGCAGACCAGCTTTATCTGACGTTAAGTGATAATGAACAGAGTATCTTTCCTTAAAAATTCTACAAAATCACCCACGAAGCCAAAATAGGAGTTTGTGACACTGTGAACGCATTGCAGAAGTTTGCACAACTGAAAAATAAGCCAAAATAGTTTAAATGAAATTGATTCAAACACATAAAAATATCATTTTATGAGTCAACTAACAATATAACACACCTTTGTCAACTAAGCCTGGTCCATCCATTGTTACATTGATGGTCACCATAAGAATGATTGTATGATTGGATGTGCAAATAAAAAACCAGGATTGCCCATTTGCATCTTACAGTGCTCAAAACTTAATTAATTACCTTAAAAGATGCAGCAACCACAAGCTTCATGCAGAACTTGGTTTAAGTGCACAGCTAGTCATTTAAGGGAATGTTCTACATCTGCAGATATTAAAGCAAGCATCAGATATAATGACATTCACAAAAACACACAGCTCCCCGGCGCCAGGACAGCGGCCCTTTGCATACCGAGTGGCATCTCTCATTAATGAGTTGCTTGTGGGTGTTCGATGACCAAATGCAATAAGTTTTAAGCCCGCTCCCAAGTCCTTTTTCGTGTGATAGGGTTGTCCGATATTGTTTATGTGTGACGCGCTCATGCGCTTTTTATCCCTTATCACTTACCTTTTTTACATACTGTTTCATTTTTCAGACTAACGACACATAATAAGGTAATTCAAATGTTATCATTCCACTGATCATGCGACGTTCAAGGTCAATACAAATATATTTCTCGAGCCGTTCATACTTGGCGTTCTGAGTACCATTTCCAGATTATTCGCCGTCCATTGGGTCTCAATAAATGTCGCGCAGGTTCTACAAGATTCTAATACGAATTACGACTTGTGCTACATAATGCAACAAATTATACACTCTTTCTAGCTAATACGAAATTAAGACTCGTAACCGAACCACCTATGAAAAGCACGAGCACCGAGCATGCGAATGCAAATAAGCACCTAAACTCACGGATTAATATGCAAGAACACCGCGGTAAAGGGCCAGAGCACAAGCACCTAACGATATTAGTTCAGCACACATCCAGCACTGTCATTACCTTCTTCCGAGGAGCCTAGTACTACAAGTAGGAGCTTAGGTGGCGATTCCGTATGGATAGGTTGGCAGCGCCTCAGCGTTATACAAAAGTTGCATGACGTAATCAAACAATAACGTCTTGAGGAGTGCATTTACTTGAAAGAGATATTTTATGTCTGGGGTAAGCCTTTTCACTGAAAAGCATACCAATAGTTATCAGTGAGCTCATTTCATCATGTCTGGTGCTTGCTTCGATATCTTCAAATGTGGAGCATTCTTTTAAACATCGCTGCGCGTAACCGTAAATGTCGTTTGAGGCTAAACACGCATGCATCCTCTTGGGACGTTACAGTAACGGCGTTTTTCCCGTAAAGCATGTCCCGAAATAGCTTCTTTCTGAAGTCAAAGGAGTGTTCTACATTTATATGGGGTTTTAAACTGAAATAGCCATACTGAAGACCTTTTAGAGCTGTTCACAATCACGCCCTTCTGAAGACCTACGACGCTCTAGTTTCTGAGCTACACACCCGCAAAAAAGGGGAAGGTATATCGAGGAGAATATTTCAAAGTCACTTTGGCATTCATAACGTCATAATAACGTCATTCAAGGTCTGCCATTCCATAACCCATGCGGCCATCAAGGCCAGGCAAAATATAATTGTCGAGACGTTTATATCTGGCGTTCGTTAGCGCGATTTCCGGACATAACGACCGTCAAATGTCTCTCAATCAATGTTGTGCAGGGTACAATGACGTAATCAAACTGTGGCGCACCGAAAAGCATATTTGCTAAGTAGAAAACTGTAATGTCTAGGGCAGTATTTTCCACTTAAAAATCATACCAATAGTTATAAGTAAGCTTGTTTCATCATGCCTGATGCTGGCTTTAATACCTTCAAATGCGAAGCATTCCCTTCAACTTGTCTTTGCTGAAAACCATTCCGCGGTAACCACGATGCTGGTGTATTTACTGAAAGCAGGTATCACAAGGCCATTACATATAACGTATCTTTTGTTGTATTGATTTTGCAAAGAAATAATTGCCAGGGCACCGCGTCTTTTATCTTTATTTTTAAGACAGCGGTAATAACCTTATTCCTCGGAGAAAAACCAGGAGAGTGAATATATAGTTGGGTTGATACAACATGCCTTTACCGAAGCAATAGCAGAAGTGAATTCAAAATTGGCTACCGATGATCCTACTCAATTTTTCAGTTTTTTTTTTAAACAACAAGCTACCGTTTTTACGGGACATCAACATTCAGGGGATCAAACAAAGACCGATTGCCAGCCATTACCACGAAACAGTACCTATGCAAGAATTAGATTAAACGAACATACTTGTACATTCAAACAAATTCAAGCGAACAGGCATCATGCATCACGCTTCACTCAAACATGCAAGCGAGTTGAAGTAAACAGGCATCACACATCGCGCCTCAATTATCGCACATCACGCGACAGGCATCACTTACACGTGTAAACGATTTTAAGCTAGCATACATCACACATAAAGGCACATATCACGTTCGCATAATCACCCATGATGAGCCCTGTATGTTATGATTTAGTCGCCGACTTTCTATCAAAATATATGCACTTATTTTTCTGTCTGGGTGGTCCTGCGCTCAGTAGATGACCTTGAGTTTTAACACGGGCATAGGGTCCATACTTCCCTCAATTTCAGCCTGAGCGTATTTTGCCAAAAACTGGTCATCGGAGGGGGTGTTCTCTGTTTTGTTTTTAGCGCCTCGCAGGTGTTCATTAGATCTCAAACGAATAGGATGCATGGACTCCCCGACATAGACTATGTCCCTCCCATGTTTTGCGCACAGTCTACCGTTGATTTCGTTGACCACTTTCTAAAGTGCAAACCGCTTTAAACCCAGAAACTACATAAATGACATTTTTTGCCACCCGGGCTTCGAGATTGAGGATTTCACCGCACTTTTAAAGCTTATTGTCGTGCTTCCAAGCTATGCGTATGCGCAGTTTTATTTTTTAACAATGTCTTTGATTTTCCAAATCAAATGCTCATCTATGTAAGGTAGCGTTAAGAGTCCGTCATCCGATAGGACGCGTTCCCGCCTCCTACCACCCATTCCCCAAGCGTTCTAACCTTTTTTTCCTTTTTTAGCATTCTACCTGTAAGTCGCGGTGAATATTCATGGTCCAACAGCAAAGCCCATATTTTGTTTATGCTCTTTCCTTCCTTTTCATTACTTGATGAGTTGTTTAGAGCCGTATGGAATATGTTACGAAATATGTTGTGCTTAGTAGAAGTTGGATGCGCAGATTCGCGGTGCAGAATTATTCCAGAGTTGGGAGGCTTGAAAAAGAGTTCGTTCGTAACGTTGTGCGGTTGTTCCTCCTTTTCACTGTCACTAGCGTATCCAAATATGAGACCCCTTTCCGCCCCTGTATGCTCCATCGTAAAAGACGGATTTGGATGCTGGTTATTCATGAACTCTAAACACTCTTCAAAGGCACGCTGTCCGTGCGTCCATACCCCAGCATAATCATCGATGTATCTAGCTAAGAAAGTTGGTCTTAATGAGCTGGCGGCCAGGGCCTTCGTTCCAGATTGGTCTAAAAATATTATTGTCAGAGGAGGAATGCATGGGTTCCCCATTGCTATTCCCAATTTTTGTGGATTGAAGTTGTCTCCGAGCGAGAAAACATTATCTTGGAGACACCGTTCATAAAGACCGCAGATATCCTCTTTTGATGGGAGGGAAGCATCAATTTCATGGAAATGTTTGTCTACCTTAGCTTTCACGGCGGCGAGAGCCTCGTTGACTGGTATATTGCCATGTAAATTGACAGCACGTTCACTGAAAAAAGCTTCCCTCTGGTAACCCTTATCCCTACGAATGATTAGAGGCCCTTTTAAAAAGTCTCTGGTGTCCCACAGATGAGTGGGAGCGATCTTCAAGAGCTGGTTGAGTATGTTATCTAAAAGACACGAAGTTTTTCTATAAGACCACCACATGCAGATATGACAGGCCTAAGCGGCACTGCAGGTCTGTGATCTTTAGGTAGCCCATAGAATACAGGCGTTCTGCTGTGTCTAGGTGTCAAGTCCTTGATGATTTTGTCCGAAATTTTTCTCCTCACTGTGATCTTTAGTGTTCTTTTAGCCTCTAGCTGAGGGGCTGGGTTCCTCCATAGCTGTCAGTGTCGTTAAGTATAGCCTTAGCCTTGCTAACATAAGTTAGCCTATCTAAGATTACAAAACCCTTGCACTTATCGCTCTGTTAAACTATGATATCATCATATTTGGTAAGGTCCCTGATAAAGTTCCGCTGATCAGCCGTGACATTAAACGTCACTACGTCACTGCAGTGACATAGTGAATAAATACCTTTCAAGTATGACGAAATTGGGCGTCAAGACCATCACTAAAATACCAATTTTGTAGTATTTCTTAAGCAAACAAATACCGCGGTAGATAATTTTTGGGGCGTGACCTTTTACCTTGAGAAATAACTTTTTCAAATGTGATCAAAGCAGACGCCGCGAACCGCATGGTCAATACGACACAAATTTTGTTGCAGTTCTTACATGAACGAATTAATGGCAGAATATCGCGTTTTGTGTGACCTTGATCCTTGACTTGAGAGTTAGTTTTTCATATTGCGACAAAAGCGGACGTTCTGTGCATCTATATCATGTCCATTTGGTGCATTTCTGAAGTAAAATAAGTTGCTGGGCATCGCGTTTTGTATCTCAGCCCTTAATCTTGAGGGATAGTTTTTCCCAACGTGTCGAAAGCAGACTCCTGGGTATCGATATGATGCCTTTTGTTGCATTTCTTAGATAAGAGAATAAAGAGCAAAGCAATGCGTTTTGTGTGACCTTAAGCTTTGACCTTTCGAGTAAGTTTTTTGCGTGAGGAAAGCAGATATCCTGATTATCGATGTGATGCCATTTTTGCTGTGTGCTTAAATAAACAAATAAGTTGTGGGGTACATTGCTTTCAGTGGTCTTGAAATTTAACCTTGAAAAATGTTTTTTTGAAGTTGTGAGAAAAGCAGACATCACGAACATCAATATCAAACCCATCTTGTGGTGTTTTTGGGTAAACGAACATTTGCCAAGTTACTGCCTTAGTGTTACGATTATCTTTTACCTTGATTTGTTCTTGCGGCATCTCTTTTCTTATATCTCTGAGGTAAAGGCATGGCTTCTAGGGTAATGCACTTCGTGCGACCTTGACCTTCGATCTTGAAAGCTATTTTTTAAGATGCATCGTAAGAGGACATTACAAGCATCAATGTGACACCCTTTTTGCTGCACATTTTATGAGCGAATTCAGCTGGTCTTCCATTTTATGTGATCTTGACATGTGGCCCTGGTAGTTAATTTTTGTAGCGGTCACGGAAGTGAATATCAAAAGGATCGATATTGACCCATTTCGTGCGAACTGGTAGATAAACAAAGGAATGCCATGGTACCCATGCCTTTACCTGCCATTGACCGGTGGAATTCAAACTAAGCGACTTAGAGAAAAAAAAGCAAATTCGTGAATATGTCGAACTGGAAGAACGCGAATGGAAAGATGAGCTTGACGCTGAACTGGAATACGAATACGACGCTAACTTGGATATCAACACCGATTATGGTCTTTGCCAAGGTGGTCTCATACTGGTTTGATACAAGATGGCTTGATACTGGTTGAACTGAACTGTTAGTTCGTTGTAAATATGATGCTATATTGACCAAGTAATTTTTGTGCTTAAATAACATACATGCTATTTAAAGAAGATCACTCATCTGCATGTTTGAGCCCGACACTAGACATATTGGTCATTTGCCCTGCATTTCCCAGTCCCAACGTCTCTGCTTCAAGTATATATATATATATATATATATATATATATATATATATATATCACTGGTAAAATTTCAGCTGAATATATCCAGTTTTTTTCTTTCGGAATTTAACAAAAATACAGGGTAGTCAGAGCTATTGAACATTTCATTTGTGCCATTGACACAGATGGCATACAAAAGACGATCTTTTCTCTCGCCTCTTAAGTGCTGTTTATGATGCACATTGATATGGGGTGACATCCGGACTGTTGTCCTAAGTTAGATATTTCAACTTGGTCTGTAAGTGCTGTTCTGCTGTAATTATCATTACTTTAGAGGGGCTCTTTTGTTCAAAGAACACCATTTTCTACTTTAAAGGATGAAACACTTTACTTTTTGTCGAAACCAAACATTACATTTTAAGCAGCAGCTTCTGAACATTTCAGAAATATTTTTGCATCCTTATCAGTCGGCATGCAACTGGGTCAAGCACAAAGAAGCTATTCAGCATAACTGTGACCACCCGGTAGCCACCCAGTGACCCTATGATAAGCTTTTATGACCCAAGCTCAGTGGTAGCCAAGAACATTCACGGTGCAGTCGGCTTTTCGCTTGGATTCATTGTCGATGCCAATGCTCGCCATTGCCGACATTACGTCCATGCCCTGCCGACTGGTAAAAATGTATTCACACTTCGCCACAGCTCTTCGTCCGATCACACAACTCTGCCTGACTTCGTTGCACTCTTCAGGGATTGGTGATGATGTCGTTGTCGTCGTTCGTCTCCGTATTCGTTTCGGAGGTGATGGGGCTGTTGTCCACCGAGGTGGTGACCACCTGCGAGTTGTCTTCTGTCACCACGTCCGTGTTGGTGTTGATCGAAGTCACCACTTCCGCCGTGTCGTAGTCCAGTGTCTGGTCGGTGGCCGTGCCCGTGTCTGTCGAGTCGGAGGACGCCGTCGAGCTCGTGACGCGCGTGCCGAGTGACAGCAGCAGAGGCAACAGCGGTAACAGCAGGTAGTTGATAAGGCTGACCAGATCCAGGCTGAAGTTGAACTTGAACGGCGGGCGCTTCGGCTTCTGCGTCGGTCTCGCGTACATCCCGTACGTGCTGTACACGCCGTCTCTGGCGCGTCCCACGGGACCGCCGGCCACCCCAACCGGTCCCTGATTGGTCTGCGAGGTCTGTCGAGCTGGTGCTGTCGTTCTGGAAGCTACCGCGTCCAACCATCGCCTCCCGCTGTCCCCGGAACCCTGTGCCACCGCTGCGCAGGTTACACAGACACTCACGAGCACACAGACGACTGGCGGATAATGGACCATGGCTACCTCGCCCGAGCTGTCGGTCAGTGTCGGCACTGGTGGACGGCCGGTGCTATAAGTAGGCGCTGCCGCCGTGCGACCAGACGACGGCAGGCGACGCGCCGCAGGCGGGGCCGCGCCTTCAGCTAACTGTCCGGAGAGCCGCAGCGCGCCGCGACGCCGCGGCAGGCAGTCCGGCAGCGGACCGACCACGCGCGCGAGGCGGTCGGCCGGACGGTCGACCGGACCGCTGCGGCCAGCCACAGACATGACGGACCGGACAACTGGCGGCTGGCGAGCGTGCCGTTTGCTGGATGATTGATGTTACACAATACACTGGGCAGAACGATTTATGTTTAGCGAGACTGACGTGCTGGTTTTATGTGGTTATCAAATATATCGTAGTTGTCCCACAAAACGCTGGTTGTGCCACGCTGTGAACGAGCAAATTTGTTGTCAATATCCAGTCAGGAAAGAGGTTCAACGACTGATGTTGGCGGCACCATTCATATCTCGCATTGCTTAGAAGTTTTTTAAAGCATTTCCAAGCGTCGGCGTGGGCATCAGGTTATTGACAAACAATGACGTCAGAAGTCAACAAAAAATGAATGACTAGCCACACCTTTGTTACCGGTGGAAGGCCGTGTCGTAGTCCAGTGCCCAGTGTGCAACTTTGAACATTTCTCGGAATGCGCGATGGCGGCCGCCGTCAACTTGAGTGTTAGTGTTGCTATAAAAGCGTTCATTCCACGAATTGGAGGGTCGCATGACACCGTATATCAGGAGTCTTCGATGGTAGGAAGTCCATTGCCGCAGTAATTTGCCATGTATGAGGTTAAAGTCAAGATCAAATTAAAGGTCAAACGTCAAATTTGATCATGATGAACAAAAATCACCTCTAGTGTTCGCTATGCGCCCGTCTTTGTTTTCCGGTACTCACTGTGCGGGAACCACTCGCAGCGGCAGCACGTTTTAAATACCATAATGATATGGGCATGTGTTCCATATACCACACATGTACCTGCTATAGACTTGGTTGGCTGCAACGGCCAGTTCATTAAGTTTTAACGAGACAGAGATCGGGGCGATCATACGATTAGCACACAGCTCCGCCAGGACGTAATAGACTAGCTCGCAAATCATTTTACATCGAGGAGCAGAAGCAATGCAACGACAAAGCTTTCGTGGTTTTCTTATTGGTGCTTCCAAAAAGCTGCTGAAGTTTCATCAAAGTAACTTTGATTTGAAGTGAGATCGTTTGTTGTCCGGGTTTGTTGAGACTGGTGCTGCCCTGCGAGTCGTTGTATTGGACCAAGCATGCGCTCTGATACAGCTGGAGGTCGACTGTGAGATGGCTGTGCCGCATCCAAAAGGCATTGAGAGTCTTTTCGAAACACACTAACGCAGACAGAATGGCGTTTAGGTGTCAGGCGGCGGGTCGACATCGGCCCGAACACCGCCAGTGCCTTCGGCTTCAGGACAGCGCCTACCGCCAGTCGGTCTTGCTAAGCCCATTGAAGCCCATCCACTCAGCCGGCTTGTCATTCTTGTGCACTTCCGACAGCTTTGCCGCGCTTCACTGCTGACTGAAGCTGTCGGCAGCCCACTGAGGCCGTGACTCCGCAGCGGACAAAGCCTTTGTAGGGAGCTGCGGTGAGGTCAGGTTCGGTGGGCCCCTTGCAGCGCTCCAGCTGCATAGCCTGGTGGGCGAGTCTCGGAAGGGACAACTCACTACTGCCGTGCTGCTGCAGAGCTTGTGCTCGAAAGGCGCCAGGATATACCAGCATATTTCAGCTAACCAATTACTTGAAAACGGACAAAGAGTACCTGGCCAGAAGAATATGAGTGGAGTGCCTCTTCAAACCTACAATTCTGGCGCTCATGCTCTTGCGCGGAAGGCGAAGCGATGACTTCATCCTTCAGCAGCGCTGTGTCCAAATTATGCTGTCGTATTTCTCCGTAGAAGGTCACCACAATCATGCTCGCTACATGAGCTGATGGAGATGTGAGGCAGACGCAGCACCATCCCCAACGTGCCAGGGAGAAGCTACTGGCGGCCGCCCACGCCTGGCACTCGGACAGCAAGACCGCTGTGCCAGCAGGTCAGATGCTGGTTGACGTCGGTGAGCTGCTCTGTGTGGCCAATCGCTGGGACTGCAGAAGGCCTGACTGCAAGTTTGCATACTCAACTGGCTACACTTCTATTGGTTGACCCACTGTATTTCTAACTAAAAAGACAACAACAAAAAACATCGTGCTGTTCGACAAGTACCACCAACAAGCTTCTAACGTGTACTGCGTCAACGGGACACTAACGGGGCGTTACCGAAGATGGAATGCTTGTGTGGCGCATTTACTTGTTTACTCCTTTCCTGTGCTCATTATTAGATTAGCCGAATGTCGGTATCCGTAGTTGATTTATGCAATTGATTATGGCATAGCGCGCCTCTGCTACCTTGTTAGGTTTCTGCTGCCTCGTTAGGGCTCACATGTGCACTTAGAATTGCGCACCTTCGAAGGTTCTAGAACGCCCCATCCCCTGTATTGGAGGCCGCCCGCCAGCGCCGCCCAGCGGCCCCGCGGTATGGTAACTGCCGCATACTGCGTAGCGAGAGGCAGACAGAGAGCTAGGAGGCCCAGGCTAGCGTGGGAGGAGGTGCGGACGCGGTCCAACCACGACCAGGGTCGCGACGCTTTATAACTTAACAACGCGAGCGCACTACGGTCGAATATAGCCAACCTTCTCACGCCGGTTCCCTGATGGACAAAAGTGAAAAGAAGAACGCAAGTCACGAGAGTGAAGCGTTACATACGCAAAAGGCCACAATTGGATAAGAAGAGGACGAACTTAAGATGCCCATTGAACCCTCCCCCTACTCCCTCCAAGAGCACACACACCCACACCCACACCCGCATCCACAGCCACACCCACAGCCACACACTCACACCGACACCGGCACCGACACCCACACCCACACAGCCCACACCGACACCCACACCGACACCCGCACCCACACTCACACCGACACCCACACCCACCCACACCCACACCTACACCCCCCCCCCCCCCCACACACACACTTAATTCCGTGAAGCTATTTTTACATTGCCAAGAACACGAATTTCCACAAAATTCCATGCGGCTTCCTCATCCAAACAACATCCAGCTCGTCAGCAAGCTAGACTGCGTCATCGCGCATGCTTTGACAGATGTCACCCTCTGCAGCAACATCTTGAAAGCGTTGGTAGACAGTGCCCAGGACATTCACATCCTTACTGGTGACAACGAATCATTGGTCCTGCTGTTGTACTACACATTGAGAATACTGGTCGTCACCAAAATTCAACTGAAAGAGAAAAGTGACGATGTCCTGAACGTTAACGAGGCCACCGAGAGGCTCCGTGAGGCTCCAGTGTAACCAGCTCATCGGTGTCCACGCACTGTGGGAATGCGACGCGGTGTGACATCCCTTCGGAGACCGACACCAGTCGACGCTGAAGCTATGAGAGATAGACACACTAGTCTGGTGCTCAGAAGCCCGGTGCGACCCGTGAACAACTCGGAGCAACCGCAGACACAACGCTACAGCTGTGCGACAACAAACGCCGCGCGTGCTCGTTTCTTTCTTGGCATTAAGAAGCCTCTTCTGCCTGAGAAGCTGCCGCCGGCTAATGCCAGCCTGTGGGTGAATGTGGTCTGAGCTCACAGCAGATGATTTTGTAAAAGGTAGCCAACCAAAGTGACCCCTTCCCCGAACATGAGAAGCTAGATATATTGCCAACTTCATTTAGAGCATCGAAGTCTCCGCCGTATGCCAGCCGCTACAACGGCGCCAGTTATTGCAAAAGCACTCCTGGATCCAGTAACCTGCATCTGCAGATCAAGATCGCCAACCATTTATTATTAACGGATTACCGAAAAACTGCCCTTATGAGGTAGATGTAGATTTGAACCCTCCTTTCGGTTTCTCTGATCACAGGACGTCAACGGATGTCTTATGTTGACTTTATGATGGTCGGGAGTAGTCACTGACCTGATCTCACTCCACCTTTTGACTTGAGGAGCACGCTATCGATAACAGTGCTTGATGCTGATCTAAAAATCAAATATCAAACAATTTCGAAGGTTGCTTGGTCACATTGACTCTCTGAAGGTCAAATAAGCTCACTGACCTGACATGTATGTATATGTAGATCAGTGAACTTTTGCTTAGAAAAACTATCTAGCTGAAAGGTGGCTGTGTGACGAGGTCTAAAAGCACTTCGGTTACCAATCTGGAGGTCGACCTTGTCCGACCTTATTTGACCCGAAGGTAACGACGTAAAGACCTCAAAACCTGACTTAACTCAGGTCAAATAAAAGGTCGACTTACCCTGTGAATATTTTGCGTTTCTGGCTCTCTTAGCTTTTGAGATGTCAGGCGATCAAGTTGGTCCAGCCCATCCCCACCCCGCCACCCGAGTGCGCCGCATACAGCCGGCCAACCGGCCGCGTGTGAACTTTGGTACGTCTCAAAGCTGATAAACCTCACATGATGGGCATCAACGCCCACAAAACCACAGAACGTCCCTCAGCGCGCGCCTAAGGGACCGCATGCTGAGGGACCTACGGGCTCTTAGTAGCCGCAAGAGTGAGGGCACCTACACTGTGGATTTTTAGTTTAATAGAATGGTAACTGTTTTGGGTTAGTGGGTGTGATGCCGTCAATCAGGAGGAGAGGCCTTAGTTACAGAATATGCAACGTTAAAACGACGATGGCTAAGTGGGTGATGACTTGCGAGACCAACTGCCATTCGGACACATCATGAACGGGTGTCAACATTCTGTTTCGTACAATGGTTTCGCTGCAATACAACACCTAGTGCTTCCACCATCGCAAAATGGCCGCTCCCGTAGACGCTCGATGGTATGCTGGATGTGTTGATAAACAGAGAGCGCAGTGGAGAAGACAACAGCGGGCTAAATACTCAAATTGTATTCTTTCCATAAAAACAAAAGCGTTTGTCTGTGGAAAACAATACGATCGAAATGCGCTGAGTTGTAGGTCTTGAGGGGCTAGGCTTGTTTTTGCTTTGTCAATGCCTAGCTCTCGGTTATGCCCCCCCCCCCCCCTCTGGGAAAAATATGTGGTGCCGCCCTTGGATCATCGCGGGAAGGGGACCCTCTGACTCCTCACAAAGCGGAGATGAAAAACATGCTATTGGTCGGGGTTACATTCGCGAGGCCCGTGGGTTAAATTCGCGAGGTAAGATTTTCTTATTGCAGGGACCTGCGGAGAGGCTAGTTCCAGTCACTTGCAACGCAGAACTCTCCCATCTGCTTAGCACGGAAGGCTTGGAGAAAAATGCGCGCGGTTATAGTCAGCATAGGCCAGGTCTGCCATCAAGCTGATTTCGGGCTGGTCGCTTCACACCAGGCCGACTCGACGGTGCTAGCTAGGCCGCGGCGCCGGCTGGATACACGGAGTGGGTCCCTCAGTGCTGCCGACCGCCCCTCCGCGTCTAAAAGACCCGAGTGAAATCTTATCATGGAGGGCGCCTGACCGTGTACCCAAATGTATCCTGATCAAACTGCGCGCTGCAAAACTATCGCCTTTGCTGGAAAAAGTGCGTTGAGGACCGAGTTCTTCGGGATTTGTTTTAGAACGGGGGGGAGGGGTAAATGACAGGAATTTATGACCCTTTCAAATGTTTTGGCTCACTCCGCCCGGGGTTCATTGGTGGATAAGTTATACTGATGATTTTGTGTAGGTTGCATCGCAGCTGTTTTAACATTCGCTGCACGGGAGTTTTCATCTTCGCCCTAAGAGGCATGGGAGTCTTAGGTTTTCATAACGTCTCGAAAACTAAGCAAACTGGGGCCACGCCGAAAACGACAATCGAAATCTCTTGTAAAACAGCACCAGACGGTTGTGTTGAGTGGTGGTAAATGGTCTTTGACTGATAAAACCAGCTCCAAAATGTCAAATCAGCTCTTTATTAGCACCTCTATTATCAAGAACAAAGCATTCTACAATGGTGACACAGTGTGGACAGCTTTCGGAAAACATCAGTTAGGAACTGTTGTGCGAACATATGTGATCTGTGATGTTCTGTCAGGTTAAAGATGTTGTTGCGATTGTAATATTGACCCGTGCGGCTGTATCAAGAACTAAACAAACCGTCTTGATAGGAAGCACACGGTTAGGAATGCCTTCCTAAGCGAGTGCATTTAGCGTGTTGATTGTTGCTTTTGAATAAAATATCACCAATATGACCTAGAAAAAGAGGTAATAGATCATGAACCGCGCAGGTCAGAATCTTGCTCCGAAGTCAGTTTTTACTAGAAAGTCGTACTCCAGTGAAATCTCAGGACTAGTTACGTATAATAGTAGCACAGCGTAGTGCCACTGCAGCACCGTCAAGACATAAAAGAATATTAATGTCAATTATTTTCTCCATCAAATTACGCTACCGTGTGTCATAGTACTAGATTTTTCCCTGCAGTCGCGACCACCGTCGTCATGGCAGCCCTGGTCACGACAACCAGCGTGCGCACCCGTACTGGAGCAAATATTTAAAAAAGCGTCCGTGATTGGCCCGTGGGCGAGGGCCTGTTAGCGAGGCGCGCTTTGGTTGAAGTCTGAGCCAGTGCGTCACATGGACCAAGTGATTCTACGATTCCTCAAGCCAACGCGCGACTCCAAAAGGGACGCTGTGATAAACGGCATAGGGGAGAAATAGAAGCCATAGTAGAGCGTTTCGTTAAGTTCGTGGGGTAACAGTTTCATGTTCGCATATATTCTAAATAGAGTATTTCAAGCTTTCGTAGCATTTACTACACAAATATTGAACACACTAGTGTGTTGCAAACATTACAGAACATATATGTTGGAGCAAGCAAGGCAAATAAATGTATTGCTTTTAAGATTTATCGGGAGTCAAATGACCTTTCTCTCGCAGTGTGGGCTACTTTAAATCAGAACTTTGAGTTCAAAAACTTTGAGAACACTCAGAATTTCGAGAACATTGGTATTTCTGATCAGATCGCACGCGTCTGATGCAACAAGAGCAGCGTACAAAAAGGTTGGATACACCCTGATATAACCGACGTAACCTTACAAATAACCTTGGTTATGCCGAAATAACCTTAGAAGAGAAGGAGACAAGGTCTCTTAGATGTTCCTCGTAAGGAGAGCGTTGATGTAGTTTTATTAATACATCGACTGTCTGTCGGTAGGTGATAGTCGCATATGCGTAGTAAAGGCTTTATAAATAATGACATTGGAAACATGACGCTATATCGGCATTCAGGACCGATTCCTTATTGTTAGTAACGCGATTTTGATGTAATACAGAAATTCAAGTGCGCATGACCATTTCCCACACTGCCGCATTTAAGCACGGGTAAGGGCACCAGTGTCGTGCCTTCCATCATGTGCTGTTGATCCCGTTGATCCATACCCTGTCATGCAAGCCTGTGAAATCGTCGCGTATCTGGTATTTGGCCGTACACATTTGGTAGCACACTCCAAAATACCAACACACCAGTCAAATATATTCGGTACCCTACGCCGCGAAACCATCTACAAACTGACGCTACAAACCACATTTTCAAATCGACCATCAGGCTGGGGATCTCATTCACCAGCCTTCCGTGAAATCCTGTGACACACAATGCATGTCAAATACCTCGGAACTGCACTTATCGGCTATCAGACTTCTGAGAAAGGGCTGAACGCGCACATCGTCGATACAGAAATTACCCGCGATAGTGAACCTTTCGGACTTCCCTGACATGTTGACTGGAAATGTGTGGAGAGCGCGCACATTTTTCCAAACGAAGCTGCCCTGGCTGGGAAAACGTGCGTATTTTTTAGAAAAGCAAGCATATTCCCATCAGGCGCAAAGGTGACTCTAAGGGATAAGGTGACTCTACAAAGGTGACTCTAAGGGACAAGGTGACTCTACAAAGGTGACTACGGATAGGCTTGGAACTAAGCGGTAAGTTACACAGATAATTAAAATCAACCCAATTACTAAATCCACTATCTGTAAAGACCCTGCAAAAAGTAAGCGCATAACATGTACCTGGCTGGTATGGCACCCTGGCCGAAGCGAGCAATGGAACAACAATTCGCCTAAACCGTCGAGACGACTACCTCGCGATCGCTATGCCTCAAACGGGGGTAGTCCGAAGTCTTCGGGCCGAAAATGTTCCAGAGATGTCAGCACTAACGTGGCGGGCCGAGTCATTTCCTCCGGCATGCGCGGGTCGGGCACCATGATGCACGGCATGCCGGCGGCGCGCGCCGACAGCACGCCGTTGGGAGCGTCCTCGAAGGTGAGCACGTTCTCGGGCCGCGCTGGCGGCACTGCGAAGCGGCGCGCCGCCACCTGATACACGTCGGGCGCCGGCTTCCCGTTCGTCACCTCCGGCTCCGTGGAGGCAAGAACAGCGTGCGTGAAGAGCGCGAACAGCGCGCCGTGTCGGCTCGTCTTCAGCTTGAAGGCGGGCGCACCGCCGCCGGACGCCAGCGCCATGGGCACGCCGTGGCGGTGCAGGTGGCGCACGAGCCGCTCTGCCCCAGGCATCAGCTCAGTGGTAGGGAACAGCTGCTGCCAGATGCGGCCTGACTGCTCCAGGTACTCCTCCGGGGTCAGCGGCAGGTCCAGGCTGCGCACGATGTCAGCAGCGGCCTCGCTGCCCTTTTTGCCCATCTGCTGCAGCTTGAGCTCCCACGTGAATTGCTTGCCAAACTGGCCGACCACACGCTCCGTGGTCTGAGTGTACAGGCTCTCCGTGTTGAGCAGCAGGCCGTCGACGTCGAAGATGACGTGTGTGATGGCCGGAAGGCTCGGCTCCATGGCTGCTGCGGTGGTTCAGGCTGCAGGAGACATGAATGGGTCAGCAAGTGTCACCACAAGCTGGTCCAGTACTGGGTGTGGAGACAGTCACTGAGTCAGTTGATCCCCTGCAGGAATGTGAGCATGACCCCATGCTAGATCACACACAATCAAGTTCATTACCACAGATTGTCTAAAGATACATTCTGAGTGTTTGTAGCCTTTCTGAAAATGGTACCTTTACCATTGACATCTGCAGTTCCTGATGTGGCTCATTGTACCACTGTATATAGGTTGAGAAAAGTGATCCATAAACAACATGATAGAACTTTGATAAAGATATGGAAGGCAGTCATTTCAATGCAACACACAACCTCCTGATGCATCCCATGAATGCTCAAAGGAGGTCTGTGCCAGGGGATGAAATGCCCATATTCTTTCTCTCCATGCAACATATGAGGAAAGTGTAATTTTTCAGGACATGGGGGGGGGGGGGCACTGGCTCCTTTCTCCTACACTTTGTGTCATTCACAGCCCTGAGACATGACTGTCACATGAAAATAGCATTCTGGTTGCTGCCGTGTTCCTGGCATGTAGTGTAGATGTTGAGTCAGGCAGATCAAAATGTTACACCACATTTAAAAGGCAATTACTGAAAGGGATTACATCAGTATCATCACACAATACTAGTTATTACCATTCTAATGAACAAACTTGCTATTATGATTAAAACTATCTAAAGGATCCTATCAAAATGTTTTTCATGCAAATATGCTGAATTTCAGCACATTCACCTGATGCAATTAGCATTGTTCTTTTCAAGGCTGTATAAGGCTGAGGCTGTTTAATCTTTTTGGTATTGGAGCTTTCCACTTACACCAGCATGATTTTGTAGTTTTGTCCATTAAATGGATATTATGGGAGGCCAGCATGCACTGTGGTGCTTCCAATTTTGTAGTTTTTATACAGGTGCATACTTTACAAAATGAGTTGGGGGGGGGGGGCAGTGAAACATATGCCACTACCAAAATATACAACAGGTTTCTCCAGATTTGGCCTAGACTCTTCCCAGTGTGTGTGTGTGGGGGGGGGGGGGGGGGGCAGAGGGCAATGCAGAAACCCAAACCAACTGAATATGAAACTACACCTCATACTTTTATCCCAAAACTTCATGGCAAAGACAAGGCACTGATGTGCCAGTGATTTGGTAATGAGTTTACTTGAGAAAAGAGATTGATGACCTAGAATCAGAATTTGTTGACCACTCCGCAACAAACAGAATCATAGTTTCATAGGACCTTTGGAATTCCTTTCTGAGGCATTCTAGATGTTTCCATTACACCATTATTCACAAAACAAGACAAAACTGAGCTGAGAGCTTTCAATCCATCATTTATATTTTCATTTGCTTGCTCCAAAACCATCCAACTTCCAACTTCCATCTTCCATCTTGAACTTCTGACATTACCTGCTGAGAGCATCCAACCAAAAACAATAATTGCATCACTAATGCCACAACTCAAGCTGCCCACAAAATACATACTTTGTGACACATATCTAGGACAGCAGCATAACTGTTTAATAAATTCAGTGCATGTACACTGCAAATATACATGCTCCACATTTGTCACTTGGCTGATGGTAATTTCAACACATGCGAGACCACTGTTTTAAGGAATTGATAAGGGATGATAAATGCTAGCTTAAGCACCTCCTCAATGCAGCCAAATATTGTCCTTCAAAATACATTCGAATTGGAGCAGTTTATGTAGCATGACCTACGTGCGGCACAGATTGAACCCATTAATGTTGTTTAGGTGCCTGAGACGCATGAGGAATTTTGGAGGGACCAGGCTCCAGTCCGGGCAGTGGTGGCCGCAACTCCCAGGCCGCTCTAAGCATATCTTATTATAGCAGAACCTTTATAAAAAACTTAGTGCGAACATTCTGAATGGATGGACTTCTATTCATGGATCTCACCCAAGGCCATTGAACAGAACCTCACCCCACGTATCTCCCGCTCCGCGTGCCCTGAGTCCCTGCTGACGAGAGCCTCCGTTTAAAACACAAAAATCAGATGACGTCATCGCTCCCTGCCTTGGTACGAAAAGCAGTCTGGTAGGAATCACAGTCCTGGTAGACATTTTGCCAGATATCAAAGGCTCGTGACGTGATTAATTCGCCAGCTTCGTGCATGCCATCCGCGTCTCACAATGCATGATGAGAACGGAAGGCACAATTAGCAACCTTTCGCTGCAAATGCGTCACGTACCACGGAAGCACGCGTTCTTTGTAATATGCCGTAAACTGGTCTTGCATTTTCGTGATCTTCTGATTTGTATGAGTTCGGTGTTCGTGGTTTGACCGACACTCGCATTGCTTCAGGGGTCCCTGAAAACGGTGCAAGAGGACCTCTGGATAATATTTCAGGTCCCTATCCCTACAGCCGAGATTGTGTATACGACGTACAGCCAGTCGTTCGGGCCCTCATTCCCTCCAACCGGGCGCTTTGACGGTTTCGGTGTGTCACCTTGCCCCTCTTCGGGCCTCATCGAGTACTTCCCCAGGTTGGCTCGGGGCCCGTACGGGCACAGGACCCTCTGATAGGCGCTGTGGGCCCCTGACAGATACAAAGCCGCCGACAAGTGCAAATTACTGGCCCCAGCTTTATGGTTGATTGGAAAGTGGACTCTCAAGCCCATACGGACACGGAGCCGACTGTGCGGTACTGGTGGTACCTGATCGACATATATACCTATATCGACCCAGGGGATCCACGATGGGCGCAAAGGGCCCTCTGACTCTAGGCTTTTCGGGCTTCTTCGAACATTATCTCTGACTGACTCTGGGCCCCCTGACAACGCAGGGCCCCCGTCAGGCGATGTGGGCCTCGCGAAATGTAAAACGCTTGCTCCTGCTTTGTCTCTGCTTGGGAAATGAGTCCTAGACCCATTCCGCCACGGAGTCGACTGTACATGAGTAGTGGTGGCTGACGGAAATATAGGCCCTTATCGACTCAATGGGTCCCTGATGAACACGCAGGGCGCTCTGGCTGGAATTGGAGTGCCCGGCCCCTGAATGAGACCTCCGTGTGGACTTTCGGGCCCTTCGGGCCGTCAAATCGGGCCCCTAATCGTAGGTCTCGAGAGGCCCGCGGAACCTTACAGAGGGGGGGGGCGCATGCCCCCCGTGCCCCCGCCTGCCTGCACTATTGCTCGTCCACACATTGGCTGCGGCTTAGTGTTGGCAACAGGGCTGAACTGTGCGGCCTACGGAGTCTGTCACGCCTGGCGTCAAGGATTTTTGCTCAGATTTGCTAGCACGCCCGCTGAAAACTTCGTTATATAATTTGTATCACTTATCAATTATTACTGACTGTTGAACATTCCCCGACCAACATGACTTGACCATGTTAATACGCATTGCTGATCCATTTCGAGCTACAGCCGCGCGGTTTAAAAACAAATTATGTACAGCCCAAAAATGATTCTGAAAAAGCTTCTAAGTTCGATCGGTTTAGAGAAAGACCACTGTGCTCTTGTAAAATGAAGAGCTCCGGTGATTTATTCCATGTAATCGTCTAACGCATGCTTTCTTCGGTTGATGGACTGTAAAATTCAGGCAGAATTGATCCCGCGGTAGCTTCGGCTTCCATGCCAGTTACAGAGGGTAAACATGAGCAAATATAAAAGCATGCCTCCATTAAGAGCTGAGCTATATTCGGTGCTTTTTGTCTGGGGAGGAGGCTTTTATTATCAGAGGCTCTTTGTCGACCGTGAGTCCTCGCTTTCCAAGGCTGCGCGCCTGTACTTAAATAAAGAAGCCCATCGGTTTGAGGTCTTCGTAGTCTTTGCCCCCCCCCCCCCCCCCTTCCGATCCAAAATTCAGATACGCCGCCCCTGCCAGGTGGGCCCCATGTGGGTTCCAGTTTGGACCCATACGGGCCCCATATGGGCCGTTCATGTGGGGCCCAGGTGGGCACCCATGACATGTCCACATGGTGCCGAAGTGGGCAGCCCTGATAGCCCCATATGACTGTCCATCACGGATCTACATAGGCTCCAGTTGGTTATGCTGTCTGGGGCCTTAAAAGAGAAAAGTCAGCCCACATTTTCCAAAGCTGTGAGAGCTGCGACTATGTTAGTAAAGCCAACCAAACTGAATAGGAAATTCTCCTTGTTAGCGCCTTAAGTGAACACAGTTTGTTAACTCGTTTGCGCTTCGAACATCGATGTTTATTCAGGATTTCATATTGCACGCACCTTGTCGAGAATTTAGCTCAGTTTTCTTCCGACTAAATTCTAAGTAACAAACTAAATCCGTCGATTATTGCCGCCCACGACTTGATACCTTGATCGCCGTCGGCTGCTGGAGGTTCCTTCGTGGGGCCCTGTGAGCGATTGAGGGAGCCCGATACTTCGCCGGTTTGCTTCATAGCTAATGGTACGATAGGGTCAGTTGCGGTGCAGTTCTTGTTTGATACCATGCAAGCTAGTATTACCTTGTGTTGCGCGCCATTGCCGATGTCACTTACCAGCTTACAGCATACAACATTTGCGTTTTCACGGTGTTTCGTCATGCTGCGCCGTGCAGATAACAAACGTGGAGTGCATTTTGACTCGGAGAATTACACCACTTGATGCTTGTGTTCAAGCGGTGCCCCTTGTAACGGAAGAAACGTCCACCATTGGGGGCCTTGAAGGATTAAGTTGTTTTTATGTGCGCTTCCATGGGCCTGGTGTTTTGTTTTCTCAAATTCTTTGGATCTAGACATTGATGGCCTTCAGATTTACTTCTTTATATTATAAATAGCATGAATTGACCTTAAGGC
>NW_023596225.1:38143067-38182921 GCF_011947565.3 Pollicipes pollicipes | reverse complement strand
GGAAGAAAATTGCAGCCATGCAGCATGCCGTAAACGAGACGGGCACGGAAAATGCCTGCGATCGATCACGCAACAAGGTGCAACATCCGTAAGGCTGCCAGACTTTTCAGCTCCACGTATCGACCACCCGTTTTGTCAGCATGAAAGCCAGGCCACCAACCAACCGCTGCAGCATACTGTTTCCATGACCGATATGTCAACGAAGAAAACATCCAGCGGCCGTTTGTGTTCCGGCGATTTGCCCATAGCTCTGTGATGCGGGCGCGAGGCGTGCGCCTGTGCTTGTTTATTCCAACACACTAACACTTCATGCACGCAGGTTGGTCCGGAGAGGCATGTAGTCGTCGGCCAACGGTCAGTGAGTTGAGCATCAGCCAAATTGCTTTGAGGCCCGGAAACACACTCCTGTCAGGTGAAAGTTGTGTGGCTGCCTTGACCTCGCCACCATTACCACTACGCTGACCGCGTTATCGATGTCAGGATAAGCGGGCCATGTTGACCTCTTGGCGGGGCGGCGTATGCAAACTCTTGATCTCGTGAGTTGATATTTGGAAGGCCTGCAATGAGTGATGATAAGCACTTTGGCTCAGAACAGCTGCGATGGCCGTTTATAGTCCTGTTATAGTTGATGTGCCTGAGAGCAAGAAGTATGGTGTAACGTTCCGCTACATAAACAGATACATTGTCAAGAAGACGGTACATCCGTATTATAGTCGGCATGAACAATTACGCAGCCAGCGTGGTTGTCGATTTTTGAGCTTTCGGATAAATATAACGGTGATTTAGGTATCTGCCTAGAAAAAAAATATTGAAACAAGAAGCAGTAATGGTACGCGTTGGCAACCTGAATAGAATGCAGGCATCGTACGCGACCGACGAATGCTGCCTTAGCGGGCGGAACATTCTAGTTAGGCGGCTTGCCTCCTTAGAGGCGAAACAATATTCAAATAGCAATGGGTCTCATTTCCTTCGCCTGGCTAAGCGGAAGTCGTCCAACGCACGCGCAAAATACACGAAAATAAAATCACGCAACAGAGCGCCAGATGTTGACATGCCACAGCACACCCAGCTCTCGAATTGCGCCACCTGCCTTTGCCGCCCGCATGGCATAGAAACAACTCGCACCACCACATCCTGATGAACCCATCATTCTAATTGCAGACCATGTAAGCGTCCGTGTCACACGGGGGATCCGCCTGCCAGAAAACATATGACGTTTCACGTCGTCGGAAAACAACCCAGACTTCTGCGGTGCCGGTACAACGCACCTGGCCAGATTATTCGACTTACAGCTTGCAGCTTATTGCAGCTATTCAGCTAACACATACTCCCTGCTCATTGCTCGGGGCATGTTTGCCGTCCTTGCCATCGGCCATACCAAGTCGCCCAGTCGGAAAGGTGGACTGAACAGACCAAACCCGCTCACAATAATCTGATGCATCGAAGTCCTTATGGTTGAAGTATTGTTGACCTGGGACAAAGTGAATGTAAAAACATAAACATTCCAACCAGCGTGTTTATATTGAACATAGGCTTTCAAGATAAATCAGTCAGATAAATCCTCTGTTAGCAGTGACCCGCGAAAATTTATTTAAATGCATCTTGCCTAATGACTAAAACGTATGCAACTATCGTACCGAAGTCATTTCATTCCTTTGAACACTTGGCATGCCTTGCATTGCACAGCACGGAACCATTTCTCGCCACCTTTCTGCCTATCCGACCGTTCCTCGCTAGTTGCACCGCCCCTCTCCTGGTCACAACCGCCCTTTGCTGGTCAGAACGTCCCTCTGCTGGTCCAACGTCCCTCTTCTTTTTCTGGTCACAACGTTCTTTACTGGTCAAACCTTCCCTCTACTGGTCGCACCGTGCTTCTACGGTCACCTGTCCCCCTGCTGGTGACACATCCCTCTACTGGTCAAAACCGTCCCTCTACTGGTCACATCGTCACTCTACTGGTCAAACCTTCCCTCTACTGGTCACACCGTCCCTCTACTGGTCACGCGCCGTCCCTCTACTGGTCACGCCGTCCCTCTACTGGTCACGCCGTCCCTCTACTGGTCACGCCGTCCCTCTACTGGTCACACGCCGTCCCTCTACTGGTCACGCCGCCTCTACTGGTCACGCCGTCCCTCTACTGGTCACACCGCCTCCTCTGATCACACACCCGTCCCTCTTCTTGTCACAAAAAACCGATCCTTCTTTGTCACGCCCGTTCCTTATGCTGTTGACACTATCCCCTCCTCTTGTCACACTGCCCCTCTTCTGGTCACACTGCCCCTCTTCTAGTCACACCGTCGTTCTGCTGGTCATGCCGTCCCTGTTCTGGTCACGCCGCCCCTCTGCTGGTCACGCCGCCCTCATAGCTGATCACGGCACTGCAACGCCCAGCCGGTCCGCCAGGCGCCGCCACCGGCACCACCGCCGCCGCCGCCACCGCGGCCGCCCCTCAGTCGTTGCCGATCACGCCTCAGTGAAAGTCGGACGGCCGGCCCAGCCGCTACGGACAGCCCAGGGGTCACCATGCTGATCGGTGAGTGCGGGTGCGGACCGCTGCCCCCGGGCGCCCCCGGACGGCTGACGCAAACTGATGACGTCATGGGCGCTGCCCGAGGCTCGGCCGTGTCAGCGTCCGACGTCCAGCACTATGCGTGTCAGCTGTAAACTTATGTGACGAGACGCGTTCGGTTCGAGTTTCGTGCTGTGAAGGTCGGCTTCCTCCCGTCAGCGCATATGCCAGTCGACGGGTCGCGATCAGGAACGGTTAATGTCAGCGCCCGTTGTATCGGCCTGCGGTGCCCTGCGTGCCGCCATATAGATACGGCGTTGGTTGCCGCCGCCAGGGACGTACGCACGCAAGTACGCGCATCGCTTGCGAAAACGCGCGAGGCCACTTATTTGCGTATATACTGAAGTGGTTCAGATTACTGGTTTATCGCGATTGCGCAATGTCGGGAGGGCTTCGCAGGGAGCCTACGTGAATGCAGCGGATTGCATGTCCGGCGCTGGCATAGCTTGCAGTGTGTTGCAACGATTATAGGCTTCTGAAGATCTGTTTTCGGTCTCGCGCCGGCACCTCTGTCTCTTTATGAGATCATTTGCATCATGACATGTATGCGGATCGACCTATGGGCGTAATATTGACATTTAAATGGGACAAAAACAGCGGCTTCGCACGACTTATGCAAACTGGGTCATGCCGAATGTTGACTGGTAGCAACTTCTAATGGCCCTCCAAATGAATTATGACGCTATTACGAATTGGGTTCAGTTTTCGAGCGCACGCACAAGACGGAAAGAGAAGTCGTTAGCCAGCCGCACAACAACGTAAGACTAAAAAGAAAGCGACCGACACACTGGTCTGGTTCGGCACGTTGGAAAATGTACGTACTGTATTTCTGTTACCCCGGCTGTGAAGGACCGGACAGCGGAGTCCCAACGTGCACTACGGTAGATAATACATGTGATGAATTATTGTCCTACATAGTTTTCATAAAGTGTTACATTTTGTTGGACGTACATTCCAGCTAGTGGATTATATCCCCGGTACGGTTACAATTGGTTTGGGGCGTAGTGATGACCTTGACACAGCCATTGGGATGTAAAATCACAAAAAAATCTGGGGGATGCACTTTGTTTCCTGCATCCCAAAATGCAAACGGTAATGATGTATCTGCAAGTGCAGATGTTTACAGCTTTCATTATCGTGTTATTAAGTTTTACTTCAATGTCTCGGCTGATCACTGACTCGGCATACTTTGATGTGGATAATCGAAACGCAAGTGATGGATGTTCGATTACAGGAGTCTGGGATAGATCAATGACGGTGGCAATGTGTCAATTGGATCTGCGTAGGTCAATAAATGTTTGCAAGCCCATCAGGTGATATCTGAAATGTTGATCTACATCCTTCCAAACACTTACACATGCATTAACAAAGCGTCGAAACACCGTATAATCGGATCTCAATCGGTGATATTAACCTATAATTTTAACCGGTCATATCAACCTATCCTTTTAACCTGTGATATTAACCTATCCTTTTAACGGCGATCTTAGGGAAAAGCACGAGTGTTTGTACCTTAATAAATGTGTATAGAATGAAAACAGGTTGGATGAGTTCATACCCCTGCTTAACCTTGCTTACCCTAGTTCGTACCCTTGCTTGGTCGAAGAGTCGGATGATCTGTAGAATAGAATTAAGCGTATAGATTCGGCTGCATTTTGTGTTGAACCAACGAAGATAAGACCATGTGTTTCTTATTATGTCCATTAAGTTCACTCTAGCTCAGATGAGCTTCCATAACTTGGTGCTAAGCAGTGAGTGTCTAATGCTGATTACTTGTAGTTCTTAAAAGCCAGGAGGCATTGTCTTGCGATTGTTATGTCAAATTAGGCTGGAAGCCGGGTGAAGAAGCCGGGATTAGAAAGCCGGGCTTAACATAATCCCCAAACGTTAGGCGTTCATTTTACTATCGCATCACATCCTACCGCTATTCTGCAGGGTCGATGTTCAACAAAGGCTTGTAACCGATAAAAGCATATAAATACACCCCACATTTTGCACTCATTCACTGTTCAGTGAGAAATGTTGCCCGCAGTGTTGTTCTTATAGAATCACGTAAGGCCAAACCAGGTCAAAAGTTGGTTATTCAACAGTCACTTCAGGCCGGGCTGAAGTATGGCCGGCTTGGTGACGCACCGTGTGTGTTGAAATACTTTCACGCCATTGCGTCAATACAGCGCGCGGAACTATTTTCGAATAGGAAGGGGCGAGTTCATGGTGCTGAGCAGACCACGTTGGTAAGCATGCTAATCCTTTCGGAATGGGACCTGTTGGTACTCGGCCAAACGCTAGGCGTCAAAAGGAAAGCCATCATGTGTTCAGAATGCTGACCTAGGTAAACACTTGGGCAGATCAGGAAATGTTGAGTCAGGGTCAAATCAGGCTATGTCATTGCACGCAACGGTTTATTAAATGACGTCCAAACAACGGGAAAGGCCTTTAAAATGTATTGAAATATAAGTGCAGAGGCATGACAGTGCACCTTTTAGAAGAACTTTGCTTCAGATCGGAGTCAGTTCTGACGGCGCCGCGGTGCCACTTCGGACATCACCTTGGTGATGTTTGAATTTTTCTCTGAACATTCTCAACATTTCTCACTGAACAGTGAATGAGTGCAAAATGTGGGTGTATTTATATGCTTTTATCGGTTACAAGCCTTTGTTGAAACATCACCTTCACAAACACCTTGGTGATCTGCGTGAACTTAAGCTAAGAAACGCATTGCGTTTGAAGAGGTTGCTAATTGCTAAGGATTGCTAAGAGACAATCAACGTTTCGTTGGCCCGAGGCTAAACGGGCTTTCGTCGTTCTCTAAAAAAAACGGCGACAGCTCTTGAAGGCCCGTCGCGTGCGGCATAGCATACGGCCACCGTAGCGATATTTCTGTCATCATCGAAGAAACACTCAATCGTGTTTTGTTAGGGCTGGTCTTGGTCTTGGTCTGGGCTGGTTCGAGGTGGGCTGGTAACATTTTGACCTATAGTTTCAAACAATGATTTATCACGTAGATAACACAGTTGTAATAGCCTTTTTGCTAGTAGAAAAACCAGCCTGGTAACTACGATTTGTTCGATAAAGAGAGCTGGCCGAAATATCAACTCATCTATCTCTTTTGTTCTCCTGGTTTTTCTATGAGGAATATGGCTATTATTACACTCTTACCTGTACGCGTAACGTTCCTCGCAAATGCAATCAACAACTTATGTTACGACATGTCACAGGTTAAAACCCCTGATCATGACTCGATAAGTACACTTACACGCCCACAGTTCAGGCTCTTGTATAAACGCAAGGGGCTCTCGCCTCTGAGAACCCTAGCACCAGTCAGGAATGACTCAGCTTCCTCTCAACACTGACCAAAGTTTGCTTCTCAACACTTGAATTGCACTGAACCCGTTGTGCAATTTCATAATGTCTATGGGAGGTCAGTCCTCAAATATCTTTATCTGCGACTTGGATTTCTCGGATAGCTTTCCGATTAAGCGTCCAGCGGAATTAGTAATCAAACGTGTTTAAAGTGGAGATAGCATAAATTAAGTCGAAATTGGTATTGTTTGCAGCAAAACCGTTTTAAAACGATCTGACAGCTAGAGGCCTTTTTTATCACGGGATGCTTGTATAATGTTACACCTGCACTCACTGCAAGCCCATATCATTTGCCTTGTATTTGCGTCTGCAAAAAAAAACGCCTTAACAGCATTCCCCAGTTCTACGCGGTACGAGCACACAGGTATTATGCAGTGACTGATAAACATCCTCATCCTCTTAGGCGGGAGCGAGCGTACACTTCTAGTGATTATTGATGAATGTATGCATACCATGGCCTAGGACGCAGTGAAAAGCCCCGTTTGTTTACTTCATTGTCTCGAACGATCTAGTTGAGGTGTGCCACCTTAGAACCAGCAAACTAAAAAGTTGTCAATTGCCCTATGAGTATTCGTTCGGATCTTTTGACCGACACACCGCAGACACCTGCGTCAGACTATACCTTCATAAAATTGCACTTAGGTTTGGCTGAATGAAGTAGGATCCTAGGCATGAGATTTCATTTCGGATATCAGTTAAACGTGGACAGGCATTACAAACAAAGAATCGATTTCGTGGATTCTAGTATCGGTTAAGCGCAGGAGTGCCAGGTATCATTTGAGTGTCCAAGTCAATATGGGAGGCCAGTACCCTCACAAAAACAATGCAAATCGATACTCCAGTTATGCACTGCATAATTCCCGATGAGTCGGCTGAGCTATTGCCCTATATAGAACGCTTTTGCGCTGGTGAGAAATGTACAAAGTCCTAGCAAACAAGCAAGCACGCTAAACTAAACTGATTCGGATTTGTTTTTGCTTGTGTGACCGCGCACGTTCACTCGCCTCACTCGCTCACTCACTAGGTATGTTTTAGAAACTCGGCGCCGTTTCTAAAATGTTGCATCAGCCGTCCACGCAAATCTACCGTGGCTAGCCAAGTGTGCTGGCCGCCATCTTGTTGGCAGCGCAGCGGGATGAATGGTTTTGAAAGTGAAAACGTCCGCCGGAGAAGCCAGTCTTGACGCTACGCGAGCAATGGGCAGCCTCGTCATGGTTGAGAGCCTCGACCCCGCTCGAAGCTCGTAAGACCTTCAAAGTCCGGGTCCGAGTACGTACAGAGCATGAGTCCTCCTTGCGTCATTGTTTACGCATTTTCGGTTTTCTTCTTTTGGTCTGTGTCACTATTGGGTTGTCACTGTGCTTTAAGAACATTTGAAATCTAAATTAACTAGACCTAGGAAGCACCATGATTTCATTGGCAGCTGATGCAGCCATTGCAACACATGGTACAGGGCATTCCCAGCGGTGCAACTGATATGGAGCGGTATCTGCCGAGCCTGGGGCCGCGCCGATCCTGCTGTCCAGTGGTCGCCGCCGATGGGTTATTCCATCACCTGATCCGCCACAACGGTCCGAATCAGTTGGAAACACCACAAAAAAATGCTGAAGATTATTATAACTACAAAAAATGGGGAACGACGCTGGGGATAAAATGCGACTGATTGCACGCTAAGATCCGCTGGTAAAGATGAACCATACACGTCGTTAGGATTGTACTATCGTACTTGTTGCGGTGACGTCCAAGGGCGAGTCCAGGGAGCATGACTCCTTCCGCGATGGTGGGAAACGCCCAAATTTGTATCGTTCGTGCATGATTTGGTGCATCTGGCACTTTTTTAAAACTTCAGTCCCAAACGGACTATCCGTTCCCAAGATCCGTTTCTGGATCCGCCACTGCCAGTGGGTCTCTGAAGGTCAACAAAGGTGAAAAGTTCAATGTTGGGACCCCGGGAATGCGATGGTCCGAGGGTTTGCAGCGTAATGAATGCATCGGAATTGTATGCTCTTGGCATCGCAGCTGCAAGGTCATTGTCGCGGGGTCACGGACGCCATGTATCTCAGGCCAAAGTTCTCAGGTCATGAGTCTGATTACATAGCTCTCAGGTCAGGGCCATTGGTTTATGTTCATCAGATTGTGGCTATCGCCGGTCTCCCCATTTCTCAAATAATCTCCGGTTTCATTTTGGCCTGCTCAAAGCATAACCCTCCCTCAAAGCTTGCCCCTCCCTATCGTTTAAAACGGAGAGCAGAATACTTCCAAACTGGGATAAAGCTACGCTGTTCGGGCCGGGACGATCTAGCTCTTGATGTTGGCAAGAACGGCCTAAAGCTTCTTGCTTTTCGGTATTGAGTCCTTGTACCGAATTATCGACTTCCAAAACAGTTGGAAGTTCTGGTAAGCGACGTCATAGAGAAAATGCTTCTTTGGTTGACGGCATGTATTGGTCACATCAACTTGTTTGAATAGTAGATTGGTTTCAGTTGCTCTATGAAAGTGAATGATCATTCGAATATCGATATTTTGGGTCAGAGTGTTTCAAGTTTTATGGGATAAAATAAAAAATATAAGTCAGTACGGGTGTGAGCGTTACGCATTAGGGTATCAGCGAGTGCCATACCTTGTTAAACATGTGAACCACCATACACCCCTGCGTCTGTGTGGGGCCATAAGAGCTGTTTTTGTGCTGTCGGGCTGCTTTTGTCAAGCCGGTCGAGAGAGAGTGGTAAAAAAGGTAACTTTCATCAGCTATTCACCCAGCACGAACCGTCATAATCGCAAAATTCTAGTCCAGTCTTTTCGCTGGCGGTTCCACAGAAATGACCGTCAGGCATGTACAACAGATTTGATGAATTTTCGTAATCAAGTGGCAAAGCTAAAATGTATTGCACTCCTCAAGACACCAAGACTAATGCCCTTGAAGTGATGTGCCCGGGAAATACGTGTCACACACAAAAATGATATGGCGGTGATGGGCGCGGATCTAAAAAAATCTGGTGACCCCCTTTTCGGTGACGTGCCATCATTGTTTTGTCGTGTGAAATCAACAATTTTACTAATGTTATCGTAAATCACAAACTTACATACCATGTCCAATTCTCCTCCCATTATTTTATTCAGAGATGCTGCGTTGAGATATGCCTGAATGAGGCAAATTTTTAGTCACTTAAATGAAAAGGCCCCTTACATGCTGAGTTAAGAAGATAATATTTCGCGTTGATACGAATGGCCTGCCACTTTTGTTTTGCTTTCTGATGCCACCACGCAAATATCCAGTGTTCATAACGTTAATTGCAAGAATGAACCACATGCAATCGTTGCAGACCGGCTCCAATACAAGACAATCGGATGAATTTATTCTGCGATATCTTGGAAGCCAAACCCCCAGGAGCCGAACAGTAATGAACTTGACTATGCAATATAGGTGACAATATAGGTGACATATGTGGCCTTAACAGTGTGTGGTGAGCCGATTTTTACATTATATTATAACGCACTGCAAAACTTTGGGACGTCCATGGAGAGCTGCAGTTACTATGGCTCCGCAGCAATGAAATGATAGCTAGGTATGCATTCACAGGCGTGACAGTGCACTAACCAGACGTTAACTACAGGTTCGCATTAGGATCTTTCCCTTCGTAGTCGAGGCACACCATTTGTCGCACTCCTTCCCCGCGGTTCCGCTTCATCAATGCTTCCTCAAAAATGTTTGCCCATTGTTTCTCCCATGTCAGTCATAAAAGCTAGTACAATAACGAATACTTTGCATGGATGGCTTTATGTTTATGGCAGCTGCTAAGCGGAGTTCGTTGCGTGTGCTGTGGGCTCGACAACCAAAGGAAGCCGATCTAGTCGATCAGATAATTTTCCTTATGGCCTTCTGACCAGACATGGCTGCGGAGGGTTTGCGTGCGGAACGATATGCTCCAAGGCCCTATATGCTCGGACTAACTCGGTTGCTATCAGGCTGGCCCGCTATTTGGCCAGCTGCCAGCAGGCCTTTCTCCCCCCCAGTCAGTCCAAATCGATCCACGCGGCTGCACGGTTGGACTACCCTGCGGGCTGTCCCGTTGCCAGCACACCTCTCTCCGACATTCAGTCGGAGCACCGTATCCCCCTGGGCTCGTACTGAGCACCGCGTCCCCTGGGCTGGCATTGAGCGCGACGTCCCCCCCCCCCCTGGGTCCGTACTGAGTACCGCACCCATCGGAGCTCGTTCGTACTGAGCATCGCGTCCCCCGGGTCGCGAACTGCGCGCCGCGTCTCCGCCCCCCCCCCCCCCCCCCTCCCGCCCGAGCTCGTACCAAGTACCGCTGTGCTGCGAACCTGCAGCGCGCTTCCATGCGACCGCGGCATCCCCGACGGCCGTGCGCAGTCAAAGACTGTGCTAAGCCATTGCGCACTACCTGTTCCAAGACTAGAATTACGTTCACAGACCAGACACGCGGGGGCGGTCCAGAGCCCTTTGCAGATCCAAACGGTGTACTTTGTATCATTTAGTTTAGTTCACCTAGCTAGAGTAAGTGAAGTTTGGTTGAATTGATGTAGGCCGAGCCTGGCACGCCATTAACTCCCGACAGTGAAGTTGAGAGCTTGTGTCCGCTGGCGTCCACAGCAAACAATCAGCAAACTTATTTCTGGGCCGCGTTGGGTGATGTTGGTTACTAACAACCAGAGTTTCAAGGTTGAACTGAATACGCCCAAGGTCACGGTCACAGGCCTCAAAGGAGCCACCCGGTCGCGCTCGGCCTCCGCGCGCCGCCACGCATGTCCGCCGGTGTTGAAACTCGGCTTGTGACCTGTCTGGAAATTATCTCATCGATTTATTTTTAGCCTGAACGACAGTGAACTGATTTTCAATGGTTTGTCGGTCCAAACAGGAATAGAATAGAACTGAATACATCGTTTTTGTGGGAAATATGTCCGGTGTCAAACCAGGTTACTACATGAGCCAAATAGACCTTGAATGCCACATTGACCGTTGTTTCCAAGCAGCATATGTTTCTGGCTCTCCGATGCCTTTTTCCGAAACATTATAGCTGATAATGTGTTCCGATTAAAGCAGAGGGAAAAATTGAGTTTTTGAAATGGCGTCTTTTCATCTGCTCCTAAATCCTTAACAAAACGCCATGCGATGTCATCACTAACCGAATCCTGTGGAGGGTCTTTATTTTCCTCAGACCAGTCCTCCTTAAGCTTGAAGAGATTCCCTTGTTGAAATGGCTTCATTCGCCGTCGATGCGTCAATTCCGCATCTCGGCTCAAACGTAGGCCGTGGCCGCAATCTTGATCCACCGATATTAAAATCCTCGATCCACCTGGCTTTTTTGTTGCTAGGACGGCCTTGAATAACAGAGTGAGCGCTATGAACGAAAAGCGAAGTTGCGAATATGAGCATTAGATTAGGCACTGCGAACTGAAACTGTCATTGCCGCTTTTTAAGCTTTTACGGGGCCGTAGAATGCGAACCATGCGACCCTCTAATCACGCCGGTGATCATACACACGCATCACACAGTCATGTATGCGCCTACACACATCACTCACTGGTGCATACGTTCACCACGACATACCCACGCGTGCACATACACATATTTCGCTCAGATGATCGGCCACTCTGCTGCGCGTCGTGCAATGTTTCTGCGATACGTCAAAGCCGCTGAGAGTCATGGTTCGTGATGTCGAACGCGAACTCTTAAACAGCGCAGTAGCGTGATAGAATCCACGCTTTTCACGAATCCACGTGTTATAGTACGTACTGCAGTTGGTGGGTAATCTCAGGTCGGTTCTAATTCACGCCCAGCGGTAAAGCCGAGAGAATCGGGTTTGGTGGGCTATGGCCTCCTGGAGGTGGTCGTACCCTCCTGAGGCTGAATGCCCCACTGCTAATTGGCAGTCAGAAGCACCCGTGGACTGGTAAAACATAAACAGGGCCCTTAAGGAATCAAATCTTAAAAAGGTCGCCTGAATAGAAATAACGGACAAAGCTTAAAAAGGTCCCCTGAGTAAAATAACGGACGGCCTGCCACGAAGAGGAGGCCCCTGGGTAGAAGAGTCTTACGATTCGATATGGCCTCCTCGTGGGCAAAGTCCTGGCTATGCCGCTGTTCACGCACATCATTGCAACAGCCAAACGTATTGGCAATAGCGAGGGCTGAACTGCTCGCGCTGTGTGAAACCGTCATCGTTACATTCAACTATATATCGGAATTAATTAATGCATGCCCTTCTCCCTTGAAGCGTGAGTCAATGTCACTGAGTGACGGCATGAATTTCTTAAAGCTTGCTCAATGATACACAAATCGCGTGCTGTTATGATATTTCAAACATCTATTCGGTAGCCAATAGGTTGCATTGGGCTATATCGTGCAGGACCGCCTACACCGCCACCTATGACAAATGTTGTCTCTGCTTTCCTCTGCCATCTGGGTGGAACTGGGTAAGTACATTTTACCTTACTAGGCAGCAGATGGCCTAAACATCAAGCCCTGATAAGTCCCAACTCGATGGAGCGGTCTTCGCGATCAGTGTTACGCAAGGCATTCGTCCCGCTTGGTAAGGTCTGGATTGGGTGGTGTGTTATGTCCATGACTGTAATTCGGTAGTCTTAAAGACCTTAGAATGGCCTAGGACCACAGCTGATGGGCGGGGTAGGAAAGCTCAGCGCTTAGCGGTACAGTGCAAATGTCCAGTTTGAAAGCTATGGCAAACATACCAGCCAGATGTTCTGAATTGGAGCAGAATTCTGTGTGCCTCAAATGGGATGGTCAACTGCTCCTATTGGAGCAGATTTTACTAGCCTTATTTACATCAAAACAAAATTTGATTGGCCACCAGGTTTTGCATTTGTACCAATGTGGTATGTCATAGAACCCGTAATGCCCTCAATAGGCAAGTCAATAATTTCTGCTCCAAAATTTTGATAAGTCCCCTCAAGTCAGAAATGTGGCCCATCTATCATCCAATGATATGTCATCAAAATCTGTCATGGGGTGCAGACCAGATCAGTGAGGCTTCATATCTCCCAGAGATTTTGTGCCAGTGTTTCTCCTAGCCCCTTCCCCATTTTCCCCTTGGCCCACAAGGCCCCTCAGTCACTGGAATTGCCAGTTTCCTCAAAACTGTCAAGGCTTAAAGGTATCATTGTGGAAAATGTGGGCTCAGAGGTCTAGCTGGGAAAGCACATTGGGGATTCAGCAGGGAAAAATACTTAACATCCTGCAAAATAAATGAAACAGAAGCTTTCTCATATGATTAAACTTTTTCTCAAAGCTAAAGGTCCGACTGGATTAGGAAATACATCCCCAGCAGGAAGGCACCAGGCACCAAGAGTGTGTATCATTTTGTTTATTGAAGGCATCAGCAGCATGCACCTCCTATCAAGTTTTACATATTGATTAACACAAAATAATCGTTGGGAATTTTTTTAAAAATGATGACTCATGCAAACACGAGTTCATTGAAAACATGTGATGCTGTTATATGTTATGTAAGAGAAGTCCTGTTACAGTGCCATGCATACATTTATTTTCTCGTAATGATTTTGAGCTGTACCCCTCCCATGAAGTTGTAACACATCCCCTGGTGGCCTGCATGATACCCCTTGTGCAGGTGGAGGGGGCAATTTGACCCACACCCAAGATCTCAAGAACTAAGGGAGCTAGAGATGCCAAATTCACAGGGCATGTTGACCTGTATGTGAACTCACCTAAGTCAAAGTTTGTAGTTCCTAGGTCATGACATTCAGGTCAAATAAGGTCAAACAAAGTCAGATTCCAGATTGGTTTCTAAAGGGCCTCTAGAATCTAGATAACTGTAGTAAGGAAAAGGTCATATGCTCATGTAAGGTCATTGACCTTGGTGGACCTTTTTTAGGTCATGCTGACCAAATTCATGCAAGATTTCTTTGAGTTTTGCATTTGGATAAGCAGCAAAGATTATGCTAGGTAGTAAGTTCCTAAAAAAACAAAATGTTGGCCTGGGTCATTCTAGGTCAATGATGTATTCTGACCATGAGGAAGTTTTTGGAAGGTGTATGATGCAGTTCTTGTTATCAATGAATTCAAAATAAGCACCACAAACTACCTCATACAGTAAGCCCTAGAGTAATAAGACAGGTTGGTTTTGACCTTAATGTAACAATCATACCTGACCCTTGGTCAACATAATTTGTTCATTCAAGTGTTGTGTTGGCCATGAAGGTGTTCCTGAGATGTAAGGCTTCATCTAACACAGTTGTGGGATTAGACTGAATGATTTCCTAGGAATTGCCTTTGCTGAAAACATGGTCTGACTTTGATCTGTCAGAGGTCAATGACCTTACAGGATATGTTTAAATTTGTGATGCCAAATGATCCACTATTCAGTTGTCTGCAGCCACGCAAAATTTGGCGCGGCTACCTCGCGCCGTTCGGAAAGTATTCCGGAAAAAACCTTCAGGGGGTCAATTTGACCCACCCCCACCACCACCTGAATGCGTGTTAAACATGCCCTTGTGCCAATGTGCAAAAAATATGTGCATTGGGTATAGGTGCCACCTGTTGCCGAGGGAATTGGGTTATCATCCACCCAGCCCGGGTATATTCACACGAATTTTGCAAGGTATTTTTATGCAGAATTGTTTTTCAGAGAATGTGCACCAATAGCTACCTCTGCATCAACATCATTCGTCGAAACATGGGCCCTTAGGCTGCTTCAATTGGTGACAGTTGGATGCTAAATTCTGAGCTGAAATTGACGGCAAGTATGTGCTGAATTTCGAGCACTCCATTTGCTGGGTACATGTGCTGAAATTCCTGCCAGGATGTATGCTCTTGCTATCTCAGAATTTTTGGCATAACATTTTTTGGCAGAAAAGAACTTCATGCTTGCCACTCAAGAGATCAAATGTCACCTCACTGTCCACACCGCATAACCAGTCCATGTTTTCTATTTGCAGGCGCCACCAAACAGCTGATGATGACGTCCCGGTGTCCGTTCCTGCGGATGTTCCCGGCCCAGTACCTGCAGACGTATGGTGGCCGACTGGCCTCGCAGTACGGCGCCAGCTGCCCGATCATCTCCCGCCAGCTGGGCACGGCCGCTACCGGGCCAGGTCAGTGGAGGGGATTGGCGCCGACCTGTCAGGCTCAATGGGCTGGCATAATTGTCCCAGCCAGAGCCAGTGAAGGGATCAGGTAGCCTGCTTGGGGTCACTAGACTGGTCGAACTGGCAGGCCAAGGTCGGAAGAGAGAGGTCATGTGTTATAATCAGGGCCAGCTGCCCTGTCAGTCACCTGTGCATTCAAGGTCATGAGGCTCGGTAATCACCTGGCCAGTCACGCCCATGTGGAACCAGTTGACTGCTACTGGGCGTGGCTGCACTACTGATGATTTCACATGGGTCAGCCCACCAGCCAAGTGTCCAGCCAGTGACGGTCTGACCTGGGCGTGACGCCTGCGCGAACTGGTGATGTGACGCTGGCATATGGTGTGGCAGGTCCGGCGAGCAAGTGTCCCTTCCTGCACGACAAGAAGTCGGCGGGGATCGTGAAGGAGACGACGGTGGACGCCTTCAGCGATACCATCTCCGTCACCGAGCGTGAGTTTGGGGACGAGGGTCAGAGCCTGTCTCCCAGAGGAGCTCAACCAACATACAGGGCTGGCCCCATTTGGGGGGGGGGGGGAGGAGGAGAGAGGAGGCTGCATCTCAGGGAGGGTCACTGCCTTAAGTGGGATACAGATTACAGAGACACAGCGAAGAAATGCTGTCGTCGCCGGAAAAAAGATAAATGTTGATCAGTAATGGACCTGGTTGACCCCCTGATTTCAAACTAACTCACCATCTCCGTAATGCGGGTACGTGCCGGGGTCGCAGCCCGGCCCCCAGCGCGGCCGTCTTGGCTGTGCACACGCACGCCTGGCGCCCCTGACCTAGTTCTTCGGCAGCCCCGGGCCGTGCCGCCGAACTGTGCCGAGGTTCGACGCCAGCGGGGTGTCGAGGTCAGCCCTTTAGACCGTGTGTCGTACTTGTCGATGGTTGCCGTAGATTCTGCGGTTGCTGTAGATGTTGTTGTTTTCCGTAGATGTCGATGGTTGGTACCAGCATGAAGTTTTCTGACGCTGTCGGCATGCTGCATTATGGCCGTCGTGAGATAGATGTTGCGCTGGCCGGTGTTGAATGAACCTTTACGTGGATCGCACTTTGTTTTAGATTTCATGCTTGTTTTGTTGGCTCGCCACGAACGTCCAATGCGGGAATGTGTTTTTTAATGCTTGTTTGGGTTTCTAACGTGGCATTGTGGGCACTTGCGCACATGCATTTTGGCCATGGTTTGTCACGTTTTTCATGACATAGGGAAACCGCTGCATGCTACAGAGTTGATCTATTGGGCATCGGAAAATGTCCGTATGATGGTGTCGATATCTGCTTCCATTGCATGCATTTTGCAATGCATTATTTTTGTTCTGACTTTTTCTGTGTGGGACGTCTTATTGTCAGCATATATTTTCTTCATGATTGATGGCGAGGTATATATACGTTTCTTTGTCCGTAAATAATGTGCTAACACTGTTTCTGGCTAATCGCTGCGGAAATATGTGCACCTTGAGTTCGTAGCATACACGAAAGAAGTGCGCCAAAATGGGTCGTGCAAAAGGCCTGTTGGTGCACGCAATCATGCAGCACCTGTAACGCTATACGTGGCTATTTCATGAGAAATTTGCGACTGATATAACGGCCTGAACTCGATTGCGAAAGGTAAGGTAGTGCTGACTGCCATCGATCATCCGGGATCCAGGATCAGACTCCACTGCCCGTCTCCTGCCAGGATATGGCTATTTACTACTGTCCTTGTCCGCAGCGTTTGATTACGAGGGATTCTTCCGTGACCAGATCCGTAAGAAAAAGGAAGACCACTCGTACCGGATCTTCAAGAAGGTAGGCATCTTTTGAAGACCCTTTTGACCTCAGTTTGATGTATGCACCTCCCAGAAATACCCGTGGCTGGTGGTGAAGCCGCTGCATGTTTTTCTTTTTTTGATGTGACGCCTTGCCGCTCGTGATCCACGGGTTCGTTCCCGCCCCGTGACCGCTGGTAATGGCCCGTAATGGCCCGCTGGTAATGGCCCGTTCCCGCCCCGTGACCGCTGGTAATGGCCCGTAATGGCCCGCTGGTAATGGCCCGTTCCCGCCCCGTAACCGCTGGTAATGGCCCGTGACCGCTGGTAATGGCCCACGATCATCGTCGCTTCTATGCCTCGTATTCCAATGTTATCGGTCATCACTGTCCATCGCGGCACTTCCTGCAGTCTGTTTCCGTTCCGTTGTAGATAGGTTTGACATCTTCAGACCCACCACTCTGGTAATGCCCCCTGTATGCTCCTGATACACGCCTTGTTTTAGTCCAGAGCAAATGTTTAGAACTCACCGATGTATCACGCGTGTGCCCTGGCTCGATCGACCCTCGTCGTGACCGGGCGTTTGACCCGCCGTGTGACCCCAGGTGCTGCGCAGCGCGGATCAGTTCCCGGCGGCAGCGGAGTTCTCCCAGGGCAGGCGGGATGTCACTGTCTGGTGCAGTAACGACTACCTGGGCATGTCCCGTCACCCGACCGTCATCGGAGCTGTCAGGTGAGGCCCCTGTCTGGTGCAGTAACGACTACCCGGGCATGTCCCGTCACCCGACCGTCGTCGGAGCTGTCAGGTGAGGCCGCTGTCTGGTGCAGTAACGACTACCTGGGCATGTCCCGTCACCCGACCGTCATCGGAGCTGTCAGGTGAGCCCCTGTCAGGTCAGCGGAGAACACCCGGGAAAGTCCCGTCACCCAACCGGCATTGGAGCTGTTGAGTTGCTGTCGCGTCAGTAAGGAACACCGAGGCATGTCCCGACACCCGGCCCTCATCGGGGCCGTGTTTGTATCTCGGGTACACCAGACTGTGGTGTACTGTCGCCCCACATGCATCTTGGAGGTATTGGGCTCTTGCTTAAGACCCACTTGCCAATCACGTGGAAGCGTAGCCATTCGCCGAAATCACAAGTCAAGTGGGTAGGTACGCAACCCGGACGTCTAGCATTGTCCTTATATGGCCTGTCTGGCCTGGCCGGTCATGACCCTTATGCCCCCGGATGTTTGCCCGGAGTTGAACATTGACACATCTGCTTGCATTACTCAGCTCTGCGCTGTCTGGCGTACATGTTGATCTGAGCGTGAGGCGGCTCACTAGAGCCAGACGGATCGGCCACATTCCACGGCCGCGTGGCCAGCTGACCCGCTCCGCCCCCCCCCCCCCCCCCCCCCCCTCCACAGCCGCGCCCTGCTAGAGCACGGCGCCGGCGCCGGCGGCACGCGCAACATCTCCGGCAACACGCTCTTCCACGAGGAGCTGGAGCGGGAGCTGGCCGACCTGTACCAGAAGACCGGAGCGCTGCTGTTCACGTCCTGCTACGTGGCCAACGATACCACCCTGTTCACGCTGGCACGCTCGCTGCCCGGTCAGTGGCCCGGCGGTGCGCTCTGGGGAGGACCGGCCAGGGGGGGGGGGCGACCAGTACTCACCGGAGGACTGGACGGCGCTGGGGTCCAGTTCGTTAGACGCAGGAGACCTGACCTAAGCGTGTTATCGCTCGCTGAATGACGTCGGGATGTGGGACGCCCGCGGCTGGCGAGCGGTGGAAATCCTGGGAGAGATTGCGTTACTCTTCGCACGACCTCTATTATCGCTGTGTTGGTGTCAGAGTTGGCGATCATGTCATTATCTGTTTACCGCGGTACTGAACGGCCAGTCCCACGGTAGGACATCCCTGGGAGGCGGACGCCGGCCCTATCGGCGTCTGTTTCGTGGGAGCAGCTCTACTCGACGGTTGCGCAGGATGCGCTCAGTCGTCGACTCTTGAACCGAGCCTTGCAATCGGGTGCTGCGGGAATGCCGCGATGCTTCGAGAGAGGCGGGGTCGGCGCTCCCCGGTGGCGACACGGCGTGGCGTGACGCTTCGTTGTGCCGCCGCCTCCCCGCCTGACGCCCCTCCCCCCCCCCCCCCTCGTGGCGCGCAGGTTGCCAGATCCTCTCGGACGCCGGCAACCACGCCTCGATGATCCAGGGCATCCGCAACTCTGGCGTCGACAAGTTCATCTTCCGGCACAACAGCCCCGAGCACCTGGAGGAGGTGCTGTCTGGCCTCGACCCGGCCCGGCCCAAGATCGTCGCCTTCGAGACGGTGCACTCGATGACCGGCGCCGTCTGCCCGCTGGAGACGCTCTGCGATGTGAGCTCGGGGCGGCGCGATGAGGGGAGGTCAAGGGTTCTGGGGGTGATCAGGTCGGAGGCAGAGGGAGGAGAGGTGTTGCTCTCTCGGGGGTTAGGGGGGAGGGGGGTAAACGTTCAGTTAAAGGTGACTTAGGTGGGTCATTTTCTGGTTGCACAGTTTAAACTGGGTTGTTGTTAATGAAATGGTTCTGAATTATGGTGGTCGTTGTTGTGCAGTTCCACTGTTGGGAGGCTGATGGCGGGCATCGTACGTCATATTTAGTTTATTTCGGGCTCCACAGTGCAAGACATATGTGTCACATCATCTTCCCGCTCCATTATGAGATGGTAAAAGCGGCCCGTGTGCGGCAGCTAAGTTCACGTTTCTTCCAACAGGTGGCTCACAAATACGGGGCTCTGACCTTTGTGGACGAGGTGCACGCCGTGGGCCTCTACGGAGAGAACGGAGCTGGAATCGGAGAACGGGACCAAGTTCTAGACAAGATGGACATAATTTCTGGAACACTAGGTAGGCAGACAATAGAACGTGGACTGGAATGGCTTCATCTTACGATACTTTCTCGGCCGTACATTTTGTCAACGTGTTCCCTTCCATCAACGTTGTGCGCGTTTCTTGTACATCCAAAGCAAGCCTGAGCACATGCAGTCGTATTGTAAGGCGAATTTCCAGCTTCTTGTCGAGCTGAACGCCGAGCTGGCGACTTCTAGCACGCTTTCGTATCACAACCCTCCGAACTCTACGAAAGCCTTGCCTTTGAGGCCAACGCCAGCTCCCCACTGATGGCGTCGGCTGGCGTGTCCGGCAGGCAAGGCTTACGGCAACGTGGGCGGCTTCATCGCCGCCTCCGCGTCGCTGGTGGACGTGGTGCGCAGCTACGGCAGCGGCTTCATCTTCACCACCTCTCTGCCGCCGACGGTGTGCGCCGGCGCGCTGGCCGCCATCCGCGTCCTTCGCACCGATGAGGGCCGCCAGCTGCGCGCCACGCACCAGGTCAGCAGGGGTCACCTCGGGTCGGGTCAGCACGGGGCTAGCTTCGGTCAGGTCAGGATGGGCCGCCCTGGGTCTGACCATGTGCCTGCTCTGTTAAGGTCACGACCGGCTGTGACGACGGAATAAGTGTTTTGGATCGGAAGGAACGACGCTGGTTGTCACTCTGAGCATGGCTTCGGTGTTGTCACCAGCCAGCAACTGCACCGCCATCATGTGTTCGTGATCTATTGTCACACCCGCGCATCACTGGTCCACGTAGGGGCACCTACGAGTACCACGTCAAGGACTCCGGTACTTTGCTGTTCGTTGTTACCTGAAAGCTGATGAGGGTCTGATAATTTGATTCGAATGTAATTCTAACGTAAGACGATGAAGAACGACCGGAAATGGTGGCACCTGTTGCACTCCCGATTTTGCCGTGCCGTGGCGCGTTTTCAGCTGTTGACAAGTACTCCAACTGTCACTTACCACGCCATTGACGCGCCGTCGTCGCCCGCGTGACGCCGGCGTGTGACCCATCTTCCGCTGACGGCACGTGACGTCACCAGGAGAACGTGCGCCAGCTGCGCGACACGCTGACGGCCGCCGGCATACCGGCGGAGCACTGCCCGAGCCACATCATCCCGGTGCACGTGGGCAACCCGGTCACCTCGTCCCGGATCTCCGACCGGCTGCTGGCCGAGCGCGGTCACTACGTCCAGGTGCGGCCCGCGGCCGACAGCACGCCGCCGGCTCGGGTGGCGGGCGAGCGGGCGTTCAGGCGGTGTGCTGTGCTGCGGCTGGTCAAGGCAGGGGCGGGGACGGTTTTTGGCGTTGCCGCCGCGGGGCTCTTGTTGGGTGTTGGGTGTGACGGGTTTTTGTTTTTAGATTGGCTGAGGCTGAGGCTGACATGCGGCTGGTTTTTTTAAAAGGAGGATTGTTGGTTGGGTTGTTGAAATTTGTCAAAGGGAGGATTGTTGGTTGGGTTGAAGTTGAAATTTGTGGATTTGGTGGAACCGGATCTTGAAAATTAATCCACGAGGAGCACTGCTTCATCGTGATACTTCAAGCCTTTCGCATTTCTGTCACGAGTTCCTCGCTCTATGTCGGCTAGCGTATAACTTATCCGATCAATGCCATCGTTCAAATCGTGGAGCGCCATCCACATGGCTTTGGTGACACTAGCCTTCGACTCCATGCTGACCCTCCTCTTCTTCCCTCTCCGCAGGCAATCAACTACCCGACGGTGCCGCGGGGTCAGGAGAAGCTGCGTATTGCGCCCACCCCTCACCACACGCCGGACATGATCGACCGCTTCGCCGCCGACCTGGTCGACATCTGGCTGCAGGAGGGACTCAAGCTCAACAACAACGCCTGCCTCAAGGTAAGGGTCTGCCCAGGGCCGCTGGGTCGTCACGTTTGGCGTACGTGTGGAGGATGACAAGAGACGCTGACCAGCTGCGTCGCGGAAGGGCCCGGTGACATGACTGACGCTTGCTCTTCGCTTGAAGCGGTCGCGAGCTGAACGTGCAGTCGCTCAACTCCGCTGTCGCTGAAGCGGCGCGCCTATGACTGGCGGCGGTTGCAGCGCCACCTGTCGGGTCGCCGCGCCACGCTCCGAGGGCCGGCCGGGGCGCTGGCTGCCGGTCGCAGGGGAGCCACGTGCTGCCCCCCCACAGTCTGCCGTACTTGTGTACCTCATCCCACCTCATCGCGGCCGTGTTCGTGGTGCCCTCTCAGCGGTATGACCCCGCCGCTGTGTGACCTGTGCCTGGAGGACTCGGCGCTCTCCGCCCGACTGCCCCTGCCGCTGTGTGACCTGTGCCTGGAGGACTCGGCGCTCTCCGCCCGACTGCCCCCGCCGCTGTGTGACCTGTGCCTGGAGGACTCGGCGCGCCCCGCCCGACTGCCCCCGCCGCTGTGTGACCTGTGCCTGGAGGACTCGGCGCGCCCCGCCCGATAGCGGCGCGCCCTGCCCGACTGCCCCGCCGCTGTGTGACCTGTGCCTGGAGGACTCGGCGCTCTCCACCCGACTGCCCCTGCCGCTCTGTGACCTGTGCCTGGAGGACTCGGCGCTCTCCGCCCGACTGCCCCTGCCGCTGTGTGACCTGTGCCTGGAGGACTCGGCGCGCCCCGCCCGATAGCGGCGCGCCCTGCCCGACTGCCCCGCCGCTGTGTGACCTGTGCCTGGAGGACTCGGCGCTCTCCACCCGACTGCCCCTACCGCTCTGTGACCTGTGCCTGGAGGACTCAGCGCGCCCCGCCCGATAGCGGCGCGCCCTGCCCGACTGCTCCGCCGCTGTGCAGGGTCTGACAGCCGCCCTGCGTGTCTCCCCGCAGGAGTGCCTGTACTGCCACCAGCCGCTGGAGTTCGAGCGCGCCGGCTGCCGGGTGCGGGCCGCACCCGCCTGTCAGGAGCCGCACTGCCCGCAGATGGTCGCCGCCCAGTGACCGGCCGGGCCAGGCTGGCCGCGCGGCCACGGTCGGCCGCCGGCGCCGCGGCGACGTCGGCCCCCCCCGGCGGCCGCCGCGCGCAGTGTCGTGACGCGGAGGAGGGTGTGGAGGAGGGCTGGGTGTCGGCTGCAGCTGGTAATGGTTGCGCATAAGGGCGGCAGAGTGGTTCTGGGATGGGAGTCTTAGTCATGGAGGTCTTAGTTGGGAGCGGAGTGCCGAGGAGATATTGAATGGTGTTAGTCACGCGCTGGTGAACGAAAATAAATGGCTACAAACAACGCAAAAGCTGTTTTTGTGGTGATGTGTTCTATTGCACGTTTTGAGGGTCGACGGGCCCGACCGTCTTCGCAGGACTCGGTCGAAAGGGGGTTTCCAAGCGCGCCGGCTTCTGTAAACGATTCGCGTGCGCAATCTGACCGAGCCAAATCGCCATCCCGTGATCGTGTTTGTTATGTCGTAACTCCTCGCTCTGTCAAAATGCAGTAAGAACAGGGCTACACATGTGATTGCCATCAGAAAAAGACAGCCCTGAGATCCTGCATCCGGGGTGAGAATATCCAATGCACTGGCAGCGCCCACGAAGCTCCTGGTATGCCCCGATTACCAATTCTTGAGTTGCATCTTCGTTTACAGGTTTCGGGTACATAGCCCAGCTTGCCAGCGTTTCCAGTGTTTTCTCTCCGCATACTCTGGGCCGAGCTCTGAACAAGCTTTAGCTTTGACTCGGGAAGGGTTATATTACTGAGGTCAGCAGAATTGTTTACTCAAACGTCTGAGATACGCAGAAAAAACAGGTGTACGAGCGCTTCCCCACCGAATACGTCTAGCAGAACTGCCCGTCAGCGGCAGTAGCCGGCGTCCGGTTCGGCCAGCAGCAGGCCGGCAGTAGAGAAGCTGTTGGCTGTTGAGGCTGTTCACCTGCGGGTGCAGCTGGCCGCGGCACACCAGCAACGGGTGCCGCTATCCCATCTGGGGCTGCCGATCCTAGGATAACGGCGAGATTATCGTCAATGCTGGTGGGACCAAGTGCATGCCATCCCTTCAGCGGCCACAGGGTCACTTATTCCACTGACGTCATCGACTCCTGTCCAATCAGACGACTCCTGCGCATCTCGTGGTGCAGCTTTAAAGCCAATGTTACAGGCAACCGACGGCCGTGTCACGGGACCATGCGACTTAGTGCTGGTATACAAGTAGACGACAGTTCGCGCCCTTGAGTGGGACTCCCGATCCAGCCGAAGCTCCAGTCCCGATCACAGGATTCGTAATGCTGTAATCGTTGCAATTTAAAGATCCCGAAAATGCATGCTCGCACTGGCTATTACGCATAAACAGATCTTGCTTTTGAAGATTTTTCGTACCATTTAAAAAGCATGGTCAACAAAATAACATCAAACACCAATAACTGCTAACAGCACTTAAGTGTGTGATGACCGTCACCGCTGGCTGGCTCACATGACTGGTGCTGGAGACTAACCTTAGCCGTAATCGATGCATCATGTCCCGCGCCCAATCATAAACCATTAGTCCACAAACGGCGGACGAGATATGTTCGAAGAAGCTCAGTGGCATGTTCACTGGCCCCATTACGTGCTAGCCGCAGGTACGGAAACTACCGAGGGAATTTTGTCAACCTCATTATGTGCTTGCCGCAAGTGAAGACATTAACGAGGGAATTTAAAAAATACGTCAAAATCGTCGTTCCTGCGTCGGGTTGTAGCAGAGGAAACAGTGCTTGCAGCGAATGCGTAACTTTAAAAGTGGTGTAGCCGATGGCAGAGGTGGGACGGGAGGAGAGCCATCCTAACAGTGTGGAAAATAGTGCCATGTAACTGTAAATATGTTTCAGCTTTCCACAAGCGATCTATCTGTGATCCACATGGGTGGAGTGCTCTTTCATGTGCGACTAAGTTCATGATTGTCGGCAGACATTCTCAAATGCTTCACCCAACATGAACTTTGCGATGCGGTTCGATGCACCAATTTGATAAAGACAGTGAAGCGGCCTGCCAAAATACCAATCAGTCAACTTGCATGGGGACCTCAGTTTTGCTATGAAAACGGAAACTTTCAGATTTGACGACAGTGGAGGCATCGGCCCCAATCAGTTGCCCAAAAATTATAATCGGAGTGAGTATTCCTGATAGAAGACCCTCCCCACGCTACGACCCCACGCTACTCCCCACGCAAGTGAATGGAAAGCCATTTATTTACGCCGGATGTTAATAAGCATGAACAATAAATCTCGGCACCTGGTCTAAGACTTTCCATGCAAAAGTAGTTCAATTGGTCACTGCCTGCACTGTACCCAGTAGCGCAGGCGGCAAGGTCACAGCGGGCACGTGCCTCCCCCCCCCCTTAGGTTCCGCAAGTGAGTTCGGGATCTTCGGGCCCCTCAGAACCTACGATTAAGGGCACGATTTCAGGACCCGAAGGGCCCGAAAGGCCAACCGGAGGTCTCATTTAGGAACCCCGGCCCGCAGGGCCGGCACTGTAAGGCCATCCGGAGGGCCCTGCACGCTGATCAGGGGTCCCTGAGTCAATAACGGTTCATACTTTGGCCAGACACCACCAGTAACGCATAGTCAGCTGTGTGGCGGCATGGGCTTAAGGACCCATTTCCCAAACAGTGACAAAGCCGGGATCAGCGATTTACATTTCTCGGGGCCCCACAGCGCCATCAGGGCCCTGTCTTGTCAAGAGACCCCGATTACGACAGAGGCGGTGTTCGAGGAGACCCGAAGAGCCTAGAGGGCCCACCCGGTCCGACGTTCAAGGGCCCGATTGGAGGATCTAAACGTATAAAGGGCTGGTTGAAGTTTTATTTAGGGGCTCTGATCCGCGAAGAAGTACCCTCAAATAACGATCAGAGGGCCCTTAACGCCGATTGGGGACCCCTGAGCCGATATGCGCCCATATGTCGGGCAGGTACCACCGTACCACATAGTCAGCTCCGTGTCGTTGTGGGTCTGAGGGCCCACTTCTCAATCAGTTATGAATTCGGGGCCAGTGGTTTACACTGATCTGGGGCTTTGTATCTGTCAGGGGTGCACAGCGCCTAGCAGAGGGTCCTATGTTCACAAGAGCCCCGAGCTGACCAAGAGAAGCGTTCGATGAAGCCCGAAGAGGGACCCGGGCCGCCCACTGGAACCAGCGATCAAAGGCCCGGTTGGAGGGCATGAAGGCCGAAGTTCACAAAAAGAATGTTGAAAAATGAATGAATGAATGTTCACATGAAAAAAAAAATGAAAAGAATGTTCACAAATGAATGTAGTTCACAAAAGAATCGCGGCCCGCAGGGCCATGACCTGAAATATCAATCGGAGGTCCTCTTGCATCGTTTAAGGAATCCCTGAGACAATGCGAGTGTCTAAGCCGGTCAGAGATCACCTACACCGAACAGTCGGCTCCATGTCCGTCTGAGCCCTTGAGACCGATTGTCCAGACAGAAGCGAGACCGGGGTCCGCGATGTGCAATGTTCGGGGTCCCTGACACAGTGAGGGGCTTCTGTGTCGGTTACGGACCACAGTGCCGAACAGGGGTCCTGTGACGGCAAATGGCCCCGGGTCGAAGCGATGTTTGAGGGGCCCGAAGAGGGGCCGAAGGGTCTCGAGACCAAAAATCAAAGGATGGCTGAAAGGCCCAATGGTCTGGCTGTAAGTCACATTAAGGACCCCCGCCTATAGGGCCGTGATCTCAAATGTCAGAAAGATGATCTCTTGCACCGATAGGGACCCCTGAGACAGAGCGTTCCTCTATTTCGGCCAGAGATCACGAACAACGTCAGCTCAGCAGTCAGCTGAGTCGACAGTCAGTCAGCTCAACAGTCAGCTCCATGTCGATCTGAGCTCTCGTGGCCCATTTTCCAAGCAGGGACAAGGCCGGGCGCGCATTTCACTTTGGTCGGGCTCCTGTATTGTTTAGGGCCTCGCAGTACTTAACAGGGTGCTGTGGTTATTCTGTATCAAAGAGGGCCCTCAAATTGGTCAGAAGAAGATTCGCACAACAGGGACGGGGACGGGAGCTCGAATGGCAGAGGGTCTCTTGCGTTGGTCGGGACCCTCTGACAACTGAAAGAAACAAGAACCTATGATGAGTGCTCACATTGAGGCAATAAAAGAGTTACTGTGTCATTCAGGGTCCTCAGTGCCGAACGGTGGACCCTCCAACCTTATTGCAGCATTGGTCTGTTAAGCCCAACTGGAGTCTATATGTCAGTTATTTGACCACCTGCGGTGGACAAGGATGTTGCTGCGTTTATAACGGTTCACGCGTCGACCTAAGGTCAACGGCGCGGGTCGAAAGGCCTCCCACGTCAAGAAGTGGACCAACGTGATGACTTATCCCGCTAGGGGCGTCGGGATCGGCCAGGGGAGCTGCCCCGTGTCGCCAAAATGACGGCCAGAAGACACACCGCGGTGGGACGGAATGGCGCATTAGCCCTTGACTGGGAAAAACAACGTGCCCCGTAGTGTTGCACTCACGGGGCCTCCTTACCGGAAGGATATAAGAGGTCTAATTAGAGTTAAATGGAGTGGGTCGAAATGGGTTCAAAAACGCACAACGCCATCCCATGTTTGCGTGGGAACGTTCATTATTTTGAAGAATCGATTGGTGAAACAAATACCACCAAAATGTTTGAGCTCTCGCGCCAGGTGCCGATCGTGCAGGGGTTAACGCGCCTGCGTTAACCACCGTGCGTCTGGGAAATCACGGGTGCGGAGTTCGATTCTCCGCGTTGCCCGCCCTTCTCGCCAGGATGAGAGGCTGGCGGCGCCATATAGCTCCGGCAGCCGAGTGCGCCCTAAAGCCCTAATGGCACACCCCTAAACTCGGGGAGTGAGGAAAGCGATGGCTTGGTTCGCAGTTTTCGTAAAGCCGAACGGTGTTGGCCACTGCAAGCAACGCCAGGGCGCTGAGCGCCAGCAATGGCCATCGTAAAATGATGTTTCTGAATGTCTTTCAAAATGAATTCGCACAATTCAAAAATTACACTGGGCGAGCATTTTAACAACAACTCTGAACAGTTACAGCCACACCAAAAATAGAGATTTTATCTTTACTCTTCCAGTTTCACCACCAGATTCCTGCACCACTTCGCGGGGCTGTAAAGACCAATAGGTTATTGTCATCAATCCAAGAACCGCACAGGTGAGCAATACGCCCGCAATATATCTAAATGTACAATGCGGTGCCCAAAAGCGTTCAAAGGTACTTCCTTAAGATGGGTCACCATTTTCGTTCACCTGTTGGCCATGGCCTCGTATTAGCCACGGAGCTAACACTGCGCGGCCTAAGGAGACTGCAGCGCCTGGCGTCGAGTATTTTGGTTACTGAAATATGCGAGCGCGATTGCTCAAAACTGCGATTCATAATCTGTACCACTCATCAATTTTGACTGAATGCTGAAGATATCCAAACAAACATGGCTTAGCCATGTTAACACAAATTGTGGACCCATTTTGACCTTTAGTTTACATTCGTGGAATCATTGCTATCTCTGTACAACCCAGAGAAAAAATCTGACAAAGTTGCTGAGCTCTATCGGTTTAAAAAGAGTTCACTAGACCATTGTAATATGAAGAGCGTCGGCGATTTATTTCATGCAGTCACTGAACGCATCATTTTGTCAGCTTCTTTCCTTCAAACTTAAGGCAGAATTGGTCTCCCTATATCCTATCCTAATCCGCCTGCCCTATATTCTAGCCATAGAAGGTAAAAATGTGTTATATATATATATATATATATATATATATATATATATATATAAAAGTAGGCATGCACTCAATAACAAATTGGCCATGTCCCGTTTGGGGGCCTTCTATCATCAGGAGGCCCTTTGTTAACACTGTGCCCCTCTTTGCCAAGGCTCTGGCTGCGCCCCTGACTGCAACCTGCCCGTGGCGGGGCAGGGTGGTTTCGAGACGCTTTGACATCCGCTAGTTGCCACCGGATGTCACGGCATGCGGCCGGTGGCAGCGGCTGATCAAGGTGAGGTGACGTCAGGGGGCGGGGTGGCCGTGCCGAGCACTGCGGCATTAAGCCTTCGCAAAGCGTTGTTAGCTAATGCAAGACGGAAAATTTCTTCAGATGAACTGGAATTCTCCGATCGAATGGCACGGCAGGGTCCACTCAACAAGCGCTGTTTATCGTAAACTTTGATTCCAGACATGCATCCCATCAATTCATTGAAAAAGTTCGTTCGAACGCTATGCCTGAAAAACAGGGTCTCGAGATTGGTTTGACGCCGACAGCTGTACCTCGCAATGAAATAGGCCGGGAATCACGCTTCTATCAACTGCCAGTGACGCTGGCTAAGCCCAGTCTGGGTACACATGGCCATTTCAAGTGACCGCAAACAAGAGCGAACTCACACGTTGTTCGTACTTACCTACCCTGTCACACCATCAATACCCCGCAAACTGTCAACAAGGTGATATGTGCTGGGGTGTTGCGATCCCGATCGATGCATTGGGTCCTCACAGGTGCAGACATTAAACGCCCCCCCCCCCCCTCCCTTGCAGCAAATGGAATGCTGTGAGTGGGTCAGCATGTACTGCGATGGGCATTGCCCATGTCTGAAGAGCATTGGCATCAAGGTATATTTTATGACCGCATTGCATGAGCCATAAATGTCGTTATTAAAACCATGATATCTCCTTAGACCATTGAGGCTTGATGACCAGGAGATCCTGTGCAGTATGTCGAGCATATATGACATGTAATATTAGGTAGCGTGAAGGCCCAGATGTCACAAAAAAACGCTATCTAGCGTTTGGTGGATGTCGTTGGAACGCGATAACAGTTCCACAAAAAATGGCCGATGTCCAGCAGCCTTGTTGCACAATTTGACCCCATTGCTACGGCTGAGACAGTCCCTCGGCACTTCCAATGCCGCCTCGAACTGCCAGCCCTCGGACAAGGATCGCCACGTTGGTTGGCAACGGCTGAACTCGAAGGAATGGCAGGCGCGCCGCATTGGCACCGGTGAAAGCGTCACAGCATTGGCGCACCCCGCTGCACCCACCACGTGACTGATAAATCGCCTCTTCATCCGGACGGAGTCGGACAGGTTGCAGCCTCCGATATCTAGCGCAGGTGGTTGAGCGTCCAGATCTGCAAACCCAGATGCTTATTCAGCGGGCTTGAGACAGACGTTTCCACGGCGACTGATCTGGTCCGCTTGCCGGCTGGTCGATCTCCGGTTCCGACGTCCGAGACTCAGGCGCGCGGACCACCGACGCCAGCTTCGGTCCCCTGGAGCGCGTGTTTCACTGTATTTCTGCTCACAAACCAATTGTCCAGCCAGGTGGCTACAGCGGGGAGGACTTGAGCCAGGAGACTGAGGACGAGGGCGGGCACCGGAGTCTGGGGCTACGTGATGGGTCGTGAAAAGGTTTGCTTCGTAACCGGAGGTCGTGGGTTCAAGACGTGGTATCGGCGGTCCCCCACCTCCACCCACCCTCACCTATGGTTAGTTGGCAGGAATAAGATAAATATCGTATCGGCACTTTGTATCCGCGATCATGGGTGCAGCTAATGCGGGGGAGGGGCGGCGCGGGCTCTCCCGGACCCGCAGTCATCTCCATCGTCATCAAGGGCGGCGCAGCAGGGGTGGGAACAAGGGTAGGTTTAGTAGATATCGAGGAGTTTTCCAGTGTTTGCAGGCAATGGTGGTGCGAGCAAGAGTGTGTTTTTGTCCCCTCAGCATTTTGGGAGGCTCCTTTCGCAAACACTGAAGGTTTTAAAGCTGCACATGTCTTACCAAAATTCAGATGATAGAGGTCCTTATAACTGATGTAGCTATAATCGGGCTTAGAAGACCTGCTAATGCATCAAGAGGACCTTCTTCTAGAACAGAAGGGCTCTTTGTGTTGAAAATTTATTTGGTGCCTCAGGCTTGATTAGAAGGCATCCTTTATATATCAGGAGGCTCCTATTCTGAGCCGGGAGGCCACGCTCGCGCGTTAGGTCACTGCTCCGGGTAAGGATGCCCTGTTTTTGGAAAAATGAGGCCCTTCGTCGGGTTTTGAGGTCGGTTCGTGAATAACATGGATGCTGTTTTGGATTAGGAGGCTCCTTTCTGCAGCAGAAGCAGTGGTGGAGCCACAGACTTTTTTTTTGGGGGGGGCAGATATTTTTGGCAGGGGCATCGGACAAAGTGGGGCCTGTTTACAAAGGGGCCTCCAAGGCAGTGTCGTATTCAGGGGGGGGGGGGAGGGGGGCGCAGGGTACACGTGCCGGCGTTGTCGAACCGTTATATTGTTCAACCCATGTAAATAGACGAAAACTAAAACAATTCAGAGCAGGGGTTTTGTGATTAATATAGGGTTTTCCGACCCAGCAATGGCACAATCCAAACCAAATCACGCCTATCACACAATCCAAATCACATCCCCGAGGAGCCGCCCTGAGCGCCATAGATAACACCTGATACAAAGCTACAATGAGCGTGATTGGTTATCACCGAGCTCCTTCCCCCTCCCCCCTGTTAAGAAGTTAAGGTATGTCCCTGGCTGCAGTGCCAATAGCTCGTAATCAGTGTTTCATGACGAGAAAAAAAGCAGCGTGATCCGAACGTTTCGCGCAAATAGGCTGACCATTTATTGAGGATCAAGGAAGGAATATTTCAAAACCCGGCCGCACCAATGATCCGGTCGCTTCCGCTTCAGCCCTGCCGTACGTCAGACACTGCAGATGACAGTTCGATGATCTGTCATGACGTGAGCATTGATGTAAACAAAGTGCTGCAGCTAGAGCGTTGAAATTCCGTGATGCTTCTTCATCAGTCTGGCATCTCCCGACCAGCGTGTGTTTCTTTTCGCTGCTCAGTGGCAGTGCGATAGATCCGCACTGTCAGTGGACGGTACTGAGTGCGAATGCGGTTTGTAGGGTTTTATCATGGATGTCAGGACGAATGGCGACCTGTCAGAAGCATGCCTCAAGCACGTTACACTTTTTGCTTTGGGGGCTTCACTTCGTCCCACTGAAAGTCGGTCTGTGACTGAAATACGATTTCATCGCATGAAGCGAAGATCGTCAATAATTTACCAAGTCAGTTGAGGCATTTCGATTGACATAGGCGTGCGGGAACGATTAGCAATCATGGTAGCACCCGAATGAGTCGTCGTCCGCTTTTTGTTTAAATCGAATACTGAGTGGTAAATGATGAAATGGCGTTGAAATATCATAAAAGTAAGTGGTCATTGTGGTACTGTTCGGTTTTTTCGTTTTTTTGTGTATTGCTTAACAGTCCATAGAGAATGCGAACGTTGCATAGAAAACTACAAGAGGTGACAAAACGTGTCGAGGAGAATACAGCTGTCGGACCGTGGCAAGTGTTTTTTAGCTTTTTAGGTTGCAACTTTTTATCTCGAGCAGGCTGTTAAATAATCATGAAGTTTTTATGCCAACCTAGCAGTGTTCAGACATTGGAAGAGGCGGAAATGCTAACTCACAGGACTGAGGCTGTATTAAATGCAGAGGAGCGGAGGTTGAAATTGTATGCGTATCAACACTGCATCAAACTTGTATTTTTATCCGCTAACTTCGCATATCCAGCACCCGCCACCGCCACTGGAACATCGTCAGAGGCGGATATAGGTAAATCAGCATTAGGTGAGGGGTAAGCTGTGTTAAACTTTACAAAGCTCTGCTGTTTATATGTTTTTATCGGCCCCTTTTCGAAATACTGCGTCACAGTTATAACAACAAGCGGAAAAATGGAGCGGATGTGGACGTTTTAAACTAAAATGAAAATGGCAGATTAACACACGCTCGTTATCATGAGTATGCCGCTTACGTTTCTTGAAGTCCTTGTTCGATACAAAACTTAGTTCAGACCACAACAGGGGTTGATCCCCATTCAGGGATGGGGATCTCTGGCCCCCAACTTTGACAAGAAAGTGGGTAAAATACGTGGAGAACCGGTTTGTTGTCGTATCTTGGAGGTACGTTGGGTCATTTTTCACTACTCAGACCCCAACTCGCTTTCTGAAAAGACGTCTCTGGACGACGAGTTTTCTTCGTGATCTCGTGCGTCGAAGGCGTTCCCACCCACAGATTTCGAGATTGCCGGGGTGGAGGGCCAATTGATCCCCACAGCGATTCCAAACGGAATTCGTCGCACGAAACTAGGATTAACACGGCGAATACAGCTGTCCCGCCATACAGCCTTCGCATCCCAACCGCTTCAACCGGCCTGCACCCTGCCGCCCGAGAAGCGTACGGTGACCCACGACGCCCCCCTGCAAGCACGCACTCGCTGCCGCCTCTGGCTATTCACGCTGTACCAGACTGACCCCTCCACGTCGGGGCGGAGAGAAGAGAGAGGGAGAGGGAGATAGGCGTTTGGACCTCCTGGTGCATTAGCGCACGGGTGAAACCCATCGGCGGCCGAGGTGACTGCCGCCCTCCCGGCGCCGCGCCGCACGCTGCCCATTGGTCGCCTTTCCCTCGTCGCGTGACCTAAGGGGGTACGTAACCACGCGGCGGCGACGGTGGCGGCGGAGCCGACCTGGTCCAGACCCGCGGCGGGGGTTGCGGCGGCTCGGACGGCGCCGGACGCGAGGTGACCCTGCACACTGCCCCGGGACCACCAGCGCAGAAGGTGAGAGTGGTGGTGTTGGCCTCGAATGGGGTACGGGTGAGGGGCAGACCAGGGGACGGACACCCGTCCGCTATCATGGACGAGAATCGAGGTAGAGGAACGTGAGAATTGTCATTCGTGGGCAGCTTGCTGTCTGCTGATATCTTCACGCAAGTGATTTATTGCTTGTTTCTCGGCACGCTGGACCGCGTTTGATAGGGAATACTGATCCAGACTGCTAATGATTGTTCGTGTCGTGTCCTGCTGCTTCAAAAACTCTCGTACCACTGACATTTCATACAGCTAACGCTGGCATTTTAGGACCATCACGTGCGATTCATTTTTGCAAGAAACGACAAGTTCGAGACAAATCTACGATTCATGTTCTTTTATAGGCTATTTAACGGCAGCATGACTACAACAACAATGGGATGTCGAAGAATGGGCCGCCAAAGTCACCAAAAATTGCACGTTCTTACTTTGTTGCGATCACCAATTACCATAAATTCGTTGTCAAGCGTCCATGCGCGGTGATGCAGTGCATATATTTACTCGGAATATATCGGCTAAGTCACGTATGCGGAGTTAATGTCTTTTATTGGGAAACCTGTTCTAGAATCAAGTGAAGTGGGTTCAAACGGTATTTTAGAAGCTATGCGGCATTTATCCAAACGCCTTCACGAACCACGAATACCGCGTCGATCGTATCTTACCCATTCCTTTAATAATTCACGGAGGTATTTTTACGAGGATTGTGTTCGTGGGCACGGCAGCAGCCAAGCGCACGTGTCATAATTACCGTTTAGGTTGATCTGAAATGTCTCAATCTCATCAACCTCTAGAAAGAGCATGCATTGTCTGAGAAAATTAACCTATGGGAAAAACCAGAGCACGTACATGTTTACATGGCACGGGTCTGACGAAACTGAGGGTAAGCGCTTGAGGCCCGGGCGCGGTAGCATTGTCTGAAGTGCATCACACAAATATCGCGCAAGTTCCATGTAATTCCCATGCCATTTCCCTTTCATTACTCGCGCTTTACTATCGGCCTGGCTCATCGGTTTCCTTGTAAAAGAAGCGAACAGAACATTGAATCATCACCAGACATATTACCAGCATATTACTACGTCATTCTGCTGCGCAATTCGTCCGGCCAGTGCAGCGTTTACCTCCCAAAGGTCGGTCATTGGGCCACGCCAGTTCTCTTCAGGTGTGAGTAGGGCGCGGCCGACTCATCTCACCGCTCTCCAGGCGCATCTCAGTTCGCTGAAGCGCCGCAGCCGAGTGCACCACACAGGCCTGCCTCTGTGGGCCTCTCTAGAAAGCCAACACTGGTCCACGTGCTCGAGAGTGGCCCCCGTGGCGCGGCGCCGCGATGCGTCGTTGTTACGAGATCGCACCGAGCCGCCGCGGCGCGTGCGGGTCATACCCAGTGTTCTCCGAAGTCTGCGGAGACCATTTGGCGCTCTGCCAGTGTCGTAATTATGGACAGTATGTGTTTCGATCGGGTTTGTCTGAGACGCCAGACGAACAGACTTCGAGAGCTGATCCAGGAGCCACACTCAGGTCAAGACGATGACTCGATGGGTTTCCCAGTTTCTCGCCCGCAGGCGAGGTCGCAGTTCAGCGGAATTACGAACCGCCACCGTCAAAAGCTATTGAACGCCTCCCGTGGATGTAAGACATGGCCTTGAATGGCTGGTTTAAGGCCCCGCGCCGGTTACGTTGGATTACTACATCACTTTCTGTTTCACTTCCTGCTGCTGAACGCACGGATTCTTGGTCGGTTCGACGCTCGGAAATCAGGCATCGCGCCCGCGTAAGTGTGAGATCCGAAGGACTATCGATCCCACGGTACAAACGGGCTGGCACTGAGCACTGATGCTTGCATCAAAGTTTACCGACAGGGGTTTCACTACAGTGTTACGTCACGTGTCCTGCGAGAGTTATGAAATGTCTCACTGTCCTCTCCTTTCAACCCGATTTAGAAAAGGTGTTGGCTTCAGCTTGACGCTTCCGCCGAGATAAAATAAAAAACATGAGCGCGGTTTACATCGCAGGCCAATTATGCCTTCGGTCCGCCTCAGATCACTCAAGTGTTAAAATGCAGCACAAAATCGTCTTGTGCAAATATAGTGTCACAAAGCAGTGTCACTTAGAAATATAGTAATAGGCTGCCCCTAGCAGTTGAAGGCTATTGTCTGCCCCTTCCCCTCCAACATCTTATTATCAAAAAAATATGTCACACCTCTTGCAAGCGGGAGCTGTCTTGGCACGCGCGCAGACATCGTTATCGGCTTTCTTTCCCATCGGGATCTCGACCCCCAGTCATCCTCGTTGGGATTGTGGATCCCGGCTGTCCTCCCAGCCGAGATCCCGGATCCTGGCTGTCTCCCCTTCGAGATATTTCGTCAGTTGCCCGCCGGCCGGCACTGTCCAGGGGTGCCACCGAGGAGGGAAAGCGACACCCATTCTGGGGCCGCTTCTGCGTCTAATCGGCAAAAGAATGATGTCTGACTCGCCAATGATCGATGGGCGTAGCCGGACATTGTCACCGGCCTATAACATGACTGGATATGAATCATGCGTATACCCGACCTACTCTTTCTAAGGACCTGGGAGTTTTCTAGAGCCAGCAGGTTCTAAGGAAGGGTCGTGGGTCGCCGAGTCATGCCCGGCATGCGCTGGAAGTTGTCCAGACGTGTGAGTGGACGAACGCATGTGACGCGCATCGGCCCAAGCATCTTGGTTCTCAACTTTTGTCAGGGGCGCAGCCCAAAGGGAACGGGTGGACCCCACCTCCTCCCCTAGTACTCTTCGGCACGTATATTTTACTTAAGCACCATAGACGGTATGACAGTTTTCTTATGATAAGTACGCCCAACATAACCCCCCCCCCCTTCGAAAATCCTGGCCGCGGCGCTGCGTTAATGCGGCTCTCCCGCAATCACTGGCATCGATCAAACTTAAATGCAGCGCACAGCCTTGTAGGACTGATTCGGTAGTTTGTACCCACGCGGCCCCCCGCGGGCCTGTCAATTTGGTATACTCGATAACGATGATCGGCATTTCATCAATGCAAACGAGTGACCCAGTACCTGTTGCGCGCCTTTCATGCAATCCAACGGCTGTGCGATCACTTCCACAGGTCGGCATTTACCAGGCAATTCATCATCGGCTATAGAAGACCAAAAAGTACTGTTCATAAACCATCACCATATGTGCATGACATGGCATATGATGAAACATCTCACTATTTTTCTGCGCACCTTTTAGGCATTTGCGTGATGTTTATGCATGTACGTCTAGTCAGCTATATGTGCCTAAGCATATAGTCAGTCCGTCTCCGGTACGTATTAAAGTGACAGGTCACGCATTGATGCCATCAGCAGCATTTATAAGACGAGTTAATGGTTATGACAAACCAGTTATTTGCGATTCAGTGCGCGAATGTGTTGAACAGTGCTGGCGTTTCTCCTGAGTGGAGGGAGCGTCCCGAGCTTTTTTCCTGCCCCCATCATATGCAACGCTTAGAACTCCCTGGTCATCCTTTTCTCCTTCAAACCTGAACATCGCCGGTCATAATATCATGATGGCGTAGCAATCAAACTGATGCTGACAGCTGATTCGATTGTGCTCGATAGCTGTTCTTTTTTCTCCCTCCACTTCAGCAGGACGAGTTCACGTGCAAATTGGTGGCTATATCCTCCGCGCTTATCCCCTTTGAGCCCTCAATGAGACTGCACTCCGCACGCAGTTTTCACTGTGGCCAGTGGCTTCGCTTGTGGCTGCGAGAGATGGGAAGCCGCCGCTAATTACCATGTCATTACGTGCGCTGTAAAACAGCCAACGCAATTTCGCTGCTGACGCTCGGCGCAATGGGAACTCAGAGAGCCTGTGCGGAACTTCACGCCGAGAGGACGAGACGCTCTTCGACACAGGGGCTCTCGTGAGCCCGTAGTGTTAGCTCACATGAGTGGCTTACAGATGAGTGTTCGCTCCGTCAGGTCTGGTCGAGAATATGAAGTGAGTGAGTCTCATTCATAGAGCCAGTGTCTAGCCGTCGAGCCGGGTTGACCAACACTATGACGAGGCATACTTGGAGGCTGCGTGAAGGCGAGTGAAGAGTTAGCTTTGTATGAAAGCGCCGTCTATAAATCCAAGAAATTGTGACAGAGAAAACGAAAAAGACATGTGTGGGTACGTATATGATGCCAGACTGAGAAGCGGTGCTCAAGCGCCATGTCGTATGTGCTGTTCATATCCGTACGGGTGCTCGTAATGCCCCTATAATCTGCACCCAGCCCAGCAAGTTGGCCATTTATGGGTGCTCGTTATTCGTCGTTTCATCCGTGGCAGCCCGTAAAGTTATCTTACCTCAGTGCATCGGGAGGGCTCTTTCCTACAGGTTTACAAAGGCGATGAAGCTCTGTTCTTATTCCTTTTTTCGTCTTGGCCTCATATTGGAAGAAATAACGTCCACAACACCGGTCAATTCATTTTGCTTTGTAGCTTATTCAGGCTCATCCATCGGTCGAGGCGTTCCACCCCAAAAGATTTCAATTCAAGATCCAAATAAGTGCGTGATCTACCCAGACAATTAGCTGCTGGTCTTCTACTTGCAACGTATGAATAGCCACCACATCGTCCGAAATCTGTCCTTTGATCCGACGATCATCATCATGTGGATGCCATCATTGATGCCCTCAATGACTCAGCCTCCAAAGCGGCCACATCTGTCGCTTCATTATATCAAGAGTTATCCACTGCATCTTGCACCTACCACACAAATTTATTCATTATAGCACCACTTGATTGACTTGCAAGCAAAAGTCGAGCACAGAAAGGTTTTCACAGAATCTTTCTCATTGACGATGCAATGAACGCTTAAGCCGCGCTTAAGAACATCCGGGAAATGCCCCGCGCCAAGCATCTTTACCCGAAGGTCCCTGTGCGAATTACCGAGCGCGACTGCAGCCTGCAAGGCAAACCTGTAGCTAGGACCCTCACACGATACCGCGGGCGAACTTTCACAACCTGTCTCCAGCCCCATCATCGCAAGCTGCGCCTCCCACCATCGAGGGCGCGCGCCAGCCTCCGAGCTGGGTCACGTGAGCGTCACGATAACGCTGCCTGTGGCGCGGGGCTGCAGTTGACGTCAAGACGGCGTTTGACGGCGCGCCATCCGGGTGGAATTGGTGTCAGCTTATGCCTGACGTATTCAGCTGACGGCGGGCTTTGATGTTCTTGGTTTAGGATAAGCTTCAAGCATGACCCAGATTCCAACAGTGTTCGGATAGCTCCCAGATCCCATTGGGCGAAACATAGTTATGGGATATCTAATAGAAATGTGCTTCATCACCGAACTTGTCCTTGTGAAGTACCGCCTTCAGCACTGTGCCACCTTGCCTGCACGGAGGCGATCGCTGCACATTTTGCCACCTTCAACAGCGTTCCGCTGCACTCACTCCACGGTTGGCACGAACGGCTTGAAATGCCGTGGACGAAGTGTGATGATGTCTGTCATTCTCGGTACAAATCTGGTCGCTGGTGCGTTGGTGGTCCGTGTGCGGTCATGGAACGACCACGAAATTTAACCAACAACCAGCAAAACAGCGAGGAGCTAGGGGCTCTAGCTGAGCTACAAGTCTGAGTAAGCTAGACTGCGGCTCGTTTAGGCACGAACTGGTTGGGCCACTAGCAATCAATGAAAGCCTGGCCTTCCATTCACTCCGCTGCATGTGGAAATCCCGCCGGCCCAGCAAAATCGAGTGTGCTACGGTGTTCACGTGCAGTTGAATAAATCAAAACTTCAACATAGCTGTAAACCAGACGATGCCTACACATCCTGTGAACTCACTGACTGTTTTTCACTGACGTGAAGTTGGAATACGTCAGTGTCACGATTCAAAGATATCAACATTAACCGTTGTCATGAAGGATTGCTTGATGTGTGCAAATGTGTCCACATGCGGCCATGTAACCACTGTTAAGGGTTGGCGATAACGGGACACTTCTTCCAAAGAACCCCCTTTTTCGTTCAGCGCATCCAACGGTGTGCCTCTTGGCCTGTTGGGCAAAGCAAACATATGTGTCCGATGATATCCAGCGAATGGCTCTGTTGATCGCATGGAAGGGCCAATCACACGTGAGTGGACTTAGTGTCTGCGGGGTTGTCGCGGGCGAGTGCGCTGGCGAAGGCAAATATTTGAACAATGTGAGTTCGAGGTAATTGAACAAGTCTGGTTCCCCAGTCCCAGCAGACGTATCCTATGTCAAAGGCTGAAATATGTGGTGCACAAAAAAATCCCGGAATTAGGCTTTAATATGGACACGAAACCAATTAGGTGGCATGCTCAATTTCCAAGACATCTTCATTTTAAATAAGTTCCTTTTTCGGATACTCGGCACACTTCTCCAAGTCTGGCGACCCGTCCAAAGGCACGCCGGCCCGTCCTGGCGCGTGCCTGAGAGAGTGAGCGGGTACGTGTGTGAGCTCGAGCGGAGTCGACCACGCGGAAGGCTGGACGACATCGTATTCAAAGTGGACCGGCACCTGAGCCGCACAATCGACGCGCCATGGCCGTTTTCACCCGATGTTGTAATCCGGCGCCGGTCCCGAAAAGCAAACGCGTCGGCATGCCCGCATAGAATCTGGGTTAAT
>NW_023596225.1:38110232-38142067 GCF_011947565.3 Pollicipes pollicipes | reverse complement strand
CACTGCCCCTCTTCTGGTCACACTGCCCCTCTTCTAGTCACACCGTCGTTCTGCTGGTCATGCCGTCCCTGTTCTGGTCACGCCGCCCCTCTGCTGGTCACGCCGCCCTTCAGCTGATCACGTCACTGCACTGCCCAGCCGGTCCGCCAGGCGCCGCCACCGGCACCACCGCCGCCGCCGCCACCGCGGCCGCCCCTCAGTCGTTGCCGATCACGCCTCAGTGAAAGTCGGACGGCCGGCCCAGCCCGCTACGGACAGCCCAGGGGTCACCATGCTGATCGGTGAGTGCGGGTGCGGACCGCTGCCCCCGGGCGCCCCCTGACGGCTGACGCAACTGATGACGTCATGGCGCTGCCCGAGGCTCGGCCGTGTCAGCGTCCGACGTCCAGCACTATGCGTGTCAGCTGTAAACTTATGTGACGAGACGCGTTCGGTTCGAGTTTCGTGCTGTGAAGGTCGGCTTCCTCCCGTCAGCGCATATGCCAGTCGACGGGTCGCGATCAGGAACGGTTAATGTCAGCGCCCGTTGTATCGGCCTGCGGTGCCCTGCGTGCCGCCATATAGATACGGCGTTGGTTGCCGCGCCAGGGACGTACGCACGCAAGTACGCGCATCGCTTGCGAAACGCGCGAGGCCACTTATTTGCGTATATACTGAAGTGGTTCAGATTTACTGGTTATCGCGATTGCGCAATGTCGGGAGGGCTTCGCAGGGAGCCTACGTGAATGCAGCGGATTGCATGTCCGGCGCTGGCATAGCTTGCAGTGTGTTGCAACGATTATAGGCTTCTGAAGATCTGTTTTCGGTCTCGCGCCGGCACCTCTGTCTCTTTATGAGATCATTTGCATCATGACATGTATGCGGATCGACCTATGGGCGTAATATTGACATTTAAATGGGACAAAAACAGCGGCTTCGCACGACTTATGCAAACTGGGTCATGCCGAATGTTGACTGGTAGCAACTTCTAATGGCCCTCCAAATGAATTATGACGCTATTACGAATTGGGTTCAGTTTTCGAGCGCACGCACAAGACGGAAAGAGAAGTCGTTAGCCAGCCGCACAACAACGTAAGACTAAAAAGAAAGCGACCGACACACTGGTCTGGTTCGGCACGTTGGAAAATGTACCGTACTGTATTTCTGTTACCCGGCTGTGAAGGACCGGACAGCGGAGTCCCAACGTGCACTACGGTAGATAATACATGTGATGAATTATTGTCCTACATAGTTTTCATAAAGTGTTACATTTTGTTGGACGTACAATTCCAGCTAGTGGATTATATCCCCGGTACGGTTACAATTGGTTTGGGGCGTAGTGATGACCTTGACACAGCCATTGGGATGTAAAATCACAAAAAAATCTGGGGATGCACTTTGTTTCCTGCATCCCAAAATGCAAACGGTAATGATGTATCTGCAAGTGCAGATGTTTACAGCTTTCATTATCGTGTTATTAAGTTTTACTTCAATGTCTCGGCTGATCACTGACTCGGCATACTTTGATGTGGATAATCGAAACGCAAGTGATGGATGTTCGATTACAGGAGTCTGGGATAGATCAATGACGGTGGCAATGTGTCAATTGGATCTGCGTAGGTCAATAAATGTTTGCAAGCCCATCAGGTGATATCTGAAATGTTGATCTACATCCTTCCAAACACTTACACATGCATTAACAAAGCGGTCGAAACACCGTATAATCGGATCTCAATCGGTGATATTAACCTATAATTTTAACCGGTCATATCAACCTATCCTTTTAACCTGTGATATTAACCTATCCTTTTAACGGCGATCTTAGGGAAAAGCACGAGTGTTTGTACCTTAATAAATGTGTATAGAATGAAAACAGGTTGGATGAGTTCATACCCCTGCTTAACCTTGCTTACCCTAGTTCGTACCCTTGCTTGGTCGAAGAGTCGGATGATCTGTAGAATAGAATTAAGCGTATAGATTCGGCTGCATTTTGTGTTGAACCAACGAAGATAAGACCATGTGTTTCTTATTATGTCCATTAAGTTCACTCTAGCTCAGATGAGCTTCCATAACTTGGTGCTAAGCAGTGAGTGTCTAATGCTGATTACTTGTAGTTCTTAAAAGCCAGGAGGCATTGTCTTGCGATTGTTTATGTCAAATTAGGCTGGAAGCCGGGTGAAGAAGCCGGGATTAGAAAGCCGGGCTTAACATAATCCCAAACGTTAGGCGTTCATTTTACTATCGCATCACATCCTACCGCTATTCTGCAGGTCGATGTTTCAACAAAGGCTTGTAACCGATAAAAGCATATAAATACACCCACATTTTGCACTCATTCACTGTTCAGTGAGAAATGTTGCCCGCAGTGTTGTTCTTATAGAATCACGTAAGGCCAAACCAGGTCAAAAGTTGGTTATTCAACAGTCACTTCAGGCCGGGCTGAAGTATGCCGGCTTGGTGACGCACCGTGTTGTTGAAATACTTTCACGCCATTGCGTCAATACAGCGCGCGGAACTATTTTCGAATAGGAAGGGGCGAGTTCATGGTGCTGAGCAGACCACGTTGGTAAGCATGCTAATCCTTTCGGAATGGGACCTGTTGGTACTCGGCCAAACGCTAGGCGTCAAAAGGAAAGCCATCATGTGTTCAGAATGCTGACCTAGGTAACACTTGGGCAGATCAGGAAATGTTGAGTCAGGTCAAATCAGGCTAGGTCATTGCACGCAACGGTTTATTAAATGACGTCCAAACAACGGGAAAGGCCTTTAAAATGTATTGAAATATAAGTGCAGAGGCATGACAGTGCACCTTTTAGAAGAACTTTGCTTCAGATCGGAGTCAGTTCTGACGGCGCCGCGGTGCCACTTCGGACATCACCTTGGTGATGTTTGAATTTTTCTCTGAACATTTCTCAACATTTCTCACTGAACAGTGAATGAGTGCAAAATGTGGGTGTATTTATATGCTTTTATCGGTTACAAGCCTTTGTTGAAACATCACCTTCACAAACACCTTGGTGATCTGCGTGAACTTAAGCTAAGAAACGCATTGCGTTTGAAGAGGTTGCTAATTGCTAAGGATTGCTAAGAGACAATCAACGTTTCGTTGGCCCGAGGCTAAACGGGCTTTCGTCGTTCTCTAAAAAAAACGGCGACAGCTCTTGAAGGCCCGTCGCGTGCGGCATAGCATACGGCCACCGTAGCGATATTTCTGTCATCATCGAAGAAACACTCAATCGTGTTTTGTTAGGGCTGGTCTTGGTCTTGGTCTGGGCTGGTCGAGGTGGGCTGGTAACATTTGACCTATAGTTTCAAACAATGATTTATCACGTAGATAACACAGTTGTAATAGCCTTTTTGCTAGTAGAAAAACCAGCCTGGTAACACGATTTGTTTCGATAAAGAGAGCTGGCCGAAATATCAACTCATCTATCTCTTTGTTCTCCTGGTTTTTCTATGAGGAATATGGCTATTATTACACTCTTACCTGTACGCGTAACGTTCCTCGCAAATGCAATCAACAACTTATGTTACGACATGTCACAGGTTAAACCCCTGATCAATGACTCGATAAGTACACTTACACGCCCACAGTTCAGGCTCTTGTATAAACGCAAGGGGCTCTCGCCTCTGAGAACCCTAGCACCAGTCAGGAATGACTCAGCTTCCTCTCAACACTGACCAAAGTTTGCTTCTCAACACTTGAATTGCACTGAACCCGTTGTGCAATTTCATAATGTCTATGGGAGGTCAGTCCTCAAATATCTTTATCTGCGACTTGGATTTCTCGGATAGCTTTCCGATTAAGCGTCCAGCGGAATTAGTAATCAAACGTGTTTAAAGTGGAGATAGCATAAATTAAGTCGAAATTGGTATTGTTGCACCGTTTTAAACGATCTGACAGCTAGAGGCCTTTTTTATCACGGGATGCTTGTATAATGTTACACTGCACTCACTGCAAGCCCCATATCATTTGCCTTTGTATTTGCGTCTGCAAAAAAAAACGCCTTAACAGCATTCCCCAGTTCTACGCGGTACGAGCACACAGGTATTATGCAGTGACTGATAAACATCCTCATCCTCTTAGGCGGGAGCGAGCGTACACTTCTAGTGATTATTGATGAATGTATGCATACCATGGCCTAGACGCAGTGAAAAGCCCCGTTTGTTTACTTCATTGTCTCGAACGATCTAGTTGAGGTGTGCCACCTTAGAACCGCAAACTAAAAAGTTGCAATTGCCCTATGAGTATTCGTTCGGATCTTTTGACCGACACACCGCAGACACCTGCGTCAGACTATACCTTCATAAAATTGCACTTAGGTTTGCTGAATGAAGTAGGATCCTAGGCATGAGATTTCATTTCGGATATCAGTTTAAACGTGGACAGGCATTACAAACAAAGAATCGATTTCGTGGATTCTAGTATCGGTTAAGCGCCAGGAGTGCCAGGTATCATTTGAGTGTCCAAGTCAATATGGGAGGCCAGTACCCTCACAAAACAATGCAAATCGATACTCCAGTTATGCACTGCATAATTTCCCGATGAGTCGGCTGAGCTATTGCCCTATATAGAACGCTTTTGCGCTGGTGAGAAATGTACAAAGTCCTAGCAAACAAGCAAGCAAGCTAACTAAACTGATTCGGATTTGTTTTTGCTTGTGTGACCGCGCACGTTCACTCGCCTCACTCGCTCACTCACTAGGTATGTTTTAGAAACTCGGCCGTTTCTAAAATGTTGCATCAGCCGTCCACGCAAATCTACCGTGGCTAGCCAAGTGTGCTGGCCGCCATCTTGTTGCAGCGCAGCGGGATGAATGGTTTTGAAAGTGAAAACGTCCGCCGGAGAAGCCAGTCTTGACGCTACGCGAGCAATGGGCAGCCTCGTCATGGTTGAGAGCCTCGACCCCGCTCGAAGCTCGTAAGACCTTCAAAGTCCGGGTCCGAGTACGTACAGAGCATGAGTCCTCCTTGCGTCATTGTTTACGCATTTTCGGTTTTCTTCTTTTGGTCTGTGTCACTATTGGGTTGTCACTGTGCTTTAAGAACATTTGAAATCTAAATTAACTAGACCTAGGAAGCACCATGATTTCATTGGCAGCTGATGCAGCCATTGCAACACATGGTACAGGGCATTCCCAGCGGTGCAACTGATATGGAGCGGTATCTGCCGAGCCTGGGGCCGCGCCGATCCTGCTGTCCAGTGGTCGCCGCCGATGGGTTATTCCATCACCTGATCCGCCACAACGGTCCGAATCAGTTGGAAACACCACAAAAAATGCTGAAGATTATTATAACTACAAAAATGGGGAACGACGCTGGGGATAAAATGCGACTGATTGCACGCTAAGATCCGCTGGTAAAGATGAACCATACACGTCGTTAGGATTGTGCTATCGTACTTGTTGCGGTGACGTCCAAGGGCGAGTCCAGGGAGCATGACTCCTTCCGCGATGGTGGGAAACGCCCAAATTTGTATCGTTCGTGCATGATTTGGTGCATCTGGCACTTTTTTAAAACTTCAGTCCCAAACGGACTATCCGTTCCCAAGATCCGTTTCTGGATCCGCCACTGCCAGTGGGTCTCTGAAGGTCAACAAAGGTGAAAAGTTCAATGTTGGGACCCCGGGAATGCGATGGTCCGAGGGTTTGCAGCGTAATGAATGCATCGGAATTGTATGCTCTTGGCATCGCAGCTGCAAGGTCATTGTCGCGGGGTCAAGGACGCCATGTATCTCAGGCCAAAGTTCTCAGGTCATGAGTCTGATTACATAGCTCTCAGGTCAGGGCCATTGGTTTATGTTCATCAGATTGTGGCTATCGCCGGTCTCCCCATTTCTCAAATAATCTCCGGTTTCATTTTGGCCTGCTCAAAGCATAACCCTCCCTCAAAGCTTGCCCCTCCCTATCGTTTAAAACGGAGAGCAGAATACTTCCAAACTGGGATAAAGCTACGCTGTTCGGGCCGGGACGATCTAGCTCTTGATGTTGGCAAGAACGGCCTAAAGCTTCTTGCTTTTCGGTATTGAGTCCTTGTACCGAGTTATCGACTTCCAAAACAGTTGGAAGTTCTGGTAAGCGACGTCATAGAGAAAATGCTTCTTTGGTTGACGGCATGTATTGGTCACATCAACTTGTTTGAATAGTAGATTGGTTTCAGTTGCTCTATGAAAGTGAATGATCATTCGAATATCGATATTTTGGGTCAGAGTGTTTCAAGTTTTATGGGATAAAATAAAAAATATAAGTCAGTACGGGTGTGAGCGTTACGCATTAGGGTATCAGCGAGTGCCATACCTTGTTAAACATGTGAACCACCATACACCCCTGCGTCTGTGTGGGGCCATAAGAGCTGTTTTTGTGCTGTCGGGCTGCTTTTGTCAAGCCGGTCGAGAGAGAGTGGTAAAAAGGTAACTTTCATCAGCTATTCACCCAGCACGAACCGTCATAATCGCAAAATTCTAGTCCAGTCTTTTCGCTGGCGGTTCCACAGAAATGACCGTCAGGCATGTACAACAGATTTGATGAATTTTCGTAATCAAGTGGCAAAGCTAAAATGTATTGCACTCCTCAAGACACCAAGACTAATGCCCTTGAAGTGATGTGCCCGGGAAATACGTGTCACACACAAAAATGATATGGCGGTGATGGGCGCGGATCTAAAAAAATCTGGTGACCCCTTTTCGGTGACGTGCCATCATTGTTTTGTCGTGTGAAATCAACAATTTTACTAATGTTATCGTAAATCACAAACTTACATACCATGTCCAATTCTCCTCCCATTATTTTATTCAGAGATGCTGCGTTGAGATATGCCTGAATGAGGCAAATTTTTAGTCACTTAAATGAAAAGGCCCATTACATGCTGAGTTAAGAAGATAATATTTCGCGTTGATACGAATGGCCCGCCACTTTTGTTTTGCTTTCTGATGCCACCACGCAAATATCCAGTGTTCATAACGTTAATTGCAAGAATGAACCACATGCAATCGTTGCAGACCGGCTCCAATACAAGACAATCGGATGAATTTATTCTGCGATATCTTGGAAGCCAAACCCCCAGGAGCCGAACAGTAATGAACTTGACTATGCAATATAGGTGACAATATAGGTGACATATGTGGCCTTAACAGTGTGTGGTGAGCCGATTTTTACATTATATTATAACGCACTGCAAAACTTTGGGACGTCCATGGAGAGCTGCAGTTACTATGGCTCCGCAGCAATGAAATGATAGCTAGGTATGCATTCACAGGCGTGACAGTGCACTAACCAGACGTTAACTACAGGTTCGCATTAGGATCTTTCCCTTCGTAGTCGAGGCACACCATTTGTCGCACTCCTTCCCCGCGGTTCCGCTTCATCAATGCTTCCTCAAAAATGTTTGCCCATTGTTTCTCCCATGTCAGTCATAAAAGCTAGTACAATAACGAATACTTTGCATGGATGGCTTTATGTTTATGGCAGCTGCTAAGCGGAGTTCGTTGCGTGTGCTGTGGGCTCGACAACCAAAGGAAGCCGATCTAGTCGATCAGATAATTTTCCTTATGGCCTTCTGACCAGACATGGCTGCGGAGGGTTTGCGTGCGGAACGATATGCTCCAAGGCCCTATATGCTCGGACTAACTCGGTTGCTATCAGGCTGGCCCGCTATTTGGCCAGCTGCCAGCAGGCCTTTCTCCCCCCCAGTCAGTCCAAATCGATCCACGCGGCTGCACGGTTGGACTACCCTGCGGGCTGTCCCGTTGCCAGCACACCTCTCTCCGACATTCAGTCGGAGCACCGTATCCCCCTGGGCTCGTACTGAGCACCGCGTCCCCTGGGCTGGCATTGAGCGCGACGTCCCCCCCCCCCCCTGGGTCCGTACTGAGTACCGCACCCATCGGAGCTCGTTCGTACTGAGCATCGCGTCCCCCGGGTCGCGAACTGCGCGCCGCGTCTCCGCCCCCCCCCCCCCCCTCCCGCCCGAGCTCGTACCAAGTACCGCTGTGCTGCGAACCTGCAGCGCGCTTCCATGCGACCGCGGCATCCCCGACGGCCGTGCGCAGTCAAAGACTGTGCTAAGCCATTGCGCACTACCTGTTCCAAGACTAGAATTACGTTCACAGACCAGACACGCGGGGGCGGTCCAGAGCCCTTTGCAGATCCAAACGGTGTACTTTGTATCATTTAGTTTAGTTCACCTAGCTAGAGTAAGTGAAGTTTGGTTGAATTGATGTAGGCCGAGCCTGGCACGCCATTAACTCCCGACAGTGAAGTTGAGAGCTTGTGTCCGCTGGCGTCCACAGCAAACAATCAGCAAACTTATTTCTGGGCCGCGTTGGGTGATGTTGGTTACTAACAACCAGAGTTTCAAGGTTGAACTGAATACGCCCAAGGTCACGGTCACAGGCCTCAAAGGAGCCACCCGGTCGCGCTCGGCCTCCGCGCGCCGCCACGCATGTCCGCCGGTGTTGAAACTCGGCTTGTGACCTGTCTGGAAATTATCTCATCGATTTATTTTTAGCCTGAACGACAGTGAACTGATTTTCAATGGTTTGTCGGTCCAAACAGGAATAGAATAGAACTGAATACATCGTTTTTGTGGGAAATATGTCCGGTGTCAAACCAGGTTACTACATGAGCCAAATAGACCTTGAATGCCACATTGACCGTTGTTTCCAAGCAGCATATGTTTCTGGCTCTCCGATGCCTTTTTCCGAAACATTATAGCTGATAATGTGTTCCGATTAAAGCAGAGGGAAAAATTGAGTTTTTGAAATGGCGTCTTTTCATCTGCTCCTAAATCCTTAACAAAACGCCATGCGATGTCATCACTAACCGAATCCTGTGGAGGGTCTTTATTTTCCTCAGACCAGTCCTCCTTAAGCTTGAAGAGATTCCCTTGTTGAAATGGCTTCATTCGCCGTCGATGCGTCAATTCCGCATCTCGGCTCAAACGTAGGCCGTGGCCGCAATCTTGATCCACCGATATTAAAATCCTCGATCCACCTGGCTTTTTTGTTGCTAGGACGGCCTTGAATAACAGAGTGAGCGCTATGAACGAAAAGCGAAGTTGCGAATATGAGCATTAGATTAGGCACTGCGAACTGAAACTGTCATTGCCGCTTTTTAAGCTTTTACGGGGCCGTAGAATGCGAACCATGCGACCCTCTAATCACGCCGGTGATCATACACACGCATCACACAGTCATGTATGCGCCTACACACATCACTCACTGGTGCATACGTTCACCACGACATACCCACGCGTGCACATACACATATTTCGCTCAGATGGTCGGCCACTCTGCTGCGCGTCGTGCAATGTTTCTGCGATACGTCAAAGCCGCTGAGAGTCATGGTTCGTGATGTCGAACGCGAACTCTTAAACAGCGCAGTAGCGTGATAGAATCCACGCTTTTCACGAATCCACGTGTTATAGTACGTACTGCAGTTGGTGGGTAATCTCAGGTCGGTTCTAATTCACGCCCAGCGGTAAAGCCGAGAGAATCGGGTTTGGTGGGCTATGGCCTCCTGGAGGTGGTCGTACCCTCCTGAGGCTGAATGCCCCACTGCTAATTGGCAGTCAGAAGCACCCGTGGACTGGTAAAACATAAACAGGGCCCTTAAGGAATCAAATCTTAAAAAGGTCGCCTGAATAGAAATAACGGACAAAGCTTAAAAAGGTCCCCTGAGTAAAATAACGGACGGCCTGCCACGAAGAGGAGGCCCCTGGGTAGAAGAGTCTTACGATTCGATATGGCCTCCTCGTGGGCAAAGTCCTGGCTATGCCGCTGTTCACGCACATCATTGCAACAGCCAAACGTATTGGCAATAGCGAGGGCTGAACTGCTCGCGCTGTGTGAAACCGTCATCGTTACATTCAACTATATATCGGAATTAATTAATGCATGCCCTTCTCCCTTGAAGCGTGAGTCAATGTCACTGAGTGACGGCATGAATTTCTTAAAGCTTGCTCAATGATACACAAATCGCGTGCTGTTATGATATTTCAAACATCTATTCGGTAGCCAATAGGTTGCATTGGGCTATATCGTGCAGGACCGCCTACACCGCCACCTATGACAAATGTTGTCTCTGCTTTCCTCTGCCATCTGGGTGGAACTGGGTAAGTACATTTTACCTTACTAGGCAGCAGATGGCCTAAACATCAAGCCCTGATAAGTCCCAACTCGATGGAGCGGTCTTCGCGATCAGTGTTACGCAAGGCATTCGTCCCGCTTGGTAAGGTCTGGATTGGGTGGTGTGTTATGTCCATGACTGTAATTCGGTAGTCTTAAAGACCTTAGAATGGCCTAGGACCACAGCTGATGGGCGGGGTAGGAAAGCTCAGCGCTTAGCGGTACAGTGCAAATGTCCAGTTTGAAAGCTATGGCAAACATACCAGCCAGATGTTCTGAATTGGAGCAGAATTCTGTGTGCCTCAAATGGGATGGTCAACTGCTCCTATTGGAGCAGATTTTGCTAGCCTTATTTACATCAAAACAAAATTTGATTGGCCACCAGGTTTTGCATTTGTACCAATGTGGTATGTCATAGAACCCGTAATGCCCTCAATAGGCAAGTCAATAATTTCTGCTCCAAAATTTTGATAAGTCCCCTCAAGTCAGAAATGTGGCCCATCTATCATCCAATGATATGTCATCAAAATCTGTCATGGGGTGCAGACCAGATCAGTGAGGCTTCATATCTCCCAGAGATTTTGTGCCAGTGTTTCTCCTAGCCCCTTCCCCATTTTCCCTTGGCCCACAAGGCCCCTCAGTCACTGGAATTGCCAGTTTCCTCAAAACTGTCAAGGCTTAAAGGTATCATTGTGGAAAATGTGGGCTCAGAGGTCTAGCTGGGAAAGCACATTGGGGATTCAGCAGGGAAAAATACTTAACATCCTGCAAAATAAATGAAACAGAAGCTTTCTCATATGATTAAACTTTTTCTCAAAGCTAAAGGTCCGACTGGATTAGGAAATACATCCCCAGCAGGAAGGCACCAGGCACCAAGAGTGTGTATCATTTTGTTTATTGAAGGCATCAGCAGCATGCACCTCCTATCAAGTTTTACATATTGATTAACACAAAATAATCGTTGGGAATTTTTTTAAAAATGATGACTCATGCAAACACAAGTTCATTGAAAACATGTGATGCTGTTATATGTTATGTAAGAGAAGTCCTGTTACAGTGCCATGCATACATTTATTTTCTCGTAATGATTTTGAGCTGTACCCCTCCCATGAAGTTGTAACACATCCCCTGGTGGCCTGCATGATACCCCTTGTGCAGGTGGAGGGGGCAATTTGACCCACACCCAAGATCTCAAGAACTAAGGGAGCTAGAGATGCCAAATTCACAGGGCATGTTGACCTGTATGTGAACTCACCTAAGTCAAAGTTTGTAGTTCCTAGGTCATGACATTCAGGTCAAATAAGGTCAAACAAAGTCAGATTCCAGATTGGTTTCTAAAGGGCCTCTAGAATCTAGATAACTGTAGTAAGGAAAAGGTCATATGCTCATGTAAGGTCATTGACCTTGGTGGACCTTTTTTAGGTCATGCTGACCAAATTCATGCAAGATTTCTTTGAGTTTTGCATTTGGATAAGCAGCAAAGATTATGCTAGGTAGTAAGTTCCTAAAAAAACAAAATGTTGGCCTGGGTCATTCTAGGTCAATGATGTATTCTGACCATGAGGAAGTTTTTGGAAGGTGTATGATGCAGTTCTTGTTATCAATGAATTCAAAATAAGCACCACAAACTACCTCATACAGTAAGCCCTAGAGTAATAAGACAGGTTGGTTTTGACCTTAATGTAACAATCATACCTGACCCTTGGTCAACATAATTTGTTCATTCAAGTGTTGTGTTGGCCATGAAGGTGTTCCTGAGATGTAAGGCTTCATCTAACACAGTTGTGGGATTAGACTGAATGATTTCCTAGGAATTGCCTTTGCTGAAAACATGGTCTGACTTTGATCTGTCAGAGGTCAATGACCTTACAGGATATGTTTAAATTTGTGATGCCAAATGATCCACTATTCAGTTGTCTGCAGCCACGCAAAATTTGGCGCGGCTACCTCGCGCCGTTCGGAAAGTATTCCGGAAAAAAACCTTCAGGGGGTCAATTTGACCCACCCCCACCACCACCTGAATGCGTGTTAAACATGCCCTTGTGCCAATGTGCAAAAAATATGTGCATTGGGTATAGGTGCCACCTGTTGCCGAGGGAATTGGGTTATCATCCACCCAGCCCGGGTATATTCACACGAATTTTGCAAGGTATTTTTATGCAGAATTGTTTTTCAGAGAATGTGCACCAATAGCTACCTCTGCATCAACATCATTCGTCGAAACATGGGCCCTTAGGCTGCTTCAATTGGTGACAGTTGGATGCTAAATTCTGAGCTGAAATTGACGGCAAGTATGTGCTGAATTTCGAGCACTCCATTTGCTGGGTACATGTGCTGAAATTCCTGCCAGGATGTATGCTCTTGCTATCTCAGAATTTTTGGCATAACATTTTTTGGCAGAAAAGAACTTCATGCTTGCCACTCAAGAGATCAAATGTCACCTCACTGTCCACACCGCATAACCAGTCCATGTTTTCTATTTGCAGGCGCCACCAAACAGCTGATGATGACGTCCCGGTGTCCGTTCCTGCGGATGTTCCCGGCCCAGTACCTGCAGACGTATGGTGGCCGACTGGCCTCGCAGTACGGCGCCAGCTGCCCGATCATCTCCCGCCAGCTGGGCACGGCCGCTACCGGGCCAGGTCAGTGGAGGGGATTGGCGCCGACCTGTCAGGCTCAATGGGCTGGCATAATTGTCCCAGCCAGAGCCAGTGAAGGGATCAGGTAGCCTGCTTGGGGTCACTAGACTGGTCGAACTGGCAGGCCAAGGTCGGAAGAGAGAGGTCATGTGTTATAATCAGGGCCAGCTGCCCTGTCAGTCACCTGTGCATTCAAGGTCATGAGGCTCGGTAATCACCTGGCCAGTCACGCCCATGTGGAACCAGTTGACTGCTACTGGGCGTGGCTGCACTACTGATGATTTCACATGGGTCAGCCCACCAGCCAAGTGTCCAGCCAGTGACGGTCTGACCTGGGCGTGACGCCTGCGCGAACTGGTGATGTGACGCTGGCATATGGTGTGGCAGGTCCGGCGAGCAAGTGTCCCTTCCTGCACGACAAGAAGTCGGCGGGGATCGTGAAGGAGACGACGGTGGACGCCTTCAGCGATACCATCTCCGTCACCGAGCGTGAGTTTGGGGACGAGGGTCAGAGCCTGTCTCCCAGAGGAGCTCAACCAGCATACAGGGCTGGCCCCATTTGGGGGGGGGGGGGGGGGAGGAGGAGAGAGGAGGCTGCATCTCAGGGAGGGTCACTGCCTTAAGTGGGATACAGATTACAGAGACACAGCGAAGAAATGCTGTCGTCGCCGGAAAAAAGATAAATGTTGATCAGTAATGGACCTGGTTGACCCCCTGATTTCAAACTAACTCACCATCTCCGTAATGCGGGTACGTGCCGGGGTCGCAGCCCGGCCCCCAGCGCGGCCGTCTTGGCTGTGCACACGCACGCCTGGCGCCCCTGACCTAGTTCTTCGGCAGCCCCGGGCCGTGCCGCCGAACTGTGCCGAGGTTCGACGCCAGCGGGGTGTCGAGGTCAGCCCTTTAGACCGTGTGTCGTACTTGTCGATGGTTGCCGTAGATTCTGCGGTTGCTGTAGATGTTGTTGTTTTCCGTAGATGTCGATGGTTGGTACCAGCATGAAGTTTTCTGACGCTGTCGGCATGCTGCATTATGGCCGTCGTGAGATAGATGTTGCGCTGGCCGGTGTTGAATGAACCTTTACGTGGATCGCACTTTGTTTTAGATTTCATGCTTGTTTTGTTGGCTCGCCACGAACGTCCAATGCGGGAATGTGTTTTTTAATGCTTGTTTGGGTTTCTAACGTGGCATTGTGGGCACTTGCGCACATGCATTTTGGCCATGGTTTGTCACGTTTTTCATGACATAGGGAAACCGCTGCATGCTACAGAGTTGATCTATTGGGCATCGGAAAATGTCCGTATGATGGTGTCGATATCTGCTTCCATTGCATGCATTTTGCAATGCATTATTTTTGTTCTGACTTTTTCTGTGTGGGACGTCTTATTGTCAGCATATATTTTCTTCATGATTGATGGCGAGGTATATATACGTTTCTTTGTCCGTAAATAATGTGCTAACACTGTTTCTGGCTAATCGCTGCGGAAATATGTGCACCTTGAGTTCGTAGCATACACGAAAGAAGTGCGCCAAAATGGGTCGTGCAAAAGGCCTGTTGGTGCACGCAATCATGCAGCACCTGTAACGCTATACGTGGCTATTTCATGAGAAATTTGCGACTGATATAACGGCCTGAACTCGATTGCGAAAGGTAAGGTAGTGCTGACTGCCATCGATCATCCGGGATCCAGGATCAGACTCCACTGCCCGTCTCCTGCCAGGATATGGCTATTTACTACTGTCCTTGTCCGCAGCGTTTGATTACGAGGGATTCTTCCGTGACCAGATCCGTAAGAAAAAGGAAGACCACTCGTACCGGATCTTCAAGAAGGTAGGCATCTTTTGAAGACCCTTTTGACCTCAGTTTGATGTATGCACCTCCCAGAAATACCCGTGGCTGGTGGTGAAGCCGCTGCATGTTTTTCTTTTTTTGATGTGACGCCTTGCCGCTCGTGATCCACAGATTCGTTCCCGCCCCGTGACCGCTGGTAATGGCCCGTAATGGCCCGCTGGTAATGGCCCGTTCCCGCCCCGTAACCGCTGGTAATGGCCCGTGACCGCTGGTAATGGCCCACGATCATCGTCGCTTCTATGCCTCTTATTCCAATGTTATCGGTCATCACTGTCCATTGCGGCATTTCCTGCAGTCTGTTTCCGTTCCGTTGTAGATAGGTGTGACATCTTCAGACCCACCACTCTGGTAATGCCCCCTGTATGCTCCTGATACACGCCTTGTTTTAGTCCAGAGCAAATGTTTAGAACTCACCGGTGTATCACGCGTGTGCCCTGGCTCGATCGACCTCGTCGTGACCGGGCGTTTGACCCGCCGTGTGACCCCAGGTGCTGCGCAGCGCGGATCAGTTCCCGGCGGCAGCGGAGTTCTCCCAGGGCAGGCGGGATGTCACTGTCTGGTGCAGTAACGACTACCTGGGCATGTCCCGTCACCCGACCGTCATCGGAGCTGTCAGGTGAGGCCCCTGTCTGGTGCAGTAACGACTACCCGGGCATGTCCCGTCACCCGACCGTCGTCGGAGCTGTCAGGTGAGGCCGCTGTCTGGTGCAGTAACGACTACCTGGGCATGTCCCGTCACCCGACCGTCATCGGAGCTGTCAGGTGAGCCCCTGTCAGGTCAGCGGAGAACACCCGGGAAAGTCCCGTCACCCAACCGGCATTGGAGCTGTTGAGTTGCTGTCGCGTCAGTAAGGAACACCGAGGCATGTCCCGACACCCGGCCCTCATCGGGGCCGTGTTTGTATCTCGGGTACACCAGACTGTGGTGTACTGTCGCCCCACATGCATCTTGGAGGTATTGGGCTCTTGCTTAAGACCCACTTGCCAATCACGTGGAAGCGTAGCCATTCGCCGAATCACAAGTCAAGTGGGTAGGTACGCAACCCGGACGTCTAGCATTGTCCTTATATGGCCTGTCTGGCCTGGCCGGTCATGACCCTTATGCCCCCGGATGTTTGCCCGGAGTTGAACATTGACACATCTGCTTGCATTACTCAGCTCTGCGCTGTCTGGCGTACATGTTGATCTGAGCGTGAGGCGGCTCACTAGAGCCAGACGGATCGGCCACATTCCACGGCCGCGTGGCCAGCTGACCCGCTCCGCCCCCCCCCCCCCCCCCCTCCACAGCCGCGCCCTGCTGGAGCATGGCGCCGGCGCCGGCGGCACGCGGAACATCTCCGGCAACACGCTCTACCACGAGACGCTGGAACGCGAGCTGGCCGACGTGTACCAGAAGGAGGCCGCCCTGCTCTTCACCTCCTGTTACGTGGCCAATGACACCACGCTGTACACGCTGGCGCGTTCCCTGCCCGGTCAGTGGCCCGGCGGTGCGCTCTGGGGAGGACCGGCCAGGGGGGGGGGGGCGACCAGTACTCACCGGAGGACTGGACGGCGCTGGGGTCCAGTTCGTTAGACGCAGGAGACCTGACCTAAGCGTGTTATCGCTCGCTGAATGACGTCGGGATGTGGGACGCCCGCGGCTGGCGAGCGGTGGAAATCCTGGGAGAGATTGCGTTACTCTTCGCACGACCTCTATTATCGCTGTGTTGGTGTCAGAGTTGGCGATCATGTCATTATCTGTTTACCGCGGTACTGAACGGCCAGTCCCACGGTAGGACATCCCTGGGAGGCGGACGCCGGCCCTATCGGCGTCTGTTTCGTGGGAGCAGCTCTACTCGACGGTTGCGCAGGATGCGCTCAGTCGTCGACTCTTGAACCGAGCCTTGCAATCGGGTGCTGCGGGAATGCCGCGATGCTTCGAGAGAGGCGGGGTCGGCGCTCCCCGGTGGCGACACGGCGTGGCGTGACGCTTCGTTGTGCCGCCGCCTCCCCGCCTGACGCCCCTCCCCCCCCCCCCTCGTGGCGCGCAGGTTGCCAGATCCTCTCGGACGCCGGCAACCACGCCTCGATGATCCAGGGCATCCGCAACTCTGGCGTCGACAAGTTCATCTTCCGGCACAACAGCCCCGAGCACCTGGAGGAGGTGCTGTCTGGCCTCGACCCGGCCCGGCCCAAGATCGTCGCCTTCGAGACGGTGCACTCGATGACCGGCGCCGTCTGCCCGCTGGAGACGCTCTGCGATGTGAGCTCGGGGCGGCGCGATGAGGGGAGGTCAAGGGTTCTGGGGGTGATCAGGTCGGAGGCAGAGGGAGGAGAGGTGTTGCTCTCTCGGGGGTTAGGGGGGAGGGGGTAAACGTTCAGTTAAAGGTGACTTAGGTGGGTCATTTTCTGGTTGCACAGTTTAAACTGGGTTGTTGTTAATGAAATGGTTCTGAATTATGGTGGTCGTTGTTGTGCAGTTCCACTGTTGGGAGGCTGATGGCGGGCATCGTACGTCATATTTAGTTTATTTCGGGCTCCACAGTGCAAGACATATGTGTCACATCATCTTCCCGCTCCATTATGAGATGGAAAAAGCGGCCCGTGTGCGGCAGCTAAGTTCACGTTTCTTCCAACAGGTGGCTCACAAATACGGGGCTCTGACCTTTGTGGACGAGGTGCACGCCGTGGGCCTCTACGGAGAGAACGGAGCTGGAATCGGAGAACGGGACCAAGTTCTAGACAAGATGGACATAATTTCTGGAACACTAGGTAGGCAGACAATAGAACGTGGACTGGAATGGCTTCATCTTACGATACTTTCTCGGCCGTACATTTTGTCAACGTGTTCCCTTCCATCAACGTTGTGCGCGTTTCTTGTACATCCAAAGCAAGCCTGAGCACATGCAGTCGTATTGTAAGGCGAATTTCCAGCTTCTTGTCGAGCTGAACGCCGAGCTGGCGACTTCTAGCACGCTTTCGTATCACAACCCTCCGAACTCTACGAAAGCCTTGCCTTTGAGGCCAACGCCAGCTCCCCACTGATGGCGTCGGCTGGCGTGTCCGGCAGGCAAGGCTTACGGCAACGTGGGCGGCTTCATCGCCGCCTCCGCGTCGCTGGTGGACGTGGTGCGCAGCTACGGCAGCGGCTTCATCTTCACCACCTCTCTGCCGCCGACGGTGTGCGCCGGCGCGCTGGCCGCCATCCGCGTCCTTCGCACCGATGAGGGCCGCCAGCTGCGCGCCACGCACCAGGTCAGCAGGGGTCACCTCGGGTCGGGTCAGCACGGGGCTAGCTTCGGTCAGGTCAGGATGGGCCGCCCTGGGTCTGACCATGTGCCTGCTCTGTTAAGGTCACGACCGGCTGTGACGACGGAATAAGTGTTTTGGATCGGAAGGAACGACGCTGGTTGTCACTCTGAGCATGGCTTCGGTGTTGTCACCAGCCAGCAACTGCACCGCCATCATGTGTTCGTGATCTATTGTCACACCCGCGCATCACTGGTCCACGTAGGGGCACCTACGAGTACCACGTCAAGGACTCCGGTACTTTGCTGTTCGTTGTTACCTGAAAGCTGATGAGGGTCTGATAATTTGATTCGAATGTAATTCTAACGTAAGACGATGAAGAACGACCGGAAATGGTGGCACCTGTTGCACTCCCGATTTTGCCGTGCCGTGGCGCGTTTTCAGCTGTTGACAAGTACTCCAACTGTCACTTACCACGCCATTGACGCGCCGTCGTCGCCCGCGTGACGCCGGCGTGTGACCCATCTTCCGCTGACGGCACGTGACGTCACCAGGAGAACGTGCGCCAGCTGCGCGACACGCTGACGGCCGCCGGCATACCCGCGGAGCACTGCCCGAGCCACATCATCCCGGTGCACGTGGGCAACCCGGTCACCTCGTCCCGGATCTCCGACCGGCTGCTGGCCGAGCGCGGTCACTACGTCCAGGTGCGGCCCGCGGCCGACAGCGCGCCGCCGGCTCAGGTGGCGGGCGGGCGGGCGTTCAGGCGGTGTGCTGTGCTGCGGCTGGTCAAGGCAGGGGCGGGGACGGTTTTTGGCGTTGCCGTCGCGGGGCTCGTGTTGGGTGTTGGGTGTGACGGGGGCATGAGGCGGATTTTTTTTAAAAGGAGGATTGTTGGTTGGGTTGTTGAAATTTGACAAAGGGAGGATTGTTGGTTGGTTGAGGTTGAAATTTGTGGATTTTTTGGGACAGGATCTTGAAAATTAATCCGCGAAGAGCACTGTTTCGTCGTGAGACTTCAAACCTTCCGCATTTCTGTTACGAGCTCCTCGCTCTATGTCGGGTAGCGTAGTATTTATCCGGTCAATGTCATCGTTCAAATCGTGGAGTGGCATCCACATGGCTTTGGTGGCACTATCTTCTGACTCCATGCTGACCCTCCTCTCCCTCCCTCTCCGCAGGCAATCAACTACCCGACGGTGCCGCGGGGTCAGGAGAAGCTGCGTATTGCGCCCACCCCTCACCACACGCCGGACATGATCGACCGCTTCGCCGCCGACCTGGTCGACATCTGGCTGCAGGAGGGACTCAAGCTCAACAACAACGCCTGCCTCAAGGTAAGGGTCTGCCCAGGGCCGCTGGGTCGTCACGTTTGGCGTACGTGTGGAGGATGACAAGAGGCGCTGACCAGCTGCGTCGCGGAAGGGCCCGGTGACATGACTGACGCTTGCTCTCCGCTTGAAGCGGTCGCGCGCTGAACGTGCAGTCGCTCAACTCCGCTGTCGCTGAAGCGGCGCGCCTCTGTCTGGCGGCGGTTGCAGCGCCACCTGTCGGGTCGCCGCGCCACGCTCCGAGGGCCGGCAGGGGCGCTGGCTGCCGGTCGCAGGGGAGCCACGTGCTGCCCCCCACAGTCTGCCGTACTTGTGTACCTCATCCCACCTCATCGCGGCCGTGTTCGTGGTGCCCTCTCAGCGGTATGACCCCGCCGCTGTGTGACCTGTGCCTGGAGGACTCGGCGCTCTCCGCCCGACTGCCCCTGCCGCTGTGTGACCTGTACCTGGAGGACTCGGCGCTCTCCGCCCGACTGCCCCTGCCGCTGTGCGACCTGTGCCTGGAGGACTCGGCTCTCTCCGCCCGACTGCCCCTGCCGCTGTGTGACCTGTGCCTGGAGGACTCGGCGCTCTCCACCCGACTGCCCCTGCCGCTCTGTGACCTGTGCCTGGAGGACTCAGCGCGCCCCGCCCGATAGCGGCGCGCCCTGCCCGACTGCCCCGCCGCTGTGCAGGGTCTGACAGCCGCCCTGCGTGTCTCCCCGCAGGAGTGCCTGTACTGTCACCAGCCGCTGGAGTTCGAGCGCGCCGGCTGCCGGGTGCGGGCCGCGCCCGCCTGTCAGGAGCCGCACTGCCCGCAGATGGTCGCCGCCCAGTGACCGGCCGGGCCAGGCTGGCCGCGCGGCCACGGTCGGCCGCCGGCGCCGCGGCGACGTCGGCCCACCCGGCGGCCGCCGCGCGCAGTGTCGTGACGCGGAGGAGGGTGTGGAGGGGGGCTGGGTGTCGGCTGCAGCTGGTAATGGTTGCGCGTAAGGGCGGCAGAGTGGTTCTGGGATGGGAGTCTTAGTCATGGAAGTCTTAGTTGGGAGCGGAGTGCCGAGGAGATATTGAATGGTGTTAGTCACGCGCTGGTGAACGAAAATAAATGGCTACAAACAACGCAAAAGCTGTTTTTGGGGTGATGCGTTCTATTGCACGTTTTGAGGATCGACGGACCCGACCGTCTTCGCAGGACTCAGTCGAAAGGGGGTTTCCAAGCGCGCCGGCTTCTGTAAACGATTCGCGTGCGCAATCTGACCGAGCCAAATCGCCATCCCGTGATCGTGTTTGTTATGTCGTAACTCCTCGCTCTGTCAAAATGCAGTAAGAACAGGGCTACACATGTGATTGCCATCAGAAAAAGACGGCCCTGAGATCCTGCATCCGGGGTGAGAATATCCAATGCACTGGCACCGCCCACGAAGCTCCTGGTATGCCCCGATTACCAATTCTTGAGTTGCATCTTCGTTTACAGGTTTCGGGTACATAGCCCAGCTTGCCAGCGTTTCCAGTGTTTCTCTCCACATACTCTGGGCCGAGCTCTGAACAAGCTTTAGCTTAAACTCGGGAAGGGTTATATTACTGAGGTCAGCAGAATTGTTTTACTCAAACGTCTGAGATACGCAGAAAAAACAGGTGTTCGAGCGCTTCCCCACCGAATACGTCTAGCAGAACTGCCCGTCAGCGGCAGTAGCCGGCGTCCGGTTCGGCCAGCAGCAGGCCGGCAGTAGAGAAGCTGTTGGCTGTTGAGGCTGTTCACCTGCGGGTGCAGCTGGCCGCGGCACACCAGCAACGGGTGCCGTTATCCCATCTGGGGCTGCCGATCCTAGGATAACGGCGAGATTATCGTCAATGCTGGTGGGACCAAGCGCATGCCATCCCTTCAGCGGCCACAGGGTCACTTATTCCACTGACGTCATCGACTCCTGTCCAATCAGACGACTCCTGCGCATCTCGTGGTGCAGCTTTAAAGCCAATGTTACGGGCAACCGACGGCCGTGTCACGGGACCATGTGACTTAGTGCTGGTATACAAGTAGACGACAGTTCGCGCCCTTGAGTGGGACTCCCGATCCAGCCGAAGCTCCAGTCCCGATCACAGGATTCGTAATGCTGTAATCGTTGCAATTTAAAGATCCCGAAAATGCATGCTCGCACTGGCTATTACGCATAAACAGATCTTGCTTTTAAAGATTTTTCGTACCATTTAAAAAGCATGGTCAACAAAATAACATCAAACACCAATAACTGCTAACAGCACTTAAGTGTGTGATGACCGTCACCGCTGGCTGGCTCACATGACTGGTGCTGGAGACTAACCTTAGCCGTAATCGATGCATCATGTCCCGCGCCCAATCATAAACCATTAGTCCACAAACGGCGGACGAGATATGTTCGAAGAAGCTCAGTGGCATGTTCACTGGCCCCATTACGTGCTAGCCGCAGGTACGGAAACTACCGAGGGAATTTTGTCAACCTCATTATGTGCTTGCCGCAAGTGAGGACATTAACGAGGGAATTTAAAAAATACGTCAAAATCGGCGTTCCTGCGTCGGGTGTAGCAGAGGAAACAGTGCTTGCAGCGAATGCGTAACTTTAAAAGTGGTGTAGCCGATGGCAGAGGTGGGACGGGAGGAGAGCCATCCTAGCAGTATGGAAAATAGTGCCATGTAACTGTAAATATGTTTCAGCTTTCCACAAGCGATCTATCTGTGATCCACATGGGTGGAGTACTCTTTCATGTGCGACTAAGTTCATGATTGTCGGCAGACATTCTCAAATGCTTCACCCAACATGAACTTTGCGATGCGGTTCGATGCACCAATTTGATAAAGACAGTGAAGCGGCCTGCCAAAATACCAATCAGTCAACTTGCATGGGGACCTCAGTTTTGCTATGAAAACGGAAACTTTCAGATTTGACGACAGTGGAGGCATCGGCCCCAATCAGTTGCCCAAAAATTATAATCGGAGTGAGTATTCCTGATAGAAGACCCTCCCCACGCTACGACCCCACGCTACTCCCCACGCAAGTGAATGGAAAGCCATTTATTTACGCCGGATGTTAATAAGCATGAACAATAAATCTCGGCGCCTGGTCTAAAACTTTCCATGCAAAAGTAGTTCAATTGGTCACTGCTTGCACTGTACCCAGTAGCGCAGGCGGCAAGGTCACAGCGGGCACGTGCCTCCCCCCCCCCCCTTAGGTTCCGCAAGTGAGTTCGGGATCTTCGGGCCCCTCTGAACCTAGGATTAAGGGCACGATTTCAGGACCCGAAGGGCCCGAAAGGCCAACCGGAGGTCTCATTTAGGAACCCCGGCCCGCAGGGCCGGCACTGTAAGGCCAGCCGGAGGGCCCTGCACGCTGATCAAGGGTCCCTGAGTCAATAACGGTTCATACTTTGGCCAGACACCACCAGTAACGCATAGTCAGCTGTGTGGCGGCATGGGCTTGAGGACCCATTTCCCAAACAGTGCCAAAGCCGGGATCAGCAATTTACATTTCTCGGGGCCCCACAGCGCCATCAGGGCCCTGCGTTGTCAAGAGACCCCGATTACGGCAGAGGCGGTGTTCGAGGAGACCCGAAGAGCCTAGAGGGCCCATCCGGTCCGACGTTCAAGGGCCCGATTGGAGGATCTGAACGTATAAAGGGCTGGTTGAAGTTTTATTTAGGGGCTCTGATCCGCGAAGAAGTACCTTCAAATAACGATCAGAGGGCCCTTAACGCCGATTGGGGACCCCTGAGCCGATATGCGCCCATATGTCGGGCAGGTACCACCGTACCACATAGTCAGCTCCGTGTCGGTGTGGGTCTGAGGGCCCACTTCTCAATCAGTTATGAATTCGGGGCCAGTGGTTTACACTGATCTGGGGCTTTGTATCTGTCAGGGGTGCACAGCGCCTAACAGAGGGTCCTATGTTCACAAGAACCCCGAGCTGACCAAGAGAAGCGTTCGATGAAGCCCGAAGAGGGACCCGGGCCGCCCACTGGAACCAGCGATGAAAGGCCCGGTTGGAGGGTATAAAGGCCGAAGGACTGGCTGTAGTTCACAAAAAGAATCGCGGCCCGTAGGGCCATGACCTGAAATATCAATCGGAGGTCCTCTTGCATCGCTTGAGGAATCCCTGAGACAATGCGAGTGTCTAAGCCGGTCAGAGATCACCTACACCGAACAGTCGGCTCCATGTCCGTCTGAGCCCTTGAGACCGATTGTCCAGACAGAAGCGAGGCCGGGGTCCGCGATGTGCAATGTTCGCGGTCCCTGACATAATAAGGGGCTCCTGTGTCGATTAGGGACCACAGTGCCGAACAGGGGTCCCGTGACGGCAAGTGACCACGGGTCGGAGTGGTGTTTGAGGGGGCCCGAAGAGGGGTCGAAGAGTCTCGTGGCCAAAAATCAAAGGATGGCTGAAAGGTCCGAATGTCTGGCTGTAGGTTACATAAAGGAACCCAGCCCATAGGGCCGTGATCTAAAATGTCAGTAAGATGATCTCTTGCACCGATAAGAACCCCTGAGACAAAGTGTTCCTCTATTTCGGTCAGACACCACGAACAACGAACAGTCGACTCTATGTTGATCTGAGCTCTGGTGGCCCATTTTCCAAGCAGGGACAAGGCCGGGCGCGCAAGTTGCATTGGTCGGGCTCCTGTATTGTTCAGGGCGTCGCAGTGCCTAACAGTATCAAAGAGAGGCCTCGAATCGGTCAGAAGAAGATTCGCTTAACAGGGACGGAGACGGGAGTTCGAATGGCAGAGGGACTCTTGCGTTGGTCGGGGCCCTCTGACAACTGAGGGAAACAAGAACCTATGATGAGTGCTCACATTGAGGTAATAAAGTTCTTGTGCCATTCAGGGTCCTCAGGACCGAACGGTAGACCCTCCAAGCTTATTGCAGCATTGGTCTGTTAAGCCCAACTGGAGTTTACATGTCAGTTATTTGACCACCTGCGGTGAACAAGGATGTTGCTGCGTTTATAACGGTTCATGCGTCGACCTAAGGTCAACGGCGCGGGTCGGAAGGCCTCCCACGTCAGGAAGTGGACCAACGTGATGTGATTTATCCCGCTAAGGGCGTCGGGATCGGCCAGGGGAGCTGCCCCGTGTCGCCAAAATGACGGCCAGAAGACACCGTGGTGGGACAGACGGGCGCATAAGCCATTGACTGGGAACAACAATGTGCCCCGTAGTGTTGCACTCACGGGGGCCTCCTTACCGGAAGGAAGTAAGAGGTCTCATTAGTGTTGAATGGAGTGGGTCGAAATGGGTTCGAAACGCACAACGCCATTCCATGCTTACCTGAGAACGTTCATTATTTTGAAGAATCGAATAGTGACACAAATACCATTAAAACGTTTTAGCATGCGCGCCGAGTGCCGATAGTGTAGTGGTTAATACGCCTGCGTTAACCACCGCGCGTCTGGGAAATCACGGGTGCGGAGTTCGATTCTCCGCGTTGCCCGCCCTTCTCGCCAGGATGAGAGACTGGCGGTGCCATATAGCTCCGGCAGCCGAGTGCGCCCTAAAGCCCTAATGGCACACCCCTAATCTCGGGGAGTGAGGAAAGCGATGGCTTGGTCCGCAGTTTTCGTAAAGCAGAACGGTGTCGGCCACTGCAAGCAACGCCAGGGCGCCGAGCGCCAGCAATGGTCATCGTAAAATGATGTTTCTGAATGTCTTTCAAAATAAATTTGCACAATTCAAAAATTACACTGGGTGAGCATTTTAACAAAAACTCTGAACAGTTACAGCCACACCAAAAATAGAGATTTTATCTTTACTCTTCCAGTTTCACCACCAGATTCTTGCACCACTTCGCGGGGCTGTAAAGACCAATAGGTTATTGTCATCAATCCAAGAACCACACAGGTGAGCAACATGCCCGCAATATATCTAAATGTACAATGCGATGCCCAAAAGTGCTCAAAGGTACTTCCTTAAGATGGGTCACCATTTTCGTTCACCTGCTGGCCATGGCCTCGGTATTAGCCACGGAGCTAACACTGCGCGGCCTAAGGAGACTGCAGCGTCTGGCGTCGAGTATTTTGGTTACTGAAATATGCGAACGCACTTGCTCAAAACTGCGGTACATAATCTGTACCACTCAGCAATTCTGACTGAATGCTGAAGATATCCAAACAAACATGGCTTAGCCATGTTAATACAAATTGTTGACCCATTTTGATCTTCAATTTACATTCGTGGAATCATTGCTATCTCTGTACAACCCAGATAAGAATTCTGACAAAGCTGCTGAGCTCTATCGGTTTAAAAAGAGCCCACTAGACCATTGCATTATGGAAAGCGTCGGCGATTTATTTCATGCTGTCACTGAACGCATCATTTTGTCAGTTTATTTACTACAAACTCAAGGTAAAATTTGTCTCGCAGTGACGCTTGTCATATATTCTAGCCATACAAGGTAAAAATATTTCATATATTTACATATTTATATATACGCATAAGTAGGCATGCTCTCAATAACAACTTGGCCATATCCCGTTCGGGGGGGGGGGCTTTTACCATCAGAGGGCCTTTTGTCAACCCTGTGCCCCTCCCCCCCTTGCCAAGGCTCTGGCTGCGCCCCTGACTGCAACCTGCCCGTGGCGGGGCAGGGTGGGTTCGAGACGCTTTGACATCCGCTAGTTGCCACCGGATGTCACGGCATGCGGCCGGTGGCAGCGGCTGATCAAGATGAGGTGACGTCAGGGGGCGGGGTGGCCGTGCCGAGCACTGCGGCATTAAGCCTCCTCAAAGCGTTGTTAAGCTAATGCAAGACGGAAAATTTCTTCAGATGAACTGGAATTCTCCGATCGAATGGCACGGCAGGGTTCACACAACAAGCGCTGTTTATGGTGAGCTTCGACTCCAGACATGCATCCCATCAATTCCTTAAAAAAGTTCGTTCGAACGCCATGCCCGAAAAACAGGGTCTCGAGATTGGCTTGACGCCGACAGCTGTACCTCGCAATGAAATATGCCGGGAATCACGTTTCTATCAACTGCCAGTGACGCAGGCTAAACCCAGTCTGGGTACACATGGCCATTTCAAGTGACCGCAAACAAGAGCGAACTCACAAACGTTGTGCGCACTTACCTGGCCTGTCACACCATCAATACCCCGCAAACTGTCAACAAGGTGATATGTGCTGGGGTGCTGCGATCCCGATCGATGCATTGGGTCTTCACAGGTGCAGACATTAAGCGCCACCCCCCCCCCCTTGCAGCAAATGGAATGCTGTGAGTGGGTCAGCATGTACCGCGATGGGCATTGCCCATGTCTAAAGAGCATTGGCATCAAGGTATATTTTATGACCGCATTGCATTAGCCATAAATGTCATTATTAAAACCATGATATCTCCTTAGACCATTGAGGCTCGATGACCAGGAAAAGATCTTAGGCAGTATGACGAGCATATATGACAGTAATATTAGGTAGTGTGAAGGCTAAGAAACTGTCTAGTGTTTGGTGGATACCGTTGGAAGGCGATAGCAGTTCCACAAAAAATGGTCGATGTCCAGCAGCCTTGTTGCACAATTTGACCCGATTGCTACGGCGGAGACAGTCCCTCGGCACTTCCAATGCCGCCTCGAACTGCCAGCCCTCGGACAAGGATCGCCACGTTGGTTGGCAACAGCCGAACTCGAAGGAATGGCATGCGCGCCGCGTTGGCACCGGTGAAAGCGTCACAGCATTGGCGCACCCCGCTGCACCCACCACGTGACTGATAAATCGCCTCTTCATCCGAACGGAGCCGGACAGGTTGCAGCCTCCGATATCTAGCGCAGGTGGTTGAGCGTCCAGATCTGCAAACCCAGATGCTTATTCAGCGGGCTTGAGACAGACGTTGCCATGGCGACTGATCTGGTCCGCTTGCCGGCTGGTCGATCTCCGGTTCCGACGTCCGAGACTCAGGCGCGCGAACCACCGACGCCAGCTTCGGTCCCCTGGAGCGCGTGTTTCACTGTGTTTCTGTTCACAAACCAAGTGTCCAGCCAGGTGGCTGCAGCGGGGAGGACTTGAGCCAGGAGACTGAGGACGAGGACGGGCACCGGAGTCTGAGGACTACGTGATGGGTCGTGAAAAGGCTTGCTTCGTAACCGGAGGTCATGGGTTCAAGACGTGCTATCGGCAGTCCCCCACCTCCACCCACCCTCACCTTTGGTTAGTTGGCAGGAATAAGATAAATATCGTATCGGCACTTTGTGTCCGCGATCATGGGTGCAGCTAATGCGGGGGAGGGGCGGCACGGGCTCTCCCGGACCCGCAGTCATCTCCATCGTCATCAAGGGCGGCGCAGCAGGGGTGGGAACAAGCATAGGTTTAGTAGATGGCGAGGAGTTTTCCAGTGTTTGCAGGCAGGGGTGGTGCGAGCAAGAGTGTGTTTTTGTCCCCTCAGCATTTTGAGAGGCTCCTTTCGCAAACACTGAAGGTTTTAAAGCTGCACACGTCTTACCAAAATTCAGATGATAGAGGTCCTTATAACTGATATAGCTATAATCGGGCTTAGAAGACCTGCTAATGCAATCAAGAGGGTCTTCTTCTAGAACAGAAGGGCTCTTTGTGTTGAAAATGTATTTGGTGCCTCAGGCTTGATTAGAAGGCACCCTTTATATATCAGGAGGCTCCTATTCTGAGCCGGGAGGCCCCCGCTCGCGCGTAAGGTCACTGCTCCGAATAAGGATGCCCTGTTTTTGGAAAAATGAGGCCCTTCGTCGGGTTTTGAGGTCGGTTCGTGAATAGCATGGATCCTGTTCTGGATTAGGAGGCACCTTTCTGCAGCAGAAGCAGTGGTGGAGCCACGGACTTATTTGGGGGAGGGGGGCAGATATTTTTGGAAGGGACATCGCACAAAATGGGGCCTGTTCACAAAGGGGTCTCCAAGGCAGTATCGTATTCAGGGGGGGGGGGGGGCGCAGCGTACACGTGCCGGCGTTGTCGAACCGTTATGTTGTTCAACCCATGTGAATAGACGAAAACTAAAGCAATTCAGAACAGGGGTTTTGTTATTAATACAGGGCATTCCGACCCAGCAATGGCACAATCCAAACCAAATCACACCCATCACACAATCCAAACCATATACCCGAGGAGCCGCCCCGAGCACCATAGATAACGCATGATACAAAGCTACAATAAGCGTGATTGGTTATCACCGAGCTCCTTCCCCCCTCCCCCCTGTTAAGAAGTTAAGGTATGTCCCTGGCAGCAGTGCCAATAGCTCGTAATCACAGTGTTTCATGACGAGAAAAAAGCAGCGTGATCCGAACGTTTCGCGCAAATAGGCTGACCATTTATTGAGGATCAAGGAAGGAATATTTCAAAACCCGGCCGCACTCATGATCCGGCCGCTTCCGCTTCAGCCCTGCCGTACGTCAGACACCGCAGATGACAGTTCGATAATCTGTCATGACGTGGGCATGAATGTTAACAAAGCGCTGCAGCTAGAGTGTTGAAATTCCGTGATTCTTCTTCATCAGTCTGACATATCCCGACCAGCGTGTGTTTCTTTTCGCTGCTCAGTGGCAGCGCGGTAGCTCTGCACTGCCATTGGGCAGTACTGAGTGCGAATGCGGTTTGTAGGGTTTTATCATGGATGTCAGGACGAATCGCGACCTTTCAGAGGCATGCCTTAAGCACGTTACACTTTTTGCTTTGGGGGCTTTACTTCGTCCCACTAAAAGTCGGTCTGTGACTGAAATACGATTTCATAGCATGAAGCGAAGATCGTCAATAATTTACCAAGCCAGTTGAGGCATTTCGATTGACATAGGCGTGCGGGAACGATTAGCAATCATGGTAGCATTCGAATGAGTCGTCGTCCGCTTTTTGTTCAAATCGAATACTGAGTGGTAAATGATGGAATGGTGTTGAAATATCATAAAGTAAGTGGCCATTGTGATACTGTTCGGTTTTTTCGTTTGCCTTTTTTTTTGCTTAACAGTCCATACCGAATGCAAACGTTGCACAGAAAACTATAGGAGGTGACAAAACGTGTTGAGGAGAAAACAGCTGTCGGACCGTGGCAAGTGTTTTCCAGCTTTTTAGGTCGCAAATTTTTATCTCGAGCAGGCTGTTAAATAATCATGAAGTTTTTATGCCAACCTAGCAGTGTTCAGACATTGGAAGAGGCGGAAATGCTAACTCACAGGACTGAGGCTGTATTAAATGCAGAGGAGCGGAGGTTGAAATTGTATGCGTATCAACACTGTATCAAACTTGTATTTTCCTCCGCTAACTTCGCATATCCAGCACCCGCCACCGCCACTGGAGCATCGTCAGAGGCGGATGTAGGTAAACCAGTATTAGGTGAGGGGTAAGCTCTGTTAAACTTTGCAATGCTCTGCTGTTTGTATGTTTTTATTGGCCCCTTTTCGAAATACTGCGTCACAGTCATAACAACAAGCTAAAAAATGGAGCGGATGTGAATGTTTTGAATTAAAATGAACATGGCAGATTAACTTACGCTCGTTGTCATGGGTATGCCACTTACGTTTCTTGAAGTCCTTGTTCGATACAAAACTTAGTTCAGACCACAACAGGGGGTTGATTCCCATTCAGGGATGGGGGACTCTGGCCCCCAACTTTGACAAGAAAGTGGGTAAAATACGTGGAGAACCGGTCTGTTGTCGCATCTTGGAGGTACGTCGGGTCATTTTTCACTACTCAGCCCCCAACTCGCTTTCTGAAAAGACGTCTCTGGACGACGAGTTTTCTTCGTGATCTCGTGCGCCGAAGGCGTTCCCACCCACAGATTTCGAGATTGCCGGGGTGGAGGGCCAATTGATCCCCACACCGATTCCAAACGGAATTCGTCGCACGAAACTAGGATTAACACGGCAAATACAGCTGTGCCGCCATACAGCCTTCGCATCCCAACCGCTTCAACCGGCCAGCACCCTGCCGCCCGAGAAGCGTACGGTGACCTACGACGCCCCCTGCAAGCACGCACTCGCTGCCGCCTCTGGCTATTCACGCTGTACCAGACTGACCCCTCCACGTCGGGGCGGAGAGAAGAGAGAGGGAGAGGGAGATAGGCGTTTGGACCTCCTGGTGCATTAGCGCACGGGTGAAACCCATCGGCGGCCGAGGTGACTGCCGCCCTCCCGGCGCCGCGCCGCACGCTGCCCATTGGTCGCCTTTCCCTCGTCGCGTGACCTAAGGGGGTACGTAACCACGCGGCGGCGACGGTGGCGGCGGAGCCGACCTGGCCAGACCCGCGGCGGGGTTGCGGCGGCTCGGACGGCGCCGGACGCGAGGTGACCCTGCACACTGCCCCGGGACCACCAGCGCAGAAGGTGAGAGTGGTGGTGTTGGCCTCGAATAGGGTACGGGTGAGGGGCAGACCAGGGGACGGACACCCGTCCGCTATCATGGACGAGAATCAAGGTAGAGGAACGTGAGAATTGTCATTCGTGGGCAGCTTGCTGTCTGCTGATATCTTCACGCAAGTGATTTATTGCTTGTTTCTCGGCACGCTTGACCGCGTTTGATAGGGAATACTGATCCAGACTGCTAATGATTGTTCGTGTCGTGTCCTGCTGCTTCAAAATACGTGAACTCTCGTACCACTGACATTTCACACAGCTAACGCTGGCATTTTAGGACCATCACGTGCGATTCATTTTTGCAAGAAACGACAAGTTCGAGACAAATCTACGATTCATGTTCTTTTATAGGCTATTTAACGGCAGGATGACTACAACAACAATGGGATGTCGAAGAATGGGCTGCCAAAGTCACCAAAAATTGCACGTTCTTAACTTTGTTGCGATCACCAATTACCATAAATTCGTTGTCAAGCGTCCATGCGCGGTGATGCAGTGCATATATTTACTCGGAATATATCGGCTAAGTCACGTATGCGGAGTTAATGTCTTTTATTGGGAAACCTGTTCTAGAATCAAGTGAAGTGGGTTCAAACGGTATTTTAGAAGCTATGCGGCATTTATCCAAGCGCCTTCACGAACCACCAATACCGCGTCGATCGTATCTTACCCATTCCTTTAATAATTCACGCAGGTATTTTTACGAGGATTGTGTTCGTGGGCACAGCAGCAGCCAAGCGCACGTGTCACAATTACCGTTTAGGTTGATTTGAAATGTCTCAATCTCATCAACCTCTAGAAAGAGCATGCATTGTCTGAGAAAATTAACCTATGGGAAAAACCAGAGCACGTACATGTTTACATGGCACGGGTCTGACGAAACTGAGGGTAAGCGCTTGAGGCCCGGGCGCGGTAGCATTGTCTGGAGTGCATCACACAAATATCGCGCAAGTTCCAAGTAATTCCCATGTCATTTCCCTTTCATTACTCGCGCTTTACTATCGGCCTGGCTCATCGGTTTCCTTGTAAAAGAAGCGAACAGAACATTGAATCATCACCAGACATATTACCAGCATATTACTACGTCATTCTGCTGCGCAATTCGTCCGGCCAGTGCAGCGTTTACCTCCCAAATGTCGGTCATTGGGCCACGCCAGTTCTCTTCAGTGTGAGTAGGGCGCGGCCGACTCATCTCACCGCTCTCCAGGCGCATCTCAGTTCGCTGAAGCGCCGCAGCCGAGTGCACCACACAGGCCTGCCTCTGTGGGCCTCTCTAGAAAGCCAACACTGGTCCACGTGCTCGAGAGTGGCCCCCGTGGCGCGGCGCCGCGATGCGTCGTTGTTACGAGATCGCACCGAGCCGCCGCGGCGCGTGCGG
>NW_023596225.1:38059942-38109232 GCF_011947565.3 Pollicipes pollicipes | reverse complement strand
CAAAACAAAATAAATGAGGCTATAAAATGGACGCAGGTACCACCCAACAAAAGGCCAAAAGGGGAACTGAAAATCAGATACAGTTCACACGCATCAATGTCTGTAGTGTAAGCTCCAAACGCTACACATTCGTTGATGTCTTTCCATGTGTAGTTTTGAGAGAATCACAACTAACAGACACAGTTGCCACCAACCCCTACCTCCCACGCTTATCTGAGGACAAAAAAAGGCTTCTGATGGATCTATCTCCTACTATAATAAGGCCAGTCCACTCCATAGAAGCGTGATGGTCTTTGATGCACAAGGCCAATAAGCATAGCGAGGGAGCCTTCCACGCTCGGTTGTCACTCCCGCTGCCATTGACTGCCAATAAGCGTAGCGAGGGAGCCTTCCACGCTCGGTTGTCACTCTCGCTGCCATTGACTGCCATTAGGCGTAGCGAGGGAGCCTTCCACGCTTGGTTGTCACTCTCACTGCCATTGACTGTCATCAGGCGTAGCGAGGGAGCCTTCCACGCTCGGTTGTCACTCTCGCTGCCATTGACTGCCATTAGGCGTAGCGAGGAAGCCTTCCACGCTCGGTTGTCACTTTCGCTGCCATTGACTGCCATTAGGCGTAGCGAGGGAGCCTTCCACGCTCGGTTGTCACTCTCACTGCCATTGACCCGATGGCCGTCTTCAAGGACGGCTGAGAAGATATGGTATACCAAATTGATTATTGCCTACTGTTTAAACTAAGTTACATGGGAGATTGTTAGCATTATCAAGTTACAGCCTGTAGCCATGGTGTGTGGGTTTTGGGTTCGCGCGGCAAAAGTTCGGGAGACAGAGGTTTGCAAGGCATCTAAGATCTTAGATCTGGAGCTTCTGAGAACTATCTAAGAACTAAGATCGTCGGACTCAAACTCGCCGGCCTGAATTTGTTCGCGGAAGTTCACTGTGTGGAAGTTTATAAATGACAGCAGCTCGACGAGAACACATGTTCGTCGTGCTTACGTTCGTGTTGGGCAAGGGTTGGTCTAAAACAAATGTTCAAGAGCAAAAGCCCGTCGCGCCAAGGTTTCTGTAAGGCGAAGGTTCGTCTAGACCATTGCATTGTGAATTATTTCGTGTATGGTAAAACTTATCTAAAGAGACGTTTGTTTTATACAAAGCGTCTTTTATGCAGAATTTAAATGTACCACGCTCTGCCTGATAAATGTGGGGAGCATAAGGGGGTAGGACAATGGACAGCGATATGCTCTGGGGTAGTTGAACGGGTCTGAATGAATAATTTTAGCTGGCTTTGTTAACAACAAGAACAGATCGGGCATTTTTGTCTGTCATTTATAATTCTGTTTTTGACTTTAAGCGTGGTGCTCCTGAGCACCAAACTTTAAAACCATGTTCCGGCAAGCATCCTCGCTTTGGCCGCACCCATGGTGTGGACCTCGCCGGGCATGCAATTTCAGAGCATTCGGAGCTCAAGCCAGCCGGTTAAAAGTGAACGCCCTTGCCTTGGGGACCTACTTGCACAGGCGTGGCCCATGTACTGGGCGTATCTGTTTTTCGGTGCCGCGCCACAGAGCTTCCCACTAACGTGAACTTCCCACGCCCAATTGCCGACCGTACCCGGCCGTTGTAGCCTGAACTGACCAATCGTGAGAGCCTACCAGCATGGGCTATTTACGTCTGCCCACCTTCATGCGCGTTCCGTCCAATGGCTCCCCGGCCACCAATGTGTAAGACTTAATGACGAGAGTGTATCGACGCACAGTTTTCTTGGAACTTACGCCAGAGTCGTTGCTGCATGGTAAACTGTCCGCGCCTGTCCATCATGGGGTTCGAGGGGCTCCAGAATTCAGTGAGGGACGCGGGTGACGCGTTACCAGATGTTACTGTATTTGGTCGTTACGCGCTCAAGGTACCCAGCGATGTGCCCCCCCCCCTATATCGTACACATCTGTCATGATTTATGACAAATGCGATAGCCGGGGAGGCTTTTACATACATGCTATGTGTATGCATTTTCTTACGTTAATTTTGTATTTTAGTCAGTGTTTGGAACCGCATTGGCTTGCGCTCTTTTGCATACTTTCATCTGACACCCAATAGTGCGGACTTTATTACCTCTCATATCAGCCAGCACACTGAGTAACTGTCCTTAACCCGTCCCGCGGCGGGTGTGAGGCAAAGTCCCTCACCTGTCACGGAGGAGCATGATTCACACCCGGTGTGACGGCGGCTGTGGGTCGTAGTCGGTCACATGTGTCTCCTCTCACCTGTCGCCCAGCGGGTGCGGGTTGTAGTTTTCGCGGCTGCGCCGGAAGCGGTGATGCTGGTGGTACTGGTGGTGCTGGCGCTGCCTGTACTGTTGCTGGTTGTAGTGCATGTTTCCATAACCCCCACCGCCGCCGAGGCCGCTGCCGCCGCCGCCGCCGCCGCCACCGAAACCGCCGCCGCCGCCGCCACCGCCGCCGCCGCCACCGAAACCACCGCCGTCGCCGCCACCGCCGCCGCCGCCGAAACCACCGCCGCCGCCGCCGCCGACGCCGGCGCCGAAACCACCGCCGCCGCCGACGCCGACGCCGCCGCCGCCGCCGCCGCCGCCGCCGACGCCACCGTCGCCACCGTCATCCCCGCCGCCGCCGCCTCCGCCGCCGTCGCCGCCGCCACCGTCACCGCCGTCACCGCCGCCGCCACCGTCGCCGCCATCGCCTCCGTCCCCGCCATCGCCGTCGGCGGGGTTCTCACGGCCGCCCTCACCGTTCTCTCGGCCGGCCGTGATCGAGATGCCAGGCACGAGGCCCCAAGGGTTGAACTCGTCCGTGATGCCGAAGTCGTCGAACGTCACTGCCGGCGACACGGGGTAAAGATCGGTCAGCGGGTCGGTGCCGCGGTGACGAGGTCAGTCAGGGGGTCAGTGCCGCGGGAACGAGGTCAGCCAGCGGGTCGCTGCCGCGGGGCCGAGGTCAGCCAGCGGGTCGGTACCGCGGGGCCGGTGTCAGTCAGAGGGTCAGCGCCGCGGGGACGAGGTCAGCCAGCGGGTCGGCGCGGCGGGGTCGAGGTCAGTCAGCGGGTCAGCGCCGCGGGGCCGAGGTCAGCCAGCGGGTCCGTACGGCGGGGTCGAGGTCAGCCGGCGGGTCAGTGCCGCAGGGCCGAGGTCAGCCGGAGGGTCGGCCCCGCGTGTCGACTCGACCCGTGACGTCAGCCGATCCCCCGCCGATGGCTGAGTCCATCTCCCGGTGCCTAGCCGGCCGCCGTTGCTGGGCCGCTCTGAGCCTCCCGGTGTGGTCAAACACCGTGGGCACCCCTGGCGAGGAAGCTGCACCTCTAACGACGACGAGGACCTCGGCCGGCGGCGGGTGCCGGCATGACCAATGATGCGGAACGGCATCAGCGGCCGATGACTTGTCATTGTCACGGTCGACTGAAGGGAGATTTATATGACTCGGCATCGGGCCTTAACATGGCGTATGCTTTAATTGACATTAGAGGGTGTGGGAGTTTTTGTTTGCGACACCATGATACCCTTCCACTTTGTAGAGAAAAGTCAGAACAGCTCAGAGGGTGAAGTCACTTCACTCAGAGAGTAAAGTTACGTGAATGGCTGTTGCCGTGCAATATCTAACATCCCAGAAATAAAAAGCATTATGCCTCTGCTGGAGCAGTGATCATTAAAATTTCAGGCTGTTGAGACTAATCCGGCCCAGCCAACTGGGTATTTGCCATCACGACACTGGTTGGTATGGATCAAGCCCAAGAACCGAAGCAGGGTTCCTGATTCTAGATATGTACATGATGCCGACTAAACGCGAGGATGGAATAATGTTGAGCGATCGCTTGGCCACAGTGGGCGCGATGCCATAAGGCCGTCTTTATCCTGTCATCAGCGACGCTCCAGCCTCTCTCTCTCTTCGTCTCGGTTAAGACTTTCGCCGCAGCTGGATGGTGTCGCGCTTGGCGACGGAGGGACAGGCTCACCGCTGACCTCGTCCCCGCGACCGGGCAGCGGCGGGACAGGGTCACCGCTGACCTCGTCCCCACGCCCGGACAGCGGCGGGACAGGGTCACCGCTAACCTCGTCCCCACGCCCGGACAGCGGCGGGACAGGGTCACCGCTAACCTCGTCCCCACGCCCGGACAGCGGCGGGACAGGGTCACCGCTGACCTCGTCCCCGCGCCCGGACAGCGGCGGGACAGGGTCACCGCCGACCTCGTCCCCGTGCCCGGACAGCGGCGGGACAGGGTCACCGCTGACCTCGTCCCCGCGCCCGGACAGCGGCGGGCAGGGTCACCGCTGACCTCGCCCCGCGCCGGACAGCGGGGGACAGGGTCACCGTGACCTCGTCCCCGCGCCCGGGCAGGGCGGGACAGTCACCGCTGACCTCGTCCCCGCGCCCGGACAGCGGGGACAGGGTCAGCTGACCTCGTCCCCGCCCGGACAGCGGCGGGACAGGGTCACCGTTGACCTCGTCCCCGCGACCGGGCAGCGGATGGACGGGGTCACCGCTGACCTCGTCCCCGCGCCCGGACAGCGGCGGGACAGGGTCACCGTTGACCTCGTCCCCGCGACCGGACAGCGGCGGGACAGGGTCACCGTTGACCTCGTCCCCGTGCCCGGACAACGGTGGGACGGGGTCACCACTGACCTCGTCCCCGCGCCCGGACAGCGGCGGGACAGGGTCACCGCTGACCTCGTCCCCGCGCCCGGACAGCGGCGGGACAGGGTCATCGCTGACCCAATCCCCGCTCCCGAGAAACGTTGGGACAGGTCACCGCTGACCTCGGCCCCGTGCCCGGACAGCGGCGGGACAGGGTCACCGCTGACCTCGTCCCCGCGCGCGGGCACCTGGCTGGCGTGCCCCCCCCCCCCCCAGCATGCGGCGCCGTCCCGGTAACAGGGATCGGCCGGCGCTGGCGGAAGCGGTGCTCTCGGTCAAAGGCAACCATCAGACAACGCAAGACACCCACCAAAGAAACCCATTCCAAGTATACAGTCCAGATTCGCGTGAACGTAAAATGTGGCACTTACTTTTGAAAGGAACGGATATTGTCATATCCGAAGCGTATCCCTTCGGAAGATTTCTGAGGAAGGGCACCGCGAGCGTTGGAGTCAAGATGAAGATCGTCCCCGGCGGAAATGTTATCCGTCTCTCGTCGTAGTTGTAGGCGATGAGGCGTTTTTGCCTGCTGTGCGCCTCGTTCTCTGAGAAGTCACAGGGCATGTGTCGGTGCGGAAAACGCATAGATGCGTCGCGGCACAAAAACGAAGATGACGTTGCACCACATTTCAGCGTTTGTGTCGTGGTCTCCGATCTACGTCTCTTACGCTGGGTCTGGCCCAATAGGTGGAGCCCAACGAGATAAATAAACGCAGTGAGTTCGGCTACGCTAATTCTTACCTCTTCCGCTGCCCTTGGCGACAGGTTCATGTGTACTGTTCACTGGCGGACATGCATGGCGGCTGAACATGGAGGGAGGTCAGCTTTAGAACGGGACATCCTTTTGTGCACGGTCAGCTAACATTTCAGTGTCATATGAAGCGCAATCCTTAGCCTGACACTAAAGGCTGTCAAGGAGACGGAGCAGTTTTTGAAAGATTTTTGACCATAAGCAAGCCACAACAAACGTTGCATTTATCGAACGTTTCGACATACCATCAACCAGTAAGCAAGCATGACAGCAAATGGTGCCACGCGTCATTTTAATCCAAATATTCGTTTTTTTTTAATAAAGGAGCGAACACGGGTACCAGAGCCTCATTTCAAGCGCGCATCTTTATAGTTTCGTCCCTAACCCCGCTTCAACACTTCTGGCTTACTCACCAGAGCTCGTCACATTATACCGAAGTAGTCGTTCGAGGTCAGATTCGCTGGCGGTGGCGTCTGCAGTCACCAGGGCGGCTAACAGGCACAGCAGCACCACGGCTAGTGCCTCCATCCTCTCTGCGAAAACGGCAGTTCAGCGTGTCTATCGCAGGTCGACGTTGTGCAATGAACTCAGAACGTCGACTTTGCCTGACGCATGCCACACCACAAGTATGAACTCCTTGTCATAATGCGTCTACAGAATGGTCACGTGTAGCAACGTAATGCCCCTGTTATTGATCTTCACAAACTGTTATACTCACGCATATTCGAGAAGATTGGACCACCCATCGAAGAAAAAAGGCAAAACAAACAAAAGCACGCAGATATCCGCAGCCATTCGAATTCATGTGACTGCTCTTTTCGAGTCATAACATGGCGTTTCCCCGGTGTTCCAGCATTTCTGTCATGTTTCAGCTTTAACATTGTCAAAGCTGAGACATGACAGTGGTCCCAGCCAGCCCCCATGAAGGGCCAATGCGATTATCCAGCATGCACCGGCATCACGGGAATACTTCAAACCCGAACGTTGCGGCACTGCAAGTTCAAGATGTGCACCATTAGGAATATTTTTGATGTTCTGCATTTGTTGTGTGATGAAAAACATTCCGAGGCAGCAATGTGGTCTCAAGGCCGAGCCACAAATGTTAGAAAACACGTGCTAAGCCCAATCACTTAAGAAACACGTGGCATATTAAACATCCAGCCGCGATGATGAATATGATAATGATGGAATCTGGCGATAATGTTGTTTGTAGATATCAGAAGCAACTGTAGGCGACTTCAATCTCTCGTCTAGAGGCTGATGCCTCCAATTATTAAGGTTATATAGGGTATCGATGAAAAAGTCAACTATGGTGTCGAAATATGTACAAAAATGGTCGGAGCATGCCAGCTTCAATGAACCTTTCCGGGTCTTCTTGTCGACTAGTGATAGCTGTAAATGTAAGGCAGTTTTTAATCAATTAATACGAAAGTGGAATGGGGCGTGGTACAAAGAATTTAAGACGTCATGAGTCAATGAAGAATCCTTTAACCTTACTCCGTGCAGTGAAGGGAGGAGCAAAATTGTCCACCCCACCGCGATATTTGTCGGTTACTTTATGCAACTGATAGATCATTGAAACCCTGAGGTCAGTTTGTGAAATGAATATTAACCCTGAAACTTGATAACAACCAGGTATTTTTGGGGAATGCTCCAAAAACGTTATGTTCCCGACATGTCTCGTTTTTTGGGGAGCAAATCAGGAAGGGAGCTCTCGTAATAACAGGGGAGGGAAGGGTCTCATGCTGTCTTTGGCGTGTGGGGGGTCAGCATCTGCCCCCTCCTCTGCACGCGACCGCACCACACAACCTTGCGCACGGAGCAGAGCTAACTTCACCCGGCGCACCCTCGATCGAGCGTGAGGTTCTCACCCGAAGCGCAGACCACAGATATCATCGGAGGCGTCCCCAAGTCACGGCACGCGCCGAGAAACCGGTGACTGGAGTGAGCGATAGCCAAACAGGTCCGCCATCACAACAACCCCGTCATGCGACAGGGGACACTTCCAGGACGCGGACAACCTGCCCGACGACCTTCGTCCGGCTCTAACTGCCTGTGACGGACAGGCGTGGCGGCTTCTAGTTGTCGCCAAGTGCCGCACACAATAATTAACCCAGATTCTATGCGGGCATGCCGACGCGTTTGCTTTTCGGGACCGGCGCCGGATTACAACATCGGGTGAAAACGGCCATGGCGCGTCGATTGTGCGGCTCAGGTGCCGGTCCACTTTGAATACGATGTCGTCCAGCCTTCCGCGTGGTCGACTCCGCTCGAGCTCACACACGTACCCGCTCACTCTCTCAGGCACGCGCCAGGACGGGCCGGCGTGCCTTTGGACGGGTCGCCAGACTTGGAGAAGTGTGCCGAGTATCCGAAAAAGGAACTTATTTAAAATGAAGATGTCTTGGAAATTGAGCATGCCACCTAATTGGTTTCGTGTCCATATTAAAGCCTAATTCCGGCATTTTTTTGTGCACCACATATTTCAGCCTTTGACATAGGATACGTCTGCTGGGACTGGGGAACCAGACTTGTTCAATTACCTCGAACTCACATTGTTCAAATATTTGCCTTCGCCAGCGCACTCGCCCGCGACAACCCCGCAGACACTAAGTCCACTCACGCGTGTGATTGGCCCTTCCATGCGATCAACAGAGCCATTCGCTGGATATCATCGGACACATATGTTTGCTTTGCCCAACAGGCCAAGAGGCACACCGTTGGATGCGCTGAACGAAAAAGGGGGTTCTTTGGAAGAAGTGTCCCGTTATCGCCAACCCTTAACAGTGGTTACATGGCCGCATGTGGACACATTTGCACACATCAAGCAATCCTTCATGACAACGGTTAATGTTGATATCTTTGAATCGTGACACTGACGTATTCCAACTTCACGTCAGTGGAAAGCAGTCAGCGAGTTCACAGGATGTGTAGGCATCGTCTGGTTTACAGCTATGTTGAAGTTTTGATTTATTCAGCTGCACGTAAACACCGTAGCACACCCGATTTTGCTGGCCCGGCGGGATTTCCACATGCAGCGGAGTGAATGGAAGGCCAGGCTTTCATTGATCGCTAAGGGCCCAACCAGTTCGTGCCTAAACGAGCCGCAGTCTAGCTTACTCAGACTTGCAGCTCAGCTAGAGCCCCTAGCTCCTCGCTGTTTTGCTGATTGTTGGTTAAATTTCGTGGTCGTTCCATGACCGCACACGGACCACCAACACACCAGCGACCAGGTTTGTACCGAGAATGGCAGACATCATCACACTTCGTCCACGGCATTTCAAGCCGTTCGTGCCAACCGTGGAGTGAGTGCAGCGGAATGCTGTGGAACGTGGCAAAATGTGCAGCGATCGCCTCTGTGCAGGCAAGGTGGCACAGTGTTGAAGGCGGTACTTCACAAGGACAAGTTCGGTGATGAAGCACATTTCTATTAGATATCCCATAACTATGTTTCGCCCAATGGGATCTGGGAGCTATCCGAACACTGTTGGAATCTGGGTCATGCTTGAAGCTTATCCTAAACCAAGAACATCAAAGCCCGCCGTCAGCTGAATACGTCAGGCATAAGCTGACACCAATTCCACCCGGATGGCGCGCCGTCAAACGCCGTCTTGACGTCAACTGCAGCCCCGCGCCACAGGCAGCGTTATCGTGACGCTCACGTGACCCAGCTCGGAGGCTGGCGCGCGCCCTCGATGGTGGGAGGCGCAGCTTGCGATGATGGGGCTGGAGACAGGTTGTGAAAGTTCGCCCGCGGTATCGTGTGAGGGTCCTAGCTACAGGTTTGCCTTGCAGGCTGCAGTCGCGCTCGGTAATTCGCACAGGGACCTTCGGGTAAAGATTGCTTGGCGCGGGGATTTCCCGGATGTTCTTAAGCGCGGCTTAAGCGTTCATTGCATCTCAATGAGAAAGATTCTGTGAAACCTTTCTGTGCTCGACTTTTGCTTGCAAGTCAATCAAGTGGTGCTATAATGAATAAATTTGTGTGGTAGGTGCAAGATGCAGTGGATAACTCTTGATATAATGAAGCAGCAGATGTGCCGCTTTGGAGGCCTGAGTCATTGAGGGCATCAGATGATGGCATCACATGATGATGATCGTCGGATCAAATGGACAGATGTCGACGAGGTGGTGGCTGTTCAATGCTTGCAAGTAAAATACCAGCACTAATTGCTGGGTGATTCACGCACTGATTTGGATCTTGATTGAAATCTTTTGGGTGGAACGCCTCGGACCGATGATGAGCCTGAATAAGCTACAAAGCAAAATTATTGACCGTGTTTTTGACGTTATTTCTTCAATATGAGCCAAGACGAAAAATGAATAGAACAGAGCTTATCGCCTTTGTAAACCTATAGGAAAGAGCCCTACCAATGAATTGAGGTAAGATAACTTCACAGGCTGCCACAAATGAAACGACGAACAACGAGCACCCATAAGTGGGAAACTGGCTGGGCTGGGTGCAGATTATAGGGAAATTACGAGAACCCGTGCGGATATGAACAGCACATACGACATGGCGCTTGAGCACCGCCTCCCAATCTGGCGTCATATACGTACCCACACATGTCTTTTTCGTTTTCTCTGTCACAATTTCTTGGATTTATAGACGGCGCTTTCATACAAAGCTAGCTCTTCACTCGCCTTCACGCAGCCTCCAAGTATGCCTCGTCATAGTGTTGCTCAACCCGGCTCGACGGCTAGACACTGGCTCTATGAATGAGACTCACTCACTTCATATTCTCGACCAGACCTGACGGAGCGTCTGTAAGCCACTCATGTGAGCTAACACTACGAGCTCACGAGAGCCCCTGTGTCGAAGAGCGTCTCGTCCTCTCGGCGTGAAGTTCCGCACAGGCTCTCTGAGTTCCCATTGCGCCGAGCGTCAGCAGCGAAATTGCGTTGGCTGTTTTACAGCGCACGTAATGACATGGTAATTAGCGGCGGCTTCCCATCTCTCGCAGCCACAAGCGAAGCCACTGGCCACAGTGAAAACTGCGGGCGGAGTGCAGTCTCATTGAGGGCTCAAAGGGGATAAGCGCGGAGGATATTAGCCACCAATTTGCACGTGAACTCAGTCCTGCTGAAGTGGAGGGAGAAAAAAGAACAGCTATCGAGCACAATCGAATCAGCTGTCAGCATCAGTTTGATTGCTACGCCATCATGATATGTATGACCGGCGATGTTCAGGTTTGAAGGAGAAATGGATGACCAGGAGTTCCTAAGCGTTGCATATGATGGGGGCAGAAAAGCTCGGGACGCTCCCTCCACTCAGGAGAAACGCCAACACTGTTCAACACATTCGCGCACTGAATCGCAAATAACTGGTTTGTCATAACCATTAACTCGTCTTATAAATGCTGCTGATGGCATCAATGCGTGACCTGTCACTTAATACGTACCGGAGACGGACTGACTATATGCTTAGGCACATATAGCTGACTAGACGTACATGCATAAACATCACGCAAATGCCTAAAAGGTGCGCAGAAAAATAGTGAGATGTTTCATCATATGCCATGTCATGCACATATGGTGATGGTTTATGAACAGTACTTTTTGGTCTTCTATAGCCGATGATGAATTGCCTGGTAAATGCCGACCTTGTGGAAGTGATCGCACAGCCGTTGGATTGCATGAAAGGCGCGCAACAGGTACTGGGTCACTCGTTTGCATTGATGAAATGCCGATCATCGTTATCGAGTATACCAAATTGACAGGCCGCGGGGGGCCGCGTGGTACAAACTACCGAATCAGTCCTGTGGCGCTGCATTTGAGTTTGATCGATGCCAGTGATTTCGGAGTAGCCGCATTACGCAACGCCGCGGCCAGGATTTTCGAAGGGGGGGGGGGGGTTTATGTTGGGCGTACTTATCATAAGAAAACTGTCATACTGTCTATGGTGCTAAAGTAAAATATACATGCCGAAGAGTACTAGGGGAGGGGGCGGGGTCCACCTGTTCCCCTCAGGCTGCGCCCCTGACAAAAATTGAGAACCAAGATGCTTGGGCCGATGCGCGTCACATGCGTTCGTCCACTCACACTTCTGGACAACTTCCAGCGCATGCCGGGCATGACTCGGCGACCCACGACCTTACTCAGAATCTGCCGGCTCTTTAGAAATCCCAGATCCTTAGAAAGAGTAGGTCGGGTATACGCATGATTCATATCCAGTCATGTTATAAACCGGTGACAATGTCCGGCTACGCCCATCGATCATTGGCGAGTCAGACATCATTCTTTTGCCGATTAGACGCAGAAGCGGCCCCAGAATGGGTGTCGCTTTCGCTCTTCGGTGGCACCCCTGGACAGCGCCGGCCGGCGGGCAACTGACGAAATATCTCGAAGGGGAGACAGCCAGGATCCGGGATCTCGGCTGGGAGGACAGCCGGGATCCACAATCCCAACGAGGATGACTGGGGGTCGAGATCCCGATGGGAAAGAAAGCCGATAGCGGTGTCTGCGCGCGTGCCAAGACAGCTGCCGCTTGCAAGAGGTGTGACATATTTTTTCGATAATAAGATGTTGGAGGGGAAGGGGCAGAAAATAGCCTTCAGCTGCTGGGGGCAGCCTATTACTATATTTTCTAGGTGACACTGCTTTGTGACACTATATTTGCACAACACGATTTTGTGCTGCATTTTAACACTTGAGTGATCTGAGGCGGACCGAAGGCATAATTGGCCTGCGATGTAAACCGCGCTCATGTTTTTATTTTATCTCGGCGGAAGCGTCAAAGCTGAAGCCAACACCTTTTCTAAATCGGGTTGAAAAGGAGAGGACAGTGAGACATTTCATTAACTCTCGCAGGACACTGTGACGTAACACTGTAGTGAAACCCCTGTCGGTAAACTTTGATGCAAGCATCAGTGCTCAGTGCCAGCCCGTTTGTACCGTGGGATCGATAGTCCTTCGGATCTCACACTTACGCGGGCGCGATGCCTGATTTCCGAGCGTCGAACCGACCAAGAATCCGTGCGTTCAGCAGCAGGAAGTGAAACAGAAAGTGATGTAGTAATCCAACGTAACCGGCGCGGGCCTTAAACCAGCCTTCAAGGCCATGTCTACATCCACGGGAGGCGTTCAATAGCTTTTGACGGTGGCGGTTCGTAATTACGCTGAACTGCGACCTCGCCTGCGGGCGAGAAACTGGGAAACCCATCGAGTCATCGTCTTGACCTGAGTGTGGCTCCTGGATCAGCTCTCGAAGTCTGTTCGTCTGGCGTCTCAGACAAACCCGATCGAAACACATACTGTCCATAATTACGACACTGGCAGAGCGCCAAATGGTCTCCGCAGACTTCGGAGAACACTGGGTATGACCCGCACGCGCCGCGGCGGCTCGGTGCGATCTCGTAACAACGACGCATCGCGGCGCCGCGCCACGGGGGCCACTCTCGAGCACGTGGACCAGTGTTGGCTTTCTAGAGAGGCCCACAGAGGCAGGCCTGTGTGGTGCACTCGGCTGCGGCGCTTCAGCGAACTGAGATGCGCCTGGAGAGCGGTGAGATGAGTCGGCCGCGCCCTACTCACACCTGAAGAGAACTGGCGTGGCCCAATGACCGACATTTGGGAGGTAAACGCTGCACTGGCCGGACGAATTGCGCAGCAGAATGACGTAGTAATATGCTGGTAATATGTCTGGTGATGATTCAATGTTCTGTTCGCTTCTTTTACAAGGAAACCGATGAGCCAGGCCGATAGTAAAGCGCGAGTAATGAAAGGGAAATGGCATGGGAATTACATGGAACTTGCGCGATATTTGTGTGATGCACTTCAGACAATGCTACCGCGCCCGGGCCTCAAGCGCTTACCCTCAGTTTCGTCAGACCCGTGCCATGTAAACATGTACGTGCTCTGGTTTTTCCCATAGGTTAATTTTCTCAGACAATGCATGCTCTTTCTAGAGGTTGATGAGATTGAGACATTTCAAATCAACCTAAACGGTAATTGTGACACGTGCGCTTGGCTGCTGCTGTGCCCACGAACACAATCCTCGTAAAAATACCTGCGTGAATTATTAAAGGAATGGGTAAGATACGATCGACGCGGTATTGGTGGTTCGTGAAGGCGCTTGGATAAATGCCGCATAGCTTCTAAAATACCGTTTGAACCCACTTCACTTGATTCTAGAACAGGTTTCCCAATAAAAGACATTAACTCCGCATACGTGACTTAGCCGATATATTCCGAGTAAATATATGCACTGCATCACCGCGCATGGACGCTTGACAACGAATTTATGGTAATTGGTGATCGCAACAAAGTTAAGAACGTGCAATTTTTGGTGACTTTGGCAGCCCATTCTTCGACATCCCATTGTTGTTGTAGTCATCCTGCCGTTAAATAGCCTATAAAAGAACATGAATCGTAGATTTGTCTCGAACTTGTCGTTTCTTGCAAAAATGAATCGCACGTGATGGTCCTAAAATGCCAGCGTTAGCTGTGTGAAATGTCAGTGGTACGAGAGTTCACGTATTTTGAAGCAGCAGGACACGACACGAACAATCATTAGCAGTCTGGATCAGTATTCCCTATCAAACGCGGTCAAGCGTGCCGAGAAACAAGCAATAAATCACTTGCGTGAAGATATCAGCAGACAGCAAGCTGCCCACGAATGACAATTCTCACGTTCCTCTACCTTGATTCTCGTCCATGATAGCGGACGGGTGTCCGTCCCCTGGTCTGCCCCTCACCCGTACCCTATTCGAGGCCAACACCACCACTCTCACCTTCTGCGCTGGTGGTCCCGGGGCAGTGTGCAGGGTCACCTCGCGTCCGGCGCCGTCCGAGCCGCCGCAACCCCGCCGCGGGTCTGGCCAGGTCGGCTCCGCCGCCACCGTCGCCGCCGCGTGGTTACGTACCCCCTTAGGTCACGCGACGAGGGAAAGGCGACCAATGGGCAGCGTGCGGCGCGGCGCCGGGAGGGCGGCAGTCACCTCGGCCGCCGATGGGTTTCACCCGTGCGCTAATGCACCAGGAGGTCCAAACGCCTATCTCCCTCTCCCTCTCTCTTCTCTCCGCCCCGACGTGGAGGGGTCAGTCTGGTACAGCGTGAATAGCCAGAGGCGGCAGCGAGTGCGTGCTTGCAGGGGGCGTCGTAGGTCACCGTACGCTTCTCGGGCGGCAGGGTGCTGGCCGGTTGAAGCGGTTGGGATGCGAAGGCTGTATGGCGGCACAGCTGTATTTGCCGTGTTAATCCTAGTTTCGTGCGACGAATTCCGTTTGGAATCGGTGTGGGGATCAATTGGCCCTCCACCCCGGCAATCTCGAAATCTGTGGGTGGGAACGCCTTCGACGCACGAGATCACGAAGAAAACTCGTCGTCCAGAGACGTCTTTTCAGAAAGCGAGTTGGGGTCTGAGTAGTGAAAAATGACCCAACGTACCTCCAAGATACGACAACAAACCGGTTCTCCACGTATTTTACCCACTTTCTTGTCAAAGTTGGGGGCCAGAGATCCCCATCCCTGAATGGGGATCAACCCCTGTTGTGGTCTTAACTAAGTTTTGTATCGAACAAGGACTTCAAGAAACGTAAGCGGCATACTCATGATAACGAGCGTGTGTTAATCTGCCATTTTCATTTTAGTTTAAAACGTCCACATCCGCTCCATTTTTCCGCTTGTTGTTATAACTGTGACGCAGTATTTCGAAAAGGGGCCGATAAAAACATATAAACAGCAGAGCTTTGTAAAGTTTAACAGAGCTTACCCCTCACCTAATACTGATTTACCTATATCCGCCTCTGACGATGTTCCAGTGGCGGTGGCGGGTGCTGGATATGCGAAGTTAGCGGATAAAAATACAAGTTTGATGCAGTGTTGATACGCATACAATTTCAACCTCCGCTCCTCTGCATTTAATACAGCCTCAGTCCTGTGAGTTAGCATTTCCGCCTCTTCCAATGTCTGAACACTGCTAGGTTGGCATAAAAACTTCATGATTATTTAACAGCCTGCTCGAGATAAAAAGTTGCAACCTAAAAAGCTAAAAAACACTTGCCACGGTCCGACAGCTGTATTCTCCTCGACACGTTTTGTCACCTCTTGTAGTTTTCTATGCAACGTTCGCATTCTCTATGGACTGTTAAGCAATACACAAAAAAACGAAAAAACCGAACAGTACCACAATGACCACTTACTTTTATGATATTTCAACGCCATTTCATCATTTACCACTCAGTATTCGATTTAAACAAAAAGCGGACGACGACTCATTCGGGTGCTACCATGATTGCTAATCGTTCCCGCACGCCTATGTCGATCGAAATGCCTCAACTGACTTGGTAAATTATTGACGATCTTCGCTTCATGCGATGAAATCGTATTTCAGTCACAGACCGACTTTCAGTGGGACGAAGTAAAGCCCCCAAAGCAAAAAGTGTAACGTGCTTGAGGCATGCTTCTGGCAGGTCGCCATTCGTCCTGACATCCATGATAAAACCCTACAAACCGCATTCGCACTCAGTACCGTCCACTGACAGTGCGGATCTACCGCACTGCCACTGAGCAGCGAAAAGAAACACACGCTGGTCGGGATATGCCAGACTGATGAAGAAGAATCACGGAATTTCAACGCTCTAGCTGCAGCACTTTGTTTACATCAATGCTCACGTCATGACAGATCATCGAACTGTCATCTGCAGTGTCTGACGTACGGCAGGGCTGAAGCGGAAGCGGCCGGATCATTGGTGCGGCCGGGTTTTGAAATATTCCTTCCTTGATCCTCAATAAATGGTCAGCCTATTTGCGCGAAACGTTCGGATCACGCTGCTTTTTTCTCGTCATGAAACACTGATTACGAGCTATTGGCACTGCAGCCAGGGACATACCTTAACTTCTTAACAGGGGGGAGGGGGAAGGAGCTCGGTGATAACCAATCACGCTCATTGTAGCTTTGTATCAGGTGTTATCTATGGCGCTCAGGGCGGCTCCGCGGGGATGTGATTTGGATTGTGTGATGGGTGTGATTTGGTTTGGATTGTGCCATTGCTGGGTCGGAATGCCCTGTATTAATAACAAAACCCCTGTTCTGAATTGTTTTAGTTTTCGTCTATTCACATGGGTTGAACAACATAACGGTTCGACAACGCCGGCACGTGTACGCTGCGCCCCCCCCCCCCCCTGAATACGATACTGCCTTGGAGACCCCTTTGTGAACAGGCCCCATTTTGTGCGATGTCCCTTCCAAAAATATCTGCCCCCCTCCCCCAAATAAGTCCGTGGCTCCACCACTGCTTCTGCTGCAGAAAGGTGCCTCCTAATCCAGAACAGGATCCATGCTATTCACGAACCGACCTCAAAACCCGACGAAGGGCCTCATTTTTCCAAAAACAGGGCATCCTTATTCGGAGCAGTGACCTTACGCGCGAGCGGGGCCTCCCGGCTCAGAATAGGAGCCTCCTGATATATAAAGGGTGCCTTCTAATCAAGCCTGAGGCACCAAATAAATTTTCAACACAAAGAGCCCTTCTGTTCTAGAAGAAGACCCTCTTGATGCATTAGCAGGTCTTCTAAGCCCGATTATAGCTATATCAGTTATAAGGACCTCTATCGTCTGAATTTTGGTAAGACGTGTGCAGCTTTAAAACCTTCAGTGTTTGCGAAAGGAGCCTCTCAAAATGCTGAGGGGACAAAAACACACTCTTGCTCGCACCACCCCTGCCTGCAAACACTGGAAAACTCCTCGCCATCTACTAAACCTATGCTTGTTCCCACCCCTGCTGCGCCGCCCTTGATGACGATGGAGATGACTGCGGGTCCGGGAGAGCCCGTGCCGCCCCTCCCCCGCATTAGCTGCACCCATGATCGCGGACACAAAGTGCCGATACGATATTTATCTTATTCCTGCCAACTAACCAAAGGTGAGGGTGGGTGGAGGTGGGGGACTGCCGATAGCACGTCTTGAACCCATGACCTCCGGTTACGAAGCAAGCCTTTTCACGACCCATCACGTAGTCCTCAGACTCCGGTGCCCGTCCTCGTCCTCAGTCTCCTGGCTCAAGTCCTCCCCGCTGTAGCCACCTGGCTGGACACTTGGTTTGTGAGCAGAAATACAGTGAAACACGCGCTCCAGGGGACCGAAGCTGGCGTCGGTGGTCCGCGCGCCTGAGTCTCGGACGTCGGAACCGGAGATCGACCAGCCGGCAAGCGGACCAGATCAGTCGCCGTAGAAACGTCTGTTTCAAGCCCGCTGAATAAGCATCTGGGTTTGCAGATCTGGACGCTCAACCACCTGCGCTAGATATCGGAGGCTGCAACCTGTCCGACTCCGTCCGGATGAAGAGGCGATTTATCAGTCACGTGGTGGGTGCAGCGGGGTGCGCCAATGCTGTGACGCTTTCACCGGTGCCAATGCGGCGCGCCTGCCATTCCTTCGAGTTCAGCCGTTGCCAACCAACGTGGCGATCCTTGTCCGAGGGCTGGCAGTTCGAGGCGGCATTGGAAGTGCCGAGGGACTGTCTCAGCCGTAGCAATGGGGTCAAATTGTGCAACAAGGCTGCTGGACATCGGCCATTTTTTGTGGAACTGTTATCGCGTTCCAACGACATCCACCAAACGCTAGATAGTGTTTTTTGTGACATCTGGGCCTTCACGCTACCTAATATTACATGTCATATATGCTCGACATACTGCACAGGATCTCCTGGTCATCAAGCCTCAATGGTCTAAGGAGATATCATGGTTTTAATAACGACATTTGTGGCTCATGCAATGCGGTCATAAAATATACCTTGATGCCAATGCTCTTCAGACATGGGCAATGCCCATCGCGGTACATGCTGACCCACTCACAGCATTCCATTTGCTGCAAGGGAGGGGGGGGGGGGGCGTTTAATGTCTGCACCTGTGAAGACCCAATGCATCGATCGGGATCGCAACACCCCAGCACATATCACCTTGTTGACAGTTTGCGGGTTATTGATGGTGTGACAGGGTAGGTAAGTACGCACAACGTTTGTGAGTTCGCTCTTGTTTGCGGTCACTTGAAATGACCATGTATACCCAGACTGGGCTTAGCCAGCGTCACTGGCAGTTGATAGAAACGTGATTCCCGGGATATTTCATTGCGAGGTACAGCTGTCGGCGTCAAACCAATCTCGAGACCCTGTTTTTCGGGCATGGCGTTCGAACGAACTTTTTTAAGGAATTGATGGGATGCATGTTTGGAATCGAAGCTCACGATAAACAGCGCTTAATGTGTGAACCCTGACCTGCCATTCGATCGGAGAATTCCGGTTCATCTGAAGAAATTTTCCGTCTTGCATTAGCTCAAAAACGTTTTGTGGCGAAGGATAAATGCCCCAGTGCTCTGCGCGGCCGTCCCGCCCCCTGATGTCACCTCACCTTGATCAGCCGCTGCCGCCGGCCGCATGCCGTGACATCCGGTGGCAACTAGCGAGCGCCAAAGCGACTCGAACCCACCCTGCCCTGCCACGGGCAGGTTGCAGTCAGGGGCGCAGCCAGGGCCTTGGCAAAGGGGGGCACAGGGTTGACAAAAGGCCCTCTGATGGTAAAAGCCCCCCCCCCCCCCCCGAACGGGATATGACCAATTTGTTATTGAGAGCATGCCTACTTATGCTTGTATATAAATATGTAAATATATGGAATATTTTTACCTTCTATGGCTAAAATATATGGCAGGCGCTACTGCGAGACAAATTCTACCTTCAGTTTGTAGTAAATAAGCTGACAAAATGATGCGTTCAGTGACAACATGAAATAAATCGCCGACGCTTTCCATAATGCAATGGTCTAGTGGGCTCTTTTTAAACCGATAGAGCTCAGCAGCTTTGTCAGAATTCTTATCTGGGCTGTGCAGAGATAGCAATGATTCCACGAATGTAAATTAAAGATCAAAATGGGTCAACAATTTGTATTAACATGGCCAAGCCATGTTTGTTTGGATGTCTTTAGCATTCAATCAGAATCGATTAGTGGTACAGATTATGTATCGCAGTTTTGAGCAAGCGCGCTCGCATATTTCAGTAACCAAAATACTCGACGCCAGGCGCTGCAGTCTCCTTAGGCCGCGCAGTGTTAGCTCCGTGGCTAATACGAGGCCATGGCCAACAGGTGAACGAAAATGGTGACCCATCTTAAGGAAGTACCTTTGAACGCTTTTGGGCACCGCATTGTACATTTAGATATATTTCGGGCGTATTTTTCACCTGTGTGGTTCTTAGATTGATGACAATAACCTATTGGTCTTTACAGCCCCGCGAAGTGGTGCAGGAATCTGGTGGTGAAACTGGAAGAGTAAGGACAAAATCTCTATTTTTGGTGTGGCTGCAACTGTTCAGAGTTGTTGTTAAAATGTTCGCCCAGTGTAATCTTTGAACTGTGCGAATTCATTTCGAAAGATATTCAGAAACTTCATTTTACGGTAGCCATTGCTGGCGCTCGGCGCCCGCCCCCTGGTGTTGCTTGCACTTGCCAACACCGTCCAGTTTTAAGAAAACTGCGAACCAAGCCGTCGCTTTCCTCACTCCCCGAGATTAGGGGTGTGCCATTGGGGCCTTAGGACGCACTCAGCTGCCGGAGCTGTATGGTGCCGCCAGCCTCTCATTCTGGAGGGAAGGACGGGCAATGCGGAGAATCGAACTCCGCATCCGTGATTTCCCAGACGTGCAGTAGCTAAAGCAGGCGTATTAACCACCACACTATCGGCACTCGGCGCGCATGCTAAAACCTTTTGATGGTATTTGTTTAACTATTCGATTCGTCAAAATAATGAACGTTCTCACGCAAACACGGGATGGCGTTGTGCGCAAACACTAATGAGATCTCTTACATCCTTCCGGTAAGGAAGCCCCGTGAGTGCAACACTACGGGGCACGTTGTTGTTCCCAGTCAAGGGCTAATGCGCCATTCCGTCCCACCGCGGTGTGTCTTCTGGCCGTCATTTTGGCGACACGGGGCAGCTCCCCTGGCCGATCCTGACGCCCTTAGCGGGATAAATCACATCACGTTGGTCCACTTTCTGACGTGGGAGGCCTTCCGACCCGCGCCGTTGACCTTAGGTCGACGCATGAACCGTCATCAACTCAGCAACATCCTTGTTCACCGCAGGTGGTCAAATAACTGACACATAGACTCCAGGTGGGCTTAACAGATCAATGCTGCAATAAGCTTGGAGGGTCTACCGTTCGGTACCGAGGACACTGAATGGCACAACTCTTTTATTGCCTCAATGTGAGCACTCATCATAGGTTCTTGTTTCTTTCAGTTGTCAGAGGGTCCCGACCAACGCAAGAGACCCTCTGCCTTTCGAGCTCCCGTCCCCGTCCCTGTTGTGCGAATCTTCTTCTGACCAATTTGAGGACCCTCTTTGATACAGAATAACCACAGCACCCTGTTAAGTACTGCGAGGCCCTGAACAATACAGGAGCCCGACCAAAGTGAAATGCGCGCCCGGCCTTGTTCCTGCTTGGAAAATGGGCCACGAGAGCTCAGATCGACATGGAGCTGACTGTTGAGCTGACTGACTGTCGACTCAGCTGACTGCTGAGCTGACGTTGTTCGTGATCTCTGGCCGAAATAGAGGAGCGCTCTGTCTCAGGGGTCCTTACGGGTGCAAGAGATCATCTTACTGACATTTGAGATCACGGCCCTATGGGCGGAGGTCCTTAATGTGACTTACAGCCAGACCATTGGGCCTTTCAGCCATCCTTTGATTTTTGGTCTCGAGACCCTTCGGCCCCTCTTCGGGCCCCCTCAAACACCGCTCCGATCCGTGGTCAATTGCCATCACAGGACCCCTGTTCGGCACTGTGGTCCCTAATCGACACAGGAGCCCCTTATTATGTCAGGGACCCCGAACATTGCACATCGCGGACCCCGGTCTCGCTTCTGTCTGGACAATCGGTCTCAAGGGCTCAGACGGACATGGAGCCGACTGTTCGGTGTAGGTGATCTCTGACCGGCTTAGACACTCGCATTGTCTCAGGGATTCCTCAAACGATGCAAGAGGACCTCCGATTGATATTTCAGGTCATGGCCCTGCGGGCCGCGATTCTTTTTGTGAACTACAGCCAGTCCTTCAGCCTTCATGCCCTCCAACCGGGCCTTTGATCGCTGGTTCCAGTGGGCGGCCCGGGTCCCTCTTCGGGCTTCATCGAACGCTTCTCTTGGTCAGCTCGGGGCTCTTGTGAACATAGGACCCTCTGCTAGGCGCTGTGCACCCCTGACAGATACAAAGCCCCAGATCAGTGTAAACCACTGGCCCCGAATTCATAACTGATTGAGAAGTGGGCCCTCAGACCCACACCGACACGGAGCTGACTATGTGGTACGGTGGTACCTGCCCGACATATGGGCGCATATCGGCTCAGGGGTCCCCAATCGGCGTTAAGGGCCCTCTGATCGTTATTTGAGGGTACTTCTTCGCGGATCAGGGCCCCTAAATAAAACTTCAACTAGCCCTTTATACGTTTAGATCCTCCAATCGGGCCCTTGATCGTCGGACCGGGTGGGCCCTCTAGGCTCTTCGGGTCTCCTCGAACACCGCCTCTGTCGTAATCGGGGTCTCTTGACAACACAGGGCCCCTGATGGCACTGTGGGGCCCCGAGAAATGTAAATCGCTGATCCCGGCTTTGTCACTGTTTGGGAAATGGCTCCTTAAGCCCATGCCGCCACACAGCTGACTATGCGTTACTGGTGGTGTCTGGCCAAAGTATGAACCGTTATTGACTCAGGGACCCCTGATCAGCGTGCAGGGCCCTCCGGCTGGCCTTACAGTGCCGGCCCTGCGGGCCGGGGTTCCTAAATGAGACCTCCGGTTGGCCTTTCGGGCCCTTCGGGTCCTGAAATCGTGCCCTTAATCGTAGGTTCAGAGGGGCCCGAAGATCCCGAACTCACTTGCGGAACCTAAGGGGGGGGGGGGAGGCACGTGCCCGCTGTGACCTTGCCGCCTGCGCTACTGGGTACAGTGCAGGCAGTGACCAATTGAACTACTTTTGCATGGAAAGTTTCAGACCAGGTGCCGAGATTTATTGTTCATGCTTATTAACATCCGGCGTAAATAAATGGCTTTCCATTCACTTGCGTGGGGAGTAGCGTGGGGTCATAGCGTGGGGAGGGTCTTCTATCAGGAATACTCACTCCGATTATAATTTTTGGGCAACTGATTGGGGCCGATGCCTCCACTGTCGTCAAATCTGAAAGTTTCCGCTGTTATAGCAAAACTGAGGTCCCCATGCAAGTTGACTGATTGGTATTTTGGCAGGCCGCTTCACTGTCTTTATCAAATTGGTGCATGGAACCGCATCGCAAAGTTCATGTTGGGTGAAGCATTTGAGAATGTCTGCCGACAATCATGAACTTAGTCGCACATGAAAGAGCACTCCACCCATGTGGATCACAGATAGATCGCTTGTGGAAAGCTGAAACATATTTACAGTTACATAGCACGATTTTCCATACTGTTAGGATGGCTCTCCTCCCGTCCCAGCTCTGCCATCGGCTACACCACTTTTAAAGTTACGCATTCCCTGCAAGTGAGGTCGCTGTTTCCTATGCTACACCCACCGCAGGAACGACGATTTTGACGTATTTTTTTAAATTCCCTCGTTAATGTCTTCACTTACGGCAAGCACATAATGAGGTTGACAAAATTCCCTCGGTAGTTTCCGTGCCTGCGGCTAGCACGTAATGGGGCCAGTGAACATGCCACTTAGCTTCTTCGAACATATCTCGTCCGCCGTTTGTGGACCAATAGTTCATGATTGGGCGCGGGACATGATGCATCGATTACGGCTCAGGTTGGTCTCCAGCACCAGCCATGTGAGCCAGCCAGCGGTGACGGTCATCACATACTTAAGTGCTGTTAGCAGTTATTGGTGTTTGATGTTATTTTGTTGACCACGCTTTTTAAATGGTACGAAAAATCTTCAAAAACAAAATCCGTTTATGCGTAATAGCCAGTGCGAGCATGCATTTTCGGGATCTTTAAATTGCAACGATTACAGCATTACGAATCCTGTGATCGGGACTGGAGCTTCGGCTGGATCGGGAGTCCCACTCAAGGGCGCGAACTGTCGTCTACTTGTATACCAGCACTAAGTCACATGGTCCCGTGACACGGCCGTCGGTTGCCCGTAACATTGGCTTTAAAGTTGCACCACGAGATGCGCAGGAGTCGTCTGATTGGACAGGAGTCGATGACGTCAGTGAAATAAGTGACCCTGTGGCCGCCGAAGGGATGGCATGCGCTTGGTCCCACCAGCATTGACGATGATCTCGCCGTTATCCTAGGATCGGCAGCCCCAGATGGGATAACGGCACCCGCTGCTGGTGTGCCGCGGCCAGCTGCACCCGCAGGTGAACAGCCTCAACAGCCAACAGCTTCTCTACTGCCGGCCTGCTGCTGGCCAGACCGGACGCCGGCTACTGCCGCTGACGGGCAGTTCTGCTAGACGTATTCGGTGGGGAAGCGCCCGAACACCTGTGTTTTCTGCGTATCTCAGACGTTTGAGTAAAACAATTATGCTGACCTCAGTCATATAACCCTTCCCGAGTTAAAGCTAGAGCTTGTTCAGAGCTCGGCCCAGAGTATGTGGAGAGAAACACTGGAAACGCCGGCAAGCTGGGCTATGCACCCGAAACCTGTAAACGAAGATGCAGCTCAAGAATTGGTAATCGGGGCATACCAGGAGCTTCGTGGACGGTGCCAGTGCATTGGATATTCTCACCCCGGATGCAGGATTTCAGGGCCGTCTTTTTCTGATGGCAATCACATGTGTAGCCCTGTTCTTACTGCATTTTGACAGAGCGAGGAGTTACGACATAACAAGCACGATCACGGGATGGCGATTTGGCTCGGTCAGATTGCGCACGCGAATCGTTTACAGAAGCCGGCGCGCTTGGAAACCCCCTTTCGACTGAGTCCTGCGAAGACGGTCGGGTCCGTCGACCCTCAAAACGTGCAATAGAACGCATCACCCCAAAAACAGCTTTTGCGTTGTTTGTAGCCATTTATTTTCGTTCACCAGCGCGTGACTAACACCATTCAATATCTCCTCGGCACTCCGCTCCCAACTAAGACTTCCATGACTAAGACTCCCATCCCAGAACCACTCTGCCGCCCTTATGCGCCACCATTACCAGCTGCAGCCGACACCCAGCCCTCCTCCACACCCTCCTCTGCGTCACGACACTGCGCGCGGCGGCCGCCGGGTGGGCCGACGTCGCCGCGGCGCCGGCGGCCGACCGTGGCCGCGCGGCCAGCCTGGCCCGGCCGGTCACTGGGCGGCGGCCATCTGCGGGCAGTGCGGCTCCTGACAGGCGGGTGCGGCCCGCACCCGGCAGCCGGCGCGCTCGAACTCCAGCGGCTGGTGGCAGTACAGGCACTCCTGCGGGGAGACACGCAGGGTGGCTGTCAGACGCTGCACACCGGCGGGGCAGTCGGGCGGGGCGCGCCGAGTCCTCCAGACACAGGTCACAGCGGCAGGGGCAGTCGGGCGGACAACGCCGAGTCCTCCTGGCACAGGTCACACAGCGGCAGGGGCAGTCGGGCGGAGAGCGCCGAGTCCTCCAGGCACAGGTCACAGCGGCAGGGGCAGTCGGGCGGACAACGCCGAGTCCTCCAGGCACAGGTCACACAGCGGCGGGGTCATACCGCTGAGAGGGCACCACGAACACGGCCGCGATGAGGTGGGATGAGGTACACAAGTATGGGAGACTGTGGGGGGCAGCACGTGGCTCCCCTGCGACCGGCAACCAGCGCCCCGGCCGGCCCTCGGAGCGTGGCGCGGCGACCCGACAGGTGGCGCTGCAACCGCCGCCAGACAGAGGCGCGCCGCTTCAGCGACAGCGGAGTTGAGCGACTGCACGTTCAGCTCGTGACCGCTTCACGCGGAGAGCAAGCGTCAGTCATGTCACCGGGCCCTTCCGCGACACAGCTGGTCAGCGCCTCTTGTCATCCTCCACACGTACGCCAAACGTGACGACCCAGCGGCCCTGGGCAGACCCTGACCTTGAGGCAGGCGTTGTTGTTGAGCTTGAGTCCCTCCTGCAGCCAGATGTCGACCAGGTCGGCGGCGAAGCGGTCGATCATGTCCGGCGTGTGGTGAGGGGTGGGCGCAATACGCAGCTTCTCCTGACCCCGCGGCACCGTCGGGTAGTTGATTGCCTGCGGAGAGGGAGGGAGAGGAGGGTCAGCATGGAGTCAGAAGACAGTGCCACCAAAGCCATGTGGATGCCACTCCACGATTTGAACGATGACATTGATCGGATAAATACTACGCTACCCGACATAGAGCGAGGAGCTCGTAACAGAAATGCGGAAGGCTTGAAGTCTCACGACGAAACAGTGCTCTTCGCGGATTAATTTTCAAGATCCTGTCCCAAAAAATCCACAAATTTCAACCTCAACCAACCAACAATCCTCCCTTTGTCAAATTTCAACAACCCAACCAACAATCCTCCTTTAAAAAAAAAAATCCGCCTCATGCCCCCGTCACACCCAACACCCAACACGAGCCCCACGGCGGCAACGCCAAAAACCGTCCCCGCCCCTGCCTTGACCAGCCGCAGCACAGCACACCGCCTGAACGCCCGCCCGCCCGCCACCTGAGCCGGCGGCGCGCTGTCGGCCGCGGGCCGCACCTGGACGTAGTGACCGCGCTCGGCCAGCAGCCGGTCGGAGATCCGGGACGAGGTGACCGGGTTGCCCACGTGCACCGGGATGATGTGGCTCGGGCAGTGCTCCGCCGGTATGCCGGCGGCCGTCAGCGTGTCGCGCAGCTGGCGCACGTTCTCCTGGTGACGTCACGTGCCGTCAGCGGAAGATGGGTCACACGCCGGCGTCACACGGGCGACGACGGCGCGTCAATGGCGTGGTAAGTGACAGTTGGAGTACTTGCCAACAGCTGAAAACGCGCCACGGCACGGCAAGATCGGGAGTGCAACAGGTGCCACCATTTCCGGTCGTTCTTCATCGTCTTACGTTAGAATTACATTCGAATCAAATTATCAGACCCTCATCAGCTTTCAGGTAACAATGAACAGCAAAGTACCGGAGTCCTTGACGTGGTACTCGTAGGTGTTCCTACGTGGACCAGCGATGTGCAGGTGTGACAATAGATCACGAACACATGATGGCGGTGCAGTTGCTGGCTGGTGACAATACCGAAGCCATGCTCAGAGTGACAACCAGCGTCGTTTCTTCCCATCCAAAGCACTTATTCCGTCGTCACAGCCGGTCGTGACCTTAACGGAGCAGGCACCTGGTCGGACCCAGGGCGGCCCATCCTGACCTTGCCGAAGCCAGCCCCGTGCTGACCCGACCCGAGGTGACCCCTGCTGACCTGGTGCGTGGCGCGCAGCTGGCGGCCCTCATCGGTGCGCAGCACGCGGATGGCGGCCAGCGCGCCGGCGCACACCGTCGGCGGCAGCGAGGTGGTGAAGATGAAGCCGCTGCCGTAGCTGCGCACCACGTCCACCAGCGACGCGGAGGCGGCGATGAAGCCGCCCACGTTGCCGTAAGCCTTGCCTGCCGGACACGCCAGCCGACGCCGTCAGTGGGGAGTTGGCGTTGGCCTCAAAGGCGAGGCCTTCGTAGAGTTCGGAGGGTCGTGATACAAAAGCGTGCTAGAAGTCGCCAGCTCGGCATTCAGCTCGACAAGAAGCTGGAAATTCGCCTAACAATGCGACCGTATGCGCTCAGGCTTGCTTTGGATGTACAAGAAACGCGCATAACGTTGATGAAAGGGAACACGTTGACAAAATGGATGGCCGAGAGTGCACTATAAGATGAAGACATTCAAGTCCACGATCTATCGTCTAACTACCTAGCGTTCCAGAAATTATGTCCATTTTGTCTAGAACTTGGTCCCGTTCTCCGATTCCAGCTCCGTTCTCTCCGTAGAGGCCCACGGCGTGCACCTCGTCCACAAAGGTCAGAGCCCCGTACTTGTGAGCCACCTGTTGGAAGAAGCGTGAACTTAGCTGCCGCACACGGGTCGCTTTTTTCCACCTCATAATGGAGCGGGAAGACCATGTGACACATATGTCTTGCACTGTGGAGCCCGAAATAAACTAAATATGACATACGATGCTCGCAAGGAGCTTCCCAACGTTGGAACTGCACAACGACGGCCACCATAATCCAGAACCATTTCATTAACAGCGAACCCAGTTTAAGCTGTGCAACCAGAAAATGCCCCACCTAGCAGTCACCTTAAACTGAACGTTTAACCCCCCCCCCCCTACCCCCGAGGGAGCAACACCTCTCCTCCCTCTGCCTCCGACCTGATCACCCCCAGAACCTCTGACCTCCCCTCATCGCCCCGTCCCCGAGCTCACATCGCAGAGCGTCTCCAGCGGGCAGACGGCGCCGGTCATCGAGTGCACCGTCTCGAAGGCGACGATCTTGGGCCGGGCCGGGTCGAGGCCGGACAGCACCTCCTCCAGGTGCTCGGGGCTGTTGTGCCGGAAGATGAACTTGTCGACGCCAGAGTTGCGGATGCCCTGGATCATCGAGGCGTGGTTGCCGGCGTCCGAGAGGATCTGACAACCTGCGCGCGACGAGGGGGGGGGGGAAGGGCGTCAGGCGGGGAGGCGGCGGCACAACGAAGCGTCACGCCACGCCGTGTCGCCACCAGGCAGCGCCGACCCCGCCTCTCCCGAAGCATCGCGGCATTCCCGCAGCACCCGATTGCAAGGCTCGGTTCAAGAGCCGACGACTGAGCGCATCCTGCGCACCCGTCGAGTAGAGCTGCTCCCACGAAACAGACGCCGATAGGGCCGGCGTCCGCCTTCCGGGGATGTCCTACCGTGGGACTGGCCGTTCAGCACCGCGGTAAACAGATAATGACATGATCGCCAACTCTGACACCAACACAGCGATAATAGAGGTCGTGCGAAGAGTAACGCAATCTCTCCCAGGATTTCCACCGCTCGTCAGCCGCGGGCGTCCCACATCCCGACGTCATTCAGCGAGCGATAACACGTTCAGGTCAGGTCTCCTGCGTCTAACGAACTGGACCCCAGCGCCGTCCAGTCCTCCGGTGAATACTGGTCGCCCCCCCCCCCCCCTAGCCGGTCCTCCCCAGAGCGCACCGCCGGGCCACTGACCGGGCAGCGAGCGTGCCAGCGTGAACAGGGTGGTGTCGTTGGCCACGTAGCAGGACGTGAACAGCAGCGCTCCGGTCTTCTGGTACAGGTCGGCCAGCTCCCGCTCCAGCTCCTCGTGGAAGAGCGTGTTGCCGGAGATGTTGCGCGTGCCGCCGGCGCCAGCGCCGTGCTCTAGCAGGGCGCGGCTGTGGAGGGGGGGGGGGGGGGGGCGGAGCGGGTCAGCTGGCCACGCGGCCGTGGAATGTGGCCGATTCGTCTGGCTCTAGTGAGCCGCCTCACGCTCAGATCAACATGTGCGTCAGACTACACAGGGCTGAGTAATGCAAGCAGATGTGGCAATGTTCAACTCCGGGCAAACATCCGGGGGCATAAGGGTCATGACCGGCCAGGCCAGACAGGCCATATAAGGACAATGCTAGACGTCCGGGTTGCGTACCTACCCACTTGACTTGTGATTCGGCGAATGGCTACGCTTCCACGTGATTGGCAAGTGGGTCTTAAGCAAGAGCCCAATACCTCCAAGATGCATGTGGGGCGACAGTACACCACAGTCTGGTGTACCCGAGATACAAATACGACTCCGATGACGGCCGGATGTCGGGACATGCCTCGGTGTTCCTTACTGACGCGACAGCAACTCAACAGCTCCAATGACGGTCGGGTGACGGGACTTTCCCGGGTGTTCTCCGCTGACCTGACAGGGGCTCACCTGACAGCTCCAATGACGGTCGGGTGACGGGACATGCCCAGGTAGTCGTTACTGCACCAGACAGTGACATCCCGCCTGCCCTGGGAGAACTCCGCTGCCGCCGGGAACTGGTCCGCGCTGCGCAGCACCTGGGGTCACACGGAGGGTCAAACGCCCGGTCACGACGAGGTCGATCGAGCCAGGGCACACGCGTGACACACCGGTGAGTTCTAAATATTTGCTCTGGACTAAAACAAGGCTTGTATCAGGAGCATACAGGGGGCATTACCAGAGTGGTGGGTCTGAAGATGTCAAACCTATCTACAACGGAACGGAAACAGACTGCAGGAAATGCCGCGATGGGCAGTGATGACCGATAACATTGGAATAAGAGGCATAGAAGCGACGATGATCGTGGGCCATTACCAGCGGTCACGGGCCATTACCAGCGGTTACGGGGCGGGAACGGGCCATTACCAGCGGGCCATTACGGGCCATTACCAGCGGTCACGGGGCGGGAACGAATCTGTGGATCACGAGCGGCAAGGCGTCACATCAAAAAAAGAAAAACATGCAGCGGCTTCACCACCAGCCACGGGTATTTCTGGGAGGTGCATACATCAAACTGAGGTCAAAAGGGTCTTCAAAAGATGCCTACCTTCTTGAAGATCCGGTACGAGTGGTCTTCCTTTTTCTTACGGATCTGGTCACGGAAGAATCCCTCGTAATCAAACGCTGCGGACAAGGACAGTAGTAAATAGCCATATCCTGGCAGGAGACGGGCAGTGGAGTCTGATCCTGGATCCCGGATGATCGATGGCAGTCAGCACTACCTTACCTTTCGCAATCGAGTTCAGGCCGTTATATCAGTCGCAAATTTCTCATGAAATAGCCACGTATAGCGTTACAGGTGCTGCATGATTGCGTGCACCAACAGGCCTTTTGCACGACCCATTTTGGCGCACTTCTTTCGTGTATGCTACGAACTCAAGGTGCACATATTTCCGCAGCGATTAGCCAGAAACAGTGTTAGCACATTATTTACGGACAAAGAAACGTATATATACCTCGCCATCAATCATGAAGAAAATATATGCTGACAATAAGACGTCCCACACAGAAAAAGTCAGAACAAAAATAATGCGTTGCAAAATGCATGCAATGGAAGCAGATATCGACACCATCATACGGACATTTTCCGATGCCCAATTGATCAACTCTGTAGCATGCAGCGGTTTCCCTATGTCATGAAAAACGTGACAGACCATGGCCAAAATGCATGTGCGCAAGTGCCCACAATGCCACGTTAGAAACCCAAACAAGCATTAAAAAACACATTCCCGCATTGGACGTTCGTGGCGAGCCAACAAAACAAGCATGAAATCTAAAACAAAGTGCGATCCACGTAAAGGTTCATTCAACACCGGCCAGCGCAACATCTATCTCACGACGGCCATAATGCAGCATGCCGACAGCGTCAGAAAACTTCATGCTGGTACCAACCATCGACATCTACGGAAAACAACAACATCTGCAGCAACCGCAGAATCTACGGCAACCATCGACAAGTACGACACACGGTCTAAAGGGCTGACCTCGACACCCCGCTGGCGTCGAACCTCGGCACAGTTCGGCGGCACGGCCCGGGGCTGCCGAAGAACTAGGTCAGGGGCGCCAGGCGTGCGTGTGCACAGCCAAGACGGCCGCGCTGGGGGCCGGGCTGCGACCCCGGCACGTACCCGCATTACGGAGATGGTGAGTTAGTTTGAAATCAGGGGGTCAACCAGGTCCATTACTGATCAACATTTATCTTTTTTCCGGCGACGACAGCATTTCTTCGCTGTGTCTCTGTAATCTGTATCCCACTTAAGGCAGTGACCCTCCCTGAGATGCAGCCTCCTCTCTCCTCCTCCCCCCCCCCCCAAGTGGGGCCAGCCCTGTATGTTGGTTGAGCTCCTCTGGGAGACAGGCTCTGACCCTCGTCCCCAGACTCACGCTCGGTGACGGAGATGGTATCGCTGAAGGCGTCCACCGTCGTCTCCTTCACGATCCCCGCCGACTTCTTGTCGTGCAGGAAGGGACACTTGCTCGCCGGACCTGCCACACCATATGCCAGCGTCACATCACCAGTTCGCGCAGGCGTCACGCCCAGGTCAGACCGTCACCGGCTGGACACTTGGCTGGTGGGCCGACCCATGTGAAATCATCAGTAGTGCAGCCACGCCCAGTAGCAGTCAACTGGTTCCACATGGGCGTGACTGGCCAGGTGATTACCGAGCCTCATGACCTTGAATGCACAGGTGACTGACAGGGCAGCTGGCCCTGATTATAACACATGACCTCTCTCTTCCGACCTTGGCCTGCCAGTTCGACCAGTCTAGTGACCCCAAGCAGGCTACCTGATCCCTTCACTGGCTCTGGCTGGGACAATTATGCCAGCCCATTGAGCCTGACAGGTCGGCGCCAATCCCCTCCACTGACCTGGCCCGGTAGCGGCCGTGCCCAGCTGGCGGGAGATGATCGGGCAGCTGGCGCCGTACTGCGAGGCCAGTCGGCCACCATACGTCTGCAGGTACTGGGCCGGGAACATCCGCAGGAACGGACACCGGGACGTCATCATCAGCTGTTTGGTGGCGCCTGCAAATAGAAAACATGGACTGGTCATGCGGTGTGGACAGTGAGGTGATATTTGATCTCTTGAGTGGCAAGCATGAAGTTCTTTTCTGCAAAAAAATGTTATGCCAAAAATTCTGAGACAGCAAGAGCATACATCTTGGCAGGAATTTCAGCACATGTACCCAGCAAATGGAGCGCTCGAAATTCAGCACATACTTGCCGTCAATTTCAGCTCAGAATTTAGCATCCAACTGTCACCAATTGAAGCAGCCTAAAAGCCCATGTTTCGACGAATGATGTTGATGCAGAGGTAGCTATTGGTGCACATTCTCTGAAAAACAATTCTGCATAAAAATACCTTGCAAAATTCGTGTGAATATACCCGGGCTGGGTGGATGATAACCCAATTCCCTCGGCAACAGGTGGCACCTATACCCAATGCACATATTTTTTGCACATTGGCACAAGGGCACGTTTAACACGCATTCAGGTGGTGGTGGGGGTGGGTCAAATTGATCCCCTGAACGTTTTTTCCGGAATACTTTCCGAACGGCGCGAGGTAGCCGCGCCAAATTTTGCGTGGCTGCAGACAACTGAATAGTGGATCATTTGGCATCACAAATTTAAACATATCCTGTAAGGTCATTGACCTCTGACAGATCAAAGTCAGACCATGTTTTCAGCAAAGGCAATTCCTAGGAAATCATTCAGTCTAATCCCACAACTGTGTTAGATGAAGCCTTACATCTCAGAAACACCTTCATGGGCAACACAACACTTGAATGAACAAATTATGTTGACCAAGGGTCAGGTATGATGGTTAGATTAAGGTCAAAACCAACCTGTCTTATTACTCTAGGGCTTACTGTATGAGGTAGTTTGTGGTGCTTATTTTGAATTCATTGATAACAAGAACTGCATCATACACCTTCCAAAAACTTCCTCATGGTCAGAATACATCATTGACCTAGAATGACCCAGGCCAACATTTTGTTTTTTTAGGAACTTACTACCTAGCACAATCTTTGCTGCTTATCCAAATGCAAAACTCAAAGAAATCTTGCATGAATTTGGTCAGCATGACCTAAAAAAGGTCCACCAAGGTCAATGACCTTACATGAGCAAATGACCTTTTCCTTACTACAGTTATCTAGATTCTAGAGGCCCTTTAGAAACCAATCTGGAATCTGACTTTGTTTGACCTTATTTGACCTGAATGTCCTGACCTAGGAACTTCAAACTTTGACTTAAGTGAGTTCACATACAGGTCAACATGCCCTGTGAATTTGGCATCTCTAGCTCCCTTAGTTCTTGAGATCTCGGGTGTGGGTCAAATTGCCCCCTCCACCTGCACAAGGGGTATCGGGCAGGCCACCGGGGGATGTGTTACAACTTCATGGGAGGGGTACAGCTCAAAATCATTACAAGAAAATAAATGTATGCATGGCACTGTAACAGGACTTCTCTTACATAACATATAACAGCATCACATGTTTTCAATGAACTTGTGTTTGCATGAGTCATCATTTTTTAAAAAAATTCCCAACAATTATTTTGTGTTAATTAATATGTAAAACTTGATAGGAGGTGCATGCTGCTGATGCCTTCAATAAACAAAATGATACATACTCTTGGTGCCTGGTGCCTTCCTGCTGGGGATGTATTTCCTAATCCAGTCAGACCTTTAGCTTTGAGAAAAAGTTTAATCATATGAGAAAGCTTCTGTTTCATTTATTTTGCAGGATGTTAAGTATTTTTCCCTGCTGAATCCCCAATGTGCTTTCCCAGCTAGACCTCTGAGCCCACATTTTCCACAATGATACCTTTATGCCTTGACAGTTTTGAGGAAACTGGTGATTCCAGTGACTGAGGGGCCTTGTGGGCCAAGGGAAAATGGGGAAGGGGCTAGGAGAAACACTGGCACAAAATCTCTGAGAGATATGAAGCCTCACTGATCTGGTCTGCACCCCATGACAGATTTTGATGATATATCATTGGATGATAGATGGGCCACATTTCTGACTTGAGGGGACTTATCAAAATTTTGGAGCAGAGATTATTGACTTGCCTATTGAGGGCATTACAGGTTCTATGACATACCACATTGGTAAGAATGCAAAACCTGGTGGCCAATCAAATTTTGTTTTGATGTAAATAAGGCTAGTAAAATCTGCTCCAATAGGAGTAGTTGACTATCCCATTTGAGGCACACAGAATTCTGCTCCAATTCAGAACATCTGGCTGGTATGTTTGCCATAGTTTTCAAACTGAGCATTTGCACTGTACCGCTAAGCGCTGAGCTTTCCTACCCCGCCCATCAGCTGTGGTCCTAGGCCATTCTAAGGTCTTTAAGACTACCGAATTACAGTCATGGACATAACACACCACCCAATCCAGACCTTACCAAGCGGGACGAACGCCTTGCGTAACACTGATCGCGAAGACCGCTGCATCGAGTTGGGACTTATCAGGGCTTGATGTTTAGGCCATCTGCTGCCTAGTAAGGTAAAATGTACTTACCCAGTTCCACCCAGATGGCAGAGGAAAGGAGAGACGACATTTGTCATAGGTGGCGGTGTAGGCAGTCCTGCACGATATAGCCCAACGCAACCTACTGGCTACCGAACAGATGTCTGAAATATCATAACAGCACGCGATTTGTGTATCATTGAGCAAGCTTTAAGAAATTCATGCCGTCACTCAGTGACATTGACTCACGCTTCAAGGGAGAAGGGCATGCATTAATTAATTCCGATATATAGTTGAATGTAACGATGACGGTCTCGCACAGCGCGGGCAGTTCAGCCCTCACTATTGCCAATACGTTTGGCTGTTGCAATGACGTGCGTGAACAGCGGCATAGCCAGGACTTTGCCCACGAGGAGGCCATATGGGATCGTAAGACTCTTCTACCCAGGGGCCTCCTCTTCGTGGCAGGCCGTCCGTTATTTTTACTCAGGGGACCCTTTTAAGCTTTGTCCGTTATTACTATTCAGGCGACCTTTTTAAGATTTGATTTCTTAAGGGCCCTGTTTATGTTTTACCAGTCCACGGGTGCTTCTGACTGCCAATTAGCAGTGGGGCATTCAGCCTCAGGAGGGTACGACCACCTCCAGGAGGCCATAGCCCACCAAACCCGATTCTCTCGGCTTTACCACCGGGCGTGAATTGGAGCCGACCTGAGATTACCCACCAACTGCAGTACGTACTATAACACGTGGATTCGTGAAAAGCGTGGATTCTATCACGCTACTGCGCTGTTTAAGAGTTCGCGTTCGACATCACGAACCATGACTCTCAGCGGCTTTGACGTATCGCAGAAACATTGCATGACGCGCAGCAGAGTGGCCGATCATCTGAGCGAAATATGTGTATGTGCACGCGTGGGTATGTCGTGGTGAACGTATGCACCAGTGAGTGATGTGTGTAGGCGCATATATGAATGTGTGATGTGTGTGTATGATTACCGGCGTGATTAGAGGGTCGCATGGTTCGCATTCTACGGCCACGTAAAAGCTTAAAAAGCGGCAATGACAGTTTCAGTTCGCAGTGCCTAATCTAATGCTCATATTCGCAACTTCGCTTTTCTTTCATAACGCTCACTCTGTTATTCAAGGCCATCCTAGCAACAAAAAAGCCAGGTGGATCGAGGATTTGAATATCGGTGGATCAAGATTGCGGCCACGGCCTACGTTTGAGCCGAGATGCGGAATTGACGCATCGACGGCGGATGAAGCCATTTCAACGAGGGAATCTCTTCAAGCTTAAGGAGGACTGGTCTGAGGAAAATAAAGACCCTCCACAGGATTCGGTTAGTGATGACATCGCATGGCGTTTTGCTAAGGATTTAGGAGCAGATGAAAAGACGCCTTTTCAAAAACTCAATTTTTCCCTCTGCTTTAATCGGAACACATTTTCAGCTATAATGTTTCGGAAAAAGGCATCGGAGAGCCAGAAACATATGCTGCTTGGAAACAACGGTCAATGTGGCATTCAAGGTCTATTTGGCTCATGTAGTAACCTGGTTTGACACCGGACATATTTCCCACAAAAACGATGTATTCAGTTCTATTCTATTCCTGTTTGGACCGACAAACCATTGAAAATCAGTTCACTGTCGTTCAGGCTAAAAATAAATCGATGAGATAATTTCCAGACAGGTCACAAGCCGAGTTTCAACACCGGCGGACGTGCGTGGCGGCGCGCGGAGGCCAAGCGCGACCGGGTGGCTCCTTTGAGGTCTGTGACCGTGACCTTGGGCGTATTCAGTTCCACCTTGAAACTCTGGTTGTTGGTAACCAACATCACCCAACGCGGCCCCAGAAATAAGTTTGCTGATTGTTTGCTGTGGACGCCAGCGGACACAAGCTCTCAACTTCACTGTCGGGAGTTAATGGCGTGCCAGGCTCGGCCTACATCAATTCAACTAAACTTCACTTACTCTAGCTAGGTAAACTAAACTAAATAATACAAAGTACACCGTTTGGATCTGCAAAGGGCTCTGGACCGCCCCCGCGTGTCTGGTCTGTGAACGTAATTCTGGTCTTGGAACAGGTAGTGCGCAATGGCTTAGCACAGTCTTTGACTGCGCACGGCCGTCGGGGATGCCGCGGTCGCATGGAAGCGCGCTGCAGGTTCGCAGCACAGCGGTACTTGGTACGAGCTCGGGTGGGAGGGGGGGGGGGGGGGGGGCGGAGACGCGGCGCGCAGTTCGCGACCCGGGGGACGCGATGCTCAGTACGAACGAGCTCCGATGGGTGCGGTACTCAGTACAGACCCAGGGGGGGGGGGACGTCGCGCTCAATGCCAGCCCAGGGGACGCGGTGCTCAGTACGAGCCCAGGGGGATACGGTGCTCCGACTGAATGTCGGAGAGAGGTGTGCTGGCAACGGGACAGCCCGCAGGGTAGTCCAACCGTGCAGCCGCGTGGATCGATTTGGACTGACTGGGGGGAGAAAGGCCTGCTGGCAGCTGGCCAAATAGCGGGCCAGCCTGATAGCAACCGAGTTAGTCCGAGCATATAGGGCCTTGGAGCATATCGTTCCGCACGCAAACCCTCCGCAGCCACGTCTGGTCAGAAGGCCATAAGGAAAATTATCTGATCGACTAGATCGGCTTCCTTTGGTTATCGAGCCCACAGCACACGCAACGAACTCCGCTTAGCAGCTGCCGTAAACATAAAGCCATCCATGCAAAGTATTCGTTATTGTACTAGCTTTTATGACTGACATGGGAGAAACAATGGGCAAACATTTTTGAGGAAGCATTGATGAAGCGGAACCGCGGGGAAGGAGTGCGACAAATGGTGTGCCTCGACTACGAAGGGAAAGATCCTAATGCGAACCTGTAGTTAACATCTGGTTAGTGCACTGTCACGCTTGTGAATGCATACCTAGCAATCATTTCATTGCTGCGGAGCCATAGTAACTGCAGCTCTCCATGGGCGTCCCAAAGTTTTGCAGTGCGTTATAATATAATGTAAAAATCGGCTCACCACACACTGTTAAGGCCACATATGTCACCTATATTGCCACCTATATTGCATAGTCAAGTTCATTGCTGTTCGGCTCCTGGGGGTTTGGCTTCCAAGATATCGCAGAATAAATTCATCCGATTGTCTTGTATTGGAGCCGGTCTGCAAAGATTGCATGTGGTTCATTCTTGCAATTAACGTTGTGAACACTGGATATTTGCGTGGTGTCATCAGAAAGCAAAGCAAAAGTGGCAGGCCGTTCGTATCAACGCGAAATATTATCTTCTTAACTCAGCATGTAATGGGCCTTTTCATTTAAGTGACTAAAAATTTGCCTCATTCAGGCATATCTCAACGCAGCATCTCTGAATAAAATAACGGGAGGAGAATTGGACATGGTATGTAAGTTTGTGATTTACGATAACATTAGTAAAATTGTCGATTTTACACGACAAAACAATGATGGCACGTCACCGAAAAGGGGTCACCAGATTTTTTTAGATCCGCGCCCATCACCGCCATATCATTTTTGTGTGTGACACGTATTTCCCGGGCACATCACTTCAAGGGCATTAGTCTTGGCGTCTTGAGGAGTGCAATACATTTTAGCTTTGCCACTTGATTACGAAAATTCATCAAATCTGTTGTACATGCCTGACGATCATTTCTGTGGAACCGCCAGCGAAAAGACTGGACTAGAATTTTGCGATTATGACGGTTCGTGCTGGGTGAATAGCTGATGAAAGTTACCTTTTTTACCACTCTCTCTCGACCGGCTTGACAAAAGCAGCCCGACAGCACAAAAACAGCTCTTATGGCCCCACACAGACGCAGGGGTGTATGGTGGTTCACATGTTTAACAAGGTATGGCACTCGCTGATACCCTAATGCGTAACGCTCACACCCGTACTGACTTATATTTTTTATTTTATCCCACAAAACTTGAAACACTCTGACCCAAAATATCGATATTCGAATGATCATTCACTTTCAAAGAGCAACTGAAACCAATCTACTATTCAAACAAGTTGATGTGACCAATACATGCCGTCAACCAAAGAAGCATTTTCTCTATGACGTCGCTTACCAGAACTTCCAACAGTTTTGGAAGTCGATAACTCGGTACAAGGACTCAATACCGAAAAGCAAGAAGCTTAAGGCCGTTCTTGCCAACATCAAGAGCTAGATCGTCCCGGCCCGAACAGCGTAGCTTTATCCCAGTTTGGAAGTATTCTGCTCTCCGTTTTAAACGATAGGGAGGGGCAAGCTTTGAGGGAGGGCTATGCTTTGAGCAGGCCAAAATGAAACCGGAGATTATTTGAGAAATGGGGAGACCAGCGATAGTCACAATCTGATAAACATAAACCAATAGCGCTGACCTGAGAGCTATGTAATCAGACTCATGGCCTGAGAACTTTGGCCTGAGATACATGGTGTCCGTGACCCCGCGACAATGACCTTGCAGCTGCGATGCCAAGAGCACACAATTCCGATGCATTCATTACGCTGCAAACCCTCGGACCATCGCATTCCCGGGGTCCCAACATTGAACTTTTCACCTTTGTTGACCTTCAGAGACCCAATGGCAGTGGCGGATCCAGAAACGGATCTTGGGAACGGATAGTCCGTTTGGGACTGAAGTTTTAAAAAAGTGCCAGATGCACCAAATTATGCACGAACGATACAAATTTGGGCGTTTCCCACCATCGCGGAAGGAGTCATGCTCGCTGGACTCGCCCTTGGGCGTCACCGCAACAAGTACGATAATACAATCATAACGACGTGTATGGTTAATCTTTACCAGCGAATCTTAGCGTGCAATCAGTCGCATTTTACCCCCAGCGTCGTCCCCCATTTTTGTGATTATAATAATCTTTAGCATTTTTTGTGGTATTTCCAACTGATTCGGACCGTTGTGGTGGATCAGGCGCTGGAATAACCCGTCGGTGGCGACCACTGGACAGCAGGATCGGCGCGGCCCCAGGCTCGGCAGATACCGCTCCATATCAGTTGCACCGCTGGGAATGCCCTGTGGCATGTGTTGCAATGGCTGCAACAGCTGCCAATGAAATTATGGCGCTTCATAGTTCTAGTTAATTTAGATTTCAAATATTTTTCAAGCACAGTGACAATCCAATAGTGACACAGACCAAAAGAAGAAAACCGAAAATGAGTGAAAAATGACGCAAGGAAGACTCATGCTCTGTACATACTCGGACCCGAACTTTGAAGGTCCCACAAACCTCGACCGGGGCCGAGGCTCTCAACCATGACAAAGCCGCTCATTGCTCGCATAGCGTCAAGACTGGCTTCTTCGGCGGACGTTTTCACTTTCAAAACCATTCATCCCGCTGCGCTGCAACAAGATGGCGGCCAGCACACCTGGCTAGCCACGGTAGATTTGCGTGGACGGCTGATGCAACATTTTAAAAACGGCCGAGTTTCTAAAACATACCTAGTGAGTGAGCGAGTGAGGCGAGTGAACGTGCGCGGTCACACAAGCAAAACCAAATCCGAATCAGTTTAGTTAGCTTGCTTGCTTGTTTGCTAGGACTTTGTACATTTCTCACCAGCGCAAAAGCGTTCTATATAGGGCAATAGCTCAACCGACTCATCGGGAAATTATGCAGTGCATAACTGGAGTATCGATTTGCATTGTTTTGTGAGGGTACTGGCCTCCCATATTGACTTGGACACTCAAATGATGCCTGGCGCTCCTGGCGCTTAACCGATACTAGAATCCACGAAATCGATTCTTTGTTTGTAATGTCTGTCCACGTTTAAACTGATATCCGAAATGAAATATCATGCCTAGGATCCTACTTCATTCAGCAAACCCAAGTGCAATTTTATGAAGGTATAGTCTGACGCAGGTGTCTGTGGTGTGTCGGTCAAAAGATCCGAACGAATACTCATAGGGCAATTGCAACTTTTTAGTTTGTATTTCTAAGGTCGCACACCTCAACTAGATCGTTCGAGACAATGAAGTAAACAAACGGGGCTTTTCACTGCGTCTAGGCCATGGTATGCATACATTTATCAATAATCACTAGAAGTGTACGCTCGCTCCCGCCTAAGAGGATGAGGATGTTTATCAGTCACTGCATAATACCTGTGTGCTCGTACCGCGTAGAACTGGGGAATGCTGTTAAGGCGTTTTTTTTTGTAGACGCAAATACAAAGGCAAATGATATGGGGCTTGCAGTGAGTGCAGTGTAACATTATACAAGCATCCCGTGATAAAAAAGGCCTCTAGCTGTCAGATCGTTTAAAACGGTGCAACAATACCACTTTCGACTTAATTTATGCTATCTCCACTTTAAACACGTTTGATTACTAATTCCACTGGACGCTTAATCGGAAGGCTATCCGAGAAATCCAAGTCGCAGACAAAGATATTTGAGGACTGACCTCCCATAGACATTATGAAATTGCACAACGGATTCGGTGCAATTCAAGTGTTGAGAAGCAAACTTTGGTCAGTGTTGAGAGGAAGCTGAGCCATTTTTGACTGGTGCTAGGGTTCTCAGAGGCGAGAGCCCCCTGCGTTTATACAAGGGCTTGAACTGTGGGCGTGTAAGTGTACTTATCGAGTCATTGATCAGGGGTTTAACCTGTGACATGTCGTAACATAAGTTGTTGATTGCATTTGCGAGGAACGTTACGCGTACAGATAAGAGTGTAATAATAGCCATATTCCTCATAGAAAAACCAGGAGAATAAAGAGATAGATGAGTTGATATTTCGGCCAGCTCTCTTTATCGAAACAAATCGTGTTACCAGGCTGGTTTTTCTACTAGGAAAAAGGTTATTACAACTGTGTTATCTACGTGATAAATCATTGTTTGAAACTATAGGTCAAATGTTACCAGCCCACCTCGACCAGCCCAGACCAAGACCAAGACCAGCCCTAACAAAACACGATTGAGTGTTTCTTCGATGATGACAGAAATATCGCTACGGTGGCCATATGCTATGCCGCACGCGACGGGCCTTCAAGAGCTGTCGCCGTTTTTTTTTTAGAGAACGACGAAAGCCCGTTTAGCCTCGGGCCAACGAAACGTTGATTGTCTCTTAGCAATCCTTAGCAATTAGCAACCTCTTCAAAAGCAATGCTTCTTTTTTCAAATTCAAACGCAAACGCAACGCAAGGCTACTTTCTTAGCCTAAGTTCACGCAGATCACCAAGGTGTTTGTGAAGGTGATGTTTCAACAAAGGCTTGTAACCGATAAAAGCATATAAATACACCCACATTTTGCACTCATTCACTGTTCAGTGAGAAATGCTGAGAAATGTTCAGAGAAAAATTCAAACATCACCAAGGTGATGTCTGAAGTGGCACCGCGGCGCCGTCAGAACTGACTCCGATCTGAAGCAAAGTTCTTCTAAAAGGTGCACTGTCATGCCTCTGCACTTATATTTCAATACATTTTGAAGGCCTTTCCCGTTGTTTGGACGTCATTTAATAAACCGTTGCGTGCAATGACCTAGCCTGATTTGACCTGACTCAACATTTCCTGATCTGCCCAAGTGTTACCTAGGTCAACATTCTGAACACATGATGGCTTTCCTTTTGACGCCTAGCGTTTGGCCGAGTACCAACAGGTCCCATTCCGAAAGGATTAGCATGCTTACCAACGTGGTCTGCTCAGCACCATGAACTCGCCCCCTCCTATTCGAAAATAGTTCCACGCGCTGTATTGACGCAATGGCGTGAAAGTATTTCAACAACACGGTGCGTCACCAAGCCGGCATACTTCAGTCCGGCCTGAAGTGACTGTTGAATAACCAACTTTTGACCTGGTTTGGCCTTACGTGATTCTATAAGAACAACACTGCGGGCAACATTTCTCACTGAACAGTGAATGAGTGCAAAATGTGGGTGTATTTATATGCTTTTATCGGTTACAAGCCTTTGTTGAAACATCGACCTGCAGAATAGCGGTAGGATGTGATGCGATAGTAAAATGAACGCCTAACGTTTGGGATTATGTTAAGCCCGGCTTTCTAATCCCGGCTTCTTCACCCGGCTTCCAGCCTAATTTGACATAACAATCGCAAGACAATGCCTCCTGGCTTTTAAGAACTACAAGTAATCAGCATTAGACACTCACTGCTTAGCACCAAGTTATGGAAGCTCATCTGAGCTAGAGTGAACTTGGTGGACATAATAGGAAACACATGGTCTTATCTTTGTTGGTTCAACACAAAATGCAGCCGAATCTATACGCTTAATTCTATTCTACAGATCATCCGACTCTTCGACAAAGCAAGGGTACGAACTAGGGTAAGCAAGGTTAAGCAGGGGTATGAACTCATCCAACCTGTTTTAATTCTATACACATTTATTAAGGTACAAACACTCGTGCTTTTCCCAAAGATCGCCGTTAAAAGGATAGGTTAATATCACAGGTTAAAAGGATAGGTTGATATGACCGGTTAAAATTATAGGTTAATATCACCGATTGAGATCCGATTATACGGTGTTTCGACGCTTTGTTAATGCATGTGTAAGTGTTTGGAAGGATGTAGATCAACATTTCAGATAGCACCTGATGGGCTTGCAAACATTTATTGACCTACGCAGATCCAATTGACACATTGCCACCGTCATTGATCTATCCCAGACTCCTGTAATCGAACATCCATCACTTGCGTTTCGATTATCCACATCAAAGTATGTCGAGTCAGTGATCAGCCGAGACATTGAAGTAAAACTTAATAACACGATAATGAAAGCTGTAAACATCTGCACTTGCAGATACATCATTGCCATTTACATTTTGGGATGCACGAAACAAAGTGCATCCCCAGATTTTTTTTTGTGATTTTACATCCCAGTGGCTGTGTCAAGGTCATCACTACGCCTCAAACCAATTGTAACCGTACCAGGGATATAATTCACTAGCTGGAATTGTACGTCCAACAAAATGTAACACTTTATGAAAACTATGTAGGACAATAATGCATCACATGTATTATCTACCGCAGTGCACGTTGGGACTCCGCTGTCCGGTCCTTCACAGCCGGATAACGGAAATACAGTACGGTACATTTTCCAACGTGCCGAGCCAGACCAGCGTGTCGGTCGCTTTCTTTTTAGTCTTACGTTGTTGTGCGGCTGGCTAACGACTTCTCGTTTCGTCTTGTACGTGCGCTCGAAAACTGAACCCAATTCGTAATAGCGTCATAATTCATTTGGAGGGCCATTAGAAGTTGCTACCAGTCAACATCCGGCGTGACCCAGTTTGCATGAGTCGTGTGAAGCCGCTGTTTTTGTCCCATTTAAATGTCAATATTACGCCCATAGGTCGATCCGCATATATGTCATGATGCAAATGATCTCATAAAGAGACGGAGGTGCCGGCGCGAGACCGAAAACAGATCTTCAGAAGCCTATAATCGTTGCAACACGCTGCAAGCTATGCCAGCGCCGGACATGCAATCCGCTGCATTCACGTAGGCTCCCTGCGAAGCCCTCCCGACATTGCGCAATCGCGATAACCAGTAAATCTGAACCACTTCAGTATGTACGTGAATAAGTGGCCTCGCGCGTTTCGCAAGCGATGCGCGTACTTGCGTACGCACGTCCCTGGCGCGGCAACCAACGCCGTATCTATATGGCGGCAGGCAGGGCACCGCAGGCCGATACAACGGGCGCTGACATTAACCGTTCCTGATCGTGACCCGTCGACTGGCATATGCGCTGACGGGAGGATGCCAACCTTCACAGCACGAAACTCGAACCGAACGCGTCTCGTCACATAAGTTTACAGCTGACACGCATAGTGCTGAACGTCGGACGCTGACCCGACCGAGCCTCGGGCAGCGCCATGACGTCATCAGTTGCGTCAGCCGTCAGGGGGCGCCTGGGGGCAGCGGTCCGCACTCGCACTCACCGATCAGCATGGTGACCCCTGGGCTGTCCGTAGCGGGCTGGGCCGGCCGTCCGACTTTCACTGAGGCGTGATCGGCAACGACTGAGGGGCGGCCGCGGTGGCGGCGGCGGCGGTGGTGCCGGTGGCGGCTCCTGGCGGACCGGCTGGGCAGTGCAGTGACGTGATCAGCTGAAGGGCGGCGTGACCAGCAGAGGGGCGGCGTGACCAGAACAGGGACGGCATGACCAGCAGAACGACGGTGTGACTAGAAGAGGGGCAGTGTGACCAGAAGAGGGGCAGTGTGACAAGAGGAGGGATAGTGTCAACAGCATAAGGACGGCGTGACAAGAAGGACGGTGTGACAAGAAGAGGGACGGTGTGATCAGAGGAGGGGCGGTGTGACCAGTAGAGGGACGGCGTGACCAGTAGAGGGACGGCGTGACCAGTAGAGGGACAGTGTGACCAGTAGAGGGAAGGTTTGACCAGTAGAGTGACGATGTGACCAGTAGAGGGACGGTGTGACCAGTAGAGGGATGGTGTCACCAGCAGGGGGACAGGGTGACCGGTAGAAGCACGGTGCGACCAGTAGAGGGAAGGTTTGACCAGTAAAAGAACGTTGTGACCAGAAGAGGGACGTTGTGACCAGCAGAGGGACGTTCTGACCAGCAAAGGGACGGTGTGACCAGGAGAGGGGCGGTGCAACTAGCGGAGGAACGGTCGGATAGGCAGAAAGGTGGCGAGAAATGGTTCCGTGCTGTGCAATGCAAGGCATGCCAAGTGTTCAAAGGAATGAAAATGACTTCGGTACGATAGTTACATACGTTTTAGTCATTAGGCAAGATGCATTTAAATAAATTTTCGCGGGTCACTGCTAACAGAGGATTTATCTGACTGATTTATCTTGAAAGCCTATGTTCAATATAAACACGCTGGTTGGAATGCTATGTTTTTACGTTCACTTTGTCCCAGGTCAACAATACTTTCAACCATAAGGACTTCGATGCATCAGATTATTGTGAGCGGGTTGGTCTGTTCAGTCCACCTTTCCGACTGGGCGACTTGGTATGGCCGATGGCAAGGACGGCAAACATGCCCCGAGCAATGAGCAGGGAGTATGTGTTAGCTGAATAAGCTGCAATAAGCTGCAAGCTGTAGGTCGAATAATCTGGCCAGGTGCGTTGTACCGGCACCGCAGAAGTCTGGGTTGTTTCCGACGACGTGAAATGTCATATGTTTTCTGGCAGGCGGGATCCCCCGTGTGGTGACACGGAGCGCTTACATGGGTCTGCAATTAGAATGATGGGTTCATCAGGATGTGGTGGTGCGAGTTGTTTCTATGCCATGCGGGAGGCAAAGGCAGGTGGCGCAATTCGAGAGCTGGGTGTGCTGTGCATGTCAACATCTGGCGCTCTGTATGCGTGATTTTATTTTTCGTGTATTTTGCGCGTGCGTTGGACGACTTCCGCTTAGCCAGGCGAAGGAAATGAGACCCATTGCTATTTGAATATTGGTTTCGCCTCTAAGGAGGCAAGGCCGCCTAAACTAGGAATGTTCCGCCCGCTAAGATGCATGCATTCGTCGGGTCGCGTACGATGCCTGCATTCTATTCAGGTTGCCCACGCGTACCATTACTGCTTCTTGTGTTCAATATTTTTTCTAGGGCAGATACCTAAATCACCGTTATATTTATACCGAAAGCTCAAAAATCGACAACCACGCTGGCTGCGTAATTGTTCATGCCGACATATATTACGGATGTACCGTCTTCTTGACAATGTATCTGTTTATGTAGCGGAACGTTACACCATACTTCTTGCTCTCAGGCACATCAACTATGACAGGACTATAAACGGCCATCGTCAGCTGTTCTGAGCCAAAGTGCTTATCATCACTCATTGCAGGCCTTCCAAATATCAACTCACGAGATCAAGAGTTTGCATAGCGCCCCGCCAAGAGGTCAACATGACCCGCTTATCCTGACATCGATAACGCGGTCAGCGTAGTGTTAATGGTGGCGAGGTCAAGGCAGCCACACAACTTTCACCTGACAGGAGTGTGTTCCGGGCCTCAACAGCATTTGGCTGATGCTCAACTCACTGACCGTTGGCCGGACGACTACATGCCCCTCCGGACCAAACCCGCGTGCATGAAGTGCTAGTGTGTTGGAATGAACAAGCACAGGCGAAACGCCTCGCGCTCGCATCACAGAGCTATGGGCAAATCGCCGGAACACAAACGGCCGCTGGATGTTTTCTATCGTTGACATATCGGTCATGGGAAGACAGTATGCTGCAGCGGTTGGTTGGTGGCCTTGGCTTTCATGCTGACAAAAACGGGTGGTCGATACGTGGAAGCTGAAAAGTCTGGCAGCCTTACGGAGTGTTGCACCTTGTTGCGTGATCGATCGCAGGCATTTTCCGTGCTCGTTTACGGCATGCTTGCATGGCTGCAATTCTTTCCCGATCTGTCGTCATTGCAGTATGTTTACTGCCGTATGTTATCGGCGCGTAGCACGCAATACGGCCGCCAACGGGAGGCAAACATCAGGTGCTCCGCCTGAAGCACCGCCTGCCGTCGGTCTTCCGCTCGTCTGCTCCCGCGCCAGCTGTGGCCACCGATCTCTGCTCCCCCGGCTGTGACCGTCAATTTCTGCTCTCTCGCCGGCTGTGACCACCGAACTCTGCTCCCCCGGCGGCTGTGACCGCCGGTCTCTGCTCCCCTGCCGGCTGTGACGGCTAATCTCTGCTCCCCTGCCGGCTGTGACCGCCGGTCTCTGCTCTCCTGCCGGCTGTGATTGTCGATCTCTGCTCTCCCACCGGCTGTGACGGCCAATCTCTGCTCCCCTGCCGGCTGTGACCGCCAATCCCTGCCGCCACTGTGCATGCTCTGCCCTGCCCGTAGACGCATTTGGAATTTGAGTCATGCTCCAAGTTTTTTCAGCGTGTGGACACGTAAGGCCGACAAGTTTTACCGGCGCAGTAATCCAACTGTAAGCTCTTGTCACTGGCACCGCAAGTCGCGATCGCTGTTATGTTCAAGCGCAGTGGATCACGGCCACGCCACCGACCGTTAGCTCCGACAGACCCCAAATGCACTGCCCATCCACCTCAAATCACCTGCCCAATCAGTCGCGCACGGCGTCTCCCTGCGCTACGGCGGGAGGCGTCAGGGCCGCGGAGCTGCAGCCGCGCAGCCGACGGTGCGGCCGGCCGCCGGCGCCGGGCCTTCCCGACCGCTCTGACGTCAGCAGGCTGTGGCGCGTGTTTCCCTGTACTCCCGCCAGCGTAGGCCGCTCTCTCAGACGGCCGCAATCGCACTCAGGCTTGTACAATGCCAGCAGGTAGGGGACTTTTGTGATGTCTGTGCTCCAGGAGAAAATGTCATATTTACCGGGAGGAAAATGCGCATGGTTTCACCGATTTGAGTGCCTAAAGTTTAGTCGACAGTATTCGGATTTGAATAACGGTATGGCAAAGGCCAGCCACAATGGGAGGCTCGTCCATCCGCGTCGTTTTCTCATTAATAGCTCCTTTCTGAACCCTCGCAATGCTCCATCTCGCCGGGATCATGCTGCGGCTGTCTGCCACGAGTGGGCCTCATTACCGCCCTGGCGGGAGTCCCGCCCGGGCATCTGATCTTACTCCGAGGACGGGTCCCTGTGAGTTGTCAGGCTTGGTAGCGGTAACGACCCACACTGGCCAAGGTGTAGCCTCGCCACTCACCGTCCCCTAATTCCCCCATAGCTCTAAAATGTTCGTCGCTGACGACTGAATCTAACTAAGTCCCGAAAATGTTCCCCCCCAAAACTTGAAAGTCAATACAGCTAGCTCCAGGGATGATGACTAACATTCTGTTGTGAAGACCCTGCCCCCTCCCCCTCTACAACGACTTGGGCCCTGGTGGTTCGCGCATGGGCACGTACCCCCACCAAATTTATGGCACGTGCTAATATTTGTGCCACCAGATGCTAACCCTCGCCCTGATTCACCGTTTGAAGAAGGCGGACGGATGGGATGAGAGTGGTAAGGGTCGATATGACACCCTGACGTTTTCAAACCAATAGAAAAATAGGTTAGTAAAAAGCACTGGTGGATCTATCTCAACGAGAGCTCGATTAACCAAATATATGACATGCATTGATATTTATGCGACTGAATGTTAACCCTCGCCCTAATTCACCGTTACAAAATTACGGACTGATGGGATAGCAGGGGAAGAGGTCGATGCGACACCCTGACGTCTCCAAACCAATCAAGGTATGGCTTAGTAAAGAACACCAGTAGATTGATCTCAACAAGATCTCGCAATTACTAATAGTTTCTGTGTTGCTCGGTCAATAATTGACTCCGTGATGTTAAGTCCAAGGTTAAATTTTCCAAAAAAGCGCACTTTTTTAGCTTTACGGGATCATACATGCAAGACCATGCCTGGTGGTGCCACGAAACTTACCCAGGCCTGTTCCCTGTTGTCTTTAGTACAACAGCGTACACTGCTATGTCTTTTTAGCATACATTCATTATATATGGCTTTGTTAATGCAGCAAATGCCGAACGTTCCGCGGCATCTTCGGTAGCCGCCCGCCGCCCGCACCGCCTGTAGATCGTCGTGCAGTGTTCCTAGAAAACCGCCAATGCTCCAAAACCAGACGAGCTAGGAACACGTTTTTGGTGTCCAAGCGCGTGCAATGGATGGCCAGAGACTAATGCAAATTTTTGCGTGATTGCACACAATGGTGGAGAGGTATTCTTAAAAAAATCCTTAACAGTTCGCATTGACCCCCGGGCCAGGGTTAATAGCTAGAAATTATAGGTATACAAGTAAAAGCAAGAATTTCGAGAACATGCGATGCTGTTTTAAGACGCCTAAAAGCTGCGCGCGTCTGAGAGGCACAACATTAGGCTTTCAGTGAAACTTTTTGGATTGTTTCCCCATTGTGACATTCTGCATGCGCCTCTGCCTGCACCCCAACACTAGTTCAGCTTCCAATATTGTTACTGCCTGTCAGGATACTAAACAGATTAAACAGAGAAGGAAAAAGTTAAATGCCACACAAAACTTCATTTGATGACCGTGAGTACCACACTCTCCGAATAAAGACCCTGTTTGATAGAAGACGAAAGCGTAGCAATTGAAAAAGGATGTTCATCAGGGGCGTGGTTTCTC
>NW_023596225.1:37924942-38057442 GCF_011947565.3 Pollicipes pollicipes | reverse complement strand
GGCTCAGCAACAGCGCCACACATGGGGAGTCGAGTCGGCTTTTCTTTCGGAGCTAGCGTAAGAGTCAGCACAGTAGAACGAGAACCTTACACGTTTGCCAGCCTTTCCGCACGCCGAGTGCGTGCGTGTGTTATCATCCTGGAACAGGCTGATATTTCCTGATCATGCCTAGAAAGGCTGTCTTTGATAATGTGCTACAAGCTCCAAACACATCCTATCCGTCCCACAGTTTTACAAATATGTTCCTTTCAAAGATCAGCATATTTTGCCTGCTGCTCGTGTTGGTACGCCAGATGACGCTCGTATACCTGGCTCAGCGACCTAGGTCACAGTTTCACAACACTATGCTGAGGCGCAAGCAGGCATCGAACATCCAAATGTTCCCGCATGCAAAAAGCGACCGAGCGTTTAAAAAGAAAAGCGTAAGAGACGGACTATCGCAGCGAGATAAATGCTGCTTTCTCTGCAACGCTTACCACACCGTAGGGTACAGTTATCATTCACTTGCTGCACGTGTGACCTGGAAGTCCCGTGGCTTATTTGTATTCATGCGGTGCTCCCCTGTGAGGCGAATGTGCGCGTGTCAGCGCTCCGGCAATGTGTTCATGTTGCCATTCTCGCTAATGCGTTACTCCATGGACAGAATGTGGGATCCTCACTGGCAGGCGTCAGCTGGCACCAGACCCCAGAATTCTGGGGATTGTGGAAAAAACGGGAGTGGAAATGCCCGACACCCTGACTTCCCAGGGCTTATAGTTGAAAATGGATGAGGGTTTCTTGGCGTTGTGGATTGGCTAGGTTTCTCATGGCATTTTCATTTACCCCATTCATCTGATTCACATCATTGCGGGGGACCTGGCGCACTGCCAGTGGAAGGAAGCTACATTTACCAGTTCGAATGCCGGTTAGGTCTGTTCAAATTTACCTTTCGTGCAGGAGCCTCCTTCAGCGGCGAGGCGCGCTGCGACAGGTGTTCCCCGGCCGACGACGCCAGCCATCGCCTCGTTTGCCATCTCAGGTCACAACCGACCGCGGTATTCCTGCGGGACGGGGAAACCCCGACGCGTCCCAGCCGGTGGGACGCGTAGCGCCGGCGTGGCCTCGACCACAGATCGCACCAAGCGCACACGGCAAGCCCCCCCCCCCCTTCCCCCACTCCCACCACGTGACGAGGTTCAGGAACACCAGCTGGGTCAAGGCGCCAGCCGATCACGTGCTGACCTCTACGCGCGACGGGATCACGGGGGGAGGGGAGGGTCAGCTCGCCACTTAAAGTCACCTGAGGCAGCCTCCAGCGAGGTCGAACGGTGCAGCGGAGACCCCTGCGCGGTACCCAGCACGTGCAGTGGCATGTGCCATCGTCAAAACGTGGATGTTGAGCCTGCCGGAAATGTCTACTCACGGTCACGAAGGCATCCATCCTTTGTTTTCGTTGACGGCCTCCACCACCGCAGTGGTAAAGCACGCTTTCTCCCAACCTGTCAGGCGAATTTCACTTTGTACCAACAACCATGTTAAACGACCATGAGAAGGCCCCGCCTACATACACACGTACACCACTGTGTGACAGGACAACGAACAACATTAAGATTTCACGGCCCACGCGGTTCCCGACAGATCCTGGAAGTGGGAGAGAGCCTTCACCGGGCACTCTAGAGCCTACAAGTCGAGCCGGATCGATCCGGACAAATCCTGTTCGGCTACCTTGAAATCATCCGTGGGCCTAGACTCCTCGCCCTGCCAGTAACGCCCGCCGGCTGCGAGGAACATGATCTACGGTTATTTAATTTTTTTTCGAGAGCAGGTTATTCACCGCACCCTTTGCGGGTCGGGTAAGTTTGTCGTAAGACAAGGATGATGCAACGGAATTAACCGAAGCTTCGAGCTTGGTTCTTTCTCATGTACCTTCTAATGAAGGCAAATAACGCACGGTATTCCCAGCATGAGTATACAAGCTCCACCACATTTTACCAACAAATTTGCATCGTCACGATTGCCGCCCAGTGTGAGATCCCGTGGAAACCACAAGCATGACATAACACTTGAAATCGTTTAACGGGCACCCGGATGGGAGAGAGGGGGTAATCTTCACGAAGGTGTTTTCAGGATATCTCTCGACCGAAGCGGCGTGACAACGTTAAGCTTTGTAGAGCCGTACATGTGTGGATAACTGATGTTTTGGTATCCGCAACTAGTTTGCCTCCTAGGTCGCTGGCCCGTGGCAGGTCAATGTGAAGCCGGGGTGTCATGTCACCTTCTAAAATCGGTTTGGGGCCCTAGCCGACAAGAGAAACCATAACTATTCGGTTGATTGAATAATCGGTGACTTTCGAATGGTCTATCATTGGCCTAAATCCCGTTTCAGCAAGTTAGCTTTTGCCTCACTGACATTTCTGCTTAACAGTTCTCGCTGATGAGTATCTGAACTTGCTTATACGGACCTCCTCTTCGGACCCAGTGGGCTCTCCAGGCTCTCCTGGCCTCCTCGAACGCTGCCTCTGGTCGACTCGGGCCCCTTGCCAACACAGTACAAGGGGCCCGAGGGCCCCTTGCCCTGGGGTGGGGACAGCTCCAGGCGCTGCGGGACCCTGACAGACGCCTGGGCCCCGCTTTATCCCTGCTTGGGACGTAGGCCCTCAGACCCATGCCGCCACGGAGCGGACTGTGCGTTAATAGTGGTGTCGGACCGACATCTGGCCCTTACCGACTCAGGGGGCCCCAGACCAGCGCACAGGGCCCTCTGGCTAGCATATGAGTGATCAGCCCAGCAGCCTGAGCCCCTGAATACGACCTCGACCGGCCTTACGGACCCTCAAATTGGACCCTTAATCGAAGGTGCCGGGGGGGGGGGGCAAGGGGCCCCTCGGAACCCAAGCAGGGGGGCATGTGCCCCTCTCTGGCAGAGCAACTGGCTACGAGCCGTCGGGTTTTTCACATTCGATAAATTGCATTCGACACCTCCTCGGAAATCTTAAAGCCGATATAACAGTTATGGACGATGTCATACGCAACTTCGATCTGGCTGCTTATATAATGACGGCTGTTATTAGGATTACAACCATTTCCTTCAACCTCAGGTCAGATATGAATGTCAGCAGCTGAAAGAAGAAATCAGCTTTCTGCCGGTAAACTTGTTTTACCGGATAAACGGGGGAAACTTATCTTTTAATCTACTTGTCAATTTCCCGATCACAATGACGTCCAAAGAGAACGGAATTCTTCGTATGACTTCGTGAGGGGCAGTGAAAGTCAATGATCGAAAATGACTCCCATCCGCCCTTTACTTCGGAAACGCACTGCCTGGGTTATCTGAGCTAGCAAATAAAATAAAAATCCGAGGGCGTTGGGAGCTGATACCACTCTAAGTGATCTTTTGCCAAGGTTCAGTATCAGGGTTAAAGCAGACACCGATCTCGAGTCGGGCATTTCAGCCGAGACCCAATTTGACATTTCTAGCTCAAATAATGTGCCACGTAAGACGCAACTTTTCTCTCCGGTTCTCAGCTTTTGAAGCATCAGGGCAGGGGGCGGGACAAAGTGACCCCTCACACGGGCCCGTCGCCTTCAACCGGCCACCCGAGCGCGTGTTAAGGATCCATGCTCTGGTCTGCCTCACAGGGCCTTGCAACTGGCCGAGCGCGCTACTTGTCACACTTATACATTGGTAACACCGAAATGTTTGGACCCTAGTGGTTGAATATCTAGTAGATCTGGGCTAAAAACTGGCCACTTAGCCGGTGCAACGCACCCGGCGGTGTTGTTGACCAACTATCAAATCAGTTGTTGACTAGATACCGAATCAGGGTCGTTGCCCAGCCCACTACATGCTTTTGAGTTATTATTGTTCGCCCTAGTTCAGCCACAGACGGGTCAAGTGGTCAAGGTGCACAACAGCTACCTGCGACTGATACTAACGTACAGCTAGCACTCGTACCCTACAGCACGCCAGCGCGAGGCCGGGCACACGCAGCACGAGCACACCAGCTCTCCTCCCGCGGCCAGATTTGTGCATATGTTCCATACCTTTCGCAGGCAATGTCATGGCCACACCATTGTAACCAAACGGTTCAAATACACATCTCACTTGCATGGTCGAGCTGAAGCGTCTGATCCCGTGGCTGTACAGCATGAGTATCGCAGCAGGCGGCTGTACATGCACTCATTCCGCAGACGGTCAAACGCCTTCCCCCATAGAAAATGCGGCCGGCCGGGGCTGGACCACTTTCGTTAGCATTGCGCCCACACCTGAAGAAGGGGACGAGCAGGCTCGCGCACTCACGGCACAAACAACCCCCAAAACCGTCCTTAGCAAAGATCGGGGAGTCGCAGCACAACAACGGAAAGAGCGCGTACAGTCGACCCTAATACTAGGCCCGAATACACGAATACGCCAACACAGCCGCCCCGCAGTGGCCGGGTGTGCATCAGACCGGGAGCCCGGCCGGCCGAGCGCGCAGTAACAACCAGAACCCGCTGCGGCCGGGGTCGGGCCGCCCCGCCGCCCGCCCCAGCGACTAGACCACCTACGAGCCGGCGCGTCCCCGGATGACACGCGACGGCGCGCGCGGCACTACCACACATGCGTCTCGCGCACCTCGCTGATGATGGTGCTGGCGCGCTGCAGGGCGCGCAGCATCTCGGCGCTCTCGCGGCGCCGCTGCGCGATGTGCGGCGACTCCGAGAGCAGCGTGTCGATCTCGCTCGGGCTGTACAGCTTCGACACCAGCTCCGACTGCACGTTGTCTTTGACGTAGTTCACCAGGAAATGCATGACGGCCTTCGGCACCGTGTCCTGGATCGACTTGCGCACGATGTAGAAGTAGGACTTGATCAGGCGCTCAATCACCTCACAGTCGCGCTGCTCGCGCTCCGTCAGCTTGCGGCCCGGCTGCGACGGCACCTCCGGCAGCAGGTTCACCGGCTTGCCGGGCGTGGAGGGCTGCTGCTGCGACTGCGGCGGCGGCGGCGGCTGCGCTGGCGCGTCGCCGCGGCCCTGGTGCTGCGGCGTGACGGGCGGCGTGCTCTCTGCGGAGCCGGCGCCGCTCTCCTCGCCGCGCGACGGCAAAAGCTGCGCCAGCCAGTTGCTGTTGGCCACCTGCGAGTCGCTCGAGTATTTGACCAGCCGGTTGCGCGGTGGCTCGTCGTCGGCCGGCTTGAGCAGCGCTACCTGGCCGCCGCCAGCGGCGGGCGGCGCCGGCCGCGAGGGCCGATGCCGCGGCCTGCAGTCCTCCTCGGCGTTCTTGATCAGCGACGACACTAGCGCCGCGTCCTTGTGGAAGTCCGGGTGCTTGGTGTTGATGTAGGCCAGCTCGATTTGCACCAGGTTCTCCACCATCTGGTTGGTGGGCGGCAGGCGCACGCGCAGCAGCTGCGTCACCACCTCCACGATGCGCTCGTGAAGCTTGGGGAAGCGCAGCATCTCCTGCTGCACCTCGGTGCCGCAGTGCTGGATGATGCGCTGCATCTCCTCGTGCGCCAGCTCCACGCAGCGCAGTGACGGCTCCTCCAGCCGGGAGATCTGACGCTTCACCAGCAGTTCGAACGACACCTGACGGCGGAACACGGAAACGCTCACCAGAGGGCAGGGCACGCACACAGAGCAGCGACCACCGGGGACCCGTACATCCGCGGAAATACTGTATGACGTGACACGCACGCAGCCACTTTATCGCGCGCTATTACTTTGGACGTCTTAACTTTTCGTGGGGAACAGGTGCCATGCAAGCATAACCAAGTTAGCAATAAGTTTGTTTATGGGGGGCAAGCACACGCTCGCCGCACGTTCTCGTTCGAAATGATTTTACAGCCTGCCAGCCGCATGAGCGAACACCTCGGTTCAAGCTATGATCAGATTTGGGGAGGGCATATCTGATAACAATCACGGGCATAATGCTCTACAGCTTGGGCCAGGCTAAGACTCCGGCAGTAATCCTGCACGGGGGCGTGGAAATACCACCGCATCCAAAAGCGCCACTTGCTTACATAACAGAGATTACGGCTTATGCAGAACATCAGATATGGCCAGTCTGCCGTAATCAGAAAGTAAAAGATATCGCTGGTCAACACCAACGCCATTACTGGAGCGACTACGTGCTGAGCGACATGCGTGCCTTTGTAATCATAAGTAGCGAGAACACTCCAGCATGTTATCTAATTCTCTTCAGCATGCACACGAGACTTTCGCTACATCGGAATGCATGACCCCTGGGTCTGCATAATAAATGAGTCAAATACCGGTCTTGCGCTTATCACAATGATTGCAAACGCACTCTGGCATGCTATCTTTTTCTTTTTAGCATATACACGAGCATCCGTTGCTTCAGAAGGCATGACCACTGGGTCTGCATGAGAAATGAATCAAATGCCGGTCTTGCATTTATCACAATAAGTGCAAACTCTTCAATCATAATTACAACCACGTTGCACATTATGTACACAATGGTGGGTTGGTGAGACGATTGATTTTATCGATCCCAAAATGATAGCAATGAGATACCACCTTGGAACTGTTTGGCCACACATTATTGAATGTACCGTGATCCACTTCAAACGATACTACCGCCGTCCGTGGCGTACCGCGCCAGCGCCAGCACCGACCCCACCACTAAGCAGCGGCGCCTCACCACTACCGGTGCGCCGGCCTACCTCCGGTATGAAGAGCGCCGGCCGCGGCCCCGTGGCGTTGCGGATGGCCGTCAGTATGTCCATCGACGTGAGCCCGGTCAGCGGGTGGATCGAGTCGAGCACGCGGCCGAACGTCTCGTGGAAGATGTAGCAGATGCGCGCGCCGCCGCACAGCTCCGTCGTCTCGATGTTGCGCGCCGTGCCCTCGATTGTCTGGCAGTAGGCCGACGCGAACTTGGTGATGATCTGCAGCAGCGTGCGCGCCTTGTCCGACACGTCCTCGCCGTACGAGTTCAGCAGCGACTGGAACTGCGACGCCATCACGTTGACGCGCGTCTTCAGGTCGGGTAGGCAGTCGCGGATGTGGTGCATGAGCAGGCGGTTCAGCGTCTTGCCCAGGTACTGCGAGCCGTTGCGCGCCGCCAGCGACGGGTACTTGCGCTGCAGGAAGGCCGTCTCGTCACGGATGGCGTCTTCGATGCTCTTGTTCTTCTGGATGTCGTGCTGCGACCGGTTGACGACGCCGATGATGCCCAGCTTGACGGGCACCACCTTGCCGCAGAGCATGTCGATGGCGTCGGTGCCGGCGTCCATCAGGTCCAGCTTGGTGATGACGGCCAGAGTGCGGCGGCCGTCCGGGTCCACCTCACGCGCGAACTTGAGGCTCTCGGCCGTTGACATGTCGATGTTGGCCGCCGTCACCGCCAGGATGATGGAGTTCGGGTTGGTGATGTACTTGACGAGCAGCTCCTGGATCTGCGAGTCAATGTCCTCGGGCTGGTCGCCGACGGGCACCTTGGTGAGGCCGGGCAGGTCCACCAGCGTCAGGTTCACCACGTTCGGCGAGAAGATCTTGAGGCTGATGGGCTCCGGGCATATGCCCTTGTTGGTGCCAGGCGCGCTTGTCCGTCTCGACCTCGATCTCTTTGCGCACCTCATCCAGGTCCTTGAAGACGCGCTTGGTGTGCAGGAAGCGGCCAAACTCGGGCACGTCCAGCGTGCCATCCTCGGCCGAGCGGTGCTCGCGGTCCGACAGCGGCGTGTGCACCAGCTGCAGCACCAGCGGGCAGCGTGTCACGATGCCTACTGCCGCGCGGCAGGAACGACCGGCCCACCAGGCTCTCCAGCACCGAGCTCTTGCCCGAGCTCTGCGAGCCCACCACCACGATCTGCGGCAGCTGGATGGCGTCCGAGCCCACCGTGCTGAACACGTCCTGCAGCTTGTTCAGCACCGGGATCAGCGCTTCCACGGCCGACATCCTGGGCCGGGCCTCCTCAGCAGCGAGCTGTGCCTGGGATGCTGTCTGCAACATTGCACAATGTTGGAATGGGTGAGGATAAGGCTGACCAGAAAAATAGGAGGTGGTTTGGAGGTGCCTTTGCAAGCTCAGTGGCAAAAGCATTTCACAGGATTGGTGGCTGCATCCCCATCAAAGGATTACTATCAAAGGCATAAGTGATCAACATGATTTTATCCACAGCTGCACTCACATTGTTTGCATAATTTAAGAACTCTGTGTACCTTAATTGGTAACAGAAAAATTGGCCGAGAAATTGCCAACTCAGCTAAACATAAAGCAGCTCTTGTACAACATGCTGGGTGCAAGTAAGGTACAGTCGGATTTGAATTACTGGGAAACGTTGACAGGTAGCTTCGTAATTCATTTGGATGTTAGAATGTGATGCATATAATTCTAGTACATGTAACTTGGAAAACAAATCAATCTGATTCTTTTCAATTTCCAGTTCATGCTTTTACATTTGTTTATCTCTCTTGGTTAACCCTCCATTACTTTTATACCAAGCTTCTGTTACCAATTAAGGTACATGGATGAACACATGTCATCAGCAGTATACCACCAACACTTGAGCTATGGATACTTATTTTCAAGCTTTCATTAACCATATGATAAATTTTGCTCACTTCAGACTAAGGCATATATATTTTGAGCCAAACAGGTTTGAGTTCCAAGGCTGCTGCAGCAGGCAGCCCTTTTGCTGTGTGGTGTGTGGTGCAATGCATTCCAAACAGTTGGACCAATGAATGCTCTTATTCTGAGTATGCCTGCATTAGGTAAACCTGTCCCATGCCTCTAATGCACTGCACACCATGGTTACACCCCACACTTTGCCCTGCAAGAGGTGAAGTGCAGGACAGTGTATTTTGAACAGGAATATGCCATAATGCCTTATTATTGTCACATACCAGTCTGCCTAAAATCTAACCACTGCATTGGATGCATACATGATTTCAGTGTGCTTAACTGGGATATTTTAATGACATTTGATTTATATGAAGCTAGCATTAACAATTTTTGTCTATCCAATGTGTCATCTTAACTTAAATTTACCATCAAACTAAGTCAGTACAAATCTTTGCACAAACATGTATAAATTGACATACCAAATCAAAGAGCAGGTGAAGCACTCAGCACTTGCTTTACAGGTCAGAGGTCACCAACCAGGGTCCTGATCCAAGGACCCATGACAAATAATCCCTGAGCAGTTGCTGATAAAACCATGTACATTACTCCTGCCTTTGATATAATAATTGAATGTGGTTGCAGCTGGAAGTCCTAAGGAAAGCTTTTGTACTGTGCTTGCACAAAAAGATAAACCACATAAACCCCATTTCATGTGCCTATGGTGTTTTTCCAGCAAGCCACCAAATTTAGACTAAGCCAAATTGTGCTGAATGTTCTTATAGTTTTTCTTGGAAAAAGGTCATAAGAGTATTTCTGCTGGAAACACACTTAAAATTCACATTTCCTGGAAATAGCAGCTGTCTATGTGCTAAAATGATTGTGACTGTATGCCAAACTTGGGCTCTCAAATTCTAAGCACACAAATGCTCTGAAACTGTTGCTGGGATGTTCCTGCTACACCAGAGAAATGAGCATTGGTTTCAGCCTGGCCTTAAGGTCAATTCATGCTATTTATAATATAAAGAAGTAAATCTGAAGGCCATCGATGTCTAGATCCAAAGAATTTGAGAAAACTAAACACCAGGCCCATGAAAGTGCACAGAAAAACAACTTAATTCTTCAAGGCCCCCAATGGTGGACGTTTCTTCCGTTACAAGGGGCACCGCTTGAACACAAGCATCAGGTGGTGTAATTCTCCGAGTCGAAATGCACTCCACGTTTGTTATCTGCACGGCGCGGCATGACGAAACACCGTGAAAACGCAAATGTTGTATGCTGTGAGCTGGTAAGTGACATCGGCAATGGCGCGCAACACAAGGTAATACTAGCTTGCATGGTATCAAACAAGAACTGCACCGCAACTGACCCTATCGTACCATTAGCTATGAAGCAAACCGGCGAAGTATCGGGCTCCCTCAATCGCTCACAGGGCCCCACGAAGGAACCTCCAGCAGCCGACGGCGATCAAGGTATCAAGTCGTGGGCGGCAATAATCGACGGATTTAGTTTGTTACTTAGAATTTAGTCGGAAGAAAACTGAGCTAAATTCTCGACAAGGTGCGTGCAATATGAAATCCTGAATAAACATCGATGTTCGAAGCGCAAACGAGTTAACAAACTGTGTTCACTTAAGGCGCTAACAAGGAAGAATTTCCTATTCAGTTTGGTTGGCTTTACTATAACATAGTCGCAGCTCTCACAGCTTTGGAAAATGTGGGCTGACTTTTCTCTTTTAAGGCCCCAGACAGCATAACCAACTGGAACCCATGTAGATCCGTGATGGACAGTCATATGGGGCTATCAGGGCTGCCCACTTCGGCACCATGTGGACATGTCATGGGTGCCCACCTGGGTCCCCACATGAACGGCCCATATGGGGCCCGTATGGGTCCAAACTGGAACCCACATGGGGCCCACCTGGCAGGGGCGGCGTATCTGAATTTTGGAGCGGAAGGGGGGGGGGGGGGGGCAAAGACTACGAAGACCTGCTTCTAAACCGATGGGCTTCTTATTAAGTACAGGCGCGCAGCCTTGGAAAGCGAGGACTCACGGTCGACAAAGAGCCTCTGATAATAAAAGCCTCCTACCGAGACAAAAAAGCACCGAATATGGCTCAGCTCTTAATGAAGACATGCTTTTATATCTGCTCATGTTTACCCTCTGTAACTGGCATGGAAGCCGAAGCTACCGCGGGATCAATTCTCCCTGAATTTTACAGTCCATCAACCGAAGAAAGCATGCGCTAGACGATAACATGGAATAAATCACCGGAGCTCTTCATTTTACAATAGTACAGTGGTCTTTCTCTAAACCGATCGGACTTAGAAGCTTTTTCAGAATCATTTTTGGGCTGTACATATATTTTTTTTAAACCGCGCGACTGTAGCTCGAAATGGATCAGCAATGTGTATTTACATGGCCAAGTCATGTTGGTCGGGGAATGTTCAACAGTCAGTAGTAATTGATAGGTGATACAAATTATATAACGAAGTTTTCAGCAGGCGTGCTAGCAAATCTTAGCAAAAAACCTCGACGCCAGGCGTGACAGACTCCGTAGGCCGCACAGTTTCAGCCCTGTAGCTAACACTAAGCCGCAGCCAATGTGTGGACGAACAATAGCGCAGGCAGGCGGGGGCGCGGGGGGCATGTGCCTCCCCCCCCCCTCTGTAAGGTTCCGCGGGCCTCTCGGGACCTACGATTAAGGGCCCGATTTGACGGCCCGAAGGGCCCGAAAGTCCACACGGAGGTCTCATTCAGGGGCCGGGCACTCCAATTCCAGCCAGAGCGCCCTGCGTGTTCATCAGGGACCCATTGAGTCGATAAGGGCCTATATTTCCGTCAGCCACCACCACTCATGTACAGTCGACTCCGTGGCGGAATGGGTCTAGGGCTCATTTCCCAAGCAGAGACACAGCAGGAGCAAGCGTTTTACATTGCGCGAGGCCCACATCGCCTAACAGGGGCCCTGCGTTGTCAGGGGGCCCAGAGTCAGTCAGAGATCATGTTCGAAGAAGCCCGAAAAGCCTAGAGTCAGAGCGCCCTTTGCGCCGATCGTGGATCCCCTGGGTCGATATAGGCCTATATGTCGGTCAGGTACCACCAGTACCGCACAGTCGACCCCGTGGCTATATGGGCTTGAGGGTCCACTTTTCAATCAACCATAAAGCTGGGGCCAGTAATTTACACTTGTCGGCGGCTTTGTATCTGTCAGGGGCCCACAGCGCCTATCAGAGGGTCCTGTGCTCGTACGGGCCCCGAGCCAACCAAGGGAAGTACTCGATGAGGCCCGAAGAGGGGCAAGGTGACACACCGAAACCGTCAAAGCGTCCGATTGGAGGGAATGAGGGCCCGAACGACTGGCTGTACGTCGTATACACAATCTCGGCCTGTAGGGATAGGGACCTGAAATATTATCCAGAGGTCCTCTTGCACCGTTTCAGGAACCCCTGAAGCAATGCGAGTGTCGGTCAAACCACGAACTCCGAACTCATACAAATCAGAAGATCACGAAAATGCAAGACCAGTTTGCGGCATACTACAAAGAACGCGTGCTTCCGTGGTACGTGACGCATTTGCAGCGAAAGGTTGCGAATTGTGCCCTCCGTTCTCATCATGCATCGTGAGACGCGGATGGCATGCACGAAGCTGGCGAATTAATCACGAATTATCACGAATTAGTCACGAGCCTTTGATATCTGGCAAAATGTCTACCAGGACTGTGATTCCTACCAGACTGCTTTTCGTACCAAGGCAGGGAGCGATGACGTCATCCGATTTTTGTGTTTTAAACGGAGGCTCTCGTCAACCGGGACTCAGGGCACGCGGAGCGGGAGATACGTGAGGTGAGGTACTGTTCAATGGCCTTGGGTGAGATCCATGAATAGAAGTCCATCCATTCAGAATGTTCGCACTAAGTTTTTCATAAAGGTTCTGCTATAATAAGATATGCTTAGAGCGGCCTGGGAGTTGCGGCCACCACTGCCCGGACTGGAGCCTGGTCCCTCCAAAATTCCTCATGCGTCTCAGGCACCTAAACAACATTAATGGGTTCAATCTGTGCCGCACATAGGTCATGCTACATAAACTGCTCCAATTCAAATGTATTTTGAAGGACAATATTTGGCTGCATTGAGGAGGTGCTTAAGCTAGCATTTATCATCCCTTGTCAATTCCTTAAAACAGTGGTCTCGCATGTGTTGAAATTACCATCAGCCAAGTGACAAATGTGGAGCACTTATATTTGCAGTGTACATGCACTGAATTTATTAAACAGTTATGCTGCTGTCCTAGATATGTGTCACAAAGTACGTATTTTGTGGGCAGCTTGAGTTGTGGCATTAGTGATGCAATTATTGTTTTTGGTTGGATGCTCTCAGCAGGTAATGTCAGAAGTTCAAGATGGAAGATGGAAGTTGGAAGTTGGATGGTTTTGGAGCAAGCAAATGAAAATATAAAATGATGGATTGAAAGCTCTCAGCTCAGTTTTGTCTTGTTTTGTGAATAATGGTGTAATGGAAACATCTAGAATGCCTCAGAAAGGAATTCCAAAGGTCCTATGAAACTATGATTCTATTTGTTGTGGAGTGGTCAACAAATTCTGATTCAAGGTCATCAATCTCTTTTCTCAAGTAAACTCATTACCAAATCACTGGCACATCAGTGCCTTGTCTTTGCCATGAAGTTTTGGGATAAAAGTATGAGGTGTAGTTTCATATTCAGTTGGTTTGGGTTTCTGCATTGCCCTCTGCCCCCCCCCCCCCCCCACACACACACTGGGAAGAGTCTAGGCCAAATCTGGAGAAACCTGTTGGTATATTTTGGTAGTGGCATATGTTTCACTGCCCCCCCCCCCCCCAACTCATTTTGTAAAGTATGCACCTGTATAAAAACTACAAAATTGGAAGCACCACAGTGCATGCTGGCCTCCCATAACATCCATGTAATGGACAAAACTACAAAATCATGCTGGTGTAAGTGGAAAGCTCCAGTACCAAAAAGATTAAACAGCCTCAGCCTTATACAGCCTTGAAAAGAACAATGCTAATTGCATCAGGTGAATGTGCTGAAATTCAGCATATTTGCATGAAAAACATTTTGATAGGATCCTTTAGATAGTTTTAATCATAATAGCAAGTTTGTTCATTAGAATGGTAATAACTAGTATTGTGTGATGATACTGATTTAATCCCTTTCAGTAATTGCCTTTTAAATGTGGTGTAACATTTTGATCTGCCTGACTCAACATCTACACTACATGCCAGGAACACGGCAGCAACCAGAATGCTATTTTCATGTGACAGTCATGTCTCAGGGCTGTGAATGACACAAAGTGTAGGAGAAAGGAGCCAGTGCCCCCCCCCCCCCCCATGTCCTGAAAAATTACACTTTCCTCATATGTTGCATGGAGAGAAAGAATATGGGCATTTCATCCCCTGCCACAGACCTCCTTTGAGCATTCATGGGATGCATCAGGAGGTTGTGTGTTGCATTGAAATGACTGCCTTCCATATCTTTATCATAGTTCTATCATGTTGTTTATGGATCACTTTTCTCAACCTATATACAGTGGTACAATGAGCCACATCAGGAACTGCAGATGTCAATGGTAAAGGTACCATTTTCAGAAAGGCTACAAACACTCAGAATGTATCTTTAGACAATCTGTGGTAATGAACTTGATTGTGTGTGATCTAGCATGGGGTCATGCTCACATTCCTGCAGGGGATCAACTGACTCAGTGACTGTCTCCACACCCAGTACTGGACCAGCTTGTGGTGACACTTGCTGACCCATTCATGTTTCCTGCAGCCTGAACCACCGCAGCAGCCATGGAGCCGAGCCTTCCGGCCATCACACACGTCATCTTCGACGTCGACGGCCTGCTGCTCAACACGGAGAGCCTGTACACTCAGACCACGGAGCGTGTGGTCGGCCAGTTTGGCAAGCAATTCACGTGGGAGCTCAAGCTGCAGCAGATGGGCAAAAAGGGCAGCGAGGCCGCTGCTGACATCGTGCGCAGCCTGGACCTGCCGCTGACCCCGGAGGAGTACCTGGAGCAGTCAGGCCGCATCTGGCAGCAGCTGTTCCCTACCACTGAGCTGATGCCGGGGGCAGAGCGGCTCGTGCGCCACCTGCACCGCCACGGCGTGCCCATGGCGCTGGCGTCCGGCGGCGGTGCGCCCGCCTTCAAGCTGAAGACGAGCCGACACGGCGCGCTGTTCGCGCTCTTCACGCACGCTGTTCTTGCCTCCACGGAACCGGAGGTGACGAACGGGAAGCCGGCGCCCGACGTGTATCAGGTGGCGGCGCGCCGCTTCGCAGTGCCGCCAGCGCGGCCCGAGAACGTGCTCACCTTCGAGGACGCTCCCAACGGCGTGCTGTCGGCGCGCGCCGCCGGCATGCCGTGCATCATGGTGCCCGACCCGCGCATGCCGGAGGAAATGACTCGGCCCGCCACGTTAGTGCTGACATCTCTGGAACATTTTCGGCCCGAAGACTTCGGACTACCCCCGTTTGAGGCATAGCGATCGCGAGGTAGTCGTCTCGACGGTTTAGGCGAATTGTTGTTCCAGTGCTCGCTTCGGCCAGGGTGCCATACCAGCCAGGTACATGTTATGCGTTTACTTTTTGCAGGGTCTTTACAGATAGTGGACTTAGTAATTGGGTTGATTTTAATTATCTGTGTAACTTACCGCTTAGTTCCAAGCCTATCCGTAGTCACCTTTGTAGAGTCACCTTGTCCCTTAGAGTCACCTTTGTAGAGTCACCTTATCCCTTAGAGTCACCTTTGCGCCTGATGGGAATATGCTTGCTTTTCTAAAAAATACGCACGCTTTCCCCAGCCAGGGCAGCTTCGTTTGGAAAAATGTGCGCGCTCTCCACACATTTCCAGCCAACATGTCAGGGAAGTCCGAAAGGTTCACTATCGCGGGTAATCTCTGCATCGACGATGTGCGCGTTCAGCCCTTTCTCAGAAGTCTGATAGCCGATAAGTGCAGTTCCGAGGTATTTGACATGCATTGTGTGTCACAGGATTTCACAGAAGGCTGGTGAATGAGATCCCCAGCCTGGTGGTCGATTTGAAAATGTGGTTTGTAGCGTCAGTTTGTAGATGGTTTCGCGGCGTAGGGTACCGAATATATTTGACTGGTGTGTCGGTATTTTGGAGTGTGCTACCAAATGTGTACGGCCAAATACCAGACAATACATGACAGGGTATGGATCAACGGGATCAACAGCACATGATGGAAGGCACGACACTGGTGCCCTTACCCGTGCTTAAATGCGGCAGTGTGGGAAATGGTCATGCGCACTTGAATTTCTGTATTACATCAAAATCGCGTTACTAACAATAAGGAATCGGTCCTGAATGCCGATATAGCGTCATGTTTCCAATGTCATTATTTATAAAGCCTTTACTACGCATATGCGACTATCACCTACCGACAGACAGTCGATGTATTGATAAAACTACATCAACGCTCTCCTTACGAGGAACATCTAAGAGACCTTGTCTCCTTCTCTTCTAAGGTTATTTCGGCATAACCAAGGTTATTTGTAAGGTTACGTCGGTTATATCAGGGTGTATCCAACCTTTTTGTACGCTGCTCTTGTTGCATCAGACACGTGCGATCTGATCAGAAATACCAATGTTCTCGAAATTCTGAATGTTCTCAAAGTTTTTGAACTCAAAGTTCTGATTTAAAGTAGCCCACACTGCGAGAGAAAGGTCATTTGACTCCCGATAAATCTTAAGAGCAATACATTTATTTGCCTTGCTTGCTCCAACATATATGTTCTGTAATGTTTGCAACACACTAGTGTGTTCAATATTTGTGTAGTAAATGCTACGAAAGCTTGAAATACTCTATTTAGAATATATGCGAACATGAAACTGTTACCCCGCGAACTTAACGAAACGCTCTACTATGGCTTCTATTTCTCCCCTATGCCGTCTATCACAGCGTCCCTTTTGGAGTCGCGCGTTGGCTTGAGGAATCGTAGAATCACTTGGTCCATGTGACGCACTGGCTCAGACTTCAACCAAAGCGCGCCTCGCTAACAGGCCCTCGCCCACGGGCCAATCACGGACGTTTTTTTAAATATTTGCTCCAGTACGGGTGCGCACGCTGGTTGTCGTGACCAGGGCTGCCATGACGACGGTGATCGCGACTGCAGGGAAAAATCTAGTACTATGACACACGGTAGCGTAATTTGGTGGAGAAAATAATTGACATTAATATTCTTTTATGGCTTGACGGTGCTGCAGTGGCACTACGCTGTGCTACTATTATACGTAACTAGTCCTGAGATTTCACTAGAGTACGACTTTCTAGTAAAAACTGACTTCGGAGCAAGATTCTGACCTGCGCGGTTCATGATCTATTACCTCTTTTTCTAGGTCATATTGGTGATATTTTATTCAAAAGCAACAATCAACACGCTAAATGCACTCGCTTAGGAAGGCATTCCTAACCGTGTGCTTCCTATCAAGACGGTTTGTTTAGTTCTTGATACAGCCGCACGGGTCAATATTACAATCGCAATAACATCTTTAACCTGACAGAACATCACAGATCACATATGTTCGCACAACAGTTCCTAACTGATGTTTTCCGAAAGCTGTCCACACTGTGTCACCATTGTAGAATGCTTTGTTCTTGATAATAGAGGTGCTAATAAAGAGCTGATTTGACATTTTGGAGCTGGTTTTATCAGTCAAGGACCATTTACCACCACTCAACACAACCGTCTAATGCTGTTTTACAAGAGATTTCGATTGTCGTTTTCGGCGTGGCCCCAGTTTGCTTAGTTTTCGAGACGTTATGAAAACCTAAGACTCCCATGCCTCTTAGGGCGAAGATGAAAACTCCCGTGCAGCGAATGTTAAAACAGCTGCGATGCAACCTACACAAAATCATCAGTATAACTTATCCACCAATGAACCCCCGGGCGGAGTGAGCCAAAACATTTGAAAGGGTCATAAATTCCTGTCATTTACCCCTCCCCCCCCCCGTTCTAAAACAAATCCCGAAGAACTCGGTCCTCAACGCACTTTTTCCAGCAAAGGCGATAGTTCTGCAACGGGCAGTTTGATCAGGATACATTTGGGTACACGGTCAGGCGCCCTCCATGATAAGATTTCACTCGGGTCTTTTAGACGCGGAGAGGCGGTCGGCAGCACTGAGGGACCCACTCCGTGTATCCAGCCGGCGCCGCGGCCTAGCTAGCACCGTCGAGTCGGCCTGGTGTGAAGCGACCAGCCCGAAATCAGCTTGATGGCAGACCTGGCCTATGCTGACTATAACCGCGCGCATTTTTCTCCAAGCCTTCCGTGCTAAGCAGATGGGAGAGTTTTGCGTTGCAAGTGACTGGAACTAGCCTCTCCACAGGTCCCTGCAATAAGAAAATCTTACCTCGCGAATTTAACCCACGGGCCTCGCGAATGTAATCCCGACCAATAGCATGTTTTTCATCTCCGCTTTGTGAGGAGTCAGAGGGTCCCCTTCCCGCGATGATCCAAGGGCGGCACCACATATTTTTCCCAGAGGGGGGGGGGGGGGCATAACCGAGAGCTAGGCATTGACAAAACAAAAACAAGCCTAGCCCCTCAAGACCTACAACTCAGCGCATTTCGATCGTATTGTTTTCCACAGACAAACGCTTTTGTTTTTATGGAAAGAATACAATTTTAGTATTTAGCCCGCTGTTGTCTTCTCCACTGCGCTCTCTGTTTATCAACACATCCAGCATACCATCGAGCGTCTACGGGAGCGGCCATTTTGCGATGGTGGAAGCACTAGGTGTTGTATTGCAGCGAAACCATTGTACGAAACAGAATGTTGACACCCGTTCATGATGTGTCCGAATGGCAGTTGGTCTCGCAAGTCATCACCCACTTAGCCATCGTCGTTTTAACGTTGCATATTCTGTAAATAAGGCCTCTCCTCCTGATTGACGGCATCACACCCACTAACCCAAAACAGCTACCATTCTATTAAACTAAAAATCCACAGTGTAGGTGCCCTCACTCTTGCGGCTACTAAGAGCCCGTAGGTCCCTCAGCATGCGGTCCCTTAGGCGCGCGCTGAGGGACGTTCTGTGGTTTTGTGGGCGTTGATGCCCATCATGTGAGGTTTATCGGCTTTGAGACGTACCAAAGTTCACACGCGCCCGGTTGGCCGGCTGTATGCGGCGCACTCGGGTGGAGGGGTGGGGATGGGCTGGATCAACTTGATCGCCTGACATCTCAAAAGCTAAGAGAGCCAGAAACGCAAAATATTCACAGGGTAAGTCGACCTTTTATTTGACCTGAGTTAAGTCAGGTTTTGAGGTCTTTACGTCGTTACCTTCGGGTCAAATAAGGTCGGACAAGGTCGACCTCCAGATTGGTAACCGAAGTGCTTTTAGACCTCGTCACACAGCCACCTTTCAGCTAGATAGTTTTTCTAAGCAAATGTTCACTGATCTACATATACATACATATCAGGTCAGTGAGCTTATTTGACCTTCAGAGAGTCAATGTGACCAAGCAACCTTCAAAATTGTTTGATATTTGATTTTTAGATCAGCATCAAGCACTGTTATCGATAGCGTGCTCCTCAAGTCAAAAGGTGGAGTGAGATCAGGTCAATGACTACTCCCGACCATCATGAAGTCAACATAAGACATCCGTTGACGTCCTGTGATCAGAGAAACCGAAAGGAGGGTTCAAATCTACATCTACCTCATAAGGGCAGTTTTTCGGTAATCCGTTAATAATAAAGTGGTTGGCGATCTTGATCTGCAGATGCAGGTTACTGGATCCAGGAGTGCTTTTGCAATAACTGGCGCCGTTGTAGCGGCTGGCATACGGCGGAGACTTCGATGCTCTAAATGAAGTTGGCAATATATCTAGCTTCTCATGTTCGGGGAAGGGGTCACTTTGGTTGGCTACCTTTTACAAAATCATCTGCTGTGAGCTCAGACCACATTCACCCACAGGCTGGCATTAGCCGGCGGCAGCTTCTCAGGCAGAAGAGGCTTCTTAATGCCAAGAAAGAAACGAGCACGCGCGGCGTTTGTTGTCGCACAGCTGTAGCGTTGTGTCTACGGTTGCTCCGAGTTGTTCACGGGTCGCACCGGGCTTCTGAGCACCAGACTAGTGTGTCTATCTCTCATAGCTTCAGCGTCGACTGGTGTCGGTCTCCGAAGGGATGTCACACCGCGTCGCATTCCCACAGTGCGTGGACACCGATGAGCTGGTTACACTGGAGCCTCACGGAGCCTCTCGGTGGCTTCGTTAACGTTCAGGACATCGTCACTTTTCTCTTTCAGTTGAATTTTGGTGACGACCAGTATTCTCAATGTGTAGTACAACAGCAGGACCAATGATTCGTTGTCATCAGTAAGGATGTGAATGTCCTGGGCACTGTCTACCAACGCTTTCAAGATGTTGCTGCAGAGGGTGACATCTGTCAAAGCATGCGCGATGACGCAGTCTAGCTTGCTGACGAGCTGGATGTTGTTTGGATGAGGAAGCCGCATGGAATTTGTGGAAATTCGTGTTCTTGGCAATGTAAAAATAGCTTCACGGAATTAAGTGTGTGTGTGGGGGGGGGGGGGGTGTAGGTGTGGGTGTGGGTGGGTGTGGGTGTCGGTGTGAGTGTGGGTGCGGGTGTCGGTGTGGGTGTCGGTGTGGCTGTGTGGGTGTGGGTGTCGGTGCCGGTGTAGGTGTGAGTGTGTGGTCGTGGGTGTGGCTGTGGATGCGGGTGTGGGTGTGGGTGTGTGTGCTCTTGGAGGGAGTAGGGGGAGGGTTCAATGGGCATCTTAAGTTCGTCCTCTTCTTATCCAATTGTGGCCTTTTGCGTATGTAACGCTTCACTCTCGTGACTTGCGTTCTTCTTTTCACTTTTGTCCATCAGGGAACCGGCGTGAAAAGGTTGACTATATTCGACCGTAGCGCGCTCGCGTTGTTAAGTTATAAAGCGTCGCGACCCTGGTCGTGGTTGGACCGCGTCCGCACCTCCTCCCACGCTAGCCTGGGCCTCCTAGCTCTCTGTCTGCCTCTCGCTACGCAGTATGCGGCAGTTACCATACCGCGGGGCCGCTGGGCAGCGCTGGCGGGCGGCCTCCAATACAGGGGATGGGGCGTTCTAGAACCTTCGAAGGTGCGCAATTCTAAGTGCACATGTGAGCCCTAACGAGGCAGCAGAAACCTAACAAGGTAGCAGAGGCGCGCTATGCCATAATCAATTGCATAAATCAACTACGGATACCGACATTCGGCTAATCTAATAATGAGCACAGGAAAGGAGTAAACAAGTAAATGCGCCACACAAGCATTCCATCTTCGGTAACGCCCCGTTAGTGTCCCGTTGACGCAGTACACGTTAGAAGCTTGTTGGTGGTACTTGTCGAACAGCACGATGTTTTTTGTTGTTGTTTTTTTTAGTTAGAAATACAGTGGGTCAGCCAATAGAAGTGTAGCCAGTTGAGTATGCAAACTTGCAGTCAGGCCTTCTGCAGTCCCAGCGATTAGCCACACAGAGCAGCTCACCGACGTCAACCAGCATCTGACCTGCTGGCACAGCGGTCTTGCTGTCCGAGTGCCAGGCGTGGGCGGCCGCCAGTAGCTTCTCCCTGGCACGTTGGGGATGGTGCTGCGTCTGCCTCACATCTCCATCAGCTCATGTAGCGAGCATGATTGTGGTGACCTTCTACGGAGAAATACGACAGCATAACTTTGGACACAGCGCTGCTGAAGGATGAAGTCATCGCTTCGCCTTCCGCGCAAGAGCATGAGCGCCAGAATTGTAGGTTTGAAGAGGCACTCCACTCATATTCTTCTGGCCAGGTACTCTTTGTCCGTTTTCAAGTAATTGGTTAGCTGAAATATGCTGGTATATCCTGGCGCCTTTCGAGCACAAGCTCTGCAGCAGCACGGCAGTAGTGAGTTGTCCCTTCCGAGACTCGCCCACCAGGCTATGCAGCTGGAGCGCTGCAAGGGGCCCACCGAACCTGACCTCACCGCAGCTCCCTACAAAGGCTTTGTCCGCTGCGGAGTCACGGCCTCAGTGGGCTGCCGACAGCTTCAGTCAGCAGTGAAGCGCGGCAAAGCTGTCGGAAGTGCACAAGAATGACAAGCCGGCTGAGTGGATGGGCTTCAATGGGCTTAGCAAGACCGACTGACGGTAGGCGCTGTCCTGAAGCCGAAGGCACTGGCGGTGTTCGGGCCGATGTCGACCCGCCGCCTGACACCTAAACGCCATTCTGTCTGCGTTAGTGTGTTTCGAAAAGACTCTCAATGCCTTTTGGATGCGGCACAGCCATCTCACAGTCGACCTCCAGCTGTATCAGAGCGCATGCTTGGTCCAATACAACGACTCGCAGGGCAGCACCAATTTCAACAAACCCGGACAACAAACGATCTCACTTCAAATCAAAGTTACTTTGATGAAACTTCAGCAGCTTTTTGGAAGCACCAATAAGAAAACCACGAAAGCTTTGTCGTTGCATTGCTTCTGCTCCTCGATGTAAAATGATTTGCGAGCTAGTCTATTACGTCCTGGCGGAGCTGTGTGCTAATCGTATGATCGCCCCGATCTCTGTCTCGTTAAAACTAAATGAACTGGCCGTTGCAGCCAACCAAGTCTATAGCAGGTACATGTGTGGTATATGGAACACATGCCCATATCATTATGGTATTTAAAACGTGCTGCCGCTGCGAGTGGTTCCCGCACAATGAGTACCGGAAAACAAAGACGGGCGCATAGCGAACACTAGAGGTGATTTTTGTTCATCATGATCAAATTTGACGTTTGACCTTTAATTTGATCTTGACTTTAACCTCATACATGGCAAATTACTGCGGCAATGGACTTCCTGCCATCGAAGACTCCTGATATACGGTGTCATGCGACCCTCCAATTCGTGGAATGAACGCTTTTATAGCAACACTAACACTCAAGTTGACGGCGGCCGCCATCGCGCATTCCGAGAAATGTTCAAAGTTGCACACTGGGCACTGGACTACGACACGGCCTTCCACCGGTAACAAAGGTGTGGCTAGTCATTCATTTTTTGTTGACTTCTGACGTCATTGTTTGTCAATAACCTGATGCCCACGCCGACGCTTGGAAATGCTTTAAAAAACTTCTAAGCAATGCGAGATATGAATGGTGCCGCCAACATCAGTCGTTGAACCTCTTTCCTGACTGGAAATTGACAACAAATTTGCTCGTTCGCAGCGTGGCACAACCAGCGTTTTGTGGGACAACTACGATATATTTGATAACCACACAAAACCAGCACGTCAGTCTCGCTAAACATAAATCGTTCTGCCCAGTGTATTGTGTAACATCAATCATCCAGCAAACGGCACGCTCGCCAGCCGCCAGTTGTCCGGTCCGTCATGTCTGTGGCTGGCCGCAGCGGTCCGGTCGACCGTCCGGCCGACCGCCTCGCGCGCGTGGTCGGTCCGCTGCCGGACTGCCTGCCGCGGCGTCGCGGCGCGCTGCGGCTCTCCGGACAGTTAGCTGAAGGCGCGGCCCCGCCTGCGGCGCGTCGCCTGCCGTCGTCTGGCCGCACGGCGGCAGCGCCTACTTATAGCACCGGCCGTCCACCAGTGCCGACACTGACCGACAGCTCGGGCGAGGTAGCCATGGTCCATTATCCGCCAGTCGTCTGTGTGCTCGTGAGTGTCTGTGTAACCAGCGCAGCGGTGGCACAGGGTTCCGGGGACAGCGGGAGGCGATGGTTGGACGCGGTAGCTTCCAGAACGACAGCACCAGCTCGACAGACCTCGCAGACCAATCAGGGACCGGCTGGGGTGGCCGGCGGTCCCGTGGGACGCGCCAGAGACGGCGCGTACAGCACGTACGGGATGTACGCGAGACCGACGCAGAAGCCGAAGCGCCCGCCGTTCAAGTTCAACTTCAGCCTGGATCTGGTCAGCCTTATCAACTACCTGCTGTTACCGCTGTTGCCTCTGCTGCTGTCACTCGGCACGCGCGTCACGAGCTCGACGGCGTCCTCCGACTCGACAGACACGGGCACGGCCACCGACCAGACACTGGACTACGACACGGCGGAAGTGGTGACTTCGATCAACACCAACACGGACGTCGTGACAGAAGACAACTCGCAGGTGGTCACCACCTCGGTGGACAACAGCCCCATCACCTCCGAAACGAATACGGAGACGAACGACGACAACGACATCATCACCAATCCCTGAAGAGTGCAACGAAGTCAGGCAGAGTTGTGTGATCGGACGAAGAGCTGTGGCGAAGTGTGAATACATTTTTACCAGTCGGCAGGGCATGGACGTAATGTCGGCAATGGCGAGCATTGGCATCGACAATGAATCCAAGCGAAAAGCCGACTGCACCGTGAATGTTCTTGGCTACCACTGAGCTTGGGTCATAAAAGCTTATCATAGGGTCACTGGGTGGCTACCGGGTGGTCACAGTTATGCTGAATAGCTTCTTTGTGCTTGACCCAGTTGCATGCCGACTGATAAGGATGCAAAAATATTTCTGAAACGTTCAGAAGCTGCTGCTTAAAATGTAATGTTTGGTTTTGACAAGGAGTAAAGTGTTTCATCCTTTAAAGTAGAAAATGGTGTTCTTTGAACAAAAGAGCCACTCTAAAGTAATGATAATTACAGCAGAACAGCACTTACAGACCAAGTTGAAATATCTAACTTAGGACAACAGTCCGGATGTCACCCCATATCAATGTGCATCATAAACAGCACTTAAGAGGCGAGAGAGAAGATCGTCTTTTGTATGCCATCTGTGTCAATGGCACAAATGAAATGTTCAATAGCTCTGACTACCCTGTATTTTTGTTAGATTCCGAAAGAAAAAACTGGATATATTCAGCTGAAATTTTACCAGTGATATATATATATATATATATATATATATATATATATATATATATATATACTTGAAGCAGAGACGTTGGGACTGGGAAATGCAGGGCAAATGACCAATATGTCTAGTGTCGGGCTCAAACATGCAGATGAGTGATCTTCTTTAAATACCATGTATGTTATTTCAGCACACAAATTATTTGGTCAATATAGCATCATATTTACAACGAACTAACAGTTCAGTTCAACCAGTATCAAGCCATCTTGTATCAAACCAGTATGAGACCACCTTGGCAAAGACCATAATCGGTGTTGATATCCAAGTTAGCGTCGTATTCATATTCCAGTTCAGCGTCAAGCTCGTCTTTCCATTCGCGTTCTTCCAGTTCGACATATTTACGAATTTGCTTTTTTTTCTCTAAGTCGCTTAGTTTGAATTCCACCGGTCAATGGCAGGTAAAGGCATGGGTACCATGGCATTCCTTTGTTTATCTACCAGTTCGCACGAAATGGGTCAATATCGATCCTTTTGATATTCACTTCCGTGACCGCTACAAAAATTAACTACCAGGGCCACATGTCAAGATCACATAAAATGGAAGACCAGCTGAATTCGCTCATAAAATGTGCAGCAAAAAGGGTGTCACATTGATGCTTGTAATGTCCTCTTACGATGCATCTTAAAAAATAGCTTTCAAGATCGGAGGTCAAGGTCGCACGAAGTGCATTACCCTAGAAGCCATGCCTTTACCTCAGAGATATAAGAAAAGAGATGCCGCAAGAACAAATCAACGTAAAAGATAATCGTAACACTAAGGCAGTAACTTGGCAAATGTTCGTTTACCTAAAAACACCACAAGATGGGTTTGATATTGATGTTCGTAATGTCTACTTTTCTCACAACTTCAAAAAAACATTTTTCAAGGTTAAACTTCAAGACCACTGAAAGCAATGTACCCCACAACTTATTTGTTTATTTAAGCACACAGCAAAAATGGCATCACATCGATAATCAGGATATCTACTTTCCTCACGCAAAAAACTTACTCGAAAGGTCAAAGTTCAAGGTCACACAAAACGCATTGCTTTGCTCTTTATTCTCTTATCTAAGAAATGCAACAAAAGGTATCATATCGATACCCAGGAGTCTGCTTTCGACACGTTGGGAAAAACTATCCCTCAAGATTAAGGGCTGAGATACAAAACGCGATGCCCAGCAACTTATTTTACTTCAGAAATGCACCAAATGGACATGATATAGATGCACAGAACGTCCGCTTTTGCCGCAATATGAAAAACTAACTCTCAAGTCAAGGATCAAGGTCACACAAAACGCGATATCCTGCCATTAATTCGTTCATGTAAGAACTGCAACAAAATTTGTGTCGTATTGACCATGCAGTTCGCGGTGTCTGCTTTGATCACATTTGAAAAAGTTATTTCTCAAGGTAAAAGGTCACGCCCCAAAAATTATCTACCGCGGTATTTGTTTGCTTAAGAAATACTACAAAATTGGTATTTTAGTGATGGTCTTGACGCCCAATTTCGTCATACTTGAAAGGTATTTATTCACTATGTCACTGCAGTGACGTAGTGACGTTTAATGTCACGGCTGATCAGCGGAACTTTATCAGGGACCTTACCAAATATGATGATATCATAGTTTAACAGAGCGATAAGTGTAAGGGTTTTGTAATCTTAGATAGGCTAACTTATGTTAGCAAGGCTAAGGCTATACTTAACGACACTGACAGCTATGGAGGAACCCAGCCCCTCAGCTAGAGGCTAAAAGAACACTAAAGATCACAGTGAGGAGAAAACTTTCGGACAAAATCATCAAGGACTTGACACCTAGACACAGCAGAACGCCTGTATTCTATGGGCTACCTAAAGATCACAGACCTGCAGTGCCGCTTAGGCCTGTCATATCTGCATGTGGTGGTCTTATAGAAAAACTTCGTGTCTTTTAGATAAGATACTCAACCAGCTCTTGAAGATCGCTCCCACTCATCTGTGGGACACCAGAGACTTTTTAAAAGGGCCTCTAATCATTCGTAGGGATAAGGGTTACCAGAGGGAAGCTTTTTTCAGTGAACGTGCTGTCAATTTACATGGCAATATACCAGTCAACGAGGCTCTCGCCGCCGTGAAAGCTAAGGTAGACAAACATTTCCATGAAATTGATGCTTCCCTCCCATCAAAAGAGGATATCTGCGGTCTTTATGAACGGTGTCTCCAAGATAATGTTTTCTCGCTCGTAGACAACTTCAATCCACAAAAATTGGGAATAGCAATGGGGAACCCATGCATTCCTCCTCTGACAATAATATTTTTAGACCAATCTGGAACGAAGGCCCTGGCCGCCAGCTCATTAAGACCAACTTTCTTAGCTAGATACATCGATGATTATGCTGGGGTATGGACGCACGGACAGCGTGCCTTTGAAGAGTGTTTAGAGTTCATGAATAACCAGCATCCAAATCCGTCTTTTACGATGGAGCATACAGGGGGCGGAAAGGGGTCTCATATTTGGATACGCTAGTGACAGTGAAAAGGAGGAACAACCGCACAACGTTACGAACGAACTCTTTTTCAAGCCTCCCAACTCTGGAATAATTCTGCACCGCGAATCTGTGCATCCAACTTCTACTAAGCACAACATATTTCGTAACATATTCCATACGGCTCTAAACAACTCATCAAGTAATGAAAAGGAAGGAAAGAGCATAAACAAAATATGGGCTTTGCTGTTGGACCATGAATATTCACCGCGACTTTCAGGTAGAATGTTAAAAAAGGAAAAAAAGGTTAGAACGCTTGGGGAATGGGTGGTAGGAGGCGGGAACACGTCCTATCGGAAGACGGACTCTTAACGCTACCTTACATAGATGAGCATTTGATTTGGAAAATCAAAGACATTGTTAAAAAATAAAACTGCGCATACGCATAGCTTGGAAGCACGACAATAAGCTTTGAAAGTGCGGTGAAATCCTCAATCTCGAAGCCCGGGTGGCAAAAAATGTCATTTATGTAGTTTCTGGGTTTAAAGCGGTTTGCACTTTAGAAAGTGGTCAACGAAATCAACGGTAGACTGTGCGCAAAACATGGGAGGGACATAGTCTATGTCGGGGAGTCCTTACATCCTATTCGTTTGAGATCTAATGAACACCTGCGAGGCGCTAAAAACAAAACAGAGAACACCCCCTTCGATGACCAGTTTTTGGCAAAATACGCTCAGGCTGAAATCGAGGGAAGTATGGACCCTATGCCCGTGTTAAAACTCAAGGTCATCTACTGAGCGCGGGACCACCCAGACAGAAAAATAAGTGCATATATTTTGATAAAAAGTCGGCGACTAAATCATAACATACAGGGCTCATCATGGGTGATTATGCGAACGTGATATGTGCCTTTATGTGTGATGTATGCTAGCTTAAAATCGTTTACACGTGTAAGTGATGCCTGTCGCGTGATGTGCGATAATTGAAGCGCGATGTGTGATGCCTGTTTACTTCAACTCGCTTACATGTTTGAGTGAAGCGTGATGCATGATGCCTGTTCGCTTGAATTTGTTTGAATGTACACGTATGTTCGTTTAATCTAATTCTTGCATAGGTACTGTTTCGTGGTAATGGCTGGCAATCGGTCTTTGTTTAATCCCCTGAATGTTGATGTCCCGTAAAAACGGTAGCTTGTTGTTTAAAAAAAACTGAAAAATTGAGTAGGATCATCGGTAGCCAATTTTGAATTCACTTCTGCTATTGCTTCGGTAAAGGCATGTTGTATCAACCCAACTATATATTCACTCTCCTGGTTTTTCTCCGAGGAATAAGGTTATTACCGCTGTCTTAAAAATAAAGATAAAAGACGCGGTGCCCTGGCAATTATTTCTTTGCAAAATCAATACAACAAAAGGTACGTTATATGTAATGGCCTTGTGATACCTGCTTTCAGTAAATACACCAGCATCGTGGTTACCGCGGAATGGTTTTCAGCAAAGACAAGTTGAAGGGAATGCTTCGCATTTGGAGGTATTAAAGCCAGCATCAGGCATGATGAAACAAGCTTACTTATAACTATTGGTATGATTTTTAAGTGGAAAATACTGCCCTAGACATTACAGTTTTCTACTTAGCAAATATGCTTTTCGGTGCGCCACAGTTTGATTACGTCATTGTACCCTGCACAACATTGATTGAGAGACATTTGACGGTCGTTATGTCCGGAAATCGCGCTGACGAACGCCAGATATAAACGTCTCGACAATTATATTTTGCCTGGCCTTGATGGCCGCATGGGTTATGGAATGGCAGACTTTGAATAACGTTATTATGACGTTATGAATGCCAAAGTGACTTTGAAATATTCTCCTCGATATACCTTCCCCTTTTTTGCGGGTGTGTAGCTCAGAAACTAGAGCGTCGTAGGTCTTCAGAAGGGCGTGATTGTGAACAGCTCTAAAAGGTCTTCAGTATGGCTATTTCAGTTTAAAACCCCATATAAATGTAGAACACTCCTTTGACTTCAGAAAGAAGCTATTTCGGGACATGCTTTACGGGAAAAACGCCGTTACTGTAACGTCCCAAGAGGATGCATGCGTGTTTAGCCTCAAACGACATTTACAGTTACGCGCAGCGATGTTTAAAAGAATGCTCCACATTTGAAGATATCGAAGCAAGCACCAGACATGATGAAATGAGCTCACTGATAACTATTGGTATGCTTTTCAGTGAAAAGGCTTACCCCAGACATAAAATATCTCTTTCTAGTAAATGCACTCCTCAAGACGTTATTGTTTGATTACGTCATGCAACTTTTGTATAACGCTGAGGCGCTGCCAACCTATCCATACGGAATCGCCACCTAAGCTCCTACTTGTAGTACTAAGCTCCTCGGAAGAAGGTAATGACAGTGCTGGATGTGTGCTGAACTAATATCGTTAGGTGCTTGTGTTCTGGCCCTTTACCGCGGTGTTCTTGCATATTAATCCGTGAGTTTAGGTGCTTATTTGCATTCGCATGCTCGGTTCTCGTGCTTTTCATAGGTGGTTCGGTTACGAGTCTTAATTTCGTATTAGCTAGAAAGAGCGTATAATTTGTTGCATTATGTAGCACAAGTCGTAATTCGTATTAGAATCTTGTAGAACCTGCGCGACATTTATTGAGACCCAATGGACGGCGAATAATCTGGAAATGGTACTCAGAACGCCAAGTATGAACGGCTCGAGAAATATATTTGTATTGACCTTGAACGTCGCATGATCAGTGGAATGATAACATTTGAATTACCTTATTATGTGTCGTTAGTCTGAGAAATGAAACAGTATGTAAAAAAGGTAAGTGATAAGGGATAAAAAGCGCATGAGCGCGTCACACATAAACAATATCGGACAACCCTATCACACGAAAAAGGACTTGGGAGCGGGCTTAAAACTTGTTGCATTTGGTCATCGAACACCCACAAGCAACTCATTAATGAGGGATGCCACTCGGTATGCAAAGGGCCGCTGTCCTGGCGCCGGGGAGCTGTGTGTTTTTGTAAATGTCATTATATCTGATGCTTGCTTTAATATCTGCAGATGTAGAACATTCCCTTAAATGACTAGCTGTGCACTTAAACCAAGTTCTGCATGAAGCTTGTGGTTGCTGCATCTTTTAAGGTAATTAATTAAGTTTTGAGCACTGTAAGATGCAAATGGGCAATCCTGGTTTTTTATTTGCACATCCAATCATACAATCATTCTTATGGTGACCATCAATGTAACAATGGATGGACCAGGCTTAGTTGACAAAGGTGTGTTATATTGTTAGTTGACTCATAAAATGATATTTTTATGTGTTTGAATCAATTTCATTTAAACTATTTTGGCTTATTTTTCAGTTGTGCAAACGTCTGCAATGCGTTCACAGTGTTACAAACTCCTATTTTGGCTTCGTGGGTGATTTTGTAGAATTTTTAAGGAAAGATACTCTGTTCATTATCACTTAACGTCAGATAAAGCTGGTCTGCTGATGATGAGACTATTTTATGGTGAAGTGGAGCCATCTATGTTGAGTTATATTACGTGTTTTTTCAACCACCATGATTGCAAAGATAGGTATATCTCACATTTGGGTATGTTTTTGGTACGAACTACGTCAGCAGAAGCGAACATGTGATTGGCACAACCGGTGGCGTAAGCATATGGCGACACGCGCATTGGTGGAACTGGGAACATTTACGTCATAAAACCACGTCATAATCGGCTGGCGCATAGCCGCTTTGTAAATGCTTCTCGGAGCCAACGAACCCTTCGAAAAGAGCCGCTGTGAAATGGACGCCACAGACATAGACATAGCAAAGAATTAAAAGGTATAGTGTAACGGCTCATTGAGTTCGTGTGATAATGGCCGCATATATGGTCATATTTTGCTAAAATAGAGGGCTTAGACTCACATCATTTGTTACACAGACATTTCAGCCAATTGGTGAATTGGAAACACTGCATGAGACCCATAGGGAGGGGGGGGGCGGGGGGGGGGGCGGGTTCAAACAAATTGAGAACATAGATTTCATGGCGGTGAGCAGGGAGTCCAATGAGAGCTCTCCCGTCAGAGCGGCTGCTTGAAATGCATATTTTGAGCATGAATTTTGAGGAAAAAGGTACTACCGACCAAATCGGTCGCGTCTGATCTACCTAGGAGCGTAAAGTAGAAAACAGGTAGCAGAAAGTTCCTCCACCTTCAGTGGATGTTTGGAAATCCGGCCGAGTATTTCAAGGTCTGTAGTCTGGGTATTTTTCCCTCGCGTTTCGTGCTGAACATACGGCTCCACTAAACTGGATCTATTTACTCGGCCAGTTTCCCTTCTTTCCTGTGAGTACAGGCCAGCTCGGATTTTATTTATACACTTGTCTTGGCTTGTATAAAAAGTTCATCTTCCATTTTTTACACACTCTTTCCATTTGTTCTCTTATTTTTGTATTTACCTTATCGAGACTATCCGAGAAGTTATCTATCAACCTGCCAAGAGCAGTCCCGACTGTCAACGCAGTACCTTCCTTGATCAATTTGATCATTTCAGTGTCCACCAGTAACTTGTTTTTGAGATGATACTTAGGTGTTCGTTGCTTTTCCTCGGCTGCCAGGAACGGGTAAGAGGCACCCTGGATTGTTTCTTTCCATGCACCACCGTAAGCCCGGTTGTTACAAAATTTTGGAGGGTTCAAGACCCTCAGATCCCTAGTACGATAGTGCTCTAAACGCGTATGTTCAAGTGACGTATGTGTATAGGTATGTGTATAATGTATGAAATGTATAACTAACGTATAACAAAATGATAATGCACAACCAAAATGTACAACAATAGTCGCAAGCATTTCCAAGATTGACATAGAGGCTGAAATCCAGTGAGAAATTTGTTTTTGAATCCTGATTACGGAGGTTCCCCAGACTGCCCCTCCCGCCAACCTGACCCTAGTTTGCACGCAAATACATCCGACCACCCGGCAGTGAGTCACTGTGACCCTGTTCCAACCGGCATCGACCGCACATCGCATGCACGATCCCGGACCGTTCTAGTATCGACTTCTGGCCTGTTTTATTCATTGCACTGCGCAGGGGAGGCCACTGAATGGACCCTCCCAACACCCCACGCGATTTCACAGGACACTGTTGATTGATTAACCGCGGCGCATGCGCACTAGCTGGCCGTGGCTTCCGACGCGGCATTCCTGTCCAGGTGTGATTGGCGGTCGGTGACGGTCGCGCGCGATGGAGGGGCTGCGATCCGGCGGCTAACATGGGCGTGATCACCGAGCGCACGTCCCGGAGCCAGAGCGGGGAGCGCGGCTCGACCGGCGGCGGCGATGGCGTGCGCCGCTCGGCTACCTTCAGCGGCGAGAGCACGCTGCCCGGCTCGCGGGGCAGGTGAGGCGCCTTGGTGGCCGCTGCCGGGCCGGCTGGCAGCGGCCGCTGGCCTGCGCGGCGACAGCTCTGCGTCCATCGACATGTTCTGACAGGCCGGTGATCTGTGTCGGGTAACGGCACGAGTTGGTCCGACTCACAAACTTGACGCAGCGCTGGTACATTTTATCTTGTGTAGAAAATGGTTGAGGACAGGGAGACTTAGATTGTTCCATGTGATTTTGGCGAGGTTATGCCCACCTCGTGTTTATGAGCAGCTTGTGTGGTACTTGATTGTCTCAGCTGAGACAACCGGGTAATCTAGTTGACCTGGAATCCCGCCCCAAGGGCCTGCACAATATAGAATGTTGTTTCACGTTTACACAGATACTGCGTGACATTTGGTGTAAGGCAACTGTGGTCGACATCTGGAGGGTACCTTCATAAAGCGGCGGCAGCTGAGTGATGTCTGCTACTGCCGGCTAGGTTCGCTGATCAACAGCAGACATTTCGCTGTCCCGACTGTGTCCTGCCTCCAGTAGCGCTCACACTGCTCCGTTCCGCAGCAATCGCGGCAGCGCAAACTCCCTCGGCAAGTCCATCAACGGCTCGATCGGCTCGCTAGATGACGCCGACGACTGCGACAACATCAACGTGGTAGTCAGGCGAGTGGTAGTGGGACGAAGGCAGCGTCGGCGGCGCGCGGCCGGGCTCCTCCGTCCCCGCCAGCAGATACAAGTACCTGGCGGCCCTGCGCCGAGCGCCCGAACCGCCGGTGCTTGTCCTTTACCGACTGTCTCACGTGCCTCTGAGACTAGACGCCGCCAAACATCTTGCTGTATTATCGATTGGTGTGGCTGGCGGTCAAAGGCAGGGTCCGGTCTTCACGATCTGTGGCTCCGTTGGGCTGGGGCCGTATTGCTGGTTGTAATTGTGAAAGGAACATGACAAAAATGGTCTTTGGAACATGTTCTTAGTGTGGAATTTTTGGCGAGGGCCTATTTCGCACCCGGCAAAGGAAACCAAGTCCGAACGCAGGAATGTTTTACGATAGAGCAATTCTATGATTCTTGCGAGATATATGGATAGGGAAATGCAGTTCTTAGGTCACCTCCTTGTCAATGTTCTTAAATGGAACCCCATCATTACAGGGAACCAAGATGGGCGTTAAAATGTCATTTGTTTGCAGGGGCGCAATGACAAATGCCTGTGGACAGATATTCAATTTCCTCGCAAGCCGCCCTCGTTCACTTCCACCTCCAACGCTCTTGGCTGTTTGCAGTTGACCGTCACCCTTTTATTAAAAACCTGCAGTTTCAAATGAACTCCACCATACCACTAAGCATCGCAGATGCTTCTTGTCTTCTTGTCTTCTTGTCTTGCCTTCTTGTAGATACTTGTCCTCTGTGCTGCAGAAGGTCGCGCGCTTTTGCCCCTGGGGTACAGTGTAGGGTCATACACAGGGGTGGGGGGTCGTGAGCGATTTGGAAGGGGAAAAAACAGCTTCTAATTCAGGATCCAATCGACCGATCGGGACAAATCAGATGACAACCGAAGCCCTGACTAATGCCCGATCAACCCTACTCCGGAATCGTTATGCTGAAATTGTGTACGTCACACCTTGCTGGGCAAGATTTTCATAAAGTTTTGGGGCACTGTAGCACCAGTAGTAACGGCTACCTAGCTTTGCAACCAGCACACAGTGAGAGGGCTTCAGAATTGCACTGTTAGCTTAGAAATCAGAAACCTTTTCTTCATTCAGATCCAAATCATTCCATGTCAGTCATCTTCACTTACAACAAAGCATTTAGCATAAAACACTGCATCTTGTTTTTGCGCGACAATTTTGGTAGGAAGAATAGATCAACAATGCTAAATATACGCCGTCTGGTCACTCGAAAATGAAATGAAAATCTGGTCAAAAATGAAAATGAAAATCTAGTCGAAAAACAGAACGAGTCGTGGTTTGACTAGGCTCATTGTCACTCATGCATTCGATCATTTACGTAGCTATATGTTATGTTATGTTATGTTATGCTGTTGTAGGTTTTTATGTTGTATGTTATGTTGTTATGTCATGTATGCTATGTTATTACCATATGTTATGATGTTATGTCACTTGTCAACACGCACGGGCATCGGTCATTTCCACGCGTGCCTACAGCCCCATAGTGTCGGCAGTATCGCACCACATACTATTGCGGTTTAGCATGCCTTGCTAAAAAGTGATCCGCGCGCCACTTTAAAGGCGTATATTTGCTGGCTTGCGTGGGAAACCCTCATTGAGTTGGGCTTTGTCCGCAATCAGGTGTCACTTGTCGACGACCACACATGAATAGCATTAGACGAAACAAAACCAAATTGTTTGTGCTTACGCATTCTATCAAAATGGACGAATGTTTGCGGCTCGTAAAACAAGGCTAAGAATTATTTTCCGGTGACCTTTTGCAGAGTGCGGCCCCTGAATGAGAGGGAAAATAAACGCGGTGATGACAGCATCATCACCTTTCCAGGACAAGGCCAGCTGATGGTGAGTAGCATATACGTGTCGTGAATGCTATGAGCCCAAGCCCTACTACCATGCGTGATTCGGCATCGCTCTTCGACGGCCGTAGCATACCGTGGAAGTAAACGGAGCGAGCGAATTCCGAGGCGGGGCAGAATGTAGTGCTTTACCATTGTACCAGCTGCATGTAATCCTCGGAAACATTACTCTTGCAGTGATATCGAAATTACCTTAGTGAATGTCAGCAAAGGGACATCGTTGGTTCGGAACTATTCGTATAGAACACAACTTTTCCACCAGAGATGCCACTCTCCACTTCTTCTATCAATCTTAGTTATGCGTCCACTTTCTTAGAGCAACCAAAATGAGCGTGAGAGCTACCTGGACCGTCAGTATTTGTTACCAGTTACGCCAACTTTGAGACATTATTGGGGTACTTAAAACCATTTTGCGTAACATATTGGGCATTTTTTGGCAGGCATTTGTCGAAATCCCGGTGACAAAACCCGACATTGTATCCCTGACTCCCCATTCTCATATCTCACGCTTCTAGGATCTAGTTACAAAGTGCCTCGAACGATGTAATGACGTTTAAGCGATTATAAAACGGATTTTCTAATTAACACTGAATGATCGGAGGGGTAAGTGAGAAGAGGGGCTTTCTTCCTGATGCTCTTAATGGAGGGAACGTGGCAAATTTGAAGAAAAAAAACGTGGCAGCACTCTAAATATGACTGATGAAGAGAGACCTCACATCCACAGAACCGTGGACTATAGCTGGAGGTTACATCCTCCATTCCAGCAACTCGAGCTGCATTTGGGATAAGAGGGCTGCATTTTGAAATATTTAAGTAGCAAGATAACCAATAATCCGTGGAAGGATGCATTACTAGTCTGGAACCAATTTTCTAACCGGTTCTTGACTGACGTGGAACACATGAGTAGCAAGCGCTTGGATGATTAAATCAAGCGAAGTTTGTAATGTCAGCCATCCAGCAGTGGGCATAGATCATTAATGATTTCAGGGATCAATGATGGAAACCATATATTTTGGAGAGGCTAAAACACTCGCTGTTTACGGCGTATGCTCACAGTAACGTAACCAACTCACGTAACCAACTTGGTTTTTATCAACAGCTCGCCTGAACAATGGAAGGTATCGAAGGGAAGCACCGACAATCGCAGGGAAACTTTGTCCATTTTTTGAAGGAAGAGAAAGTATTAAGAACATGCAGAATGGATTGACGCTGTCGTTTTCTTCGCCGAAATGGTGGTAACGAAAGTGTATTATCCAGTTAAGCAACACCGAATGCACATATATATACCTAAATCGAGTTCGTGAACGGACCTTTACGGCGGCATACAGCAGATGGGTGCATCAAATGAATATTCGTGATTCTGACTAGCGTACCAGATGCGGCGGACGACCCGTAACTCGGCACCGTAAGTCTAGGTCATAGCCTCAAGGTCAAATTAATCTTTGCGATTCTGACAAATGTACCAGATGCGGCGGGCGACCCGTAACTCGGCGCTGTAAGTCCAGGTCATAGCCTCAAGGCCAAATGAATCTCCGCGATTCTGAAGAATGTACCAGATGCGGCGGACGACCCGTAACTCGGCGCCGTAAGTTTAGGTCATAGCCTCAAGGTCAAATGAATATCCGTGATTTTGACGAATGTACCAGATGCGGCGGACGACCCGTAACTCTGCGCCGTCAGTCTAGGTCATAGCCTCAAGTGAACCTGTTTTGCAATCATTTTGAGCCCGGCCGAACAATACAACGCGGATGGAAGCAATCAAAGGGGATGTGGAATATGACAGTGCGAGGGTTAGCATTGGTAATGAGACGGCGGAAAGGCCTCGCATCCGCCAGAGGCTCCAGCGCCGAACGTGTGTCCCTTCGCGTCGTTTCAACCAGGGGTGGGTAAGCCGCATTGGTCCCTTGGTGCCAATTGTATTAGACCCCATGCGTCGGTAAGGGATCCTTTTACGTCAGCGACCGCCCTGCGTCGATCCGGTGCCAGATTCCCCGGTCAGATGGCCTGCTGCATCAGGGAGTGGACCGGTGTATGTTATATCCCTCTGAGGGCCTCTGTATTGACCAGGGCGGCCCGGACCTGTATCGCCGAAATGAAAGCTGGCTTAGGACCCGGGCTGTGACGGAATGTCCCTTCAGATCCTGACCAGGAAATGCCACCCTTGTGATTTCGAGGGTTGGTTCTCTGAACGGCTGCAACACGAGCAATAGAAATTACAAGCATTGCGTCATGAGCTTGGGGAGCTGTCCGTCCTTATTCGTTCCCAGAATCAATCTAAAAATCGCGCGGGTAAAATGTACGACTTGAGATGACTTCTACACGTACAAGATCTGATTTTATTCACCGTCTCAAAGCACACAATTTAAGACATAGTCATTTTCACCCACCCGTTGACCGTCGCGATAAATATCCCTGCGGGACAAACGGTGCGCGGTCTGTGGAAACTGCGACGCTGGGTACCGGTGTTATTTTCTTTAGACCACGAGGGCACGTGCCTAAAATTTTTGTATTCAATTTTTCGCCGATTGATGCTGAAGAAACGATCAACTTGTCCTGGCGAACGAGGGGTGGACATGTCGATGCACGTTTGGACCCCGCGTCGGTCTGCGCTGGCGTTCAATCCACGTGCCGCTCAAGGTTCTTGTTTAACCTCGAGAAAATCCGCAAATGACCCTGGCTGCTATTGTTTACAAGGGAAGGCCAAAGGTCCTGGTTGATTTCATTCCGTTCACTTCTAGACGCAAGCGGAATTGTATCCTCTGTTATCTTCTGGCCTTTCTGTTGAAGAACCCCAACATGAAAAATAAAAGTAGCAGTTGATGTCGCGAAAAAGTGGGCTAAAGCCAGCGGATTATTTTTGGGGTGATGTGCAGGACTGGACTTCATGCTGCATGTCACCAGCAGGGCCCCCTGGTTAACTGCGGTGCCCTAACGTGACTCTGGCTGCGGCCCTGGCTAGTGACTGTGCATCCCCTTCACGAAATCCCGGAGATCGGTCCAGGTCCGCGCAGTCAAAAGGGGAGAGCGTTCTTCCTTGCGCCCTCTTTTTTCAAATTTGGTAACATAGGTGGTTCTTGACAGCAACTAACGTCCGCTTCACATCGGACAATACCTGCAGTGAGATCCGTCGCCACTGAACCGATGTAAGTTTAAGGCAACAACTGTAACTGTTCAACACGCCCGTAATTAAACCGGTGTGAACGATGAGGGCGGTGCTGAAGTATTGCTGCTGATAGGTACATATGTAACTGCATACAAGTATACAAACACGATGTGGAAATGAATTGTTCCGCTTCAGCGCACAACAAAATTGTAGTTCAGCTGCCTGATAATCATGTTTTAAATGGCCGACTGATGGAAATCTGAATAGGTAACTCACATATATACTTAGATGGTTACGGTTCATTTAGGTCACCTTTTTGAGACACGCGACACATTGTGCGTTACAACTACCATCGAGGACAGCTCAAATAAGACTAATCCTTTACCACAACAAACTTGCGCGTACCCCTGACATATTTGGTTGGCTACTAACGTGACCATACAATTACACATGCAGGAGTTCGGTATATATGAAATGACGAATTTTTTAGGTGATTTCGCCTCAGGTAAGTGATCGAAATTCGGAGACTCTTTGTGATGTGGGAGGGGGGGGGGGGAGGGGGAGCGAAGTCCCATGGGGACCACAGGAAAGCGTGGCCAATCCTTTGAAAAAATTGATGTGCTTGTTTAGCTGCTGATATAGCCGTACAGGCCAGTGCAACAATCACCTTCTCTCCTTTGAATTAAAATTACATCGCAGGCTATATGTGTCGATTTCCAATAGCATCCATATGATAGTTTGCCAAGCGCTCTTGAGCACCGCCTTCCGCATGGTTTTACCATGATTAATTTTTGAGATAACAAGAATGCCGTAAACATGCGAATTTTACTCATTTAACGTCGTATGACACGTGGAAGGTTATAGTTATCGGTGTTTATACAAATCCACCTCATACATTTTAACAGGTGTTTTCCAATGACGTTTTCTGGGTGGCTCTAGCTAGCTGAGCTTTTGGGGAGGTCTATGGGGAACCTCTCGTCAAGCGAATATGAAAAACATATCAATGAGCGAGTGTGAAAATGTGTTTAATATCAATGGTGAATCCACCCGGATTTCCAATTACCGCTTCGCGTAATGTTACGCTGCCCGCCACCCCCTCACTACTCGTCGACGGTACTCTACGGTTGCAAAAAAAGAGTATTTGTTTCTAGAAAGTGTGTCGGCAGGTCGGTGCCGGGACGCCCATGTTTAAAAAATTGCCATGAATCTCAAATGATGCTCACTCGGCCTGTAACCCTGCTCTTGATTGAACGGCGACGATTGTGTGTCTGTCGTAAGGTGTATCGTGCCCACGTTGCAGCTCAACGAGGGCAACGGCTCCAAACCTAAACCATTCAGGTATAACATATGTCTGGGCCCGGATGCCAGCCAAGAGGACGTGATACTGCACTCAGGTAACGTGTCCTGTACCGCGTGCTTCCGAAGTTAGCAGCCGATGCCCGTAGCGCGGCTAGCAAAACCAGGGGTCTCATGAGCCAGAAAAATGTCGCTAGCAAATGTGTGCGTGCATCCCAAAAGCATACTACGCATCCTGCAGGGTCACTCGCCGACAGTATGCGGGCTCTGGGATCGGCTGCTGACATCGGACGTCCAAACTGCCACGATCCGCCCGGAGATCCGGCATTGTCACAGCTCGTGCCTTGTTCACAGCTGGAGCCGCCAGCTGCGAACATCAAGTCCAAGCAGTTTCGATTCAATATTCTGTTTGAGCCGGAGGCCACCCAGGAGGATGTACTCAATCATTCCGGTTCGTGTCGGAGTTCGCAGCTCTTCATACAGTGTAGCTCTGCATGTGTCGCTCGCTTCGCCGACGTCCTCTGCTGGCTTTCGGTAGTCTCGGCTGGGCTGCCTCTTCTGTTCTCTGCTGGCTTTCGGTAGTGTCGGCTGGGCTGCCTCTTCTGTTCTCTGCTGGCTTTCGGTAGTCTCGGCTGGGCTGCCTCTTCATCAGTGCTGGCTGAGCCTCCTGACTCGTTCCGCGCTCGCGAAGGGCGCCGTGGCACCCACAGAGATGAAAGTCGACATATCTTTGCCCTCGCATAACACACGCATGCGCTGGCAGCCCGGGGTGCGTGTGCGGCCGTGGCGTCTGTGTGGCTGACTGGCCCAGCGCGCGCCACATGCCAACGAGCTCGCGCCGGGCCTGGCGGGATGCGGACGTAACACTGGGCTTCGCTCGGACCGAACTGATGTCGGCACACCGGCGCCGCTGGACGATGGGGTGTGCTAACGATGCCGCACTCTCTTATGCATGATGCCTGCAGGCGACTGTGCTCAGACCTGCGAGGCCTGTGACACCTGGCTTCGCTCCCACTGCTTCCCGGATGAAACATCACCGCTGCACGGGATTATGCTGAGAATGCCGGTCGAGCTGGCGATCTCGCTGGTTCGGTAGCGGCTGCCACCCCTGTGGTTACGTTCCCCGCTGCCAGTGTCTGTCGTACGAGCCTGCTGAAACGCCGAGCAGCCCGGTAAAATGCACACATAGATGTACATATATATATATATATATATATATATAATGTGTATACATAATAATTATATATATATATATATATATATATATATATATATATATTCATACGTCTATTTTCTTTTCGCCGATCGTCTAATCCGTGCTCCGCAATATATTTGAGTTAACCTGTGGGCTAAGCTCGACCTCTATATTGGTATCCACAACGACCGTAGTAATTTCAGTAAGCGTCTGGGCGCTCCGTGTGCCGAAGAAAAGGGGACATGTTTCCTTTTCTCAATTTATTAGAGGTTTTAACTCTTTTCGCGACCACAAACTTCGCCTAGTTATTTTTGCGTATTGATGTTGTCGAGCGCGTCGAGTACGATGGTCATTCTGCGCCCACTCGCCTCACTCAAAGAAAGCAATTCAGTTTGCAAAGTTTTCTTCAAACGTAGGCTCAATCCATTCAAAGGGTGCAGCACAGTACTTGCACAGAGCACCAGCTACAAGCCACATTGCTCCTCCCGGTAGCCATAGCTTTCAGCATGTAGTAGAAACCGGTTAACTCACATGGAAGCCCTGAATCGTCCCAGTTAAGCCATTGCGCACACTTCTATGTGTAGCATTACGAGGACATCATTTGCTCGAGGAGATTGGGCTCTGCAAAAAAAGCTTCCGATCTTATTTTTCCAGAGAGGACAGAGGATTTAGGAGGCAGTTTCCCAACCACCGCAACAAATCAAACAACGGAGCGATAATCACTTCTTCCATTGCCTTCCACCGAAACTCTATGCACTAATGAGCGCCAAATATAGTTGCTATCGCCTGGTATCCACTTTCCGTGGGGCAAGTGCTAGGATCAAAACTTTGAAAAGTTGTAGCGTTAAAAAATCCTGACAAGAGGATGCAGTTTGGACCAGGAGCATATGTTGCACTTATGTGTATTTAGCACGGGTGCCAGTACCGCCCAGGGCGGCGGCGGCGGACGTTCTCGATCTGCCAGCTCTCTGCTTGTTTGTGGCACGTAGGGCTTCTTCGATCGCGCGGCCTCATCATGGAGCGACCTGTCGCCGACCATCACCGCCTCTCGCGCACGCAAAGCACTTCTTAGCAAACTGGACGATGTGCCTGCCGTTGTGTAACATGTTTTGACGATTTATGATCGTGTTTTTCACGAAGTTTGTGACCGAAGGAATAATTGAAAATATGCCAATATGATCGTGTTGCTGTCATCTAATAATGGACTTGTACTACTTTTACACTTGCACCTAATCAAACAAGAAGCCACTTGTTGGAATGATTCATCAATGAAATGAACTTGGACCTCAACTTAGCGGGTCAATTCTTTCGTAGCCGGATGTCCGTGTTCACCAATGATACAGCGCGTGGTCGTTTAACGAACGTGAAGGCTACACGCGATTCCACTGTCAACGTAACTCATCCACCCATGCTGCATGACTGCCCTGGCCCTTGGTCGGTGTCGTGTTCATGGTCTGCACAAGCTCAAATGCCAACAACATATTTAAAGGCCAACTCGGATGCCGCTTATATATGCCAAGATCGTGCCATAAAGCTCACTCGGAACAACTGTCCAGAAGCCGGCGGATCACGCCCAGCCTCGCTCCCCACCCGGCGTAACAGGTGACGATGACGTGTGACGTGTAGGCACGTGACGTAAGAGCGTCGCCTCCCCGCTGACACGAGCTCCCGGCAGGCGCCAAGCGTATGGTGGAGATGGCGGTGGCCGGCTATCCGTGCACGATCTTCTGCTACGGCCAGACGGGCAGCGGCAAGACGCACACGCTGACGGGACCGCCGCACCTGGTGAGTCGCGTGCGGCGAGACCCGCGGCCGCCACCGCCGCCGACGGCCGACCCGTCAACGCTCGGGACGAGCTGCATGCGGCGTGTCACGCGCCGTTGCAAGCCCCGGTCTGGCTTGATCTTGAAGGAACGCTGGGCAGTTGCGGGGTGTGTGAGGGATAACTGTTTGTGAGTGGGCATAGCGGGTAGCCGTTGCGCTGCATCTCGGTTCGGCTTGAAGGCAGGTGTGTTGTTGCCTGTCCGAACACCCAGAATGCGATCACGGCCTTGCACCGAAGTTGTTCATTTGAACAGAGTTGTGTGTCACCCTTGTGGATGTCAAATGTCTTGTGCTTCTGGGGGTTTCGTTATGCTTTTACTCATTGAAATGCATCACATTTTTTTGCCCATGGCGCTTTACGTTGAAAGCTTAAGACTGGCCCCGATGTTAGATATCAGAATAGCCCATGGGCTTAACTGCCTTAAGTGTGTGCTGTCATGCATTTTGCGGCCGTTTACAACATATCGCATTGCTGTTTCATTAAACCAACCAAGCATTCCGCTCAGTTAAGAATTTTGTTAAAACTATCCATAAAAGCGCAATTCATCAATATCAGTGGACGCGAGTCATTCGATTCACACCATTGTCCTCGACTCCCAACAGTTTTACAACAAAGCTTACCATGGCTGTCGGAGGCCAGAGGTGCGTTAACCCTCTCATCTGCTCGTTAACTATCTGACGCTTCTCTGCGCTTTGTGGTGGTGCCACACGTCTGATTTCGAAGCGGCTTCTTATGCAGCAATGGCGGCGCATAGGCCTGAGGACGCATTAGGTAGATAATAATGCATAAGAAATTACAAAAAATGACATGACAATAAGCATAGTAGTAAATAGTTGCTCTGTAGCTTTATGCAAAGGCTATGCCACACGGCATAAACATCGCCTTACGTCGAGCACGCGCGACATTAGTGACGCAGTGTTCGCACGTCACAGGACCAGACCACGCTGGGTCGATGCTGCTAAATGAGTTCATTTTGAATGCTATTCCGCTAAACCAAGTCACACATGCTTTTGCGAGTTGAGACTTGCACTTAATTACCATCTTGTGTTTCAACTGTAAGCTGTAGCCAACTTTAAGGTAATTACAATCTTGTGTTTCAACTGTAAGGTAACAACCTAGGCAGGCTTCCTCCAGAATTCAGAACGTTGCACACCGAGTGGCGCGGGCAGTATAACGCATAGATCAGCAAAATAGTAAATATGAATCACAGTGCATTAACATTGAATATACACGTGTAACTGGTCAATCCTTCCAATAAGTGATGCAACTTTCATGTTTCCTGGGCTGACAATATTTACCGTCTGCAATGAAATTGGCAAGTCTTAACTCTTGACAATAAAAAGTCCTACTTTAACCGAACACAAATAGCCAGACATGTGAACATGAAATATTCAAACATCCCATAGTGCGATGGATCTGATGGCGTTACCAAATCATGTCCTAGGTGTCACCGGAGACAATTAGCTTTGAAGCCGAATTATATCATGGATGTCACCAGAGATAATTAATTCTGGAGGCGCAATGACTAAATGGTGTAGAGCAGCTGACACCCTTGCGTGTGCCGTGGCGACTGGGTTTGAATCCCGGCGGTGCCATGACCTTGAGCGCTAACATGGCTCAAGGTCGCTGGCGCTACATATTGAAGCTGTAACGACGAGCGCCATGCGCCTTTCTGTTTGTTTTTTTATTATCAATTTTCCAAATTTGCAAAATGCATAAGCATCTTACCAGAGGACTTCATAGAAATTGTTCTTGTTGACAATACTGCTCTCATACACTCGCTCCAATTCATAATGTTCCGGTGATTGTAAACGTATATAGCACTGAGATGGTTCCATACGTAGAAATTTTGTGGTACGGTTTCTACCAGCTGTTTATAAATGGTTTAGAAATCGATGACAAGGTTTGAATATAGATGATTTCCTCTTAAGACAGGCATAACCGATGCTTGTTTGGAACGTTTTGGGCACTTCGGGTTCGCCGTTAGTATCAATGCGATGCTGAAAACGCCTTTGTTATTGTTTTTAGCAGACTTTCTGATGGAGCAGGGGCCCAAACTAATTTTACATTGCGAGTAATTACATTCAGCACGCGTGAGCATGTGACGCCTAGAGAAGGCGGATGCCCGAGACGACCAGGGGAGAGAAAAAAGTTTTCCTCTCTTCTTTCCATGAGAAGTCGTTTGTCGTTAGTGCTGCTTTGTCGCCGCGTTGCTTCGATTTGCCATTGTGCAGGTAACCGTTTCGTGAATGATATCTAGCTTACCTGCCAATACAAATGCTTTCTCGGGCGTTCCTATCGCTGCTAGAGAAAATTGGGCCCTGAATAATAGCATTTCAGTCCCAAAACGTACTAAGTAACGAAAATATTGCCGCCGATTGCTAGGTTGTCCAGTTAACGGCGTCGGAACACTATTTTGTTGAGTTCGTTGTGATGTTTCCTTACGTGTCACTAGTAATATATATATATGCATATATTTATATATATATATATATATATACATATACAATTTCCAATTAGGAACACCAGGGCTGTTAGCTAGCACCTTGCTGTTGTGCTCTTCTTGCCGCATGGCTTAATGCTTCTTTGTTCTGCATGTTTCGAATAATTAGTCACGATGTGTGGATTAATTGGCTTCTCTGAACTAGCAAAGCTGTAAAGAGTGTTCTCAGAACGCTAGGGAAGGCTTGTATGGCGTGCAGCTTAGCGAGCTGGTTTCGTCAGTTCGGTCACGAATACGGGTGTGGTCAAGCAAATCATAAACCTCTTTGGTCAGCCCTGATGTCCAGCATGCTACGCTGGGCCGGTACAAAGTAGGTTCCACGCTCAGAGGTTTATTAAAACATGTACAATCAGTATAAATAAAGTCCCCTAGCACTCCCGTTCGCCTTAGCTCTCAGAGGTCAGTCCTAGAACCTATGCCTGTAACGCAGCACAAGGCTGTTGTGTGGAACAGCCCTGATCCAGGCGCGCGCCCTCGACAGAAGCCAGGTCAGAGGGGTAGCGTGATTGATCGCTGGCCCATTCGTTCGATAGTGTGGCAGTGAAGCTTGACCGGGATAGAATTGGGCTGAACAGGCTTGTGTGCGGTCGGTTCTCTTCGCATACCTGGTGAGCAGGTGGCAGGCATCCATCACCCGCCCGGATTAAGTAAGATTTAAGAAATAAACGGCTTAAGCTCAACGTGCGGCCACGCTTAGCACTGTCAGTCGAACCCCCCCCCCCCCCCGTCCCAGAGGGTCTAGAGATTTGTTGCAATGATTAAATCTAGTTCTAAATTTAATTCTAAAGATCGTTGCCTTGCAATGACAGATTAGGACTAAATTTAAAAATTCGAAACGAAACTGAAATGTTGCCATCGATTTTACCTAGTTTATCTTGCCGAATCAGGGTTAAGTGACGATGACCACTTGCCATCCACTCGCCTGGCATGCGAAGAGAACCGACCAATCAGCAGCCTCTTCAGCTCATTTCGATTTAGGTCAAGCTTTACCTTCACACCATCAAACGGATCGGTCGCGTACCAATCCCTCCACCTCTCTGACCTGTCTGCCGCCGAGGGCATGCGGCTGGGTCAGGACTGTTCCGGACAGCAGCTTGGTGCTGCGCCGTAGCGCAAGGTCCCAGAATGGACCTTTAAGAGTTAAGGCGCACTAGAGCTTGCGGCAGACTTCATTTATGTTGTGATTGTGCCTTTGCCACTGGAACTGTCAAAATTAATAACGAACGGGAGGAAAACGACCCACCTCGTGTCCCTCCATATCACCATGACCCTCACTCAAGCCTACGAATTCAGCGATGTGAACTTCCCAAGCATTAACGCTGGGTCGCGTTACGAGCCATCGTAGGAAACATGGTTTCGGTGCTCGCCAACTCGACCACTCGATCCTGAGGCTCCTCGCGTCACAGTTTCTCAGCTCCAGCCTCGGAGTAGCGCCACTTGAAGCCCATCGGCTGTCAGATCGAGCCTGCGCTGTCAGTCAACAGTCATCAGCAAGGTTGCCACGCGAGGCTGCCGACAGCGCGTGCCAGGCCTTGATGAGCCACCGGTTGCGTTCTCTAGTGAGTGCGCTGTGATGACGACGCGTTGGCCGAGTCGGCTGCTGTTGCGTTCGAAGAGCGCCAGCGTGCGCCGCGGCCTATAGCGACCGGCTGCCGCCTGTCAAACACGGCAGTCGTTACGCGTCCGAAGTGGTGGCCAGTGGCCGCTGCCGTCTGTCAAACACGGCAGTCGTTACGCGGCCGCAGGGGTGGCCACCGGCCGCCGATGTCGTAGCCACGGCGCCCGCAGGCGGGCCCACTGGTCAATACAGGACCGGTCGGGCGATGGCGATGTAGACCCAGTAATGCTTAGGTTTCGCAAATGTTCAAAGGAATCAGTTGCGAATTGGGCAATGCGCGCTTTCGAACTGACGGGTCTGATGGAAAACGAAAAAGGTGACTGAGTTGCACGGGCAGCCAGCAGTCTCTTTCAGGCGTTTATGATTTCTTGCAGACCGTGCACATTTCTAACAGGAAATGGCACCCCACTTCACACAACTGGCTCTTACCGAAAGGGTGGACGACTGAAAAAAGAAAATGTGGGATAATTTGTGAGGGATTTCGCATGGTAACTAGCTGATTCATCTTCCAAGCATTCTCAAAGGCCAACGTCCCGCGCCCGCCGACCGAGTGACAGCATTTAGTCGGGGGCGGCGGATTGATTTGATTTGATTTGATGTTTATTTTCGGTTATGGACATTAAGCAGCACATAACATGAAGAGTGGACTGGCGCATAAGCGGAACGCTTAAATCTGAGCGCCTCTCCTAACAACAACAAGATATGGTCATCGTCGCCAGGGAACCCACGATGCACCGCCCACTCGCCCGATCCGTAAGCCGACAACGATCCGAACCCACGATCCGAACCCACGACACGCCGCCCACTCGCCTGATCCGTGAGCCGACACGGGCCAGGCGGTTAGACCAACCCGCCTGGCATGGACGCACGGTCTGCTGGAGCTGCGCAACACTTCACATGCAGAAGACTGCTAGCCTGCTCAAGTGTTACATGGCCACTGGCAGCAGTGGGCCATGCCGGCACATTGCCGGGCGTTCGGAGACTAGGTCAGCGGGCGGTGGGTGCATACCACCAGACAGCAGCATAGTGCCGGTCCGGCCCCATTGAAGCGCGACGGCGCCAGCGCCGGCTCACTGAGTCCCCTCCGTGCTGGACGACACGATCTCGTGCAGTACTCCAAGACAGGTCTGTGGGACCGGTCGAGTTTCGGGGCGGGGGAAACGGCATCACGAGCTTCGGCGGACGGTGAGATTGCCTGGTACGCCTGCCCGGCGAGCGTATCTGCCAGTGTAACCGTACATGTACGATCCGCATACCTCTCGGGGCACGATGTTGAAATACTTAAAATCCGTAGAAATCAGGGTATAGTCTAAGGCATCCGACAGCCAAAGTCTCGACTGGTCACTCGGTGCCCGTTCCGGGTCACTGACGAAGTGTCTCGTAGTGACGTCGCGCAGCGGCCCGCGCAGAGGGTAAACAAACCGAGTGGCGGCTAACCCGTACCATCAAGACCCTACCTGGTATCGTTGGGTCTTGATGCGTGCATCCAGTGGTAGCTAAGCCTTCCACGTTGAGCTTACCATAGAGCTTGCTAACAAGAGAAGGTCGGCTAGGACTGGTGCCATAACATTTTTGCTTACAGAAGACCTAGAGATAACATGTTCAATTAGCTTGTCACAAAATGTGTTTATTTTAGGCTCGTTTTTGAGCATCGACGGAATTAGAGCCATGCACATGCTACAAACATCTACCGGCATTTGGCATTGACACGATGCGGGCAGCGGCTGTAGCTGATAGGCTGCGTTGAAAGCTGAACTGGCCTCGTTCATGTGAATGACGTATGAGCTGTCACCAACAAACATGCACTGGAGACGGCACTCGACATCAATGGAAGCGAGCGTGAAGTTGAACTTCATGAAGCCATTCGTCACTCCTCGGCCACCGGCACGGTCTCTGCGGTGGGGGCGCAGCCAGGAGGTGTCTGGATCTCGACAGTGGGGCGCGGCCGGGGGGCCTGGATCTCTGCGATGGGAGCGCAGCCGGTTCTACAGTGGGCCGCAGCCGGGGGCGTCTGGATCTCAGCGGTGGGGCGCAGCCAGGGGCCGTCTGGATTTCTACAGAGGGGCACAGCCGGGGGCGTCTGGATCTCATGGCAGCATTTCTCGGAGCACAGCAAAGCTCAGTCCACCCGAAAATGGGACGAACAATAGCACGGCAAGCTTGAAACTGACTGCGCAGTTCAAAAGCGATGCGTGTGTGCGAACACGTGCACAAACGGCGCTTGGTTCAGTGGAGGTGGACATGATCCACATCAATACAGCCCCGGTGGCCAGTAGTGCTGCGAGTAGCGTACCCTAAAGCAGGGTGCGTCGCTGGGGTAGCAGCGCCCCGACTATAGCGGATGCATTTGAGTGGTTTGTTCCCGGCAGATGCAGGCACTGCGGTGTTGGATGATCCTAAGCTTCTGTTTCCTGAGGAATTACAGCTACGCTTTTGCCTACCTTTTGCCAGCCGTGTCGTTTACAAAGGAGATACAGAGCAGCTCGTAATCATCCGTCTTCTACGTGCATGCCGAGCAGTTCCCAGTGCATGCAGTTTGATGGTCATTGCTAACCGCCCGTATGTCCATATACCCACTTGTCTTATACCCCGCGTAATCCGATATCACAACCCCTCTCGATACCTGGAGTTTGCTGTGGGCGTCAACGTTCAGACGGCCAAAAGACACTGGCTGCTATCCGCGACACCCGCGTTTCTTCGTCGCCGACATGGTAAAGCTCCCTCTCGGGTAAGTTGCTGCTATGAAACAAGTATTGGCTCTCCCTTTATTCCCGTGACGCTAAAGCAGTGAACGGAGCCTTGTAAAGCTTTAATATGATCACACCAAGGAGTTATACACATTGCTATTTAGCTACGAGTTACAACAATCTTTAGACGCCCTCAACCACAGTGCAGAGTGCTGTAATGTCCCTGAAACGGTGTGCTTACATGCGAGGTCATTATCTGTCTGATGCTGATCCAGACCGAACTGCGCTGTTTCGTGAGGTGACAAACTCCTCGGCCCATGCTTTGCGCTCCCCTCCTGGAGCATCGCGGAATGCTCGTGGTCTCCGGGTGGCATACGGGCTTATTAATTCCAGCATGCCGCTCGCAGCGGGATTTGAGGCGCACTGTGGAATTCATGTCAGTCGATAATCGCTCGTAGGCCATTCACGTGGCGCGCATGATGCATGGGTATGTGCTATGGGCCAATGTGTCGAATATTCATTGATGCCCACAGGGATGCGCTCGCTTGCTGCTTGTTAGGCAGGTTTACTATTTTACTTAAGAAACGTTAAGTGTTGTGATCTTGTGTCATCGCTTCGTAGAAGAATAAGATTCCAGACCAAATAGGACTTACGCGCATGATAACCCTCCATTCTTCACGTTGCATTGCGAGAACCAATGTAGCGTTAATGTGATAGCCGCGATTCTTGCAAGCGTATAGAAACTGGTGGTGGCAAACACGCACCTAAATTGACAACCTAAACGTGCATTCTAAAAAAGCTGCTAAAAATAGCGAGTGACGATTCTCTGATCGTCAAAGGAAACTGTCAATAGCTCTTTTCCTAAACAATATCGGTTCAAATGTTCCACAACGCATGTAGGTGCATGACAGTTGCCGGCTGCTGCTAAGGTTCTGGATGAGCTGCGCTCTGCGCATGCCAGACAGCATTGTACTGTATGTGACTGGACGTCTCCGTACGATGTTTCAGTTTCGCAAGGTACCTGACATGTTTTCTGAAGAGCACGGCTTGGTGTTCCGGTCGTTTGTCTACCTGTTTCAAGTTATCAACGAGCAGAAGGACAAGGAATTCCTGCTGAAAGCGTCCTACCTGGAGATCTACAATGAAAAGGTGCGTGCTTTCATGGGGAACACCGTCAGCATCGAACCGTAAAATATAAAGGAAATTGGAGAAACGAATGGCTGCATTTCATTTTCATCATTTCAGTATATAAACAGCCTTGGTTTGAAATAATTAGTAGTAATGCTCAGATGTTTTTTTATAAACGAAGCTTCCCACGCCACATGCCAATTAGGCGGTGATGGCTAACGGCTGGGGTGGAAAGTGGAAGGTAGTTTAGGTACACTCTCCCTTGGCCACCCTAAGCCAACTGACCATTTGTTAGGCTCTTTGGAAAGATTGCCCCGTGCTGCCGCTCACGGTTTCTTTGGACGGACGTTCTCAGTCGTGTTTGTTTTTACGCATCGACTTTGGACAGGCGTTCTCAGTCGCGTTCGTTTGTACACATGTACTTTGGACAGGCGTTCTTAGTCGTGTTTGTTTTTACACATGTACTTTGGACAGACACCTCAGTCGTGTTCGTTTTCACACATGGACTGCCACTATGACCGCGTGCGCGGCCGTACGCTGGGCAAAATCGAGTTCATACACGTCCTCCATGGGACCTTGCGACAGAAGTAAGCCGCTGTCTCCTGCTCTCACTGTAAGCCACTGTCTCCTGCTCTCACTGTAAGCCACTGTCTCCTGCTCTCACTGTAAGCCACTGTCTCCTGCTCTCACTGTGAGCCACTGTCTGTGCTCTCCAGGTGATCGATCTCCTGAATCCGGTCCAGCCTGAGCCGGGGAAAAGGCCACGGAGCCTGATGGTCCGGTGGTCCAAGAAAAAGCGCGCGTTCTTCGTCGAAAACCTGTTCACAGTAGAGTGTGAAGAGCTGGATGACCTTCTGGCGGTACTCGAAGAAGGTAAGAGAGCGTGTATTGCCATTGGTTCTGGAACGAACCTACTTGTTCTTATTTATTCTGTCTGATTTGTTCTGCCACTTGTCTGATTTGTTCTGATTCACGGCCCGGACCAGAAAAAAGCACCTAACCGGAAACGCGGTTGCACATTTTATATTTCACGCAATCTAATAACGCAATAGCGATCTACCATTTCTAAATAAGTGATACCGTAGTTACATTGAACTCAGGATGCTCAGTGCTGGTAATGCATATCGCACGCATCACAATGTTGTATCAAAGTAGCGTATGTACCAGGGTACAATTTTCAGGTCAGACTGGGGTAAGCCCACATTTTTGAACCGAATGGCCACTTAAAACGTATTGCAAAGGCTGTCAACATGCACGCGACGCGCTAAGGCGGGCACGGCCCGGGCCTCAGTAGCATGTTGAGCATCGTATTTGTTTGCCGTGTGAAGCAAGTTCAAAGCGATTGGCACTGCCATTAAAAGGAGCGTGGCACATTTGGGGCGCATTTCAAAATGTACTCTGGTGAAGCCTCATGACCAGTTATGTCTAATAAGAGCACTGGCTAGTGCCACTGCAGCATCAGCTAGATTCTGTAATCGAGTATATTGTAATTATTTTATAGTTCAAATTACGCAGTGAAACGTTTTCAGACGGCCCTAAATTTCATTCTTTCTTTGAAGCACCTGAGTTAATTTCTGGCCTGAAAATCTTGGCGCAAATAAGACACTCAAGAACAATACTCAGCTCTCCTTCCGGTTTGCGGCGTGATGCGTGACGGTCGTTTTTCAGCTTTGCTCCGGCTCTGTGGTAGTCTTTTGTCGTTGTGGGGCAATGTGAGGGGGTGTTCCTATTATAATTTCATCACACAATACCCTGGCAGCATGAATTGTAATTTGTCATGCCTGTTTTAACCATGCAAGAGTAACTGGTACAAACGCCTTCAGCATTCAATTCACGCGCGATAATTTAGGCTCCGCCCCTTCCTGTTGCCAGGAAGTGCTGCCACCTGCCAGCCGCAGTAAGGACAGATCGGGCGGGAAAACTGATCCGGATTTCCGCTCACGAAAGCTTGATGTGCGTCAGGATTGTGTTGTTAATGTTGTGAAGTTTTTAAGTCGTAATAACTAGTTGGTAGGTTAGGTTCAGTTAAGCTGAGGTTGGTAAGCTTAGGTTCAGTTAAGGTTAAAGGTTAAAAAGTTAAGGATGTCATGAACATCTCCCCCCCGGCGAGGGCTTGTTCAGCCTAAATTCCAGTGCTCTTCGTAGATCTGCCTTGTCTATGACCTCCATACTACTGAATTCCCCAATCAGATCCCGTTTAAGCCTACGATATTTCTGTGAATACAAACCAAAGCCCCTAGACCAATCCTTATCTTCTAAGCTACCAGTCCCATTAACCATCCTAGTTGCTTTTCATTGTACCCTTTCCAGCCTCTATATGTTTTTGGAAGCGTGGGGGGTCAAGCCTGTACACAATTCTCTAGGTGTGGTCCGACAGAAGCGTAGTACAGCCTTCTGACGATATTCCCACACTTGTAATGGGCATCCCTGATAATAATTCCCGGCATCCGAAGCGCCTCGCTCTTAGCAGCCCCACTTAACTTTTGAGCCTAAATTTGTTGAAAATTTGTATCACTGAAACCTTCTTTTCTCGATATGGTTTGACTCCCGAACTTACGTTTTATAACTAACGTCCCCACTGCTAGAACTACCCAAATACATCACCTTACACTTGTCATAATTAAATGATATCTGCCAGAGAGAAACCCAGTTCACTAATTTCTCTAATTCAGGCTTCACGCCGTCGGTCTTTTTCGATATTTCTTCTGCTTAAATAACGTCAGCAAATTTTAGCGTCTTGCTTTATCATCCTATCTCAATATTATTCACGACAGTGATAAGGAGCAAAGCGCCTAAAACCGACCGATTTTGAGTCACTCTTTCTATTAGGTACCATTGAGACTTCGTGCCATTCAGCAGTACGCTTTATTTCCTGTTTAGCAGCCAAGCCCTCACTCAGTCAAGGAGTTTTCACTCAATGCCATACAATTTTAATCGATATAGCAGAGGCTGGTGTGGCACCTAATCAGACGCCTTAGTAATACCTAGTTGAACAACATCCAAACTATTGCCTTTATCAATCTAACTAGTAGCATGCTCTATGAACTCCAGCAGACTTGTCAGACGAGACATTCTAGAAAGAAAACTGCGCTGACTGTTAGTTATCATCTGATGCCTATCTTAGGTGACTGAATGCTAGCCTTCATAAATTTCTTTATAATGTTGTACACTAGTGAGGTAAGACTGACAGGCCTGTAGTTGCTAGCCCTTCTTTGGTTCCCCTCTGAAATATCGGTACTAAGTTGGCATTGTGCCAGTCCACGGGTAGTCTGGGGAGCTCAATGACCCATTAAATATTTGCACCAGGGGACAAGCTAAAGTACTAGCGTGTTTATTCAGCGCTCCACCTAATATATATCTGGTCAGATCCAGGCTCCCTATCCAGCTATATTCACCGCAAGCCATCCCTTACCATACCTTACCTTACCTTACCTTACCTTACCTTACCATACCCTCGGTCACCGTCAAATCCACAGCACTGCCTTCAGGCAGATTTGCCTTTCACCAGGTAGATCACGCACAGTCTGCTTTGTAACCAGTAAAGAAAAGTGTTTGCTAAGAGCATCTCCAATATCCCAGTCGTCCACTAATGACTTCCATCTTCCTCGAAGAGGCCGATAGAGGATCCCTTAGATTTAAATTTGTGGTGGCTAAAACGATTCTAAACATCGCTAGAGCAAGCGTCTTGTAGCTGTATTTCTAATAATTGTTTGCCACCCTAATTTTATTTTTAGCTTTTTTGAAGCAATCCTGTACGTTGCCTTGTTGTTTTCTGTGTCTTACTTTTTTGCCCATGATATGATCAAATTGAGCACTATCTGTGTCAGCCATGGTAGCTTCCGTGAGCCACTTCCTCACATTTTCCTAAAGGGAATGTGTCTTTCCTGACCTGCTTCTAGAATATCTTTGAACACTCCTCCCTTGTGGAGGAGTGCTCACACAGTGTGGAGAGTTTCTTCACTGCATATCAGGCTCCTGATATGCGGTGAATCCAATAGGGATATCTTTCCACTGGCAGCTAGCGAAAAAGACTGCAAGTTCTTCAAATTTACCTCTAGCAAACTTTGGAGTAAGGGTATGATTAGCGTTGCCTTAAATAACCTAGACACAATGAAAACCTTGCCATAGCATGGCCAATATTTCCCAGTGGCTCACCTACTGTCAAAACATCTATACACCATTTCTTGTCAGTCGATACGAGATCCAACACTTCATCTCCCCTAGTGAGTCTGCACATCAGCTGTTGAAAATTTTCTTCAAAAGAAGCAAAAATATTTTTGTGACCAATTGGCAACTGACCAAAATCTACGCCCCTAAATAGAGTTGGGGGGAGGGGAGTTAAACAGTAAAAAAGCAACCCAACCTGCCTCAAACGTGTGCCAAAAACGGGGTTCTCCACGAATTTTTCCACTTTCGTCACGAAGTTAGGGGGGGGGGGGGTGAGGGGGGATGAGGGCGGCGAATTCCCTCCCAATTGAATGGGAAGCTTCACCCCTGTACTCGCCTATATTTTTCCATAAATAGAGCCTTTAGGCCTTAATGACATTGATTGCACAGGTGTTCCAGCAAGTGAGTGCATTGCAAACATTACATAACACACAAGTGAAAACAACAGTTAAGTAATTGAAACATATTGCGTTCGTTGTGGTAAACAGGGATTCGATAGCATTTCTCCGGGCTAAGCAACTTCAAGACAAAATTTTGAGCTATTCAGAAGGTTTTCAAGGAAACTGATCATGCCAATCAAATTGGACGCGTCTGATATATCCATCATTGAGAGGTACAAAAGCGGGCAGGCAAGTTCATTTCTACCGTTAATGTGTTGCTGAGGCTCTGATTTAAGGTCGATTCGTACAACGACTCGGGAGGAAGGACCCATGCCCTGCGGCTTCCATTAAACAATCCCTTCGTGCATGATCCCGTTAAGTTTGTTTAACTCCATCGCCTGTTTATTTCACCACCCTGCTGGTCTTTCCTGTGAGACGTGGCTCAAACTCGGTTTTGGAAACTGCATGGAGCGATCCCATCACTACAACAGTTCGCTGCGCTTTCTATTTTTTAACTACAAATGCACAAGCCTTAATTTTCCCGTTCAGGCTCTGAATCAGACTTCTTGGCCCGAAGTGTGTGGAAGAGCTTCCATGCCCAGGCTGGGGGTGCGTGCCCGCGGCGCGGGCTGGCGCCCAGTTTGTGTGTTGCCAGTGCCGGTCGATGGCGGTTACATTGTGTCGAGCTACTGCGACGGCCGGTCCGCCGGGTCACCATGGATTTATCGAGCGACCTCGCCGTCCGGCAGCTGCCCGGGTGTGTGGCACAGAGTACCAACGACCTGCGGGTCGTGTTAAAAGCTGAGGCCAGTGTCACCGTCCAGTGAACGTCACAGCATGATTGTGTGCTGTACAGTCACGCTGGTCACGTGAGGGACGTTAACACATGGTTGTACACTAGGGTGCTTTGAAAGCAAGGTAGCTGTAGTGTTGAGAGACAGAAGCACTGGTGCACCCGCCGGACATAGGCAAAATAAATATGTGAGTGAGTGTGTCTTTGGCGCTTTACGACGCACTCAGCTGCTGAGGCTAAATGGCGTCGCCTGCCTCTCACCCTGGCAGAAAGGGCGGGCACCGCGGAAAATCGAACCCCGTACCTCTGGTTTCCCAGACGCGCAGTGGTTAACGCAGGAAAAAATGAATATAAAGATCCACCTGATCCACGTTGTAACTATGCACGTCTGTAATCTTTTTACACAAAACCAGCGACTTTCAACAATGCAGTCTCCTTTCGCTTATCTTGATGTTGAGTGCGGAAAAGAACTGCCGGCCTTACCACGGACGACATCTGATCTTGAACCTCTCTTAGCAAAAGTACTGTGGCATCAATGCGGGCGATAGTGGCCGAAGAAATAAATCTGTTCTTTTCAGCTGCTATTGTAAGGAGACCAGTGTGCAATGTGCAGCATGCACCGAAATCATTGCACACTGCACGCGTGCTACGGATTGTCCTCCGACAAACCAGCCTATCGAGATGATTCGGATCTCCAGCTGTTTATATTATTAATGCAGAGTATTAAAGATTGTTAAATAATTACACTGCAGATGATCACACTCAGATGCCACTGGTCTAGTCAGCTGCGATAGTATAAACCACTTCATGAGGCTGTCTGGTGCGGGGTGATGCAAACCGTTGCAAGCCTCTAAGGCCATTCAACTTCCCAAAACAAGATTGGCCCCTATAATGGCAGTCATTGATCACTGATCATGCCCCAAGACAAGTAGGGCCGAGACATTCGGAACGTTCATAGCAGAAGTAGTCGGCAAACGTCAGTGTGCGTCAGTGAACAGAACGAAACTTTTTCCGATGCCAATAGCCCTGCATTTGTTCTCAGTACTTAGCACGTGGACATAGTTCACCAAGACTTACCGCCCTACGGGCAGCCTGCTCGGCGAGTCCTGCACCCAGCCTCGCTTCGGTACAAAACTGTTACCTGTTGATTTCTGGACGATGCTGTCAGGCTTGGCTGCTTGTCGTCAGACTCATATCTTTCTGCAACACGTGCGGTTTAAAGCGCGCTAAACAGGCCCAAACCATCCAGCGTCTCGCGCCACCTCTCATGTAGCGTCTGGCGCCACCCTTGCGTAGTGTCTCGTACCACCCCTCACGTGGCGTCTTGCATCGCCCCCCACGTAGGGTCTCGCACCACCACCCATGTAGTGTTTCGCGCCACTCCTCCCGTTGCGTCTTGCACCACTCCTCATATAGCGTATTGCACCACCCCCACGTGGCGTCTAGTGCCACTCCTCCCGTAGCGTCTTGCACCACTCCTCATATAGCGTATTGCACCACCACCACGTGGCGTCTAGTGCCACTCCTCCCGTAGCGTCTTGCACCACTCCTCATATAGCGTGTTGCCCCCCTCACCCCTCACGTAGCGTTTCGTGTCACTCCTCCCGTAGCGTCTTGCGCCTCCCCCATGTAGCGCCTCGTGCCTTCCTTCACGTAGCGTCTCGTCCCGTGGGTAGGGCGGCTCGGCGACGGCAGTGCCGCAGTGACATGCGGCGCAGTCTAAGCGGTGGGCGCTGGCGGCAGTGTCGTGCGGCGCAGTCTACGCGTTGGGCGCCGGGGAGGGGGCAGTGTCTTGCGGCGCAGTCTATGTGGTGGGCGCTGGCGGCGGTGTCGTGTGGCGCAGTCTGTGCTGTGGACGCTGGCGGCAGCGTCGTGAAGCACAGTCTGTGTGATGGACGCCGGTGGCAGTATCGCAATAAGAAAATATCTAAATTTCCTATGAGAGATAGCCCAGACAAAGCCGACAGGCTGAAATGCGCCAACGTAGAGTATCAATTCAAATGCAACATCGAAGGCTGCAAACTTCGTTCTACACGCTACACCGGTGTGACCACGACACTCTCACGACGCCTGACAATGCGCTTACGGGACAGGGCACGTCTGGGTCACATGCGACACGAACATGACAGGGCACGGGTACGACAGCAACGGACAGACAACACTGACATTTTACAGACATCCAATGGCAGAATGCGCCTTCAAATTTAGAAAAGTATATTCATTAACGAACTCTCTCCAGCCCAAAACAGACAAGCAAGTTCTTGTGCACCGGTTTAATTATTAGGTGATGGGCGGTGAGCACCACTGATGTAATTGTGGCAACGTGTTGGTGTCTTTGTAGCGTTCACATTTTGAGTGTATTTTATATGCATCAAAGTAAAATTAGTATTCTGTCTTACTTCCATTGGTCATGCTCAATTTTTGCACTCCGTGCCAAAATATGCTTTTCTAGAAGTGCACAAGTTTTGTCCTGTATATAATATATATATATATATATATATATATATATATATATATATATATATATATATATATACATAAGCATATTGTATATATGTAGGCATATATACATACGTGTATCGAATAGCCAACGAAATATATACATTCGAATAAAAACTCTTTCATTCTAATATCCTTGAAGAGGCAATGCTCCCAATATTTCTATCTGCATTATGCAACCAATATGCGCAGTATACGAATATCTAATGTATGTGCGCATGTATATGTAAGAATATATATATATATATATATATATATATATATATATATATTATGTGTGTGTGCAAGCAAAATTGCAATAGATATTGAGCCTCCCGTGCACCGCATCTATGCTACACATTCCATCCGAACTAATAAATGTTGTATCGCCCACTCCGTGCTCTAGTGAGCTAAAGCAAATGAGAACGCAATGATTCATCAAGTTTTTTTGCCTGATGTTTGATAGATGGGTGTTTGAATCAGCTGGTCCTTCAGGTCTGTCCTTGCTCCGTAATATGTTGGGTGATCGTCTGTAACCCTGCTCCGGGTAGACTCCCCGATACACCTTTTCTGGGCGAGAAGTGAGGGCAGATTCGTAACCTTGGAGGTGAAATCGGGGACCTAACACGAGTAGACATTCTCATCGGACACAGTTGCCACGTTTATCAACCGTTTTTAACGCAACCAACGCACATCGATGGACAAGAATTTCAACATTGATGTGTTGAAAATTTTCTAAAGTGAAAATTCATAAGCGTATCCAGGAGATGCGAAACCAGGTGCTGAAAAAATTGTTTAAAAATGAGGGATAACCCAACATTTTGTCATACGCGAAAACAGAGTTCCTATGCACTGCGTAACCTCATTGCGTTCCTGTTGAATGCGTAGTCGCCGCAGGTAGTTCTGGGAACTACCCACCAGGGGCATGTTGGGAACTGATCGTGAACAGGTTGAAAAGCACAATTGAAATGCCTCGTCGTCGGAGCTGATCCTAAGTATTCGCTAATCAGGAAATTAGTAAACGGTCAGAACATCCAGGCGAGAATCGCACTGAAATTATCGGCTTAGTAGTTCATATTATATGTACTGCTGTTGTGCTTGAATGAACTTTGTGACACGTACATAACGTGATGTGGGCAGGTGCCATGCGCCTGTCTAGTTTTTTAGAGGAAGGAAGTACGGATACGTGACTGGAGCGTGCCTCGGTGCCGCGACCGTCAGCTGACCGCCCGCTGTTGATGACCACAGTCTCCGTGTACTGCGACCCCATCTCCTTTTTGCCTTTCCTGGACTCGCTTCTGGCGCGTGCGTGTGCGTGTGTGTATTTACCAAAATATGAATACCAGTGCTCAGAACTGAAATCAGTATGACGGGCCCACGGCTTCTACAAATGCACACCAGCATAATCACGCTGCCCACTGTCAAGATAGGGTTGTCCAATGTCCACACCTCGCACTGATCGGCACGAGCCGGGCTGTGCTGTAGCTGACTGCATTTGTCACACCTGGTTACAGGGCTTCGCAACCGAGCAGTCGCCAGTCACAACATGAACGAGTTCTCCAGTCGCAGTCACACGATCCTCACAGTATACATCACTTCAGAGCAGAAGGTAATCGGTCTCGGCACTTTGACCAAGAGATCTCTTCTACTGGTTAATGGTCGAGGCCCTGTGCTGTCGATACAGTAGAATATTGCTCGTCATTATCCGCTTCAGCAAACCACGCTCTTGTGGCAAAGCGCCCTTTACCAGCTGAATTTATGTCGTCATTAATCCCATAACTTTCCTGATGTGGCATTTCTAAGATCTCAACCTCAAAGCCTACATAATAATGCTCTAAACTTGTCTTCGTGGGTTCCAATGTCCAATTCATGGAAGTAAACTTGGTCAAAGGTTTGTTGCTCTCTTGAATTGTCTTGGACTGCGCCGGAATAGCTCAGGCTGTGGTACGTTTGTTTCATTGATTAATACTCAGGAAGCTATATTTAACCTCCGACAAAGATATGCGAATCTTCCAAAGCAACAGTGCCGGTGTAAAAATGCGCTGTGTTCACCACTGCTGACCTCGCATCGAAGCATGCCATGGTCCATTGATTGCATATAAAGACCCGTCATGCGCACGTCTGCACATGTTATTCACTGTTCTACTTCATCGCCGGGTTTCCTCTGTGCGAGCACAGGCGGCAGATGACTCGGACGTCTACATATCCAAACTGGGCAAGCTGAACTTCGTGGACCTGGCCGGCAGCGAGATGACGAAGAAGACCAACAGCGAGGGCAAGACACTTGAGGAAGCCAACAACATCAACAAAAGCCTCATGGTCCTCGGTTAGTTGTACCATTTAGACATATTGCCTTTTGTCCCTGGTGTTCGGTATCGGCGTTAACGAAATGACTCAGAACATCTTGCGCCATTCGCGAAATCAGATTGCTGGCTTTGGTGCATATCGCATCCCACTCAGTTTAACGGTTGGTCGTGCACGGGGTGCACTCTAGTTTGTGTCTCTTCCAGTCACCTGCGCTCGTGTGCTTGCCTTTTGTGTACGTCTGACGTCTCTGTCATGTGCGCAGTGGACGTCAAAACCGAATGGGATCAATGGCAAGTGTGTTTTTAGTATGCCGAGTACACCATTATCTTACAGTGCGAATAAACATATTGGCTGGGAGGCGGTACTTAGTCATTTACAATCTGGCTCTGTGCGCAAGCAAAAAATAAGCCAGGTAGAACTTCGATGTAACTAGGGATATCTCTTGTGGTTCACATTATCAACAAAGCAGGATCGCTTAACACCTTTTAAGTCATGCATCTTTCAGACACTTGAAACTTCACCACATGAACTAAGCTTGTCCTGGGTCGGTGCCTATTGGCCGTGCGTCACGAACCATCGGTTTTCCCCTCCTCTGGGCCATAACTGACGCTTTATTGTTGGTCAGTCTGATTTAAAGTTGATGGAGCATGGTGGAGCTTTTGCGTTTTAGTTACATATTGCAAGGCTGCAGCATCTCCTAACAAACAAATCCTCAGAGAAAATGTTTTGGAAGGGACAGGGCGGGACAGGAGGCCAAGACAAATCTTCCTGTCTGCCCGTCATTCGTTCTAAATGTTGCAACATGTCCGCTAACTTTCGGCCGTAACGTGGGTCCATTTGGGAATCCAGTACACGACCGCGCTACCACGTAATGATAACACTGCATCCCATTGTGTTGCGGTACTGTGAGTGCAAGAAACGATGCAGATGTCTTAGTTTCTCCGTCGTTGTACCTTAGTTGACAAGCATGGCCTGGTAATAACCTGCCCTGGCATCGACCTGGTCAACGACCTTAAAAGGCTATCGCTTATTTTGGATACGAGAACCATGACTGCCAACTATGTACCACTGCCCAAAATTTTGCGTCGGCACGCCGCTCCGTTCAATTTTTATGAGGATGAACCTTACTGGGGATGCACCCCACTCCGCCCGATCGCATGCTAACTTTGTCATTTCGTTTATCGCATGGGAGCTGGGCGTGGCAGCCGTGTAGTGCAACTCAATTATAACGTTTACCAGTTCTGGAAAATTGTTGGGACGTTGTGAATCAAGCCTTCGTCCAAAGGCTATCAACTCATTATCTTAATGATGGTGCACTCGCCGTGAAATATAAGAGCCGGCGTCCCCCATTCGGCCCGAACCCGTTCCTCGCCCTGGCCGACACGAACGACGCGGGTCACGTGACGCTCGGCGGCGACAGGCCGTTCACCCGGGCCGTGACGCTCCCCCACCATGCGGCGGCCGGCGGTGTCGGCGTATCGATCTGCCCGGACACCTGGCGTCCACCGGCCCGGTGACGGTCACTGGCTGTCGATACCGACGCCGGCGCGCCGAGCAGCCCGCCGGCGCCGCACGGACCCCGCCACTGCCAACACAGCTGGTGCTGGGCAGACCAATCGCCAGTCCTCGCGCCAGGCCACATGGCTCTGGGCGGACCTATCGCCAGTCCTCCCGCCAGGCCACATGGCTCTGGGCGGACCAATCGCCAGTCCTCCCGCCAGCCCACATGGCTCTGGGCAGACCAATCGCCAGTCCTCCCGCCAGCCCACATGGCTCTGGGCGGACCAATCGCCAGTCCTACCGCCAGCCCACATGGCTCTGGGCAGACCAATCGCCAGTCCTCCCACCAGTCCACATGGCTCTGGGCAGACCTATAGTCAGTCCTCCCGCCAGTTCACATGGTCCTGGGCAGACCAATCGCCAGTCCTACCGCCAGCCCACATGGCTCTGGGCAGACCTATAGTCAGTCCTCCCACCAGTCCACATGGTCCTGGGCAGACCAATCGCCAGTCCTACCGCCAGCCCACATGGCTCCGGGCAGACCAATCGCCGGTCCTACCGCAAGCCCACATGGCTCTGGACGGACCAATCGCCAGTCCTCCCGCCAGCCCACATGGCTCTGGGCAGACCAATCGCCAGTCCTCCCACCAGCCCACATGGCTCTGGGCAGACCTATCGCCAGTCCTCCCACCAGTCCACATGGCTCTGGGCAGACCTATAGTCAGTCCTCCCGCCAGTTCACATGGTCCTGGGCAGACCAATCGCCAGTCCTACCGCCAGCCCACATGGCTCTGGGCAGACCTATAGTCAGTCCTCCCACCAGTCCACATGGTCCTGGGCAGACCAATCGCCAGTCCTACCGCCAGCCCACATGGCTCCGGGCAGACCAATCGCCGGTCCTACCGCAAGCCCACATGGCTCTGGACGGACCAATCGCCAGTCCTCCCGCCAGCCCACATGGCTCTGGGCAGACCAATCGCCAGTCCTCCCACCAGCCCACATGGCTCTGGGCAGACCTATCGCCAGTCCTCCCGCCAGTCCACATGGCTCTGGGCAGACCAATCGCCAGTCCTACCGCCAGCCCACATGGCTCCGGGCAGACCAATCGCCAGTCCTACCGCCAGCCCACATGGCTCTGGGCAGACCAATTGCCAGCTCTCCCGCCAGCCCACATGGCTCTGGGCAGACCAATCGCCAGTCCTCCCGCCAGCCCACATGGTCCTGGGCGGACCAATCGCCAGTCCTCCCGCCAGCCCACATGGCTCTGGGCAGACCAACTGCCAGCTCTCCCGCCAGCCCACATGGCTCTGGGCAGACCAATCGCCAGTGCTCTCGCCAGCCCACACGGCTCTGGGCAGACCAATCGCCAGTCTTCCCACCAGCCCACATGGCTCTGGGCAGAACTATCGCTATTGAAAGCAATGGATAGGCTCCTTCCCCGCTTACGCGGGGCAGGAGCAACCGCTACTATCCGGACATACACACCACCCGCCTCTCTTCCCCTGTCTCTTATAACGCAGCTCATGCCCACGGACCTTCACAGGCAGCTGTTAATTACAGCATGTCCTTAATATGTGAGGGTGCAGCCACTCGCGCTATGAACGGATTGCGGCTTACAGCCCACTACTCAGCAGCAAATGAATTGGATCGTGCATAGTTTTGTCAAAGTTTGGAGTTTACCAACTTTGCGCCTTTTCATCAATTTATATCATCAATAATGTGGATACATTTGACGGCTTTAACAGGCCGTCAAATGTATCCACATTATTGATGCGTTGCAGTTTTTGGTGCAAGTTATGGCAATTTGCATTGTCGACATATATTCACCTTCGCTCGTGGGTTTGCATAGGGAACAATTAAAACTTTGGGACCCGCAAGCAAACTGAACAGCCTGTTTCCCCCTATCCTCTCCGACCAACCTAGCAACCGCATTTTAGTGTGTATAGACGTGGAGGATACCGTAAAGCGCATTTGGGTCGTGGCGTCACGCAAATCCCTTCGTTCGTTTCAGGAACGTGCATATCCAACCTAAGTGACCCCAAGAAAAAGACCGGCCACATTCCGTACCGGGACAGCAAGCTGACCAAACTGTTGGCAGACAGTCTGGCTGGCAGCGGAGTTACACTGATGGGTCAAACTTGGCCGCCATATCCTCGCTCCAATAGATGATCGATTCGGTCGGCAGTGAACCTAACCCTCTATCTGTTGTCCTGTCCTCCTGTCTCTGTCTCTCTGTCTCTCTGTCTCTCTGTATCTCTTTTTCTCAGTCTCTCAGTCTCTCAATCTCTCTGTCACATGTCTCTCCTCTCTCTGTCCCACTGTCTCTCTCTGTCCCCCCCCTGTCTCTCTCTGTCCCCCTGTCTCTCTCTGTCCCCCTGTTCTCTCTCTCTGTCCCCCTGTCTCCTCTCTGTCCCCCTGTCTCTCTCTGACCCCCTGTCTCTCTCTGTCCCCCTGTCTCTCCTCGTCCCCCTGTCATCTCTCTGTCCCCCCTGTCTCTCTCTGTCCCCCTGTCTCTCTCTGTCCCCCTGTCTCTCTCTGTCCCCGGTCTCTCTCCTCTGTCCCCCTGTCTCTCCTCTGTCCCCCCCCCCCCCCTCTCTCTCTCTCTCCCTCCTCGTCTCTCTCTCTCGTCCTCTCTCTCTCTCCTCTCTCTCTCTCTCTCTCTCTCTCTCTCTCTCTCTCTCTCTCTCTCTCTCTCTGTCTCTCTTTTTTTTCTTTCTCCGAAAATCTGCGAATGTTTTGCATCGTCAGAGGGTTACAACAAAGCCTTCTCCAAGCACAGCTGTCTGACATCGCAACGTCTTTCCTCAGATCGCGTGTGCTTCGCCGGCGCGGAGTAACATCAGTGAGTCCCTGAACACGCTGAGGTACGCATCCAGGGCTAAGCGGATCAAAACCAAGCCTATCATCGTCATGGTAAGTAGAAATATGACTGGCCATGACGGGCTCCCGTACGGTCATTGGCGCTGCTTAGTTGTATGCGTATGATCTCCGACATCGAGCAGGGAGTTTCGGGTCCGAACACAAGACTTTGTGCGCATGCCTTCGTATTGTGTACATTTGTATAGCATTTCCTTGTGCGCAAATTTTCGTGAGCACAAATCTTCGTAAACCCCAAACATGTGTGTGGACAGATATTCATAACCGCAAAGTTTGCAGTCACAAAACTTCTTATACATAGTTCTTCATATCGCATTTCGTCGTACTTGAATTGCTTTGCATCGCATTTATACGCATTCATATTGATTCGTTTATGATAACTTGCTTCGCATTTCTTTGCATCCACATTTTTCCCCATTTTTCTCCTGCTCACGCTTTTCTTCGTTCATGCACTTCTTTGCACCGCCATTGTTCTCATACACAATTATTTGCGCCGTATTTCTCCCGATACGCATCTCCTTGTGTCCAGTCTTTGGTACGCGCTGTTCTTTCCATCGCAAATATTTCAGTTTGCAAGCTTTTAGCCGGAACTAACCACTCCCCAGTGGAATGGGCTTGATCACACAGTGAGTAAGTTAATGTATAAGTCGTGCGTAGTCCTAAAATTCACAGATGTAAGACTGGGTAAGATGACATACGCAATCTCATTATATCGAAAGAAATGTTTCCAGATAATCATAACTGCAGCAACCAGACGTTTGGATCTTGCAGGTTTCAGGGGGCCAACTACAACGATTATCACGCATTGGCTCACAAGTGGCGTTTTACCAACTCATTCGCATACCCGCAGGGACGACGGACTGACTGTAGCATGCATCAGCTACGCATGGTTTAGCTTAGAAATAGCATCATAATAAACATGTTAGGGTTACAAGATCATTTCTTCCAGGTATGGTTGTAATATTATGACTACGGAATTGGAAAAGAAAGGGACGGCGGTAACGAACAACGCAACAACAGGGAAAATAAGCAAATGTAGGCCATCAGTCACTTTATGAACAATGTTCGAATAACAGAATCTCCACTGTATTTAGCACCGTCAGTAACACGCTAGGCTAGATGCCGGCTAGATGCCCTTCTCTCGGGTGGGGGTCAATTTGACCCCCTTGAGCTCTCGAGAATTAAGAAAGCTAGAGACACCAAATGTACAGGGTGTGTTGACCTGTATGTGAATTTACTTAGGTCAAAGTTTCAGGTTCCTAGGTCATGACCTTCGGGTAAAAAGCTTTAACAAGGTCAAGTTCCAGGTTGGTCTCCAAAGTGCCTCAGAACGGAGATAACCGTTTCTAAGCAAAGGTCACATGCTCATTCAAGGTCAGTGACCTTGTTTGACCTTTTGAAGGTCAAGGTGACCAAAATCGTACAAGATTGCTTTGAGTTTTGTATTTGACTAAGCGACAAAGATTACATCAGGCAATATGCTCCTAAAACAAAATGTTAACCTGGATCTTTTTAGGTCAATGACCTATTCTGACCTCTGAAAAGTCCATGGAAGACGTATTATGTGGTTCCTGCTATAAATAAACTCGAAATGAACACTGGAAACTATCCCACACAGCAAGCCCTAGAGTAACAAAACAGGTTGGTTTTAACCTTGGTGCGACCTTCATACCTGACCTTAGGTCAATGTAATTTGCTTATTCAGTTGTTTTGTTACCTAAGAAAGCATCTCAGATATGTATGACTTCGTCTAACACTCCGTTGTTGGATCAAATTGAAGGATTCCTTAGCAATTGCTTTCGCCGAAACCATGACCTGACTTTGACCTGCTATAGGTCAGCGACCTTACAAGGTGTATCCATTTTTGATGCCAAACGAGCCGCTATTCAGTCGTCTACAGCTACGCAAAATGTGGCGCGGCTATGCAGCGTCGTTCGGAAACCATTCTGGAAAAAACCTTCGGGGGGATCAATTTGACCCCCCCCCCCCCCCCCACCCGAGCGCGTGTTAAGCTTGTCCTGTACGCGAAGAAGAGCAATGTGAAGTGCGGCATATTAATAAAGAACACGATTCACTGCATACGGTGCCGTAGCACGCACACGCTCCCCCACCACACATCCTGCTGCGTGACGCCCTATTATCCACGCCGTGCAGTACCCGGCGAACGCGGCGTCCCAGCTGGTGGTTAGGGGCGGCCTCCCAAACACTTCCCTTTGACTCAGTCACGGGAGTTTTCGATTGGGCTCAGCTTAGGCGCAGTTGGAAGCTTTTTGTATGTTTTTCGTAGAGGACTAAATCTTCCAGAGCCCTTATCCATTTGACTAAGTTACGGAAGTCCTCGATTGTGCTCAGCTAAGGCGCATATGGAAGCTTTTTGCACGTTTCTCTTAGGAGACTGAATCTTCCATTCTGCATCCCACTGGCATAATACAGGGCGCGCAGATTCGGTCAGAGCACATGTCCACCACTGCCGGATATATTTTCGCAGATAAGGCAGTAGTAACCCCTCCCGTTGATGTTTTGCGCTGTACATGGGCTTGATCGCGGTCACCGCACCCGGTCACCTTACCGATTGGGATACCCCTGTCGGGAAGGTGGGCGCCCGCCCGAGAAACTTTCTTGGTACATTTCCTAGTACTTTCCCTGGTAGATTCCCAGTGGGTCGAAATCTTGTATCAGGGACGTCTCCACCTGGCCTAGAACACCAACCTTGGTTGAGGAGCGTGCCATTTCTGGTGTTGTGGAAGGAGAGTTTTCGTGATTTCGTGGTACATCATTGATTTTGTTCTCAGTGCATCGTATTTCATGCAAAGGCCTGCGTATATGAAAACATGTGATGAAAAATCGTGTACAAAAAAAAAACAATACGAAGAAATGCGACGTAGAGAGTTGCGTGTGTGCAGTTCTACGGATACGAGGTGTTACTTCCGCGATGTTTTGCGGATACCCCTACCGATATGAGATATCAGATATCTGCAGATAGCTTTACTGGGTCTGCTGGATAAACGTAACTGGCTAAACATGAGCTGCGTTAACACAGCTGCATGTGGAGCAACAGTTTTTCAACCGAATTTTGGGATTTGGCAAACATTGAACAACCCATACGTGGAATATTGACTGAAGGAGACTGAGGTATTTACAAAAGACGCACAACAAACTTTTACAAAAGACACACAATGACGGACCATGCCCATAAGTAAGCGGCATCTCTATGTCCGAGAGAATGCGATCCAGTTCCTTAGGTCCATCGACACGGGTTCGAGCTCCAGGAGGAAATGCTCTGTTATGGCGGTACATCGCTGATGCAGCAGACTCCGATTGGGGGCCCCACAGTGCCTGACAGGACCCATGTGAAAAATGGATATAAATGTTGAAGTGCAAAAATTGAAAGGTTTGCGTTATGAGACGCTTAGGGTGATTTTGGGAGACGTTTTGGAATAATGTGCCCATGTCCAGCATAATGTTTCCTAATTGACTCAATCCTTTATCTGGTTAACTTAGTCGCACACAAAGGAAAATTACAGATTTCCTGTGTTGCTATATGTCAGTGGCCTGTCTTCTTGCCTGGATGTCCTCCCAGTCCGGAACGCAACTGACAAGCCGTGTAGCTGCAATCCGACCGACTTTCATTCACGTGTATATGTGCTTGTTAACTTAGGCCGCTGAGGGCGCAACTCTGTACCATGCTTGTTCCCTGGCTACTGCATCTGTCCCATTTCGAGTGTGTGGTAACCGTATGCGTATGGGCACTGGTGCTCGCTGATCGCATGGCTCTCGGCTGTTTGCGGTCAGCGGCCGCGCGGGCGTTGGCTCTGCTGACGCTGCTCGTTGGCCGGCCGCAGGACCCGCGCGAGGCACTCATCCTCAGTCTGAAGCGCGAGGTGCACATCCTGCAGCAGGAGAATGACCATCTGAAGCTACTGGTCAAAATCGGCGCCCACGGCGAGACGGTTCCGCTCTCCAACGGCGGCACGCCCGGCACCGGAGACCCCGCCCGTCAGTGATCCCCTGCCCGCTGGTGGCTCCTCTTAGCGCACGGGGCGACGCCCGAGCCGGACTGTGCGTTGCCACTGGAGCTAAACACCGAGTCGACCCAGCTCCTTAGTCGGGGATATGTTGCAATCGCCTTTTGGCGTGACTGCTAATTTATTGGACGGACGCAAGCAACGTTCTAACTGCAGACGTGGTGTTCCATCCCAGTCACCACTGAGAACATCGTGCAGCTTTTGCGTTTCTGCGAGAAGCGGCTGACAGTTCCGTGGTTCTCTTCCGTGTCTGCTGAGCTGTTGGGTTGACATTCTTTTCCTTGGAAACCGGCCCGCGTGGGTCCAAGCAGACGGGCTATATTCAGCAGCCCGGGGTTTGTTTGACCTGTCCCGACCTTCAGCCCGACTGCAATTTCACCCACCTCCGTTTGGCAGTGCCTGTCTGCCCGCGCTCACGCGTACTGACAGCTGACCCGACTCCGCGGTCGGCGCAGCGGTGCTATTTGTGCGGCCTGACAACGAACCCCGTGTCTGGCAGAAATAGCCCTGTTTCCCTGTCATGCTGACCATCCCCCCGACAGGCCGGCGTCGTTCGGAGCAGAAGCTGGCGATCGACAAGGAGCGGCTGCAGGAGCTGAAGACGGAGGAGCTGATCGAGCTGCTCCAGGAGTACATGGCCAACAACACAGCGCTGCGCGATGAGAACCTGGACATGCACACGCTGCGCGACGCCCTGATGCGCGACCAGGACGTGGTCATTAAGGAGAACGAGCGCCTCCTCCGCAAGCTGGAGGAGATCAACAGGTGTGTCTGCCGCGGTGGCCTGGCGACGCCGACCGCGTCTTCAGCAGCATTCGCAGCGAGCACAACCAGCCAGCATGGCGGCGCCGTACGGCGTCAGGGATGACCCACCGCACATTGCCAGATTATACATGGTCGATATCTGTTGGTAGTTAGTGACCGGTAGTCGAACAGTGCCGGGTATGGAATGTTTTCTCAAGGTCTTTAAAACTGCACTTCACGAAGATTTCGTCATCACAGGACCTCCTGATTAGGACACTGGACATGCTTAGGACTCAGAACTATCAGTGGTATCGCGCCGGAGATATATGTGATTGGTTGTGACAAAAGAGAAAATTCATCGTCGTAACAAAACCGAAAATTCAAAACAGGGTCGTTTTGGCAGCCCGTAGTAGCCCGCGCCAACAACTGACCGCTGTTTCAGTACGTGCAGCCGCTCACCAATCGTGCCGGCGCGTCCGTCCTTCTCGGCCGACCTGGTGCTGCAGAGCGTGAGTCAGCCCTCCTCCCTGCCCAACACGCCTGAGCGCGCCGCTGCCGGCCAAGTCAATGTCTGGACCAACCCGCGATACGTGAGTGCAGCTAGGTCAGGTCATACTCCGGATGACCCCGCCCTACGTGAATGGAGCTGAGCAGTGCGTCACCAGGTTTCATAGCTTGGGTACCAAACAGTCCTGTTCGTGAACCAACCAGCCCGCCTGGGTACGAGACTGGTTCTTCTGGTACCGATACAAACCGAAAACAAACCGATGATTTTGATGGCCAAGGCGGTGAAACCATGGTAACACCGCTGGCAACAGGCGTTACACAAGGCCCCTGTCCGCGCCCCTGGTGCAGATGTTTGCTCAACATCTGGACCAACCCTGAGTGCGTCGCGGGAGTGTGCATTATAACTTGTAAGTCTTGAATGATTCGATGCTGACCTTCCGTACCGCCGCGGATTGGCTTCTCATAGGGTTGGACGCATAATCATATCGGAAGACATCTGTACGTGCCGTGCAAGCGTTTGGCTCAGGTTTTAGTTAGCGTTATCCTCGTGCGTTTATGATGGCGCATTACAAATTTTGATAAAGGTGAACCCATGGTGCTAGACATCATTATGGGGGTTTACCAGCTTGGACGGAGGGCTATTTAACGCTCCACCCCATCGGCCTATGATGTTGTCTTTTGAGACCAACAAAGGCGTGAAAATTAAACTAGACGGGATATGCCATCAACAAAGCACATGTTGTCAGCAATGTCATGGACACTACGCCATTTAAAAACCACACTAACATGAATGTAACCACGTGTCTGACGTAGGAGGGTGCCAAATGTCACTGCGAAAATTGGATAGGATATTTTTCCTCCCCCCCCCCCCCCCCACCGGTGGTTAGAGCCATGACACCAAGAGGTGGTGGTGATGAAAATTGCCTCACAATGCCTGATGGGTACCACGGTGTGAACGCAAAAGCTGAAGCGCCTTTAAGTGGTTGGCGTGTTTGCATTCGATTTATAATCGGCAGGAGGCCTGAAGCTTAAACGGTGGTGTGCATTGCTTATAGGATGACAAGAATAAGGAGGCGATGACCAAGCCATCGAACATCAAGAAAGTCCCCAGGTCTGTCGACAAGGAACTTGAGAAGAGGCAAATCACCAAAGGAACTGAGTGAGTCCAAGAAGTCAGGTAACCGTTCAGAGTTGGTCTACCAGTGGCTTACAGAATGAAACTTTCACGGTGTGCTCTCGCCCGACTTTATTTAGTATTCCAGACATAAAAATACAATTTTAAGCTACCCAGAGATAATCGGAGAGTTACAAATTCATAAACCATTCCAACGGAAAAATTTAAGAGCTCACCGGGTCTATGCGAGCAGCACAATGCTTTTCTGTGGGTTAAAAATAGCATGTTGTACGTCTACAGGTACTCAAGATCGGATAGCTGTTGTTTACACTATGCATAGTCCCAGCGAAATTTGTCAGTGAATTTGTAACAAACTGAGAACAAGCACGTTGGTACATGAAATTATACGTACTCAGCTTCACAAACATGAGAAGGAAGAGGTTACGTGCGCCGCACTCGTTCGCCTAGCTTCTCCACTACTGACGTTTTTCTCCACTCCACATTTTCCCGCCATAGCTTTGATCCTCGATGTAAGTTAACGTGATGGTAATGCGAAGGAAGTAAAGCACTCTGCCCAATATCAAGCGAAGCGTTTCATTTGTAACACCATTTCCACACGTTTCTAGCTTTCCGTAGAAAACGATTATGGGACGAAACCTCTCAGCAAAAGCAACGCATGTGCGTAACGCCACCAGGGTGGCTGCGCAGGCACGCGTGCCATCAATGGCAGCGGCAGGACGGGCTATATGCGCCTCAGCCCTGAGCAACAGGCACAGATGCGGATCGTTGCTGTTGTACTGGCTGGACTGAGGCTCACGCAAAAACCCAGGTTTGTCAGCCCATAATGATTATGTTAAAAAGGGAGCGAAAAGGAATGTCTTACGGCAGGGTCCGATGAGCTGAACTGACCACATCCCCTTTGCAGTGACATCAAGGACAAGATCCAGCATCGGAATACCTCCGGCTCCCGAAGCGCGGACGGCAAGAAGCCCAAGTCTCACGCCATCAAGAATGACGTCGCGGGTCGTAGACGCGCCGGTGCGTCACCGAACCGGGCCACGAAACTGGCACAGTGAGTCGAGCCGTGGCGCTTCCCGCGAGCGGCGAGACAGCTGCCCCCTCCCCACCGCAAATCCCAGGAAACATTTAGCATCAGCGATGGCTGTGCACAAAGAGACACGATGTGGGGATCGCGTTCCCCGCATCCACAGATAATCCGCCTCCACTTCGGCGCGATGATCGTCCGCATCCACTCACCCTCCTTTTCATTTTCTTGTTTTTTTGTCTACCTAATTTGCATGCTTGAAGCAATGTGATGTACTGCCCCGGTTCCCTGTTGCTACAGGGTGTTTTAATTAAAATGACACTTTTAAAAGTGCAAAGATTGCAGCAAAACAGGTCAAGCCGCGCTTTCTGGCAAGAAGTGTTGAAAGCTGCCGGATATTTAGATTGGTATCTTGCACGCAATCACTGTGGTCTGGGAACTAGAGACGCCGGCTTCCGTCCCCGCGCTTACCGGCTACTCACGCCATTTGCACGACACTAGCAGCCGTAACAGGTGTGGGTCATTCTGAAATTGGTAGAAATGGCTTTGTGTTTAGGGGCTGTTGTGGAAACGTTTTGGTAGGCAGATGAACGCTGACCTCAAACACAAGTGTCCAAATGTTCTAAGACCTGTAATAAAAAGAAATACGTTAACTGCATAGTCTGCACATCTTCGTGGCCGTGTAGCTAAAAAACTAAAGGATTTTAGGTCTTGAGAAGGCCATGACTGTGAACTGCACCGAATGCCCTTAAGAATAGCTGTCTCAGTTCAAAACTCCATGCAACTGTGGATTGCTTGCTTCAACATAGTGCATTTTCCGACGGGAAATGACGCGCATGGATCCCTTGTACGCATAGGTTTACAACACCTGTTAATTTTTGCAGGGGAAAGATGAAGAAGGCAGCGTCCACATCTCGACTGGACGATGCCAAGAAAAAGAAATGATCGGCGACGTCTCCATCGTGTGCTATCAGGCGGAGGCAAGACGTCGCCGCGCGCTGGCGTCGCGTCCAGACTGACATTTTACGACCATCTCGCAGTCGCCCTTACGTGGTCGGACTTGGGGTACCGCACTTTCTGCTTCTGCAGCTATCGGCGGCAAAGACGGCCTTGGCCGGAGCCGAGAGGCCAGCAGCGGGGGCGCCTGGCAGCACGCTCCACCTGTTCCGTCCACCCATCGGGAATCAGACACACGCGTAGGCACAGACAGAACACGAGGGGGTCTGGGCAGACTGTCGTTACGTTCAGCCAGCTTGAGAAAGACACGCACGGTTTCATGGAAAAACGCCAGGCTAGAGGCGCTATGTCAGGAGTCAGACACTGGCAGGTGCACTGCCAGTGTGAGACTCGGCTGCACCGAATCCGTCCTTCATATCCAGACACACACACGCACACACACACAGAAACAAAGCCGCATTAGTACATTTCCATAGCATGCCAAATACTGATCACGTCCAATCATAGGGACAACAGCAATGATAGACAACTCCGCTAAACACGCACACCAACGCATTCATACAAAAGCACAAGACGACGTCTGCGTACCCGGACGCGAGTCCACACGAGGCTGGGGTTGACACCGAATCCGTCCTTCTTTTCCCAGACAACCCTTTATAAACATGTTGATGTACAGTGAGGCTTGTCGGGTGCCTATGATCTCATGTGTGGCAGGTTTGTGTACATGTTGGGTTCGTGGGTGGATTGTTTGTGTGCCGTCGTTTTGTTAGAAGACAGGTGGGGGATGTCAACATTGATACAGCCACCCATTCGGCATGGGCGAACGTACTACTGGGTTTGATGGGATCCAGAACCCAATAACGTTTGAGCAGATTCGACAATTTTCATGATGTGATCACATACAATCAAGCACAAATGGATGCAGCAATATTAAAGATGTGGCGACGTCCAGTAGAGCATGGGTAGCTGCGCCCTTGACATTCGGGGTCGGGGAAGGGTAAGGGCAAGGTCAGGATTGGATGGTCCAAATTAGAGTCTTTGGAATAGCCTGGCCCAAAATAATATTTTTGAACAGGAAAATGTGAAAACTTGCAGTGTTGGACAAAATCTAAATAAGGAAAAATTGTAGGGGACATGCCCCCTCTGTCCCTTCCGCCCCCCCCCCCCCCCCTCCCCTGCGCCGATTGTTACACCCATGCACTCGCGGATAAATTCCTATGTTGTCTCAGACACTTCATTGTTTCCTATGCAACAAGAGCGTCCAAGCCACAGACACTTTTCTTTCTCTTATTTCTCCACGCGGACCTGGTGCCGTTGCCAGACGTCATCTCATGATGACGCAAGTCCTTGTCCAAGTCCAAAGGACGGCGTCATTGTCAGTCGCTATCCGCAAAACGTCTATCGCATCACTGCTCCTACGTTCCTCACTCCGTTCTAATAGTTCCTCAAATCGTCACATCAGCTCCTCAAACTCAAACTTCCTTCGCCTTGGAGCACAGTGGCGTGTGTGCGGCGTCGGCATTTGTGTCGTCATAGGTAGCTACGTCAGCAGCTATCGTCATCATGGGTAGCTACCTCAGGTAGGTCCTTTGCCAAAGAACTTCACGCGGGAGCGTGGTTTCACAAAACGAGCTGGGGATGGGACGTGGTGAAAAATGACAAAACTTACCACCAGCACGCGCCAGCAAACTGGTTTCTCCCGGACTTTGGTCTATTTGGCTTCCAAATTTTGGGCGGGGCGAGGCAGGCTGGAGCCCCAACTGAACAAGAAACCACACCCCTGTCTCAAAGCAATCGTAAGCTGCTTATCGGACCGCCGCGCTGGGCATGCGATGCCACCAGCTGGTCCCCATCCCATCACACTATACCCGCACAGCGCTGGGCATGCGATGCCACCAGCTGGTCCTGCATCCCATCACACCATACCCGCACAGCGACTTCGTCGCGCCGAACCGCTGGAAAAGTGAGTGCACACGTGTCCGTAGCTCCCCATGTGGCGTTCAAAATACAACGGCGTCTCACCTGTAGATAATGCTGCAAACGATGCTATAAATAACTATCGCGGCGGCAAGTACTGGGGCCGTTCGGCGCCATAAAACGCTGCAAGGCCGTTCTTTCCTGTATATTTTCTGAAATGCAATGTGCGCAGGTCATCGTGCGGTCGCGATGGACAAGGTAAACAATAGATGTCGGTATGCATTGTCAGGCGAGTTTGAGCCCAGACATCTCCATGCGCATGCGCGGCACATCGCCCGCGCAGACATGGCCGGAACAGCAGGCGAGCAGTCGCGCGACGGCGGCGCGGAACGCGGACGGGGGCGCAACGCGCGCCCGAGGGAAGCGCCCGCGCCCGTCGCTGGCCGGCGTCGCAGCCGCCCCTCCCCGCGTCACACAAAACCGTGCGCGGAACAGGCCACCACAGCGGTGGAAGACCGTGCAGAAATCAAACGAATAGCATTAGAGTAGCAACGTGTGACAACGCAAAGCGGAAACACACAGACTCAAGCGAATTTGCAAATAAAGTATACCGAATGGATACGGCCGACCAACAAACGATTTTTTGGCTGCAGGTAAGGTGAGTTGCGACACGTTCGTAATTCCCATGCCTTGTTTCTTTTCGCCACCAGTCTGATCTGCCCGCCGCAATTCACTGCAAAGCGGGTTTGAGCTAGATAGGAATCAGTACTAACGCGAAGTGTGACGATCGGTACCCTGTCCCTCGCATGATTAAGTCAAACTTAACGGTCATTGTGACAGTGAGGGCAAGCGAATAGTAACGACGCCATAGACACATGGGACGCTGAAACCCCCTATCTATAACGGAATTAAAAAAAAAACAATGCTTCGTCAGACCCAATAACGTACCGTCTGAACGTCGCGCAGAAATTCAACACCTTCAGCAATGCTATTAAAGAGATAGTACGCAGAGAACAAACAATCCTGACATAGCTTAGCTGGCAGCGGTCTAGATGTGTCACATAAAACTACGTCCCGTAGAAAAGAAGCATCAGATTTCCGGGTGTGAGCATTAGGCGCTTGACGTATCTGGCCTCCGCAAGACTGAGGGCAAAAAAGACAACTATATATATATATATATATATATATATATATATATATATATATATATATGTTGTTCCAAATTCAACAATACGCAAAAGTAGAGGGCGGCGATAGTTCCGCCAGCTTTGGTTCGACAAGCAGAGTAACAAATCTTGTTCGACGACTGGGCCAGTTTCCTGCGCACCACAGCAACACGCACTCCACAGATGTACGTCGCCATCAGACGTACTCTGCATACGACACACCACGCATCAACTTGTGACCCGCCGCCATCTGAACGTCATCTCGAATCGCTGTGCTGGCTGTCGGCTGGTCCCACCGACGTGAGCACGGCGTAGAGCGCGCTTCCCTGAGCCGGCAGCGACAGCACCAGGCCACGACAAAGCCAACGCGGGCAGCAAAACAGTGGATCGCCTCACAACGCCACAATCGGTGCAAGATGCGCACACAAGCGTTACGAGCTTCACGCGTCTAAGCAGATCGGGCGTGTTTCAACCACATGCACACCCCAGGTTTTGCCACAGCGAACCGTCCTGAGATTCGCTATTACTTGCGAATAAAGTGAGACTTCTAGATGGACCGCGCTCCGTGTTAAGAACACGTATGAATGGGCAAGCTTTGCTAACGATTTAACAACTCTACTCTTCCTACTGCACGCTAACGTAAATAATCTCAGACCGAAGGGCAAGCGCAAAAAAAGGTAGGTCGGCACCTCAGTATCTCCAGGTCCACGCCATCAGCGCATGTGATCAGCGGCCTAGCACGCGGGCCGAGACGGCAGTGTCGGAAACCAGCCTCTGCCCAGTACGTTTGTGCGCTGCGTCAGCGATCTAGACGATCGCGCCACAGCCTCAACCATGCCGACCCGGACGGCGGCAGCACGCGCTCTCCGACCGGGGCCGGAGAACACGCACCTGGGCCTCAGACAGTCCGTTGCCCGGCGACAGCACGTGCTGTTTGTACGATGCCGCAATGAACCTGCCGCGGTCAAAACCACTTGCGCGGTGCTGTCCATGGCAACGACAAACTGGCTGAGACGTTTTGATTATCTGCGCTCTGCTGACTAGCCCGACACGTAGGTGTGATAACACGTAGATGAGGTCTCGACAACAAACGAGCCACGCCGATGTCTGATGTCTTGTGACGTCCTGCCCCCTTCCAACGACACTTAAAATCCAGACCGCATTCCACAGGGTACCTAGCTTCAACTAATTCACTCGCCGTCCATCCACGCCCTAGCACTTGGCATAAGCTCCAACAGCACACTAACCCACAAAGAATTATGGATGCAAAGCATGCCTAAAACAAAGCTAAGTCCACTTGCATTCATCACAGTATTGCAGTGAGTCACCAACAAACCAGCGATCCGTCACACGGTGTCACTGCAGATCATCGAGCGTCAGGTCGTATACCCTATGGCGAGCTCCGAACTCCTGTGCTCAGGGTCACATTGTGTCAGCGCTCCCGAGCTCGGCGTGAGGTGCGTTCTCAGGTTCGCAACTCACGTCAGAAGAAAGGCTCGGAGCCTATCACCCAACCCAGGTGGATGTACTCAGAGCTTCCCGTTCTTTGGCGCGGTGTGAACTGCATACTCCTGCATTTTCACTTTCCTGCATTCTCAGTACCAATGTACCCCAGCTCGTGCTCGAATGCACGCTGCGCTCCCAGCTTCCCGCTCAGTCTCCTCCAGTTAGCGCTCGGAGTAACGCTGCGCCCCGCTCGTCAGCCTCACACCCGACCTGGCCGCGCGCGCTCAGAGCGGAGCCGGCGTGGCGTGCTCCCCGCGGTTGAGCGGCACGCTGTGCACGTCGTCCAGTTCCAGCTCGTCCGGCTCGGCTTTCTGCGGCGGCGCACGGCGGCAGGCGGCGCACAGTCGTAGCAAGTCCGGGTACAGCGAGTACAGTGCCGTGAACACGCCCAGGATGTTCTTCATGAGGAAGAGGGAGATGTCACCGCCCAGCGACACCCACAGCTTGATGCGGATCACCATGTACGCGACGTTGACAAGCGCCAGGTGTAACAGTTTGTAGGTGAGCACGATGTATGGCGAGCCGGTCTCCAGGCCGAAGTCAGACAGACTCAGCTTGTAGAGCGTCAGTGTGGGCAACAGGAAGTTGACCGCCGCCAGCACGAGAACTGTGTTCTCCAACGTGAACGGCAGAATCATCCCGCTGTCGGAGAGGATGAGCAGGCTGAGAAACTGGACCGAGTCCATGATCTCGTACGCGGTCGAGCCGCAGAGCAGGCGGATGTAGGTGTTGCGCGCCGAGTTTGGCTCGGCGTCGTGGTGGCCCTCCACCAGCAGCATGAACACAGCGCCAGACGAGGCGATCGCGATCTTGAGCAGCTGTGGGCCCCAGCGATCCGTCGGCTGCAGCGTGTTCGGGATCTCTGATGTAAAGATCACCACCACCTTGGCTACCACCACCGTCGAGTAGACGACCCACGACGCGTAGCTAAGAGGCAGGATGCCCAGCTTGGATCGCGGATAGCGCCGGATTAGGCGCTTCGGCGAGTACGGGAACTCGCCTTGACGGTCACGGTGCTTGAAGCGCAGGTACCGGTGCGCGATCGCCAGAGAGCCGATAAACAGAAACAGAATGACGAAGTCGGCCGCGAACCAAAAGTAGGCGATCAGCGAGTCCTTCTTAGGCGAGATGATGTAGTAATTCAGCACGCATGACTGGAAGATGTGCACCAACACCAATGCTATCCCGATGATGAGATGTAGCACCAGCTGAACGGAGCACTTCTTGAAGTTAACCGCCATCTCTGCAACAAAGGAACGACATTTTGCGTCCTTAGTAGGTTCCCTAAAAATTAGTTTTGTGAATCATTTTAAAGTAGTACAAAACTTCAGCAACATAACATCTGGGGCATTTAAGGGGGGAGGGCAAGGGTTTCTTAATTCTCAGCCACTGTCTGATCATTGCACCACGGTGGTAATGCCATACCAAACAGCAAATGAATGACATCACGCATGTCATTGCCTCAAAATAAGATGGCTTGAAACATGCCATTTGCTGTGATCACACTTGACCTGGATGAACAATCCAGTGAAAGCCCTATTATATTTTCAACAGTCCATGGACCCTGGCCTACGTACCCATTTGATCGCAGACTTGGAACCTTCACAGTCACATAAGCTTTCAAACCAGATCGGAAATGGAACTGTTTGTCTGACAAGTCGCGGAAAAGCACACGAGCATGCAGGAAAACCAGTACCTTTTTTTGCTTTACAGTGCAGTTCAGATACTAGAGAGGTGTAGGTCAGAGAAGGGCAGAGTTGTGAGCTGCACCGAATGGTTCTCAAGATGGCTATTTTAGTTCAAAACCCGGTACAAATGTAGAGCACCTCATTTAACACCGGGCAGGGAGGTGCATAAATTATTACGTGCCTACATCATCACTGACATTACGCATTTCTCAGGGAAAGGTGAAAACTCAAATTGCCAGAGGCGTGCACGCACAGTACCCACGGGGCACGTGCATTACCAAATGCATGACATAAATAGATCCGTGACTAAATGTTGGCAATCAATAATTCCCAAGCACGGCAGCACGTCAAACTTTCACCACCAAATTCTACTGTTAACCTGGAATTGCGCAATTGGATGGTAGGGGTCAGGGCTCACACATGACGGCGCAAGCAGGGGGCACAGGGGCACGTCCCCCGCTTAGATACCGAGGGGCCCGAAGGGCTCCTCGCGACCTTAAGTTACGGGACCGATTTGTGGACCCGAAGGACCCAGAAAGCCGGCCGGAAGTTGTAGTCAGGGGTCCCGGCCCGCCGGACACTTCAATGCCATCCGGAGGGTCCTGCGGGCTGCTCAGGGCCCCTGGGTTGGTAAGCTTCCATATGCCGGTCAGACACAACCAATAAGCATGGTCGGCTCCGCGTCCGCATGGGCCTGGGGGCTCATCCACAGGCAGGGACAGAACAGGAGCCAGCGATTTACATTGGTTGGGGCCCCAGAGTCTGCAGTGCTCCACAGCACCTTAAAGGGGACCCTGTGATGGCAAGGGGTGCGAGCCGGCCCTAGGCAGAGTTCTAGGAGGCCCGATGAGGCTGTAGGGCCCACCGCGGACAAAGATCAAGGGCCCGATTGGAGGGCTTAAGAGCAAGGAGGGATGGTCGTCTTATTCAGGGGCGCCAACTTGCGGGGACGGGTCCCCAAATGACAGTCAGACGGCCCCTTGCGCCGATCGGGGATCTCCTGAGTCGATATGAACCTTATGTCGGTCAGGCACCACCAGTACCGCACAGCCGGCTCCGTGTCGGTATGGAGCTGGAGGTCCACTTCCCATCAACTACAAAGCCCGGGCCCACAATTCACACTGGTCGGGGCCCCTGTATCAGGGGTCCACAGTGCCTTACAGGCGTCAGGGGCCCACAGTGCCTAGCAGAGGGTTCTGTAGTCGCAAGGGGCCCCAAGCCGACCAAGGGGCAGTATTCGATGAGGCCAGAAGAGGAGCCCGGACGGCCAAGCGAGACCGATGATCAAGCACTCGGTTGGAAGGCACAGGGGCCCAAAGGACTGGCAGTAGGTCGCGCAAAGAATCACGCCCCATCAGTGACCTATGACCATTGTGACCATTGCGACCTATCAGTCAGAGGTTTTCTCGCAGCGTTTGAGGACCCCTGAGACAATGCAGTTGTCTCGGTCGGCCAGAGACCACGAGCACCGAACGGTTGGTTCCCTGTCAGTCTGAACCCTGGGGCTCATTTCCCGAGCAGGAGCAAGGCCAGGAGCCACGACCTGCATTGGTCCGGGTCACTGGAACAATCATTGGGCCCCTGTGCTATCAGGGGCCCACAGTACCTACTACAGGGGTCGTGTGTCGGCTAGTGGCCCCCCGTCGATCACGGACTTTGTTTGAGGAGGTCCGAAAAGAGGGGCAAAGGGCCTCAAAACCAAAGATTAAGGGCCCACTTGGCAGGCTAAAGAGCTTTAAGGGATGATTCTAGGTCACGTAAAGAACCCCCCCCCCAAGGCTGTGATCTCAAATGTCAGTTAAAGGGTCTCATGTATTGGTTGAGGACCCTGGAAGCATTTATATAGCATGTATAGCATTTATCTATTTCGACCACAGATCACCAACACCAAACAGTTGGCTCCATATTGGTCTAAGCTCTGTGGGCCCATTTCCTAAGCAGGGGCAAGAAATGAGTGAGGATCACTTTCCCTTTAACAGCACCACAACTTGGAACAGTGTCCCCCAGACATAAAACTGACTTGCAAGTTGTGGTTATTGAAAAGAGCAGGGGAAAGGTATTACCAATGGGAAGGCACCTGCCTAAGCATATGTTGGGAGGGGGTGAAGACCAGGTTCTCCAATTATGAGTGGAATTGACTTTAAAAATTATTATCATCAATTCATTAACATCAAAATCCCCTACAATGCACGTGTTTTATTGAAGACATTTTGCTCTGATCAGAACCTAAATACACATGGACTGTGGTAGCCACTTATGTTGTGGACACAGGACACTCAATGCAAATGATGCATATTGTGCAGCATGGCAAGGCCACAAAACTGCTGCAATGACTTCAGGCCATGCAACCCATAAACTTTTGCCATCTGCAAGCTCCATGACCCCCACTTACTTCAGCATGCAGAGAGCCACTGTATCAGAAAATTATGGTGTTGCAAGGGTAATCCAAAGCTGCACAAACACCCTGAAACATTTTTTTCATGCAAAATACATTAAGTACTCCCTCCATTTGCCCCACTCCCAGCATTCTCAGCCCTCAGCTTGTCTCACACCTGCACCTATTTCAGTGAACAGATGGCATGGAGGCAACACAGATAATATTTTTACAGATTGGTCAGCTCTCAAACTATCCCCTTATCAGTCACTGTAATTGGAGCCCATGTTGGCTGAAGAATGCATCAATTTACTGAAGCATACTAACCCTCCAGTAGTTTTTTTTAAAAAAACCAGCACCGGGTTTATGAAAGCGCATAGAAACAACTCAAAATGCCCTGAATCCTCATCTCGCAAATTCTGGATGATGTACCACGCTCCCACTTGCAAGGCAACTGTTTCCTTAACCTTCAGGCTTTCAAACAAAGAATATCCTCGTACCAGTGTAACATTCCAACCACCAAATATAATAACAAGTGACATATTGTACCGTACATTATCTCTATGTCTCTCTGAGCCTTTCCTCGATCCATTACCATATATTTGTCGGGCCCACCGTCCGGCACCCCACTCATGTACACAACCACAGAGCGATTAGAAGTGGTGAAAACGGAACGCGTGTTTATTCCAGTTGAAAAAAAACGCCCTTTGTGGCAAAAATACACTGCAAAGCTACCAAATACTAAAGGTTTTCTGCATAGCCCAGCGAAAGAAAGGGCGCAAGCGAGGGAAATCTCTCATAACTGGTAGCGTTGCCGTAGATTTTATCCACCAGTGGTGTTTTTATATACCGAAATAAATACGCATACGCGAGCGGAGTTAGTGCGACAAGTCTATGGGGAAACGCTATTTTTGAACATTTTATCACACATCGAATTGAATAAAGGTGCTGAAGGTTTCGTAAACGCCTGGTGTATTTACTTATGGCAGTGTTGTACGGTTTTCGCAGTACCTTGAGTTTATTCAGGCCGTTTGAAGAGATGCGAGGCCTACGCCGGCGTTTCGCGATGTGCCTTGAATATTCCGGGCTGAGGTTGAATTGATGCTATGAAACGGGTTGAATTAACGGTTTGGGATTTCGTGTCTTAATGAACTAAGCAATGAACAGACGTAAATTAGGTCAATTGTATATGCAAACTGGCTTCTGGTTACTTAATGAGCCACTCATGATAACCCAGTGTCCATGTACCAGGTCAGTGGCTCAGAATGGGAAAGGAGAAGAAGCACAAAGAACATAAGCCTGATAAGCGGGAACGTTATGAAGGTAAGATTGAAGGCTAAAATTGGGCTTCTGGTTAGGAGTGTTATTTTTTTCCACTGGATATATATTGTGACTCCAGCTCTGGTTATTTGAGATGATACCTAGATTACTTAGAAGCATAGAATATGCCTAGTTAGGACATTTTTGGGGGGAATTGTGGGTTAAATTGTACTGTTGTAATGACATCTATATCGGGTGTGCTGCATCTCTGGAGCGTTCTGACTGTTGCTATTGTAATTTGTAAAGCTTGATGGTAGAGGTGTAAGTGAATCCATTATATCACTCATTGTATATTTTGCCTTAAAGAGGATGATTATGTAAAATAGTTTTTTGCTAAGCTTATTAGAACACATCTAGACAAAATACACATCTATGCATCTTTAGACATGACACTGTGTATGTGGGCATTCAGATGTATGCACATGTCTGTAAAAATAACTTAAGAATTAATCTACCTCCACCAGTCTAGGCACATGTCCACCATTTTTGTTTTGCGGTAACAAATAGAACCAGCATAGCATGTGAGTAAACCATGTTACTGATGTCTACTGAAGTCTCACCCAAACTTTTCTGGAAAACCAGCTTTCATTTTGAAGGAGGCTGGAGAAGGTTTGAGGTGAGCTTTGAGGAATGTAGAGGAGGATGGAGAAGCCACAGGAATGTTTAGATTAGTAGGGGGAGGACAATGGACATAAGAGGAACAGTAGAAATCAGTCTTTGTCTCTGCTTCCAGCCTAGTATGTCACAGCCTCTCCATTACAAGCAGCAGAAAAGAACTAAGTGAAACCAAACTTACCTTTATTTGGTAAGGTTTCCTTGCTATTCTTATAAGGCAAGGAAACCTTGTAATGTTGTTTAAGTTGCATCTTAAAGTAGCCTCATTGTCAATGCTTTTATCACATCTAATATATGATTACCCACATCTAGGGTGTACAACACCATAAAAATGCATATATGCATGATTTTACACTGCATTGCCGCAGCCTTGTGACTGGAACTGTGTGGGCAACAGTGGTTCTGTGTCCCATCTGTGTGGCCGGGACTGTGCGTACAACAGAGCTGCCCATGTCGCAGCCTCGCTTCAGAATGGTGTGTGCGACAGAATTGTTGTGTCGTGGCTGTATGACTGTGACTGTGTGTGTGACAGAGGTGCCCGTGTCGCGACAGTATGACCGTGCCGTGACTGTGTGTGCGACAGAGGGGCCCGTTTCGCGACTGTATGACCGTATCGTGACTATGTGTGCGACAGAGGGGCCCGTGTGGTGGCTGTATGATTGTGACTGTGTGTGCGACAGAGTTGCTCGTGTCGTGACTGTATGGCCGTGACTGTGTGTGTGACAGAGGTGCCCGCGTCATGGGCTTGCTGGAACGGTGCGTGCGACAAAGGCTTATGTTCCGCGGCTGAGTGACCGGGACGGTGTGTGCGACAGAGGTGCCCGTGTCTCGGCCACCAAGCCTGAAGCTGGTGCTGAAGGTGGGCAGCTCGCCGGTGCCCGAGGGCGGCGACCCGCGCGTTCAGACACCGCCACCGTCCGTGGCGCCGCTCCGGCTCAGCATGGCGGCCATTAGCGAGGCCGAGACGCACCATAAGGAGCGCCGCCATAAAAAGAAGAAAAAGAAGGAGAAAGAAAAGCACAAACACAAGAAGGTGTGTGTGCTCCTACCGCTGCTTCGATGTAGTGTGGAGGTGTTGAATAGTCCGAACAATGGCATGTTCATCTGACGTTTTCCAATTGCTCTGTACTTTTGTGTTTGTTGCGTTGTCCATGGGTTTGACTTTGATGTAAGGGGCATGCAGCAGTGTTGTGTAGTTCGCAGGCTATTTGATAACGGTATAAACAGCTGAAAACATCACACTGATCATCATGCCCCCCCCCCCCCTCTCCTGCCCTCGGTTACGTAATTGCCGTGTGCGTGACCACCCAGGGGCCTTGGAAGTCGCCTTAAGTAGGTGGGCTGATATACCTTTTGTTTGTTTGTTATTTCTTGCCAGTCGGCGCGTAGGGACCTAGGGACTAATGTCCATAATTCGAGATGTCCATGAGGCGCAGTCATTCTAGTCCGCCAGGTACGCGCGCGCGTGACTCCACCTGTGGGGCGCGAGGCTACCTCCCTTTGGTGCCACCAGGCGGAGCGGCGGCCGCAGGAGGAGCTGTCGCCGGCCGGCATGGAGGACCAGAGCTCGGGCACCGAGGCGCCCAGCCAGGGCACCGCCTCGTCTCCGGAGCCGGCCGGCTCGGCTCCCCCGCTGGCCATGGACGCTGACGAGGAGGCGCCGCCGCCGCCGGTGCAGCAGGAGCAGGAGCAGGAGGAAGAGGGCGCCGGGCGGCCGCCGCTGCGCCGCTTCCTCGAACACCTGCTGCGCGGCCTGCGCGAGAAGGACACGCGGGGCTTCTTCAGTGTGCCGGTTACTGATGACGTAGCGCCAGGCTACTCGAGTATCATCGACACGCCCATGGACTTCAGCACCATCGCCGCCAATGTGGAGGCCGGGCACTACGCCGGCCTGGCCGCTTTCAAGGTCAGTCCGCTGCCCTCTCGGGCGCAGCTCAGGCCGGGACAGTGGCGACCGTTCGTTAGTCCAATGGTCGGTGTTGGTACATCAAGTGAGATGAACCGGTCTCTACGCATCAAATGTCATTTTACAATATGACAGAAAGACCTTGATGGGACGTTAGATTGATTGGCGACGTTTTGGTGCCATTGGTACGGTATTTATAAACACGAATCGGATATTTACGATATATTCATCCGAACACTTATCAACCTAGAGTTGCCGAGCACTAAAGGGTTCACAGCGACGTGCGTTGTTTCTTCTTTAAATATAAATTTGTGCCATACTGGAATATTGGACGAAGACGAAGCTTGACGGAAAAGCTGGCATGGAAACGCCTGGAAAAGACTTAAGTACAGCGTTTAAGCAATGTTGCTGCTTGTTGAAGAAAATCTTAAGTGGCTTGCTGTAGATTTCTCGCAGCTTGTTCATGAAAATCTTGGTTGTCGATATATTGCGCACGAAGAGGGCAGGGGATGTTTTTGGATTGCAGAGGGAATGGTTATGGTACACTTTGTAACTGGAGTGGGCCGGCCCAGCCGTCGCGTTTGCTGGGAGCTACTTTTTGCAGCCACTGGTCATTCACAGCTTGCAGTTAATGGGCTGCGTAATTTTTTGTCGAAAGTGATGATGCGCAGATCGTTGACCGTTTGCATGCATGATGTCTGATCAGGACGATTTTCCCTGCAACATTCAACTATCACCTCGATTTCACCTTTCCCTTCCATTGACATGGAAAGAAAACACTTCCAAACTTTGAAAGGACTGAAGAATTCGGACTAGGAGCGGGCCCGGATCTCACACGGACTAGGAGCAGGTCCAGATTTAACACGGATTATCAGCGGACCCGGATCTAACACGGACTGGAAGCAGGTCCAGATTTAACACGGACTAGGAGCGTACCCGGATGTAACACGGACTAGGAACAGGTCCATATTTAAAACGGACTAGGAGCAGGTCCGCATCTAACACGGACTAGGAGCGGGCCCGGGTCTAACAGGGACTAGGAACAGGTCCATATTTAAAACGGACTAGGAGCAGGTCCACATCTAACACGGACTAGGAGCGGGCCCGGGTCTAACACGGACTAGGAACAGGTCCATATTTAACACGGACTAGGAGCAGGTCCGCATCTAACACGGACTAGGAACAGGGCTGGATCTTACACGGACTAGGAACAGGTCCGTATCTCGCTTGCCTGACGTCACAGCGACACCAGGTTGACTAGAACTGACCAGAAAATGATAATTCGTGCTGGCTCGACTACGGGCCGATGTGTGCGGACCAGTGCGCGCTGCCGGCCACAGACCCAGGCTGCGCCTGAGTTTTTGTCGTGTTTAGGGATTCTCGTCAGATGTTGACAATCAGCAGATAAAGCCATGAAGCCTGCTGCGTGGTGTAGGCGTATGTACAACCCACAAATCACGGACGGTTTTGGACTGTGCTAGCCAAACTCATGAGAGAGTCATGTTCGAATCCAGTACCGAACCTTTTTTCATTACTTCAAGGGGTGACTGCCTACCTTTGCGTGAGTTTTGTTTTCATCGACGTGGCCATAACACTCACTGCTGGGATCAGATCACCGTGGCCTGACGCAAAAAACATGCTACTGATAGTGCATATATATATATATATATATATATATATATATATATATATATATATATATATATATATATATGGGGGGGGGGGGGTGCGTGTGTGTGGTTGGTTAGGCCCCTGCGCGTGTTCCTCCACAGTGTCGGCGTTAAAGCTAATGTTTTGTGGTGTGCTCGGCAGGAGGACTTTCGTTTGATGTGCTGTAACGCCATGACCTACAACCGCATGGACACCATCTACTACCGCACCGCCAAGCGACTGCTGCACATCGGCTCCAAGGTCGGTGTCCTTGCCTAAGCAACTGGGTTTAAACGCTGTGGTGCTGGTCTGGTGCCCTTGGAAAAATGGTCGCTCTCTCTAAAAAAATGCACTTACAGGGAGACCGCATGCGAGCAAGTTCAGTTGAACGTAGTGATGTATTTCTACGTACACTGTGTGTTTGTGACTTTCTGATTGCCTCTTATTTGTGGATACATGGGGATGATACATATTTGTGGATATTTGTGGACCAAAATCGCTGTTTTTTGGACTGCATCAAGTCGACCAGCTACCCTTTCGTCTTTTGTCGTAATCTGCGTATTTGCGAGACGCTCGTGCCATTGGCTGGCTACTGCGCTGCTGGGACGGGCGTGGGCCCTTCTGACTCTGCCCCCCCCCCCCCCCCCCCGCCTGTACCCTGGCGTCTGTTCGGCCGAGCGACGTCATGCCACGCCTCGCTATCTGGGCCCTTGGCAGATGATGAGCTCGGACAAGGTGATCGCGCTGCGCTCCATGCTGCCCTACATGGCTGATCTACCTCCTGACGTGCTGGGCGTGGAAGCAGACCTGCTGGACCGCGACCAGCAGCACCAGCAGCACCAACTGCAGCCGGACACCCAGCTGCAGCCGGACACTCTCCAGCAGCAGCAGCAGCAGCAGCAGCCGGACACTTCGCAAGAGCAGCAACAGCGGCAGCCGCTGCAGCCAGACACGCCGCGGCAGGAGCAGGAGCAGGCGGACACGGTCCAGCAGCGGCGGGCGGACACTGCCCAGAAGCAGCGGGCGGACACTGCCCAGCACCAGCAGGCAGACACTGCCCAGCCACGGCGGGCGGACACTGCCCAGCAGCGGCGCGCGGACGGGGTTCGCCAGGCGCGACCGATAGCAGCCGAGCCCGCGGCGCCGGCGCAGCGGCCCGAGCCAGAGCCGGCCGAACCGGGCCCGAGGCTGGCGGCCGACGAGCGTCGCTCCTCGGGGCCTGTGCGGGGGACCCGCACCACGCGGGCCGGCTCTGCGCGGGAGCAGTACTGCAAGCCGGAGCCGACCCAGCGGCCCGAGCCTCAGTCGGCCCAGCCAGCGCAGCAAGCAAAGCCCGAACAGGTGCAGCAGGAAAAGCCTGAGCCGTTGCAGCGGCCTTCGGGGCCGAAGCAGGCTGAGCTTGATCCCATGCGGGGGGCCGATGAGCCGTCGGGCGCGCCGGTGGATGAGCCGACGATGACGCAGGTGGAGCTGCGGCGGCGGCAGCCGGAGCGGCGCCCGAGACCGGAGCCGGAGCAGGTGCCGGTGCCGGAGCCGGAGCCGGAGCCGATGGACACTTTCGATCCGTCCGACAGCGTCGCCAGGTCAGTTCGGCGGGCAGGCGGCCGGTTGGGTTCGGCAGTGAATGTGCAGCGCCTGTCCCACGCCGCTACCGCAACCATCACCAGCCAGACCCAGTCAGAGCTCAACCCACGAAACAGGTTATGCTATGCGGGCTGTGGGGATTACATTGTCCGCGTGTCTCCCGACGACAGGCGGACATCTTTGTTTGCTTCTCCTGTGATTAGTGTAATTATGCTTCCACTGCGAGCTGCATATTACGCTATGCATTTACTGATGCCATTGCTGCCCGTGTTTCTCCCTTGGTCGCCCTGTATTCGTGGCGCGTTGACCTCCTACTGCATGTTGATAGGCCTGGTGTGGTGGAGCGCTCCTTCCCTTTGCTTGGTTTGATTTTGGCTGTCGTGTGAGATGGGCGCTTCTTGTCTATTTCAGCGCTTTGGCAATGAAACAGCCGCACCTTGTTTTAGAAAAGATAGATGCTGGAGCTGGCTTGAGATCATTCCGAAGGTATGATAGCGAAACACGTCGCTGGACATTGTAGTGTTTATATGTACATATATATATATATATATATATATATATATATATGTATATATATATATATATGTATATATATATATGTAGATATATATATATATATATATATATATGTATATATATATATATATATATATATATATCGGCTTGCCATAGGCATGAGTGTTTACACGAAAGCTTCTTGCGCTCTGTACATTGCTTTCGACCTTCGCTAGCGCGGGAGGAGACACCCGTTCAGTTCCCACAGATGCTGTGCTGTCTGGTCTCTGTTAGAAACTATTAGGAACATTAGATTGCTATGTTGGGTATCCGAGCTTCCAACCTTTTACGTGTGACCTGGAAGTTGAAGGCTTTAGCCATGTCAGGCACCCAGGACCTCGTCCGCATGAATCCACGCTGTGAAAATTGGGAAGAAACGGCGCCTGCGACGCCCCGCGTGTACTGCGTCTTATCCAGTTGCGCTGAAGGTGCATCAGGAACAGTATCGCTGTGCTGCGGGTGTGTAAGGGAATTTCAGTTGAAGTTTACATCTCATCAGACCTGGAAGTAGACCCGCTCCTCTCTCCCAAAACGTCACGTTATGAACCAGTTTGTCTGAGATTTGTCAGCGGTGATGTAGGGGTCATTGAAGGTCGAGGTCACGCCAGGGTGGGTCTCGCACACCTCACAAACGGCAGCTCCTATTATGGTATACGGATACAATCGTGCCTGAGGACTGTGAGCGCAGGGTCCTCCGATTGGCGATTCGGGTTGGTAGCAGCGCCGCGGGTGCTTTGACCGGTTGGCGTGCAAGGCCATCCAGAGACGAAGTCGTTGAGTTTTGGGCGAAACTTGGGGGACAACTTTTCATTGGCAAAGTACCTGCCTGAGGTCGCGACCTGTGGGCGACGACGGGACATGTGGGCTACGACGGCACCTGTGGGCTACGACGGCACCTGTGAGCTACGACGGCACCTGTGGGCTACGACGACACCTATGGGCTATGGGTTCACAAGTGGCTACACCATACACTGACGTCACTGTACGATTACACTGACGATACACTGAACGATTGCAATCCAAGGCGTAGAACCTGTTGTGACGCACTTTTCTATGACGTCGCAGGTTAATACTTCTAGATGGCGTTTTGCAGTGGGGAGCTGGATCCAGGCGACCACTTAACCGAGTGAACGCGAATTCAAGCATTGCGGATGAGTTAAGTCTTGGGACCATCGTCCAACGTTTTGGCCAGTTAATTATCGGGCTTCTTCAAATTCTGCTGAGTCTTGGGACTGAATGTATGGTGTCTCGTTTGCGATTATGTACGCGCCCAGATTTTTGTGCTGGCATTGCCAGCGTTCGAACCGGGTTATTCTGATTTCTAGTTAGGCAGACTACTGTTGAGCTGGCGGCGAAGGCCTCTGAAGGCGGGGAGGCTTCCTGGCTGGCTTCGTGGCGGGGTCTCCTCGGTCAGCTCACTGGCAGAATGCTGAGCTCGTAAGCGGAAGATCCGGCTGGAATCCCGCTAATTTCGAGAGGGCGAACTGATGATTTGATGTGGATAAATTGGGATCTGGTGCACCTAACGGTCAGCTACAGGAGATTGTGGGCGGTGATCAGTAGCTGTATTTGGCGTCCTTGGTTACCAGTTAAGATGACGACTCGCTACAATTTGATAGCCCAAGGCAAGTGGGTTCCAAGTGGGTAGATTCTGGTTGGGCTTAAAGATTCGGATTGTTTTTATAACAATCGAGCATCTTACCTCATGGTATCGGAACTTTGACGTCGTGTAGCTTCCAGTTTTAAACCGATTATGTAGATTTTTAGTCGCTCAAAGGCGTCCCCCCCCCCCCCCCCCCCACTTCCGCGGCGTTCAATATAATAACACGTAGGACGGGCGAGGCAGTCCGATGTGGCATATACGTATTATATCCAGTCCATCCAGTTCATCTGAAGTAGATTTGAGCACCGAAAAGATTTCGCTGCATTTGTTAGCATATTTAAATGACGTCTGTCAGGATTCAACTGTGATTTTCGTGACTGTACTCCTAATGTCCTTGCTTTCAAGATTCGATTCCTTGTTTTCAAACTTACGAATTATAGTGTATTCATATCCTGAGAATTCGAATTCCCAACTTTAATTATCACCCTATGTTACTGAGTTGCGCGAGCACATGAGGTGTGGAATCGCCTTAAGGCGTGGTCCCTCCCCCCCCCCCTCCTCCCTGTATGCTATAATAAGGTCTGCGCCTTTCGTCCATCAAAACACCTATCAGTAAAGTGTAGCCAACTTCAGGTGCCCCCGGCCTGCTGTGTGGCTCCACAGCGGGATCAGAGCTACCACACGGAGAGCGCCAATTAAAAGACGTGTGGATGCAGCTCACATCTACTCGTCCCATCATCACATCACGTCGAAGTACATCGGCAGCAGTGTCTCATTATAAAACTTGTGTTGCACTGAAAATAGATCATAATTGTATCATGCGAACATCAACCAGTGGCAGATGTAATTCCTGCAAATCAACTCAACGCCACAGCACACCAGTTCACACTAACACATGCGCATATGCAATAGTGTGATTCACATGTGCATTCACTCCAGCACATGCACAATCCATTCCTGAACTCATTCCATTACAGATGCGTGTTATGCTTAAGTGTATAAATTATCATCAACCTTAAGTCAGGCCTCATAAATCGCATCGATATTCAGGAATATTCCATGACTGGATCAGCCGCTCATAGCTCGGAAGTGATAGCCTCCGACAGACAACCAGGTGCCACTGCAACCGCGTAGCATCCACGTGGGTGGCAGACTGGTCATTTTGGTAGGCTTCACCACAACAAATCCACGTTATTCAGGTAGCTTTTTCGAGAACAAGTTTTCTGATGTTTCGAATGTTTGGGATGCTGGGTGCACCCAGAGTCTGAGTTTGCTCCGCAACTTCTTCCACACCCGGTGATGGAAGGCTCTCGCCTGACCAAGCCATGTGCGACATGTGAGGACGGGTTCCTAAATGGCGCGCTAGGCAGCAGGTAAAGCCTGAGCTCGTCACCGGTCAGGCTGGATCTCATGATGACGGTCGATGTCGTGTAGGGGGCCGGCTCGAGCCACCAGAGCGGCCAGGACAGTTCCGGAGCCGCCGGAGCCGCCTGAGAAGAGGCAGACGCGGCCGCCGCCGCCGTCCGCCGTCGAGTCCGTGTGCCAGCTCTCGGCCGCCGCTGCCCCCGCCGTCACTGTCGCCACCGCCGCCACCGCCGTCACCGCCGCCACCGCCAACGTTACTGCCTCCGCCGCCGCCCCCGCCACTGTTTCCGCCTCGGTCATCGCCACCACAGCCGGCACTGCCACCGCAGCCGGGACTGCCAGCACAGCCGGGACTGCCACCGCAGCCGGGACTGCCAGCACAGCCGGGACTGCCACCACAGCCGGGACTGCCGTCGCCGCCACAGCCACCGCCGCCGCCACAGCCGCCGCATCCGCCAAGGTACGACCGTTAGTTTGAGTGAAGACGCTGTGGAATTGAGCATGGTGGACCAAAATCCGAGAGTCTGAGGGTCCAAAATATTTTGGCATTTGCCCGCCCCGTGTCCGTGTGTCTGTTTGCGTTGTGTGTTTGTCGGGACGGCACCCGGCGTCTGCGGCGCGTCTGTGGCGTGTCGTCACAATTTTTTCGATGGCCCAAATGCCAAGACAGTGCACTAGAAACTGCATGAATTCTGCAACTTCGTCTTGCGCCGGCTGAAATGCGTCCTTACGCGCCCTGGTGGTCGCTGTTTGCAGCTGGGTTTCCTGCGCCAGCGGATAGATGGCACCACATCGCTAGCGATCGTGACGCCAGTGGGCGGAGAGCGCGCCGAGCGTGTGCTGACGGTCGGCGCACTGGCCGGCCGCCTGCCGCAGGGTGCGCCCCATCTACCTCCCTACAGAGACGACAAACGCAACGTCGCTAAGCCCGGTGAGTCGGCTCCGCGTCGCTCAGAGGAGTTGCCCCCCCCCCCCCCAGTCTCGGCCTCCGGTCGCTGGAACGGTGGCGGACTGTGGTGCTGGCGCTGGCCGGCCCCGTCTAGGGTTTGCTCCGCAGCAATGTGCGTTGGGAATGTGCATGTTGCAGTGCGACGATTTCTGTCGTCACATGTGCATGTTGCGGTGTGACGATTTCTGTCGTCACATGTGCATGTTGCAGTGTGACGATTTCTGTCGTCACATGTGCATGTTGCAGTGTGACGATTTCTGTCGTCACATGTGCATGTTGCAGTGTGACGATTTCTGTCGTCACATGTGCATGTTGCGGTGTGACGATTTCTGTCGTCACATGTGCATGTTGCAGTGTGACGATTTCTGTCGTCACATGGGCATGTTGCGGTGTGACGATTTCTGTCGTCACATGTGCATGTTGCAGTGTGACGATTTCTGTCGTCACATGTGCATGTTGCAGTGTGACGATTTCTGTCGTCACATGTGCATGTTGCAGTGGGACGACTTCTGTCGTCACAGGTGCAGGGGAACTGGGCCATTTGTTACACCATTCCAATAAAAATGGCACGGCTACCATTCGGACAAAGTGATAGTCTGTGTATCTCTTGCTGATTGCGTCTAAAGGTCTCACGCAGGTCGTAAAGCCCTACCCTAGGATGTGGGTGCACCTGTCCATTCCTGGCACGCTTGCCAGCCAGCGGTGGGTGGTTCTGAGAGGCAGCGACAGTCCCCGCGATCTTTTTGGCCCGGCTGACACTGACTGGAAATCTGCTGTGCGTCCGGCAGTGAAGCCGTTGTACTACGGTGCGTACAGCTCGTTCGCGCCCAACTACGACTCGACGTTCGCCACGATCAGCTACAGCGAGTCGGAGCTGCTGTTCGAGGCGTGCGGCGACGGTCAGACCAGACAGCTGGCGCACAGGTAACCGACGGGCGGTCAGACTGGAGAACTGGCACGCAGGTGACTCGGTGGGACAGCTGCAGCCGCCACCACCGTATCGGCTACGCTCCATGTTCGCCTCAGATCCGGCCATGCTCCGGCCCTTAGGCCTGTACGCGATGGTTTCCAGTGAGCGCCCATCTCCTAGCTGGTGCCGCAATGCGCGGCAGCGGGAGCCGTGTCTCAGTCTTGCGTGCTCAGCCGAACACCGAACCAGCCAGACCGGCCCGATGTGGTGTGGCTGCCGCGTTGTTGTCCCGGCGTCGGTTCCCGCCCGTTGCTCGCCGTCGCCACCGTACTCCGTCGCGGCCGGCGCGTCCGACACTGCTTCGCGTCGGTCTGCAGCGTGCGCCAGGCGGCCGACGACTGCGACGTGGCCGTGGAGATGGTGGACAGCCTGCTGGACGCGCTGACGGACGGCCAGCACCGGCGCTCGGAGCAGCGCCGCCGTCTGGCCGAGCAGGACCAGGCCTTCGGGCAGCCGGCCGCCGCCGCCAGCGCCGGCCGCCCCGCCGTCGACTTCTCGGCCCTGCGCTCCCTCACTGACCTCGGAATCGACGTCGGCTTTCTGGACCAGTTCGGTGAGTCGGACGGCCTGCAGGGAAGAGCGGGCCGCCAGACGGCCATCGTGGGCTGAGTGTGCACCGGTCGTGATCCCAGTGAACTAGCTGTACTAGAGGGGCTTGGAAAGGGGAGCCGAGCACTGGTGTGATACCTTTTAGCCATCGCGGTATCTGCTGCGAGCTCAATATTAAGGTAGAGCTGATAAAAACTGGTCTCTGCATCCCGGTTCAGTGGTCAGTCCCCCTTCCTGCCGTTTGTTTGCAGCTAGTTCGCACCCAGCCCATGAGCCGGCACGGCCTCCTCACCACCATTGGTCGCTTCCTTTCTCAAGAGAAGGCCCTGTCTGTCTCCACGCCCGTTCGAGGGGCCGTGTCGGCTCGCGTGGTCGGTTAGCGCGAGTGTTGCGCGGAGCCGCTGGCCGCCGCCCGCCGCCCGCCGCCGCTGACCGCCTGGGCGCTGGCTGGGTCGACAGAGGCAGAGGAGCGGCGCCACCGCGACACGCAGGACCGCCTAGACCAGACCTCCGAGTTGCTGAGCTCGCTGAACGCCGTCCAGGTGCGGCGGCTGAGCCAGCCGCCCGAGGCGGCACCGCTGCCGCCCTCCCAGCACGAGGTCCAACTCGGTGAGCACACACGGTTCCGTGCGAGACCGGTGGGAGATGTACGGCAGAAGAAAACGGGTTCGTCATTTGTGCATCATATCAGGCATCTGCCGCTACAGTGACGCACGCGCGGATAATTTGGGATGTCTCGAACCCCTAGACACATTTTGAGTGATATAGATATGACCGAGGCAAAACCGAAATCAGCAAATACTGCGCTTATGGCGAATGCCAGATGGCTTGGCCCTGCTGGAATGACACATGACAATGGGCTGGAAGGTTTGTATTTACCCTGAATTGTATATCATTTTCCCCCAGCGGCTTTGGCGATTGGTTTGAACTGACCCATGCAAATGGGGGTCTCTATTGCTCTCGGGTTAAATGCCGAATGTCCACCGTTCGGGCTGCATGCCATTCAGTACACATCTTGCCGAGGGTTTACGGGCAGACGCCAAAACTGTCCCAAGGCTGGCTATTTGTGCCTCGGTCAGATTTGACAGATTTGCTGGAAGTTCAACTTGACTTTTGCATATGTCTGGCATGCGCACCAATGACAGGCACGTGTTGCTGATTGTTGGGTGATTGTTGCTTCAAGTTGCGCCAATAGTTGTGCCTCATTTTGCGCCCACCTGGACGCCGTTCCGATCTTCCCAGCACGCCGCCCGTGACACGTTTACGAAGCGCGCGCCCCTCCCGGCACGCACGCGCATCAACCGGCGCTGGTTGTTTCGTTACAGCCGACGACGTGGCGAGCAGTCTGGCGGAGCTGGTGCGGCGGGCGCCGCCCGGCCGGGTGGCCGCGCCCGCCGCGCTGCGCAAGGCCATGGGCGTCGGCCTGCTGACGACGCGCCAGGTGAGAGCGCAGCTCCAGGGCGTCCGGCCCGGCGACGCCGCTGGCTCCAGCTGTGGATGGCGCCATAGCCGGCCGCCGCTTGTCGGCCACCCTTGGACGCCGTTGGGACATTCTGGGCCTCGTGCCTCATGTTTTGAAGCCGGCACGTGCTGCCGACTGGGGTGATGTAGTGGCCATTGCAAAACAAGTGTTTGATTTTGTAATAATCTCGATGCCCAAGTTGCTAAGTGCAGTTGCGAGGAGCATGCATATAGATGAGACAGTATTAATAGCCTTATTCCGCGTAGAATGAACGGGAGAATGAAGAGATAGATGCTATATTTCAGCTACATGCCCTTATCGAGACAAACAGCAGCAGTAAATTCAAAATTGCATGCCGACCGTGCTCGATTTTTCTTTTTTCGACAGCGAGCCACAGTTCATATAGATAACTAACATTGGGGTGATTTAACAGGGAGCAATTGCCGGCCATTTCTATTATAAAGTACGCATCGAAGAATTAAAATACGCGAAAATTACGTGTAGACGCAAACGAATTCAGCTTACCAGGCATCACGCATAACACAACATTCATGCAAGCAAGCGATTTCAAGACAACAATTTTAAGTAAACTGGCATTAGGCATCTCGCATCAGTTATGCATGTAAACGATTTCAGTTAAACAGGTATCGCGTATCACGCGCCAGGCATCGCCCATACATGTAAACGATTCTCAAGTAGCGCACATTGTACATTAAGGCACTAATCACATTCGTATAATCGGCCTTGATGTTGTACGTTAAGGTCTGGTGGCTGACTTCTTATAAGAACAGATTCATTTATTTTCTTGTGTGGATGGTCCTGTGCTCTGTAGCCGGCTTTGAGCTCTAAAAGGGATGACGCGCCCATACCTCCCTGGATTTCAGTCTACGTTTTTTTTTGTCAAAAAGGGTCGCCGAAAGGCGTATGCGCTGTTTTGTTTTTAGTATCTCGCAGGTGTTCATGATATTTCAGACGAACAGGGCGCATGGACTTCCTGACATAGACCTCCTCTGTCATATCCCTCCGCTGTATTTCACACAGTTAACACTTGTTTTCGTAAACCACGTGTTTTGCGTGTAAACCCATTGAAACCCGGACTTGCATAAATGACACCTATCGTCCCCCGACACTAACTAAGGATCCGAGATAGAATATTTCATCAGAGGCTTTTCAAGCGTATCGTTCTTCCAAGTTATGCGTACGCGCAGTTTTGACTCCCGAACGGTATGTTTGATTTTCCAAAGCAACTGCTCACCTATGTAATGCAATGTGAGGAATCTGTCGCTCGACAGGACTTGTCCTCGTCCCCGTCCCGCCCTCCCCCTCCCCCCACGTGCTCTGGATGTTTTGACCTCTGCCAACGTTCTACCTAAAAGTTGTGGAGAACATTCCTCGGCCAACAGCAAAGTCCATGCTTTGTATATGTTGTTTCCTTCTTTTCACTACTTGCATTGTTAAGAGCCCTATGGAACATGCTTCGAATTGAATTGTGCTTAATGGAAGTTGGATGCGCAGATTGGCAGTGCAGAATTGTACCAGAGTTGGTGGGCTTGATAAAGAACTCCGTTTCTAACGTTGTGCGGTTGCTACTCCTTTCTACCGACACTAATATATCCAAATATGTGTCTACTTTCCGTCCCCGGTATGTTCCATCGTAAAGGCTAAATTGGGATGCTGATTGTTCATGAACTCTAAAAATTATCCGAGAGCACGCTGTCCGTGCGTCCATACTCCAGCGTAATCATCGATGTTTAAAGCTAGGTTAGTTGACTCCAATGGGCTGGCGGCCCGGGCCTTCGTTTCAGATCGGTCTAAAAATGTTATCGCCAGAGGAGGGGCGCACGCGCACTTTGTGTCCATAGTAGTCATCCCCGAACGAGAAAACATAATCCTGAAGATATTGCTCTAAAAGATCGCAGATATACTCTTTTGATAACCGGAAGCATCAGTTTCATGGAAATGTTCGTGTACCGTAGCTTTCACGGCAGCGATAGCCTCATTGACTGGTATATTGCCATATAAATTGACAACATCTACACGGAAGAAAATGCTGCCCTTTGGCAGCCCTCCTACCTGTGAATGATTGGAAGCCCTTGAAAAGGCTTGCTGTGCCACAGACGCTTGGGAAGCAGGTATCACGGGTGTAAGGGGCACTGCAGGTTTAGTATCTTTCAGCAGCCCATAGCACACAGGCGCACTACCGTGTGTTAGATCTTTGATGTTTTTTTCCGAAAGTTTTCCGCTAACTGTGCTCTTCAGAGATCTTTTTATTTTAGCCTCTACCTGAGGGACCGGATCCTTATTCAGTTTTTCGTAACCGTCTTCGCCGTGAAGAATAGCCTGAGCCTTGTGCACATAAGTTAGCTTATCTAAGATTACAAAGCCATTACAGTTATGACTCTCTTACCTATTATATCATCATTTTCTGCCAAGAAACCGCCACTTAGATCATGTTGTGAAACGGACGTCATATGTAAGTGCCTGATACCAAGATATAGCAACATATAATGAGTGCGAAACTAGTCAGTGGAAGTATAATGTAGTTTGGTGATTGTATGATAAATGAGGAAGCTGCAATCACCAACACAGCGGGCTGATTTGTTCTTCAGATCACCGGACATCTGAGATCATGTTTATGGTGTCGCATGGCTGGATATCACGACTGCAATACCTTGAACATTGTCCACGTTGCGATTGCTTTCCAGAAGGGCCCCGTGTCCTGTCGGGCCTCTGACGCGGCTTGTTCAGCTGGGCGGCTGTGGCGTGACGCTCTGTCGACGCCGTGTGGGTGGCCTGGCGCCCCGGAGTTCCCTCCCTGTAACCTCTGGCAGAGCTGTGTGTCTACCGGCAGGCGGAGCGTCCGAGACCCGGATCGCCGCCGTCCCCGGCTCCGGCTTCGGCCCCAGCTCCGGCTCCAGCTCCGGCTCCAACTCCAGCCTCACCCAGCGCCGCGACGGTGCGCGCCTAAACTGCCCTGATGACGCTCCGGTTCCGGCTCCGGCTCCAGCCCAGCTTCATCTCCAGCTCCAGTTACAGCTCCAGCTCCAGCTCCAGCTACGGCTTCAGCTCCGGGTCGGGATCCAGCACCGACTCCGGCTCCGGATCCAGCACCGACTCCAGCTCCGGATCCAGCACCGACTCTGGCTCCGGATCCAGCGCCGACTCCGACCCCGGATCCAGCTCCGGTTTCACCCGGCGCCGCGCCCGTGCGTGTCTGAGCCGCTGCATGTCAGGCCGGATGCCGTTTCGAGTATCGGCGCGGTCACTATCATGTACGTTCGTCCCATACTGAGAAGCGACGTAAAGGTAGGGACGAGTAAGGTGAAACGGGAGCGTGCCCCAGGCAAAGTCTCTCGAAATGATCATCTCATGAAGTCGACCTGTGTCGGACCTGTGTGTAGCCTCCATCGATTCGCTTACTCAACGCCTCCGTGGATCGTGTGGCCGCGCACATATTTCTTTTGCGGTTTTTGGTTGCCTTCCGACGTAATTTTTTGTTGTCGGTATGAAACTCGTGGTGCAACAGAGAGCGTCTTTATTTCACATTTGTGATCTGTTCCATTGTTGTCGCAAGATTCGTTTTTACATCACTTCTGTCACCATGTTCAGGACGGTGATCCGGTTAATCTGCACTGCCATCTCATCTAGAAGCTGGTGAACTGAAGTATCATTCTGACTGATGACGTTTTATCATTGTGTGTGAGTTTTTGGAAACATGCTCTGTCCTTGTCTTATTGTTTCTAAACAACAAGTACGGGCCGGTGCCGGTTTTGAGGTACAAGGTACGGTTGAGTCAATGAAAATTTCGGGACAACTGCTGCCGCATGACGTGTGCAGACGTTGAAATCATGAAAATAAGCCATGCCGATAAGGAAAACACTGTTTTACCGACTGGGTAAGAATTTGATGAAAGTCGATTCCATGTGTTTTTTTTATAATTCCAGTTGAAAAACAATGAAAATCATTGCAAACACTCGACATCGACCCTCACGTTGAAATAATTATCTAGATCCGTCCGAGATTTTCCAGTCGTGACCAGCCGTGGTATGGGACACGTATAGCGCCAGGGTCGGACGTGTCTAGCCACGTTGTCAGACGCGTCTAGTCGTGATCAGCCGTGGTATGGGACACGTCTAGCGCCAGGGTCGGACTTGTTCAGCCGTGTTTTCAGACGCGTCCAGTCGTGACCAGCCGTGGTATCGGATACGTCTAGCACCAGGGTCGGACTTGTTCAGCCGTGTTGTCGGGCACGTCCAGTCGATCAGCCGTGGTATGGGACACGTCTAGTGCCAAAGTTTAATTCGACTCAGTTCAGACCCAATGCTTGTGTTGAATCATTTGTCTCACGACTAATGCAGGCTGGAAAATCAAATATCTGATTCAGCTCTGGCTCGTGTATGTACCTACGTGCTCGTGGTTTACGTTATTATGGTAATGACACTTGAAAAAAAATGAAGTAAAAAAATTAGCCGCGTTTTATCTGCTGCTCATGGCGTCACGTGATACGAGTTATGGTCTTCGTTTCCTATCACTAGGGAACCTGATAACGGCGGAAAGCCACCTTTCCCAGCAGGCTTCCTGAAGAAACTTCTACAAGAAGGTCCGAGTGATCCATGAAAAACCACATTTAGCTATGTCCACGCTGAGTTGCCAATGGGGCCGGAGGCAGGCATGAACTGGCTCAACGTTTGCAGCCACCGGCATTATCTGTCTCTAACAAACATTCCAAGGCAGTTTCCATCGGTGCAGTCACTGCTGGACATCATTTTGACACGATTGATATGGCAATGGTTTCTCCTAGACTTGAAACATGGGTTCCGTGAGTGTTATGACACCCTCACCATTAGACAATTTCTGAGAACGTATGGAGAGTATTAGCGTTACGGCAATGGATGGGAAGAATCGACTACAATATGACTATGAGCTCCCTCGCTTTCTGAGACGTTCGTCCGTCTATGTTTCAGATGCCAACGCCAGGTCTTGTATTACATCCGCACCCCAACTCTTCAATTTACCCTCCGGCCGTCTCCTATGAACTCTCCAATTTCAATGTGTGATATTGCTTTGCTACGTATCGAAACGACTGCAGGATATTTTAAATTATTCCTGAACAAAATGCTTTTTAGGCGAGTCCACCTCGAGTCAATAATATGGTCAATGGTGGACATAATCACACTTTTTACCTTTCGGCCGTCAGCCTTATCCACCCATTTCAAACGTGTCAATATAGTTTAAATCGATGCAACCACTAGCAGCACCATTTTAAAAATGTGCACATATTTTCCCTCATCTCGTGGAAAAGAATGTCATCATTCCTGAACAAGATGTTTTTCGAGTAAGCCAATTCCGAATTACCAACAGAGTTGCTCATGGGCATAAGCGGACTCTTTACATTGCGGCCGCCAGCATTATCTGATCATTTCAGATGTCAGTACATTTTCCATCGGTGCAATCATCGGCGGATGCCTTTTTAGAAGTGTTTAAAAGCAATTAAAATGGGTAATCCTCGGCAGTTTACCACTGCACACCACCACGAACTGTGTGGCACATATACACAGCGTACATTAAGGCCGACACAGTAACCTAATCGCCCGCGAGCATGAACAATTGCTATTTTGCAGCTATAGCCATATACCTCCCACGAAGCGCGTTTATTTGACAAATGAAGGACAATGGTTGCACATGGGGAAGCAGAGGAATATCCTATGGAAATGTGCGTATGGCTCCTATGCCGAGGAAGGCTCGAGTTCATCGGCATCCCCACCTTCTGAGAATGTAGAACATTAAACTTATCGAATTTGATGGGAAGAATCGCCAACAATATGACTAGGGGCGCCCTCCCTCCCTGAAACGTCCCTCCGTGCATGTTACGGGTGCCAGCGGCAGACCTTTTATCACTTTTGCTGCCAAACTCCTCAACTTACCTTACGGCCGTCTGCTTTGAAATCTCCAATTGAACTGCGTGAAATGGCTTTGCTGCATTTGGAAACTACTGCAAGGTGTTCCAAATGGTTCCTGAACATAATGCCACTAACGTGGCCTGGCCTCTGGGATCCATTTTAAAAATAGGGACATGACTGGCGCCTGCGATTTACATTGACTGGGTCAACTAGCGGCCTACTGCGTCGGCCAGGGACTCACCGTGACGCACAGTGAAATGCCGTTTCATGGTATATGCATAAAGGTGCATACACACATTGTCGCCGGCTCGCGTGCGGTTAGGTGCTGCACCGGCCCAAATACACGCTGCCGTTTCGTGTTTTATAAGCCGTGGCGCTCCCGGCAATAATCGGCCGAGGCTAGAATGTTGTTATTGCCCTGACCACGATGCTCGAATTTCACGTCAGCACATGTCTCATGGTATCTTTACATAGACGCATACACAGCTTGTTTCAGTCTCGCACACGGTTGCATATTGCGTCGGCTTTAGCGCATGTTATTGCAATGTACCCAGTAGGTCGTGGTGCTCCCCGAGCACGACCTGCTAATGATGGAATATTTCAATTACCCTATTAAACAAAATGGGTTTTCGGTTGTGATCGCACCGGTAAAAACTAAACTGCAGCGTTTGATATGGACAGACCGTGCTCGCGGCCGAAACGTAAAGAGCTGTGCATTAAGCCTATCACCGGCCCTAATGGTAACTCTCCTTATGCTTTATTATGCTTGCTGGGATGCGTACCGCTTTTCCGCGTGTCATATATGATCGTTGTACTTGATTTTTCAGGTAAGCATACCTGTCATGGTATATGCATTTAGCCGCCTGCACATTGTGCTTCACACTCGAAGGCGTGTGGGTATTGCATAGGCTTTAACGCACGCTCTGGCTATGTGCCCAACAGGCCGCGGTGCTGCCCGTGAAAAGCTAACCGGGGCTAGAATATTTCAGATGCCGTTTAAACAGCTTTAGAATGATGTCCACTAGTTGTTGCACCGATGGAAACTATACTGACACGTTTGAAATGGACGAAGGATACTGGCGGCCGAAACATAAAGAGTTCGTTTTACGCCTATCATCGGCCCTATTAGTAACTCCGAGTGGGCATACCCCAATGGTATGTTGTTCAGGAAGGATGGATCCACTGTCTCCATGATAGAGGCGAAATTGCATGCGTATTTTTAAAATGGTGTTGCTAGTGATATCGTGGATTTAAACTGCTGGCGCGTATGAAATGGACGGACAATGGTAGCGGCTGAAACGTAAGGAGTCCGCTCATGTCTATCAATTGCCGCTATTGGTGACATCGATTGGTCTGAATTTAATGCAAGTTTATTCATGAATCATTTGGAACTCTAGTACGTTCTAAATGTAGCAAAGTTAGGCCATGGAGTGAAATTGAATATTTCATGGCAGGCGGTCGTAATGGAAATGAGTATTGGTTGGAAGTGGTGATTTGGCGGCCGGCACTACCAGCTGGAAGTGGACTTTCTTTTTCACTTTCCTGCACTTGACGTAGCGTTTTTTCTGTTTTGTAATGTGTGACCTATGGGTTTTTTGGTATATAGACATAACCACATACAAGCCATGTATCAGGCGCGCCGTCGAGGTGTTGCGTTGGCCTGAACGTACGTCGTGGCTTTGTGCCCCGAGGAAAAATCTCTCCAGGTCATGGTGGGCTCCATGGAATAATCTCTCGAGGCTGCAATGCTTTCAGGGTCCTGACCGTGATGCATGGAAGTTCAGATGAACACACGTTCTATGATACATTGTATAGCGAAAACAAGCGAGCTTCGGCTGGCAGGCTGCTAGATATTATGTCAGACAACTGGGCACATGGCACGCTGCTCCTATCTGCCTAGTTAGCAGCGCTGGTCCCCGGGAATAACCCGCCAGCTATAATATATGAATCGCCATTTAGACAGCTTTGGAATAGTGTCGGCTAGTGATTTCACTGATGGAAACTGAGCTGACACGCTTGAAATCGGCAGATAATGCTGACGATGGAATCGTAGAGTCCGCTCATATCTGTCACCAGCCCTATTGTCAACTCTGCTTCTCTTGTGTGCTCGTTGGGACGTGTGCTTCGTTTCAACGTGCCATATGTAGCCGTTGGACTTAATTTTTCAGGTAAACATACCTTTCATGGTAAATACATTTAGCCGCATACACACCGTGTTTCACGCTCGAAGGCTCGTGTGGGTATTGCTTAGGTCTTAACGCACGCTCCGGTTACGTGCCCGGAGGCCGTGATACTGTCCGTGAAAAGCTAACCGGGGCTGGAATATTTCAGATGTCATCTAAACTACTTTAGACTTATCTCCACGAGTCGCTGCACCGATGGAAACTATACTGACACGTTTGAAATAGTGCTGACATAGTGGGTAGGTAGTGCTGTCGGCCGAAACGTAAGCAGTCCGCTCATGGCTTTCGCCAGCCCTATTGGTAACTTGGAGTGGACTTAGCTCAATGACATTGTGTCCAGGAACCATTTGGAGCACTTTGCAGTAGTTTATAAATGCAAAAAATCTATGCCATGCAGTGAAATTTGAGATTTTACAGGGGACAGCCGGAAGGTAAATGGAAGTACTTGGCTGGAAAGGTGATATGTGGACTGGCGCTGCCTGCCGAGACCTACGGCTCAGAAAGAGTTGTCGCCCATACTCATTTGGCATTTATTTTTTTCATTGGTTGTCATAAGGTAAATCTCAACAATCTTGGAAGGGGGGGGGGGGGTGCCATGAAACGTAAAGATCCCACTTTCTACGTTTGCAGCCCAAAAGGCACAACGTGATTGATTTCTCTGTCCCAAATGTGATTGCTCCTCTCTCATGTCATGCGTGACTATTACACTAGATTTTTCAAACAAGCACATGTTTCATGACATTCGCATATAGCTGTATGCGAACACTGTGTCATGCTCACAGGCGGGTAGGTATTGCGTCGGCCTGAACGTACGCTGTGGGTTTGTGCCTAATAACCAGTGTTTGTCCGCGGTAGCGATCTGCTGAGCGATGCATATTGTATTTGTTATCTAAGCGTTTTCAAAATGATTTCAAAATCATTCAACATTTCAGCATCGTTCAAGACCGTGAATTAATAATTTATCATGTTCATAAATGTTTACGGCCACCCATTAAATAATGAAATGTACATGTATGTTAGCGCACTTATTAGTGTAGTAGTAGCATGTAGTGATATATATATATATATATATATATATATATATATATATATATATATATATATATATATATATACAAGCATATGTATATATCTAGGTAAAGTTTTATTTTTGACGACAGGCAGACGAATCTCACAGAACTCGCACTTGCTTCGCTGTGCGTTGGTGCGATACGGGTTGAAGTGTTGTAGGTGGTCAGTGGAAATGGTGTTCTCATGGTGCTCTGGACTTAACACGGACTACACGCCTCTGTATGCCCATCACACATGCTAATGATCTTCGCAGTGTTGTTGCCAATTGACTAACCTCATCTTTGCTGCCGTTACATTGGAAGTCTAAGGGTGCTGAAAGGTAAAATACTCCATAATGACAGTCCAACCATCAACATGGGATATCAACACTACAAAAGCGTATTAACAGTACACAACGAGCAATCCCAAATACTTGGCGATTCGTCAAACCTTAGCCGTGCAGCCATTCTCGTCATTCCGATGCTCGGTTGTGGCTATATATATATATATATATATATATATATATATATATATATATATATATATATATATAGGCTATTAGACACATGATGGGCCATCTGAACTCGCAATTGCCCACCACAGATCAAATCAAAGTTAAGAACTTTATTCAAGGCCGGCTAACAATGCGCGCTTCACCGCCTCAATGCGTAACTAGTCATTTTTTCGTCATTCGTCATTTGCCTCCATGCATGAGCCCTTATATGCTAGCTTTTCCGTGTGGATCTGATTGCGTACTATTTGGGTCTATGGCTGGAAATCACCTTTACATATTCCGCAGTGTTATTTCTACATTTTATGCAACTGGTGCCTCTTTGCCACGAGACGTGCGTCACTGGCCTATGGTGTCTCTGCCCTCTCCCCACCCAGTCTCTAAGCGCACGCTTCCTCAAAATTAACGGAACGCACCATTCGCTCCCTCTCTCGTGACGCATGATGTTTAATGTCGACAGTATCATAATACTCTGGCATCTGACGCGGTGTTGCTACATACGGTCCGCTGCTAGGCGCCTAACGCGTATTCTATCGCGGTTCCTATTTCAAGACAATTTGCAATAAACACCACAAAGCTGCTCTCTGCTGCCCTTGCCCTGAGCGCACCTCCATTACTAAAGACTTCGTAAAACAGTGGAGCGAACTGTGCTTATGCAAGACTTTGTTATTTCATACACGTTATACATTCTTGCATCATTGTTATACATCCCTCAGTCTTATGCGATGCCGGGTTCACCGCAGTCTGGCCTACGCTGTTACGGCGACCAACGGCCTTGGCCGATCAGTTGATCGTTCGCGCCATTTTCGTTCGCGCCAACTCGGCTGTCGTCAAACGTGTGCATTTTGGCGCGTGCATGAAGCTGTTCTAATTGGCCGGGCGGGGGAAGTTCCAAAAGCGTCAAAGCCAATGACCGGACCGGACCGCGAACAGATCACGCCTTGGCGCATGGGTTGGTTTTTGGAGGTGGATCTAGGTGAGGTCAGGCAAGGGGCAAACAAATATGGAGGGAAGCGGATATATCGCCTGCCATGACTGCAATTATCAACAGCATAACAATTAGCTTGTCACGAGGCATCATTGCTGATACCCAATGCGGCAATAACATAAAGTGCATGACACAGCAAGAAGAGGCACTTTTGAGAAGTTTCACAAGAGTACAATGCTGGCACCGTTCGCTAACGGGGACGCTTCTATACGGAACGTAATTCACTCGAGCTACGATGATATATACATATATATATATATATATATATATATATACATATATGTAGATATATATATATATATATATATATATATATATATATATATACATATATATATATATATGTGTGTGTGTGTGTGTGTGTGTGTGTGTGCATATAGGTATATATTTCATTTACTTTGAAACAGTTCTAAAATGGTGTCCTCGAATGACTGCACCGGAGGAAACTTTACTGACCAGTTTGAAACGGACAGATAATGCTGGCGGTCGAATAGCAAATAGTTCGTCTATGCTTATCACCGGCCCCGATATTTCAAAGTGAACTTAGCTGTTCCTCAATCATTTGAACCCATTTGCCAAAGTTTTTAAGCGCAGCAAAGTTTGGCCATGCGGTAAAATTTGAATTTCATTGCAGGCGTCGTAAGATTTGGTAAGGTTACAAAAACGTTTGGTTGGAAGTAATTTCTTGACTTGTGCTAGCAGCGGACACATGGGCGGGGAAACGTGTCAGAAAGGTAAGGGTTGATCAAACTTATTTTGTTCTCGAACGATTCGTGCTAAAAATTATCGGAAGGGGGTGGGACACATCACCCATGTAACCGCCGTTCCCTCCCCTTTGAGACAAAGCACATTTTTATTGATTCCCACGTCCAATGTCTGTTGTTTTCTCTGCTACATAATGTGCAACAATCATATTTGATTTTTTGGGGGGGACACACTCGCTTTATAGCACACACATATGACCGCTCTCAGGCTTTGTTGTAGGCTTGCAGACGGTTAAGTATTGCGTCGATCTGAAGTTGAAGTAATATATACACATATATACAGATATACATATATATATATATATATATATATATATATATGTATGTATATATGTATATATATATATATATATATATATATATATATAAATTACCACATGTTTCGATGGCAGATTATAATTTATACGCCATTCATCATTCAGTGAGGAACCGCAAACATATACAAAAAAAACATTAATCCGCGGAGTTGAATGATGGTGATAAGACAATAGTTTTAGCCTTATTCCTCGCGGAAAAACCAGGACAACGGATGCATAGTTCGGTTGATATTTCGGCAACATGCCTCGATCGAAACAATAGCAGAAGTTTGCTACTGCTCTTGTTTTTGAATCGCTATTGCTGTTGCTATTTGAAGGCTGTTTCTGCTATTGTTTCGATAAAGCTTGTTGCCGAAATATCAACCAAACTATATTTCCATTGTCCTGGTTTTTCTCCGGGGAATAAGGCGAATTCTGTCTTCTCTATATGAGTAATGTTTCTCGCTAATGCACTGAACAGCTTACGTTATTTTGAATGATGTTGAGTGATGTTGAAATTATTTTAAAAATGCTTAGAGAACAAATGCAATATGCATCGCTCAGCAGATCACTACCGCGGACAAACGCTGGTTATTAGGCACAAACCCACAGCGTACGTTCAGGCCGACGCAATATCTACCCTATTGTGAGCATGGCACAAGGCTCGCACGCAGCTATATATGAATGTTATGAGACGCGTGTTTGTTTCAAAAATCTAGTGTAATAGTCACGCATGACATGAGGGAGAAGCCATCACATTTGGGACGGGGAAATCAATCACGTTGTGCCTTTTGGGCTGCAAGCGTAGAAACATGGGATCCCTACATTTTATGGCAACCCGCCCCTCCCCCCCCCCCCCCCGCCCCACCCACCTTCCAAGATTGTTGAGATTTACCCTATGGCAACCAGTGAAAAAATCAAATACAAAATGGACATGGGCGACAACTCTTTCTGACCCGTACCTCTGCCTGGGTTTCGGCAGGCAGTGCCAGTCCACATATCACCTTTCCAGCCAAGTACTTCCATTTACCTTCCGGCCGCCTCCTGTAAAATCTCGAATTTCACTGCATGGTATAGCTTTTCTGCATTTATAAACCACTGGAAGGTGCTCCAAATGGATCCTGGACACAACGTCATTGAGCTAAGTCCGCTCCGAGTTACCAATAGGGCTGGCGAAAGCCATGAGCGGACTCTACGTTTCGGCCGCCAGTACTATCTACCCACTATTTCAACACTATTTCAAACGTGTCAGCATATTTTCCATCGGTGAAACGACTCGTGGAGATAAGTCTAAAGTAGTTTAGATGACACCTGAAATATTATAGCACCGGTTAGCTTTTCACGGACAGTATCACCGCCTCTCAGCACGTAACCAGAGCGTGCATTAAGGCTTACGCAATACCCACACGAGCCTTCGAGCGTGAAACACGGTGTGTATGCGGCTAAATGTATTTACCATGAAAGGTATGTTTACCTGAAAAATTAAGTCCCACGGCCACATGTGACACGTTGAAACGAAGCACACATCCCAACGAGCACACAAGAGAAGCAGAGTTGACAATAGGGCCCGTGATAGGTATGAGCGGACTCTACGATTCGGCGGACTCTACGATTTATCTGCCGATTTCAAGTGTGTCAGTTTACTTTCCATCAGTGAAATCACTAGCCGACACTATTCCAAAAGTGCCTAAATGACAATTAATATGTTATTGTTGGCGGGCTATTCCCGGGGACCAGCGATGCTAACTGGGCAAATAGGAGCAGCGCGCCATGTGCCCAGTTGTCCGAAGTAATACCAAACAGCCTGGGTATTACGCCGGATATCATGGTCAGGACCCTGAAAGCATTGCAGCCTCCAGAGACTATTCCCCGGGGCCCACCATGACCCCTTGGGCACAAAGCCACAGCGCACGTTAAGGCTAACGCAATACTTAACTGCCTGCGAGCCTGATACACGGTTTGTATGCGGTTATGTGTATATACCATAAACGCATTGGTCACACATTACAAAACAGAGAAAACGCCACGTCAGTGCAGGAAAATGAATAAGGAAGTCCACTTCCGGCTGATAGCGCCGGTCGTCAAATCACCACCTCGAAACAATGCTCATTTCCATGGCGACCGCCTGCCATGACATGTTCAATTTGACCCCATGAACTAACTTTGCCACATTTAGAAAGTACTGGTGGTTCAAATGATTCATGAACAAACTTGCATTAAAATCAGTCCAATCGATGTTACTAATAGTGGCCATTGATAGATATAAGTGGACTCTTTACGTTTCCGCCGCTACCATTGTCTGTCCATTTCAAACGTGCCAGTAGTTTAAATCGGTGATATCACTTGGAACACAATTTTAAAACTACGCATGCAATTTCGCTATCATCATGGAGACAGTGGACCCATCCTTCCTGAACAAAATGTCGTTCGGGTATGCCCACTCGGAGTTACTAATAGGGCCGATGATAGGCGTAAAGCGAACTCTACGTTTCGGCCGCCAGTATTCTTTGTCCATTTCAAACGTGTCAATATAGTTTCCATCGGTGCAACGGCTAGTGGACATCCTTCTAAAGCTATTTAAACGGCATCTGAAATATTATAGCCCCGCTTAGCTTTTCACGGTCAGTACCGCGGCCTCCAGGGCACATAGCCAGAGCGTGCGATAAGACATACGCAACACCCACGCGCATTCGAGCGTGAGGCACAATGTGCATGCCGCTAAATGTATATACCATGACAGGTATGCTTACCTGAAAAATCAAGTCCAACGATCATATATGGCAGGCGGAAAAGCGGTACACATCCCAGCAAGCATAATAAAACGAGAGTTACCAATAGGGCCGGTCATAGGCTTGAAACGCAGCTATTTACGTTTCGGGGCAAGCATGGTCTATCCATATCAAACACTGCAGTTTAGTTTTTATCGGTGCGATCATAACCGGAAACCATTTTTGTTCAAAAGGGTAATTAAAACATTCCATCATTAGCAGGTCGTGCTCGGGGAGCACCACGACCTACTGGGTACATCGCAACATGCGTTGAAGCCGACGCTGTATGTAACTATATGCGAGACTGGAACAAGCTGTGAATGCGGCTATGTGCAGATACCATGAGACATGCGCTGATGTGAAACTCGGGCATCGTGGTCAGGGCAATAACAACATTTTGGCCCTCGGCCGATTATTGCCGGGGGGCGCCACGGCTTATAGGACACGAAACGACAGCGTTTATTTGGGCCGGTGCAGCACCTAACCGCACGCGGGCCTGCAACAAGGTGTGTATGCGGCTTTATGCATATACCATGAAACGGTGTTTCACTGTACGTCACGGTGAGTCCCTGGCCGATGCAGTAGGCCGCTAGTTGACTTAAGGGGCCCCAGTCAGTGTAAATCGCAGGTGCCAGCCATGCCCCTATTTTTAAAATGGAACCCAGAGGCCAGGCCACGTTAGCGGCATTATGTTCAGAAATCATTTGGAGCACCTTGCAGTAGTTTCCAAATGCAGCAAAGCCATCTCATGCAGTTCAATTAGAGATTTCAAAGCAGACGGCCGTAAGGTAAGTTGAGGAGTTTGGCAGCAAAAGCGATGAAAGGTCTGCCGCTGGCACCCGTAACATACACAGAGGAACGTTTCAGAGAGGGTGGGCGGTCGCCCTAGTCATATTGTTGGTGATTCTTCCCATCAAATTCCATAAGTTTGATGTTCTACATTCTCAGAAAGTGGAGATGCCGTTGCACTCAGGCCTTCCTCGGCATAGGAGCCATACGCACATTTCCATAGGATATTCCTCTGCTTCGCCATGTGCAACCATTGTCCTTCATTTGTCAGATAAGCACGCTTCATGGGAGGTATACTGCCTATAGCTGCAAAATAACGTTTGTTCACCCTTGCAAGGACTAGGTCCTGCGTCGGCCTCAATGTGCGCTGTATGGGCTTTGTAGGCCGTGGTGGTGTGTAGATCTGATCAGATGATGCTGGCGGCCGAAACGTGAGGAGTCCGCTTACGTATATGAACGACTCTGTTGGTAATTTGGGATTGGCTTACTCGAATGAAATCTTGTTCGGAAATGATTGTCATTTTCTCCACCATATGAGGGAGATTATCTACATATTCTTAAAAGGGTGTTGTTGGCAGTTACGAAGATTGAAACTATATCGGCGCATTTGAAATGCGTGGATAAGGCTGGCGGCCGCAAGGTGAAATCTACTATTATGCCCACCAACAGCCATATTAACTCGAAGTAGTCTCACCTAAAAGGCTCTTTGTTCAGGAATGATTTTAAACGCATTGAAATTGTTTTTAAACGCAGCAAAGCAGCGTCACGCATTGAGATTGGAGAGTTCATAGCGGACAGCCGGAAGGTAAATTGAAGAGCTGGGATGCAAATGTAATACAAGGTCTGGCGTTGGCACCCGAATCATAGACGGACGAACGTCTCAGAAAGTAAGGGTGCTCAGAGTCATATTGTAATCGATTCTTCCCATCCATTGCCGTAGCGCTAATACCCTACATACATTCTCAGAAAGTGTCTAATGGTGAGGGTGTCATAACGCTCACGGAACCCATGTATCAAGTCCAGGAGAAACCATCGCCATCCAAATCGTGTCAAAATGGTGTCCAGCAGTGGTTGCGCCGATGGATACTGCTTTGGAATGTTTGTTAAAGACACATAATGCTGGTAGCCGAAAACATACAGCCAGTTCATGCCACTCTCCGGCCCTATTGGCAACTCAGCGTGGACATATCTGAATGCAGTTTGTTCATGGATCACTTGGACCTTCTTGCAGTAGTTTCTTAAGGAAGGCTGCTGGGAAAGGTGTTTTCCCGCCATTATCAGGTTCCCTAGTGATACGAAATGAAAACCATAACTCGTGTCACGTGACACCATGAGCAGCAGGTATAACGCTGCTTTTTGTTTTGCTTCATTTTTTCAAATGGCACCACCATGATAACCTAAACCACGAGCACGTAGGTAGATGCACGTACACCGTAACAGTCTCTCCGAACGTGGTGAGCAGCGGGAAAACACAGCCGAAAAACGTGTCCCACTGAAAGTTTTCAACTGATGACTGATTCATTCGTCCCAGCGACGTCAACAGTAGGATGCAAGACCCGTGTCATTACAAATACATGCTTGGTTTTCAATGTTGTCATCATAAGCAGCTTGTGAATCCTTGTGATGTGAGAAGTAAAAGAAGTACAGTCTTTACATGCGTATCAGTGATGTCAAGAGGAGCACAAAACTTATCATTGGGATGATTTACCCGGTCTGGCAGCGGTGTTTGGTCAGCTGATTAGCCGGTCGTCACTACAGATCTAAGCCGGCCGACGCGTCCCCTCCTCAGAACATTGTCGGCCGAAAGGTAAAGAACACTTGTCAATGTGCAAGGTGCAGGCTGCTGCAGGGAATAATTTTTTATACTTTCTTCGTGCAAAAATGATTGAAGATTTAGCTTCATTTAGCCAGGCCTCAGTTTGGAAAATCAGAGTGCTGGGCTTAGCACGCACGCACGCAACTAGCATAATTTTAGATGGATTAAACCTGCCGATGCTGGCATTGTGATCAACAGTGCATGGTAGAAGCCCTGCAGGCTTTTTAAGTCATAGCCTTGTAGGCTTGTGGGCTCAAAAGTGGTAGCACTAGCTTTGATACAACCATAACTTGCTTCTGCTGAAAAGCTTCTCTGTTGGTGCGGATTACCCTGGATCCAAGTTGGTTTACACAAAACCACACCTCTGTGTCTACCAACATACCTTGGTAGGGATTGAAGAAATGCAGCCTCGGCATATGTGGGCTGTTTTATGGGGCCATAGCATTTGGTGAGGTTTGGGTCAGAGTTGCTGGGGCTTAGTGAAGGTTCTATAGTAGAAAAGCATTGCATTGCAATGATTTTAATATTCTGTATCAAGATTTGCATTATGCAATTCAAAAGTTCATATTTTTTCACATGCATCCATACTGAATGTAATTTTGGTGGGAAATATCAGTGGTTGAATGCATGAGAAATCAACATTGCATTTTACTTCTGATAGTGCATGGAAGGAAGTGAACAAAAATGTGTCCACCTGACCTCCATGCTGAACCATGTCATGTAGTCATCCTTGTTGCCAGAGCACTGGAACACTGTTACAACCATGCTGCACTTGATTGTTTAAGACTGTTAATATGGCATGGTGCTGGCTGTTGAATGGAGGAGCAGGCTGTTGACTTGAAAAAGACCAAGCTTCCTGCCATGGTATGGGTGAGAGATGTTGCTCATCATGAAGGGTTAAACAACCATGGGTAACAAAATTTGTTAAGCTGCAATTTTCATGCAGTATAGTCATGCTCTGATGCCACAGAGTTGATGTGGCATGACCTTTTCCCAAGAAGTGTTGATGCCAATATTCTTTCAAATGGTTGGATATAAACTGTCCACTTTCTGAAGGCATGGAATATAGTTTATGCAGTTGGAATGAGTGCAGCCAGGATTTTTTCCAAAGGCAGGCCCAGGTCTAAGTGAAAATTCATCATTTTAGTTTCTGTTCTGCTATCAGGAGACGATGTTGAAACATGGAGAAAATATGGGTATAAGGGAGGTAGGCCACCCCACCCCCTAACCTTCATCCCTTAGTTGCACACCTGCTATTATGGTTACATTATGTGCATTATAATAGGTAGCACTATTATAAACTCTGAATGCACTTGACCGTCTTGTCTTTGCAGCAGTCAGGTGGTTGGGTTGGATGTTTCTTCTGCATGAATTTAGGGTATTCAGGCAGAGGCTCCTTGGATTATTCAAACATTGCACTTTAGCAGGTCTGCACATATCAGAACATTATGAAAGTAGCAAATGACACATCCTTGGAAATCCATTTCCTTCATACATTACTATAGATTTTTAAAAAAAAATAAATTTGTCCCAAATTGTTTGTATGGGTGATTTCAGGTTCAGAGTACCTGCCAAGCATAGCTTGTTGCGTGTACCCCGAACCCACCACCCAAGTGTGCCGTCCAGTTCAACAGCTAATTTTGCCTCCGCCCTTTCGCCGGACAGGCATGCGGAGGGTTTTACGTGCCGCACAATGCTGCGACACGGCCGCCTCGGGTCTGGGTTGAGCCTCGTTGGCCAGTTGCCAGCTGGCCTTTCCGTTTCAGTTGGGTCAAACAATGCGCCCACTCTGGGACTCGTACCCAGTGCCGCTGGATTACGAGTCCAGCATCTTTCCCCAAGACCACAGAGGCGACTTATGTTGCGATTTATGTTGAATTATGTTATGATTTATGGCGATTTATGTTGAATTGTATGAATCCTGAGGGAGACCAATGGCTTTCACCAGTTCCTCTGCTTCTTCTTAGAACTGTCACTCTATGCTTTGCATACTCTACATTTGTCAAGATGTCTAATGTCGTCACTGATTTCTTATCATTTTAGTTATGTCCACCACCATAGACATCTAGTGGGCAAGCAGCTGGTCATATGAAGTGAGGCATTTTGATTGAAATGGTGTGGTAGAGTGACCAGGCTGATCTGGTAAAGTTGAAGTAGAGTCCATTGCAGGGTCTGGTAGAATCCAAATATGTGGTGGATTTGGCTTTGTCATGTCCAGTGATGCACAATGCACAAGATACATTTTGAGAAACCTGCATGTAGTTTACCTTGATTTGGCTTGAGTGCAGAAAGGTTATTGTGTTTCACACTTTTGATATTGAGTGATTTGTTTGAAAGTTCAGCCATGAAGGAATTTGAAGATGCTCTATTTGCATAGCAGACTTTTAATTGTAGCAATCCCATCAGTTCCAGACTCTAAGCCTGCCTAATTGTGAGCAAGTTTGCGAGGATCCACCTGACCGAGGGAAGCATAATGAAGGAATCAGAGTTGCTGAAGCAGGGAGCAGAGGCGAAGATATACCGCACAAGCATTCTGTGGCCGGCCTGCTATTGTCAAGGAGCGGTTCCGCAAGACATACCGGCATCCGGAGCTGGACGACGCCATCACAGTGGACCGCATCAAGGCTGAGGCCAGGGCGCTGGCCCGATGCAGAAAACTTGGTGAGGGATGATGTGAGGAGCTCCGGAGTAAGCAGTGCTGTATTGTACTGTAGCAAAGTCAATGTTATCTATGCTGATCACCTAACACCCTCTCTGAATGCTTTGTTCGGGAAGGCATCATTGATCTCCAGACATGTGGCAATGAATACTACTTAAACTTAAGCTTGGAAGCATTAATCTTACTCACTATGTCAGGGTCAGGGTCTTGGTCAGGGTCTTGCAAAGATGTAATAGTGATTCAGACTCCACTCCAGCGCTGTGCAGTTCCAAGGACTCATTCCCGGGACACAATAGTGACATAATCAACCACTCTCAGGGTAGCGTTCCCCAGGTCCACTTGGGCTGTGTGCCATTGGCTGTCCCCCGTGGCACCCGCTGCCCGATCGGCCTCACACCTCACCTCCTCGGCAGGCGTGCACGCGCCGACCGTGTACCACGTGGACCTGGCGCGGCGGCGCATCGTCATGCAGGACCTGCCGGAGGCGACCACGGTGCGCGAGGTGATCTGCCGGCTGTCGGCGTCCGAGGGCGCCGGCTGCGCGCCGCTGCTCGCGCTGGCCGGCCGCGTCGGCCACCTGCTGGCCGCGTTGCACGCCGCCGGTCTGGTGCACGGCGACCTGACCACCTCCAACCTGCTGGTGGACCCTGACCTGCGCACAGTGACGCTGATCGACTTCGGTCTGAGCGGCGCGGGCGGTGGCGCGGAGGAGCTCGCCGTCGACTTGTACGTGCTGGAGCGGGCCGTGCTCAGCACGCATCCGGACTCGGCGCCGATTACCGGCAGGGTCTACGAGGCGTACCGCGCCGCCTGGCCGGGCGCCGACGCCGTGCTCAGGAAGCTGGACGAGGTGCGACTGCGCGGCAGGAAGAGGCTTATGCTGGGCTGAGGCGACCGGCTGTGCAGGATCCGCTTTGCTGTGGGGCTGGTTTGACGTGTTTCGTGAAAGCTACCAAAAGCTCAAATGCCTCTGGAGAGTGATATTTCACGTTAGTGACATTTTTCATCCATATGACGCGCCATACGATGTCGCCGCAGTTGACCATGTTTTTGGATTGCGTGTATATTTCGTAGCTTAAAAAGATTATATACACGTTGCTGAGTTTCTGTCACACTCAATGTCAATCTCTGTCGCCAACTCCACAGAGCACGTGGCTGGCTGGCATAGCATGTAACAAAACGCGCGGGGATAGCGTGGGACAAATTACAACAGTTGATAGCTCTTTACTCAGATGCATTCACGACGAGAGGTTATCTGAAGAGAACCTTGCGCATGCGAAAAGCTCGAATCTACTGTCTGCATTGCTGGTTCGCCACAGCACACCCAGATAAATCGTGGCAATGTTGAAATGCATGCTGTTAAGGCCAGAGCAACATGACCTCGCTGTATTGAACCTCAGCAAGCACTGCGGGACGCGGCTGGGTCACCGGCCGCGACCGGTTGCAAACCACCGGCTACACGTCCGCGGCCACAGCATCACCGGCCCGCGTGGGGGTGTACGCGTACGGAGCACACCACGGCGTGGTGGAAAGTGCACGTGCGCTACACTGCCTGCTACGAAAACGATAAAGGAAATTACACTCCCGTTAACGGTATACTCCGCTTCCTGAGACCTAGTTTGCTTCCTCGATCCCCCAGATCGGCGAACAGCCGAGGCACTCGCCCCCTCTCCGCTCGATGCGATCGGTACGGTCACCCATCTGCCGGGGCAGCGATGTTCGTTCATCGGCTCCAGACAGCCCAGAGTTAGGATACAGGTCATCGGCAAGATACTCGCAGCGGCTGTCGCAGACGTCTCCGGCAGAGGCGCACGCAGCATGGGAACTGTGGACATCAGTGGCGACGGTCGTCGCGGGGATGGCGAAGCTCGGCGCGTCCGTGGCCAACTGCGCGGGTCAGAGAGCCTTCCGCGCCAGGGAGGGGAACAATGTGATATGATGTATCCCTCTAAGGGTCTACGAATCGATCAGGGGATCCCGCCCCGTGTCGCCAGAATGTTGACCGGAAGACACCCTGCAGTGGGGCGGAATGACCCTTCAGCACTTGACCGGGAACAGCAATGTGCCCCGAGCGTTCTGCTTAAGGGGTCCCTCGCCCGGGAGGAAATAGAGGTCTCATTGTTGAACGTAGTGGGTCGAAAGGAGTTCAAAAACAATAAAACAATACATTGCTTGAACTACATGAAGTACCAGCACAATGACGCAAGACCAATGACCCCTTATGACATACAGAATGATGGTTGATGTGCTGTTACCTTCGTGAAACAACACCACGGCGTTCTTTAAGCCGCATTTTAAGTTAAGACCAATTACTGGACCATAAAATCGACGTGGACGGTAAAGTGCAGGGACCCTGTTTTTTTCTGTCACGATGCGGTCCGAATGCGCCGCAAAAGCTTTACTCAATGACTTCACCGCCGCTCCACACAGGCAAGACTGCTGGCGGTCAGCGGTGGAGTGTTGTGAGCCGATGAGAACGTCCGGCCGGCCGACGAGTGATACCAACATAATTTAGCGGTGATAGTGGCGGCCACGTGGTGATGCCGCAGTGAGCCTTTCACCGGATGGCTGCTTTTTAATGGCGACGGATTCCGAGGCGTGAGTGATGCATGGCTGTACTGTTCCACTTATAACTATGGGGTCTGGTCGTCGCGCATGCCCCGCAGACTGTGCATAGTGACCATCCTATAGACTTCCCTTTAATGTGACCGGTAAAGAAGCAGGCATGAGACGGTGTGAACGAATGAATGTTAGTTGCGAAATCCCAGTAAAGTGAAGTTTACTACTCACGCTAGGACGAAACCATTTATTTTGTAAAAGCCCACATACAGCCGGTGAGCCAAAATCTTCGCTGTCAGTTGCAGTTCCCCCTAAATAGTCAGTTTATGACAGGGAATTGCCTCGATGATAATTACCTGCGAATCGATGCAGCGGGAACACTAACCAACAGCCGCCCCTAACATCAATATGTACAATTGATCCAAACAAGTACGCTTATTGCTAGCAGACGTATTACTCACCAGGAGCATTTTTTATTATGTTAATTATTAGAGTGCAGTCACTATCTCTAGACTAGTGTGGGCCGGCGGTGGCCGTCCGTCGCGCCAGGATAACAGGCAGGTGACGTCATATAGTATGAGCAGCTGAGCGCGTCGTTAAGTCCCCAATGACAGTATCAACACGAGAGGCAAAAAGAGGATCAAATGCCGCCCGTCATGCACAGCTACATGCACAGCTAGCCTAACCAACTAAATTTAAAATAATAAACGCGTCATTTCGACGAAGTGGCCCTATTACCTAGCTGATTAGTATTGGTAAACGTACTGGAAATATGTATGACACGACGTTATACGTGATTATGTAACTTAAAACGCATGCAGGGACTCCATCCAAATTATTAAGTTAGTCATGGCTCTTGTTGCTTTTATGCGGGTTGAGCTCCGGAAATATTGCGATTGCCGTTTTGTGCAGGTGAGGAACCCATCGGGTAATTATGATTATATGGCGTGGAAAGGAGGAAGGAGCGTTTGCTCCGAGTTGCACTGAGGACAAAAATCAAGTTGAAGGAACAGCGATATAGAAAATACCCTCGTCATTTATTGTTGGCTGGCATGACGAATGTCTCCTAGAGTTGAAGCAGGGAGGCAACCCGCACCCGGCTGGGAAAGTTGACCTCCCTGTGCGGCTTTCAAGAACAGCTAAAAAACAAACGCTTGCAGCAAAACCACGTTTTAATGCCTGGTCATTTATCAACTTGTCATATTTTGTGCAAAGTTGCACCATTAATCTTATAAGGTCAGTGACCAAGGTCGATTCAAGGAGGTCAACCTCCTTGATTCAACCTTTTTGTGTAGTTTTTGTGGTTCTACATAAGAAAAAGAGTATCACCTCACATGAGCAAACATCACATGACCACAGAGAACACGAAATTGACCCAGGTCATGACCTACCTCTTTGGGTGCCTTCTGCAAACATAGGCGGATCCTGGGAGGGGGGGGGGGGGCACGGGGCCGTGATCGCCCAAAAGAAACTCTGAGAGTATGTTTTGGCCCCACCAAAACATTCCCAGTACTTCATAAAAGTTCACGTGTAGTTACCGTCTGTTTTAACTTTGATGGTGCGGTATCAAACATTTCTTTCCGTTTCGGAAAAAAACTTCATGAAAAAGTTGCCAGTCACCTTGAATATCAAAACAAAACGCATGTTGACGTGGCTTAGTCACACTCGGCGCAAACAACGTGTTTGATAAGTGCACTGGACCTCGGATCCCACACCAGCCAGCTGGCGACGAACGGTTGGCCCTCCCCCCCCCCCCCCCCAAACTCCAGGCTGGATCCGCCCGTCTGCAAAACACATACAGGGCTTAAAATAGGCGGTTTGGTTAGGCAACTACGGTGAATAACACGACCATTCCACTGAAAACATGTTATGATGCCATTCTCATGCATCACGAGGTCACAATTGGTCACTTGAGGATATGCAGCCATATGAGGTCATCCAAGATGGATGACGTGTGTTCCTGGAAGCGGAAAGGCTAGATGAACGAGTGCACCGCGTGCAACCGCCTCTATGTCGTGTGTGTGAAACTGGTGACTTTTAAGTTCATGTAGCAATGCGTGTGTTCTCATTTTGTTATAAAGACATTACCAAGCACCAAAGGACTTTGTATAATGTACACAAGTGCTATGCGATATTGAGCACCTGGAGATGTGCAATATACTATTTTGAACCGCCCACAGATGTTTATCTGACCAAAAAAACAGCATTGTACTGATCGCTTAGGCCCGGTAAGCAATAGCTTTTTTATTTGAATGCGTTACGAATTTGACCTGATTTGACTTCATTTGGCCTCTAAGTCAGCCTAAAATGCTACTTTTTGTGTCCAGGATACTTTGTCCCGCACCTGCACGTAATAAAATAAACGAACTGAAAAGCATATTGTGAAAGAAAACAAAAACCATCGTTCGTGTAGGCTTCCAATAGCCCAATTTTAAGCGGTAGTGACCTAATTCTTTTGGGGATCAAAGTGGTCGAAATGGACTCCCCACTGTCTTAACGCTTACTTATGTGCACTCAATATCCATCTTGACATGTCAATATATGTTTTAATTCCATCTATGAAAGCTATGTTTTTTTCATGACGTCTGGTGACCTCACATTTGACATAAGGTCAACAGTTTGGTGTGCATTCTTCATGATTTGACTAACATTTACATCAGCATTTGTTTGTTCTCGTACGCCGTCTGGAAGTTGGAGATCCCAAGGAGAGTCAACTTCTCCCCCCCCCCCCCCCCTCCCCAGCCGGGCACGGTTGTCTCAGATCCCCAGGTGGGCGCGTGTTAACGAGAAAGCAGAAAGGAAGCAGAACAAACGGAACAAATCAAGTCTTAACATAGCGAAATCCCGTGTAATATATTGATGGCTAGTATGGAGGATGCCGCCCAAGAATTGAACAAGAAAACAACCGAAAGCAAAGGAGAAAGTAAGAATCTTAGAAAAGATAAAGAAACCTTGCGTAACATAATGGTGACCATATGTAAGATGCAGCCTAAGAGCTGAATGAAAGCAGGGACGTATGAGGAGGCAGACAGAAACAAACGAAGCAAACGAACTTTTAAGTTAAAAGAAATGTGTCGCGCGTAACACCTTGACAGCCAGACCCAAAAGTGCAAAAGGGAGAGAATATATCATGTCTGAAAATGAGAGCATTTGGCAAAAGACAACTTTCGAGGAGCTCAGCAGCGCAGCGCTGACCGCTCAGGCGCAGCTCTGCTGCCGACTTTTAGTGATACTCATCTGTGGGACGTTTTCAACATTGATATCGTCCCTCCGCGGATTATTTTTCCTGATAACTTTGTGGCAGAATGTCTAATATATACTGTCATCGGGGCATATTTTGCCACACACGTAGCCGCAGGACGTGTAGAAGCTGCTTGGCTGCGTGGTATCAAGCTCGTAATTGTGCTTTATGATCATAGGCTACACATGCAGCACCTCTTTCTTCAATTCCATCAGCTTCAGGATCGACATCATATGCTTGCCGGGCCCGCTGCGCTGGTACGACTTCGTCAGGTGCATCTCCTAGCAGTAAACCGCCTCGTCGTCATAGTCGAGATCGAAGCGAAGTGACAGAAGGCCAAGATCTTGGCGTCGCCGTCCGCGCGCGACCAAGTACTTGGCCATGCTCTCGGTCATCTCACCGCGCTTCTCCCCGTCGCTCCAGCCTCATAAGCATGGGCGTAGAGGGCGCGCGTGCTGTCGCTACGGATGGCAAATATGGCGTCCAGCTCGGCCTCGCTCAGGCCACCGACGTTGCGGTGCTAGAAGACGACGCTCACACCGTGCCGCTCGTACCGTCGGAAAGCGACCAGCTCGACCATCAGGTCGGGCACGCCGTTGGCCAGCTTGATCAAGATACCGGAGGTGACCAGCCGCTCTTTCTCGTCGTGCTGCGCCATCTTCAGCTGCCGCGCCTTCTCGCTCTCCCTGCCCATCGCGGCCCCTCGGCTGAATCTGAAACGAGTAGCACTCAAGTTGGACATACCCTCCTAGCAGCCAAGCCCTCTAAGTGAGACAGTTTGAAACTTCTACAACTGTGTGCTCATCCAGACATGAGCCTGGGTGACAGAAAATACTTGTAGGTCTTCAGGTCTCCTCATGGAAGAATTCTCTGGGGTTCATAATCTGCCAGCAGGATTGAACTTAGCACATGTATACACTTACAGCATTTCAACATCAGCATGTGACAACTGTTATTGTGTTTCAAAAGCAGGTGGTTTAATAATTGTCACATAGGCTCTAGTGCAGCCGGGCTGCGAACTCCACCGAATGATCTTTAAAGGGAAGGTTTCACATTTGAAGATATTGAGGCAAACATCAGATACGATGAAACAATCTCACTTAATTGTCAGCATACTTTTTAAATGGCAAGACTGCTCCAGACAGCACAATTATCTGTTTAGAAAATATGCTCTTCAATACGTCACGGTTTGATTACGTCATCGTACCTGGCACAACACTGATTGAGAGCCAGTTGACGGCCGTTATATCTGGACATCGCGCTCACGAACGCCATATATATATATATATATATATATATATATATATATATATATATATATATATATATATATATGTATGTATAGACGCCTCAACAATTATATTTTTGTTTGGCCTTGATCACCGCATGGCTTTGAAATGACAAGATCTCAATGACGTCATTATGACGTCGTGAAGCCAACAGGACTTTGAAATACTCTCCAATTGAAAACTTGAAAAAGCGCTTTGAAAACTCCCTTTCCCATTTTATGCGGGTGTTTGTCTCAGAAACTAGCGGGGTCTTGAGAAGGTTTTGGGAAGAAAGTGACGGTGAACAGCACCGAAAGGTCTTCAAGATTTCTATTTCAGTTCAAACCCCCATATAATCGTGGAACACTCCCTTTAAGATGTCTGTTTCATTTCAAAACCCTGTACGAATGTGGGACACTCCCTTTAACATGGCTGTATGGGCCCTCCACAGGATCTCCAAGTTGGGGGGTCGCCGCCCCCGAGCTTTCAAGTTGGGGTTGGGGGAAAGCGAGTTGCACTGACTGCCACCGGTGCTCGCGTCCTTGTGCATTACTCCGTTAAAGCTTCTGTAGCATTTGTTGCCCAAACCTTTTGACATAATAGTGTGTTGCAAATATTACTGAACACATGTGTTGAAAGAATCAAGGTAAATACAATGTATTACTTTCATAATCGTGAGCATGAAGTCAAATGGATTTCTCCCGCAGGGTCGGCTACTTTGAATAAAAATTCTGAGCTATTCAGAAGAACGTCGGAAAAACTGTTGTTGCTATTTAAATTGTACGCGTATGACGTAATAATAAGTGAAAAGTACAAAAAGGTGGATGCTCCCTGCAAAGGGAGTGTTCCACATTTGTATGGGGTTTTGAACTGTAATGGACATCTTGCGGATCATTCCGCGTAGTTTTCAGTCTTGCCTTTCTTAAAGCCTACACAGCTCTAGTTTCTGAGTTACACGTCCGCGAAGATGTGCAAACGTTCGGGGAGACTATATCTAAGTACATTCAGGCGTCCACGGCGTCAAAATACCGTCATTGAAATCTTGTCATTCCATTGCGCGTGCGGCGATCAAGGCCAAGGCAAATAAAATTGTGGAATCGTTCATATCTAGCGTTCGTGAACACAGTTTCGACATATAACAGCCGCCAATCGGTTCCGAACCAATGTGCTGCAAGGTACGATTACATGATCCAACACTGACGTTTTAAGTAGAACATTTACTACACAGAGAGATTGTATGGGCTGAATTACTCTTTTCCGCTTCAAATTATATAAAAGTAATCTACTTACGAAACAGGGAGATTGCGTTCCTGGATAAGATTTTTTCGACTTAAAAGTATACTGATAGTTGTAAATAAGCTAACTTCATCATGCCTCATGCGTGCTTCGATATTTTCAAATGTGGAGCATTCCTTTTAACGGCTCCATGGCTGGAATTGGGCTGGATGGCCCACCGTCCAGTACTGGGGGCCCTGACCAATATGGGCCCTTCCATTGCCTCAAAGTGATCTCTCGTCCATAAGTTCTCAGGTTTCCCACCATTGTCAGAGGGTTCGGACCAACGCCCTCTGGCATTCGGGGTCCTGTCTCCGCCCCGTCAGCAAATGTTTCCCTGGCCGACTCGAGGCCCTTTGTTGACACAGGACACTCTGCTAGGCACGTAGGTTCCTGACCGACACAGGGGCCTCACATTGTTGCAGGGGCCTCGGTCCAATGCAAGTCGCGGGCCTGACCTTCTCCCTGCTTGGGAAATGGGCCCTCAGGCCCAGACTGACCCTGAGCCGAATGTTCGGTACTGGTAGGCCCTGACCGACATAGGGCCCCTTAGTACGATCACTAGCGAGCCCTTTGGGCACTGCAGCCTCCCAAACAGGATACTTGATGTTTGATCTCTATAGACCCTTTAGGCTCCTATTCGGGCCCCCTCAAACACGGTTCCTTGCTACTCGCGGCCAATTACAGACCCAGGGCCCTGGTGGGCACTATGAATCCCTGGTCGATTCTCTAATCATTTCAGGAGCCCCCACGGATGCAAATCGCGGTCCTCGCCTTCCTCGTGCTTGGAAAATGAGCCCCCAGGACTCAGACCTAAATGGAGCCGACTGTTCGATGTTAAGGGCGTCTGACTGAAAAGAGTCCTGCACTGCCCCATGGGTTCCCAATCGGTACAGGAGGCTTTCCGACTGACATCTGAGGTCATGGCTCTACGAGTGGGAACGGTCCTTGTTGTGACCCACGGTCGGTGACAATAAGGACCGTTCGGTCCCTACAGCCATCCAATCAGGCCCTTCAGTCACTTCAGCCTTCCAATCAGGCCCTTCAGTCACTTCAGCCTTCTAATCGGGCTTTGATCTTGGGTTCGAAGGGGCCTTCGGCCCCTCTTCGGACCTCCCCATACAAAGTCCGCGACCGACTTGTGGCCACTTGCCGGCACATGACTCCCTGTTAGGCAACATTGGCCCCTGACCGACACAGGGCCTCCGATCAATGTTCCAGGAACTCAGACCAATGCAGATCGTGGGCGCTAGCCGTGCCCCTGCTTGGGGAATGGGCTGCCCGCGATCCGACCGACACGAAGCCTTAGCCTCACCGTTCGGTGTTGATGGTCTCTGACCGAGATGTGTGGGCGAACGTTTTGTCTCAGGGGTCATCAATCGATGCAAGAGGGTCTCTGACCGATATCATGTCAGGTTAGGGCACGGACCTACGGGCCGGGATCTTTGATATGACCTACAGCTCGCCATTCAGATCCTTGTTTGTACCACTCAACCAGGCTCTTTATCGCCAGTTTCGGTGACATTCCCCCCCCCCCCCCACCCCGGCCACTTTGGGCCTCATTGAACATTACTCTTGGTCGACACGTGTCCCTTGTCAACACAGAAATCCCTGTTAGGCACTGTGGGCCTCTGACACCCCAGGGGCCCAGACCAGCATAAATCGCTGGCCCTGGCATTGTCACTGGTTAGGAAGTGGCCGACTTCCCAATCTCCTCAGGACGACCTCGGGCTCATGCCGATACGGAGCCGACTGTGCGGCACCTGGTGGTGCCTGACCGACGCGTAGGCCCTTATCGACTCAGGAGTCCCCGACCGGCGCAAAGGTCGGAGATTCCTCCCTGGCTGTCATCTCATGATCCGTCCCCGGATCTGATGATGTGACCCGGACTCCGGTTTGCGGCCGGAGTCTCTGAAGAAGACTCCGACCTGCCCATCGTGCACTCAGGGCCTTCAATCGGGACCTTGATTGTTGGTCCCGGTGGCCCTCCAGGCTCTCTTCGGGCCTCCTCAAACACTGCTCTGGCCGATACGGAATCCAACACAGAGACCCCTGTTATGCACTGTGAGCCCCTGAGAGGCTTCTGAGAGGCTGGGGTCCCCGATCAGTGAAAAACGCTGGCCCCGGCTTTTTCCTCGCCTGGGAAATGGGCTCTCGGGCCCATGCCGATATGGAGTCGACTGTGCGGTCCTGATGGTGTCGAACCGACATGTCGGCCGTTATCGACTCAGGGGCCCCCGATCAGCGCAAAAGGCCCTCTGGTTGGCATTGGAATGCCCGGCCCTGTGGGTCGGGGTCTCTGAATATGACCTCCGACCGGCCTTTCGGGCCTTAATCGACGGTCCCGAGTGACGCTTCGGGCCACTCGGAACCTAATGAAGGGGACTTTGGCCCCTATGCTCCCCTGTCTGAGTCCTGCCTTCTGCCTGCGCCACCGGTACTGGGCGATCTAGTTAAGATATCTGGCAATATGCAAGATACTGGGCGATATCGCGGGAATTGGTCACAACCCGCATGAGTTCCGAAAAATTTGCATTTGCCCTCACCGCCTTGAAAATAGTTTTGTGGCGCACGTATCCGCATGAAACGAAAAAGCAACAGCAGTGCTCATGACCTTACAGGTCTTGCGTCACTAACCGCCAGGAAAGTATCGCCATAGCACTTCATGACGGCAGTACGTCTCGTCAATCAAGCATGAAATATAGCTCGCTGCTTCGTCCGGTATGCGTCTCCAATTTGAATCCGCCTGCCCCGGCACTCTGTCGGGACGGTGCGGAACTCGATCCGGGGCCGAGGCGCGGACGGCCCGGGGACGGCCGCGACGAGCGCGCACTCGTTTCGGGTGACAGCTCTGGCAGCGGAGGCGCCGGGCGCACACTTCGCCACCGTTTCTGGTGAAGGCAAGGGCACCGCACGTGGCGCGACCATGGACTGGATCTGCCGGGAGATCGACCGGCTGTTCGCGGCGGACCAGCCGACAGGGTGGCCACGGGCTGACCTGCCCGGCCCGGCTAGTGGGCTCTCCTGGCGTGGAGGCGACTCCGCTCCAGCCGGGCTCGCCGCAGGGACGCGCGGACCTGGTCCGATCGCCGGGCGCGGATGGCCTGGTGGGTCGCCCTGGTCTGGCGACGGCCCGGTGCCATCCGGGCCTGCCTTGGGTGCACGCAGCCCCAACCGGCCGTCTGATCGGCACGAGCCAGAGCTGCTCACGGGCTGCCAGGAGTGTGTGCCTCATCGGAACAAACCAGGTGAGAATCGTGCCCGCTGTCGCGTGACGGGTGAGGTCGGCCACCGGTCACACGTTGATGGTGGGCTACTCACGTAAGACAATGTGCGGGTTAGAAGTGTTTTTGAATCGATGCTGTGGAAAGTCTTACTCTACTTTCTAACCTCAACAGGCCCATGAAGAGTTTGACATGATAGAACGCTTGTTATGTTAGTAACGGATTCGGGCTTATGTTCAGATCGATATCCGTCCCGCAGAATGTTTTTGATTTGCCTGAAAATCTGCATATATATATATATATATATATATATATATATATATATATATATAATCAAACAAAGACGTGTTTTCTCTAATTACGTAATTTCTCTAAACGTAATTTCGTAATTTCTATGTTTGGTGAAAATGCCCTCAATACGTCTTTGTTTGATTACGTCATCCTGTCTCGCATGACATTGATTGAGAGCCAATTGGCGATTGCTTTATCTGGAAATCGTGCTCACGAACGCCGGCTTTGAACGATTCGGCAATTATATTTTTTGGCCTTGATCACCGGATGGCTATCAAATTGGAGGATTGGAATGACGTTATTATGGTTTCATGGATGCTTGGGTGACCCTGAAACAGTCTCCCCGAAATACTCTACACATCTTCACGGACGTGTAGCTCAGAAACTAGAAGCGTTAAGGTCTTAAGAAAGACAGGTCTGAGAACTGCCTTGAATTATCTTCAAGATGTCTTTTAAGTTCAAACCCCAGTACGATTGTGGAATACTCCCTCTAATAATTATTAAAGTAAGTAAGGCGCACAACTCCCTATAGGTCATACTTCTTTACCGACTCCGGAGTTTTAGGGGATTTACAGTGTTATCATTGAAGAAGTTTTCGGTTTTTTACCGTTTCAGTTCTTGCAAAACATGCTAATACTTGAAGATTTGTTGCAAAATTTCATGTTGGCCTACTAAACACGAGCACAAAAGCAGATACCAGCATACAGCTTTATGGGACCGATAACAGTTCAAAATTGTGAATACCCATCTCAATATGAACCCGAGCCTGTCACCAGCCTAACGAACGTTTGACAGAACAGAGCCAGCGTGGCGACCTCTTTCAGTGACAGGCAAATGCTGATGCAAACAGCTGGTCTTATTTGACACCGTTTAGTATAGTTGAAGTTGCATGGTTCTTGTGTGGTTGGTGTGACTGAAAGCGTTTCGCACAAGAAGATACGCCAGTTCGTAATTTTTAAGTCAAAGCGTCGTGCGTTGGTTTCAGAGCTACTAAAAGGTTCTTGTTCTGGTACGTTGTCAGTTCCAGAAATTCGTGACCCGTGGCCAGCAGTTCTTTCAGACGCACTAGGAAATTGTCAGTCCCATGGTAGCGCACAGAGAATTTCGCTACTGGTCAAACACGTGTAAAATATACTTTCTTCGTATTTGGTCCCCCATAGCTTACAGACTGCTTTAGTGATGCGGTACGTGGTTAAAAAAAAACGTTTTGTTTTTCAGCTACGGTTTCCATGTAGTGCTCGTTTTTGCCAGATTTTTGTTAAGCCTTGGCCTAGCGAGGCGTTCACTGCAGCGCCGAAAGCTCTTCATTTGCTACAGGACTAGCTGAACCGTGCTGGGTCATCGACGTAAATGACTGCAGAAAACAAATATGACAGTGTCCTTGTTTAAGTACTGACAAGACAGCTTTCCGGCGTGGTAATGGTGTTTTACGGGACGATTCGGAGAGTTTTCTTGTGCTGAGTACCTGGCTGTTCCTAGAACCCTTTTTGCGTGATACGCCACTTACACGGCCGTGAACAGGGACGCTGGGACGGGGGGGGGGGAGGGGACGCTGATGCCACATCTACTGCGCGCCATTGTATGTTGCACGACGACGTACGCCGTGAGTCCCTCTAACAAGAGACTTTAATTTTATCTTTGCCATGCAGCGCGTCCGTTGAGAGGACGGACAGAGCCATGGAGCGGGCAGCCTTGCTCACTGTCCTTGTCCCCGATTGGCGCCCGTGCCAGTCCGCTGTCCATGCCGAGGCAGTGCCGTCCCTTGTCCCCGATTGGCGCCCGTGCCAGTCCGCTGTCCGTGCCGAGGCAGTGCCGTCCCTTGCCCCCGATTGGCGCCCGTGCCAGTCAGCTGTCCGTGCCGAGGCGGTGCCGTCCCCTGTCCCCGATAGGCGCCCACGCTGGTCCCCTGTCCGTGCCGAGGAAGTGCCGTCCTGTGCTGCGAGATAATCCGATCGGAACCGATCACCGCCTCGTGGCCACTGTCGCCGCATCCGACCTCCCGTCCCCCACCCACACGGGCTCCAGTTCTTCTCTCTCCACCTGTCGGTCCTCCTGGCCGTTCTCTGAGTCCTCCACCCTCTCCCCTCCAACCGAGGCGTGCTCCGAGCTCTGGGGCTGGCCGCCCAGGACGCCGAGCGACGGCGGCGCCGCCGCCCTCTCCCCGCCCCTCTCCCCGCGCCTCCCACCGACCAAAGGCCACCGCGCTGAGCTGCATTGGGACTCGTCTCCCGCGGGCGTCCCGCCGCCCCGGCTGCTGCCCCTGTCGGCCAGCTGCGGCGCCGGCGGCTCCGGTCTGCTCAGCCGGCGCAGACGGCGCCCCCGATCCGGGCAGGCGGCGCCGCCAGGCGGCAGCACGTGCAAGTCGGAGGAGCCCGGCGCCGGCGGACACGCCGCCTCGCGATCAGGTCAGTATGGTAAAGCGGAGGGGATGGGTTTCCAACGTTTATGTAGTTGAGAAGTCCGCTTTACATTGTCAGCAGCCTTGGCGTAAGGCACAAATGGATGGAGCTGGTCTTTGGGAGGAATGTCGCATGTGGATCAAGGATAACTGCCAGTGCCACGAAGGGAGGATCATTCCAGGTCACACCTCTTACAATATGCACCGCTGGCCCTGCCTCTTTTGATTCTGACGTAACCTCTTGGGTCTGACCCAGAGATTATTCAGGATTTTTCCTTTTTCACGAGGCCAGTTCTGGCTGCCGCTCGCACGCTAAAGAACCAAACGACCACTCGTTCATACTCATACCGACACGACCATTAGCTTGCCTGCCCTCTCTTGCTTCTTCCGTCGCCGGCAGGATGGCAGCACCTCCCGTTCTATGGGGATGCGTGACTTACTTGCCAGATACAACACCCGACAATGTATTTCTTCTATCCGCAAACATTTTAAGATGTACGAAAAAGCACGCAACAAAGCACAAAATGGGCAGAGGTAAAAAGGTTGGGTTTAAAGCTCAACGTGCGACGTTCGACGTCGTATATCAGTGATGCCATTTAGTAACGGGGTCAACGTTGCCTCCAAACTCTTGCGAATCTCAAAAAGGTGTGAAACAAGTGCCTTGTGGTGCTAAAATTGTTCAAGTTTTGTTTCTGTCACGCAACTTTGTTGAAATTAGAGGTTGCTGGTTAGCGATCGTGAAGATGTGAATGTGAAAGAAAGGAAATTGAACGTTAAATGAAACGAAAGAAATCAGAATGCGACAAGACAACATGTGCGTGCTGAATGTCTTGTGTGCTTAACCCTAGGGTGGTGTCAGGTCATTTGGGATCAGGGGCGCAGCCAGAGCCTTGCCGAGGGAGGCACAGGGTTGACAAAGGGCCACCTGTAGTAAAACCCCCCCAAAAAGCACTGGATATGATCCATTTGTGATTGAAGACGTGTATTTTGATATATATATATATATATATATATATATATATATATATATATATATATACATATATATAGGCAGAATCCCTTCTTTGATACATGTTTGATTGAAAATAACTGCTGACTCAGCATTGACGAGTTTCTTTATGCATCGTTCTAGTTTTCGGGCCTTTGGCTTGGCGTCATCGCTTAGATTAAAGATGGTTCGCACAAAATTACTCATATATTCATCGCTCCTTCCATTCTAACGTTTCGAGATCCTATCTCATCGTCGGAGAAGACTAAATTGCACAAGAAATAAGTTTTGAGTTTTAAAGGATGAAAAATTGTGCACTACTGTTGGAAAACATCTTTTGGTGCGGAGAACATAAATGAAGCATAACTAATTGAAGTAAGACGGAATCCTATTTTCATTTTTACACATGTAAGAAACACTCATAATGGGAACACCACAAAGACACAATGGGAACACTATTGCCACAATTACATCAGAAGTGCTCACCGCCCACCACCTAGTAGTTCACGAGTTCTGCAAGAATTTGTGTCTGTTTAAGGCCGGAGAGAGTTCGTTAATGAATATGCTTTCCCAAATTTGAAGGCGTCGTCTGTCACTGCACGTCTGTAAAATGTCAGTGCTGTCTGTCAGTTGTTGTTGTGTCAATGTCATGTCGTGTTCCTGTCGCATGTGGTCCAGAGGCGCCCCGTCACGTAAGTGCATTGTCAGGCGTCGTGAGAGTGTCGTTGTGGTCACACCAATGTAGTGTATGGGACGAAGTTTGCAGCCTTCGGTGTTGCATTGGAATTGATACACTACATTGGTGCATTTTAGTTTGTTGGGTTTTTCTGGGCTGTTTCTCATAAGAAAGTTCGATATTTTCTTATTACAATAGTAAATGACAATGTCTATTTTGTGGTCATTTTTGCCTTTAACACGTCGAGAGATAATTTCCCGTAAAGCTTTTTCGTCTTGTTTGTGGGCAGATGTCATTTGATTTTGATAATACAGTTTGACGGTTGGTTGGATGTCTTGCCTTGGTTTGCCGTCAAAGTGCCTTGTCATATGTCGTGTTCAAAGTGATTTAAGTGTTGTGTGTTGTCAACTTTGTCTGATGTCAACAAGCACACACAAATGAACCGAATAAAAATGCAAGTTGAAACCAGCCAAAAAATGACCTTTATCATGTTTTATCATAAGTGCTGCTGTTAACAGATATGTGAGATGAGAGGATGTTCAACAGATGGGCTACTCTAAGTTAGGCTAAGTTGGTTAAGTGCATGGCAAGTG